>NC_141686.1:266096053-266759842 GCF_964263255.1 Lissotriton vulgaris
CCAAGCCAACAGGATGTTACTAACAAACTACTACAGGAATGGGGTGCATTCATTTTGAATTCATCATTGGGTTTGATAAGGATACTAGTCAAACACATTGAAATCGCCCTGGATAAAATAAAAGAGCAACTTAAAGAGGTGGAAAAAGAACTGCATGCCTTAAAATTAAATCAGGAAATGACTAAATTCAAAGAGGATTTGGAGAAACAAATTGACCAACATGAGGAAACCGTTAGACTGAGAAAGCATAACAAATTTGTAAGGGATGCAAATGATTATTTGGAGGGAAGAATTTTTACATTTGCCCGAAAATATGACCCCTTTAAAAAACAAGCAGACATAAGAACAATCTCATCCTCCAGCTTATCTTCACTCGCATCCAACGAACCGATTGAAGAAGATCAAACATTAGATGATTTACAGAAGCATTTTTTAGGGGACATGCGCCTCGTTCTCCAACAACGGCAGTGGGAACAGGATCAGGGGGCACAAAGACAGATGCGGGGAAGAGGAAGAGGGAGAGCAAGATCATGGCAACCCAGACAAAGGAACCAGCAAAAAAAAACAGAAGAGGCTGGAGGAGAAAGCACTTCAAATCAACAGATCGGGATAGAAACGAGGAGCATGAAACAGAAGAAGGGCAAATAAATGAAGAACTTCAAGTAGTTAATTTATCGAAAAGGGAGATATCACCAGCGGAAACAGCCTTATTATAAAGAGGCATCAATTTTTGTCCTATGAGAAAAATGGACTTTGCGCAGACAAGGATAGATTTTTATCTATACATTCGAAAAATCAAGCTGGCAAAACACTTCCTTGAAAGAAAAAACAAACCTCAGCTCAACAGAATCCCACAGAATCCGTCCTCAAAACTAAGTGTAAAAGATGCCAACGGCTATTTGGCGCTCCTAAATCTAGATGTGGAGGAAGAAGATGAAATAACTCTGGAAACAGCAATACCACAACTGGGAGCAGGAATTAGCAAAATGAAGGCAAAGTCAAAATTCTACCCCCAGCTCACCCCAGGCAATAAAATTGATATCTTCCAGGAGGTAGTAATACATGAACTCTACAATATTTCTAAAACACGTTACAAAGACAATTTATCCCAACAGGAACGGGAAGCATTATCCATTCTGATTAATGATCAAGAGTTAGAAATAAAAATGGCAGATAAAGGGGGCAACGTGGTGATATGGGACAAAGAACTATACACTGCAGAAGCCATGGGTCAGTTGACAAATCCCCTATACTATGAACAATTACCAAAAAAAACCCTTGATGAAATAAAAAGAGACATTGATCAAAGACTAATAGTATAGAATAGAAGCCATTTATAAAGCGCCTGGTTACTCAAAAACAGAGTGTCCCCGTGCTGAAAACCGCAAAGGAGCCTAGAGGAATGAACACAGGAGAAAACGGAACAGGGGCAAGGGGGAGAGAGGGGGATCAGATGCGGGGGAAGAGGAAAGTTTTCAATTTTCCTCAATCTTATTTCAGAAGGTTCCATCCGTATCTCGATGGGGAGTTCATTCCAGCCCTTGGCAGCCAGGTATCTGAACGAGGAGCCGTCCATCTTGGCTCTAGTTATCTTAGGGATTTTGAACATCATCGTACCAGAAGATCTAAGATTCCGGATAGGGCGATGTATAGTAAGTAAACTATGCAGATAACCTGGGCCAGTTCCATGGGCTATGCGGTGGGCAAAGCAAAGGGCCTTGAATTTAATTCGCTCCTTGATGGGGAGCCAATGGAGTCTGGTCAAGGCCAGTCTCCCTGAGGCTCTTCGGGGTAGCTTGAGCACAAGGCGCACAGCGGCGTTCTGAGCACATTGGAGCTGGTAAGTGCTCTTCTTGCTCAGACCCAATAGCAAGGCATTCCCATAGTCCAGATGGGGGGTGACTAGGGCATGGACGATGTCCGAGGGCAGGAAGTTGATCTTCTGATCGATTGGCCCAATGTTTTCAACCATCAGTACCAGAACAATTTCAAGTCAACAAACCCTTTTCGAAATGAACTTTCAGAATCTAATCCTTTCCTTGACAAAATCACTAAAAAAACCTCTGCTGAAAATGCAAATAAACATGTGTCATGTGTCTATTTTAAAAGATCAAGTACCTTCCGGAGGACCCTCAGTATACTGAAACATCTTGCAGTGATTTTATTCACATGGGGTTTATATGACAGGTTAGAATCCAACGTTATGGCCACGTTCCGCACCGAAGCCACAGGGCAAGGTAAACTGCCCAGTTCCGCTGGCCACCACATGTGGGACCATGCGGAGGAGGATTTTCCCACCACCAACAGCTCGGTTTTATCGCCATTAAGGCGAAGGCAATTATTGTTCATCCAAGCTGCCACGGAGGAGAGGCAGTTGGAGAAATTGGTGGCATCCTCTCTGTGGTCGGGCGTCAGTTTGAACATCAGTTGGGTGTCATCAGCGTAGCTGACAATGCCCACCCCATAAGTCCCTACTATGCGAGCCAGGGGCTCCATATAGATATTAAACAAGGTGGGGCTCAAACTTGAGCCCTGAGGAACCCTGTGGCTCGCATTTCTAAGAGAGGACTTAAAGGGGGGGCAGTGCAACTGAAAGTTTCTGTTGGCCAGGAAAGACTCCAGCCACGCAAGGGCTGACCCCTTTACTCCCATTCCATATAGCCGAGACAGCAGCGTTGAGTGCAGCACGGTGTCAAAAGCTGCACTTAGATATAATAATACCAACGCTGCTGTCTCTACCTCATCCACTATGCGCCTAAGACTCTCTGTGGAGAAAAGTAGGGCTGACTCAGTAGAGTATCCGGCTCTAAACCCTGATTGAGTAGGATGTAAGAGCGAGTGATCTTTCAGATAACTCATGAGCTGCATATTCACTACTTTCTCCACAATCTTGGCACAGAAAGGGAGGAGGGATATGGGGCGGAGATTCTGGAATTGGGAGATGTGAATGTTGGCCTTTTTTTTCAGGGAGATTACTTGGGCGATTTTCCAGGCATCTAATACCTTACATTCCGCAAAGGACCAAGATACAATTTGATTGATATAATCAATAACCGTAGACTCCATGACTCCTCTGCAGCGATGTCGGTGGGCATACGTCACTCGGGGAGCCAGATTGTATACTGTTAACAATGCTGAGAAGTTCTTGTTTCTCAGGGGTGATGAAGCACGTAAGATCTGAGGACCTCATGTTGCTGTTGTTAACTTCTGTCGATTCGCTAGAACTAGACTCATCTTTTGTGAAGGTGGCATGAATTTTGTCAATCTTGTTGACAAAAAAATCGGCAATGGAGTCCCATAGTTCTTTGGAATACATGTCCTGAGCTTCCAATCTAGTAGGAATAGTAAGTTCTCTATAGATTGAAAACAATTCTTTAGTAGGATTATCCGCTGAGGCAATTCTATTTTTGAGATGGCAGCTTTTTTCCGATCTCACTAATTTGTGATATTTATGGAGTTCAGTCTTACAAAGCATTTTATCCTCAGGATTGTAATGCTTTCTCCAATTGCGCTCTAGCGTTTTACATCTGGCTTTGGCAAGTTTTAATTTTTCAGAAAACCATGGAGCGGTTTTAGACTGCCTGACAAGGGGCTTAAATGTCCAGGGGGCTATCTCATCTAAGGCATTGGACAACCAGTTTTCATAATTTTCGTAGGCTTCTTGGAGAGAATTACTTCGCAAGGGGGGATTTTTTAGGAGAGCAAGTCTAAAGGTTTCTTGGTCAAACTTCTTCCAGTTTCTTCGCTTAAGGGAATTGGGCTTAAGGATTTTGTTATTTATGAGAGTATTATGTATCAAAAATGGAATAACAAAATGGTCGGACCAAATTATTTTTACCAGAGGGAAGGCAGTGATGCCTTCCCAGTTGGCAAAGATGGGGTCCAGGAGATGGCCGTGTTGGTGGGATGGAGCAGTCGATTGTAAGTTCAATCCCCACGATGCCAGTGCCATGGCCACCTCTTGTGCATCTTTGCACTCCCTATCCTCAAAATAGAGGTTTAAATCACCTAAAATTATGAACTTTTTATAGCGTAGAGCTGGTTGCGTGATATACTCTAAAAGATTACTTTCGAATTGTCCAGCTGCTCCAGGAGCGCGATATATTAACAGGCCGTTAATGATGTTTCTCGGTCCAAATTTGATGGTAAATTGGCCACTTTCACTGTGCAATATATTAGCTTTTGTAAGGGTGCATTGTAACTCAGTTTTATGAATGATGGCTATCCCTCCCCCTTTTTGTTTGTGTCTGTCTAGATGCAATAAGCAGTAGCCAGGGGGGATGGCTTCTAGCGCTTCTGGGGCAGACTCCTCATCCAACCATGTCTCAGTTAGAAATAACACTTCGAGGTTATTACTCGTTATAAGATCGTGTATTTTCAATTTATGTTTTTTCATCGACCTACAATTGAGTAGTATCATATTCGGTTTTGCTAAGAACAAGGTATTACTTTCAGGTGCTGAAAAAGTGTGGTTACAAAAGTCACATATGGTAGGTAGACTATCAGCTGGATAATTATGATCACAGCCCGTAGCCGTTTTAGAACGTAGAGCAAGAAGCTCCTGTTTCGAATACTGCACGAGGTGCCTTACCGGTTCCGAAACATCGGGAAGAGTCAAAGGGCTAAGAGGAGTCGCCCCGTGCCCCAGACTGACGTGGACGGGCGCAGACGGGCTGGACTCTGGCTTGACTCCGGCGCGATGACGGCGCGCCCGCTGAACGCGTCCGCTGCGCGAAGTCATAGCCGTTTATTTTTATACTCTTTCCTCTCGCCCCAAGGGAGGAAGCCCTACCCAAGATGGCTGCCGCACTAGCTCTGCCCTAACCCCAGGTCGAACAGCCCCAAGATCGGCCGGACCCTCTGAGGGAGGTAGCGCTGGGTGTGGTGAGTACAGATTAGTCTGAAATTGTTTTTACAATTAAAAATGAAGTCTTAACAGAATTCCTAGACATAATAATAAAAACTAAAATTACAAATCGTAATACCTAATAACCTGATACCCTGGGAAAAGAAAAATCTAATTGACCACGAGGAAAGGAAATATCTAACTGTAGATTTTCCACGCACAGCCACAATGTACTTCCTACCGAACATACATAAAGATCCCATTAGACCTGCCGATTGTATCGGCAAACGGCTCATTGCTGGAACCAATGGCAAATTTTATTGATTACTTTTTGAGACCCTATGTTGAGGAGTTAAAATCTTACCTCAAAGACACAACTGACTTTTTATGTATGCTGTCAAATCTGAAATGGCAAGAAAATGATCTCCTAATATCCATGGACGTCATCGCCCTATACACAAACATTGACAACGACTTGGGCTTGCAGGCTTGCAAACACTTTTTGAAACAGCGAAATATACACTACAAGGAACATAACGAAATGCTATTCGAAATGATCACCCTGATGTTAACAAATAACATCTTTCTCTTTGGGGAACAACTCTACCGTCAGCACAATGGGGCTGCTATGGGGTTCTCATTCAGCCCAAGCTATGCTTGCATAGATATGGCCAGGTGGGAGGAGGAGGTGGCCTGGAATACACGGAACTTGAGATTCACCCGACACATCATACAATGGAAAAGATTCATTGATGATTTGTTTATAGTGTGGGACGGAAGTGAAAAAGAATTTGATCAGTACTTTGAACTTCTAAATAATAGTACCCCAGGATTAAAATCCACATGCACAAAGAGCAAGGAACGAATATCATTCCTGGACACAGAAGTCTACATAAAAAACAACCAAGTGGAAACAACACTGCACAGAAAGGTTACGGCCACAAATGCCACCCTTGAGGCCTCGAGCTTCCATCAACCTGCTCTGATTTCAAGCATACCCTACGGGGAGTTTCTTCGAATTAAACGCATTTGCAGTGAAAACACGGAATGGGAGAAACACAGTGCAGGCACGATTAAAAGATTACAAAAAAAAAAGTATGGAAAAAACCTGATAAAAAACTGTTGGGAGAGAGCAAATGAAAAAACGAGATCAGACTGTTTAAAACCACAAACAAAGGAGAAAACATCAGAGGAACCAATCAGGTTAATATTGGATTACAGTAAGGAAGCGAGACAAGTAATCAGAATCCTTAAAAATAATTGGCGAATTCTAAAACTTGATCCAACCATAAGCCAGAAAATGGGAGATCACCCGGTAGTGACATATAGAAGAACGAAAAATCTAAAGGATCAATTGATACACAGTCACTTTGTCGATAAAAAGAAAAAACAACATGGCTGAAAACCACTGGATTCACCAAATGCTATAATTGCAAAGTATGCGAGATAGCAAAACCCACCAAAGAAATAACCATGGCAAACCAAAAAACTTGGAAAATAAGACAATTGATCACCTGCAAAAGTCAATACACCATCTATATGATTGAATGTCCTTGTCAACTTCGTTATATAGGAAGCACAATCTGTGAACTGAAAAAGCGCATTTTGGAGCATGTAAGGGCCACTGTAAACAAGGACAGAGGAAACTCAGTGGCCAAACATATGGAGACACATCATAACGGGAATTGGAAACTGCTAATATTCCTGGGATTGGAAACGATGTCGCTTTCAGATAGAGGGGGACACCTCGAAAAATTGTTACGCCAAAAGGAATCACGGCATATTTTGAAATTTCGAACGATGACCCCTTTCGGACTCAACCAGTCGGAAGAACTTTATGTACATATATGATAAATTCAAACAAATGAACTTCTCGAGAAAATCTCCTCAAGTATGTTTTTTCCCTAATCCCACACAACAGGTTCATCTAGAGGTGAACACTAAAATGAATCTGGGATGCAAGAGTAAAATAAAATTACCGGTTGGTGCTGATAAAAACATCATGAAGCTAAACGGCCTCATATATCAATCGAGAATGTAAATAAGAGGCTTGGAACTGTAAATCATTAATGTCAGCCCACTTGAGGGCTTTAATTAGACAAACAGACATAGACATAGCCAGTGGTAAAAAAATGTACCTAGTGCTCCTTTCCCATACCGCCTCCTTCATTTGTATGAATCTGTTAAAACCAAATGGTGGTAGCAATGAATAACATCAAAAAGCAAAGCGCAAAACATGTGACTTTAATGAAAAAGAAAATGTGAGAATGTGTATGCTACTGAATAATTAGTATAATAACGGCTATAGGAGAGCAATACTGTAAATAATCAAGGGAAAGCAATGATTTGTCTGTGTATGATATAGAGTTGGACTACATATCCCAGAATCCAATTGTGTAAAAAACAGATGGATGTCATCATGTGACTGAGGTGGGTGGGAACTCCCGATTTTAAAATACAACCAGCAAACAGTGTTTGAAACAACCGTGATCAAGGTAGTGGTGAGCTACCGAAACGCGTTGGTTTTTGGCTGTGAATATGCTGTAATGGATTTAAGAATAAATTAAGTGTTGTCCCACGAAAAACTCGAGTGGCTGGAGTGGCGGCTTTTCTTGTCTCCCATGGAATATTGCGTTCTATAGGATACTCTGTTGTAATATATGTATGTATATGTATATATACGTATGTATATATATGTATATGTATATATATGTATATGTATATATATGTATATGTATATATGTATGTGTATGTATGAACCAACGTGTGAGACGCTGAAAAGCTTAAAGGGATAGTCGGTTGCCGCCGAAGACTTTCTCCGGTTTTGGTCTCTGTGCTGCCTTGAAAATGGGTGAGCGACGGAGCTTGATGGCAAATACAGCGACAAACAAATAACAATTTTAAACGGCAACCCATTGGAGGGTGGAACAATGAGGAAATGCACTACAAGTCCCAGCATGCTCGATGGCAACAATTGGTCTAAGATGACGTCCATTGGAGGACATTGAAATAAGAGCATCAGACTTGTGGGAGGGTTTCCGTGTGCCGGGGCTTACCTTGGAAGAAGGTCGTGAAGACCGAAACGCGTCGGACTGCCCATGCTGTAAAATTAATAAATGCGGACATCAATGTGTGTGCGGCTATGTGTCTTCCGTGGTGGAGATAGTGGAGTCAATATATATATATATATATATATATATATATATATATATATATATATATATATATATATATATATATATATATATATATATATATATATATATATATATATATATATATATATATACTAGCAGCCCGCCCCGGCGTTGCCTGGGGCAGAAGGGGCTGGGGGAAGCATCACAGCAGGAGAGGCGCAGCAGAGCGGCCGTTTTGTTGGTCCTGTCCGCTTCTGCCCACGCTTTGTTTTCCCCGACGTCCCGACTTTGTGGAAAAAGCTTTCTGAGCACGCAGTGTTCATGGCCCCCGCCCGTCGTAGGTCCTGGCCGCTTCTGCCCACGCTTTGTTTCCCCCGACGTCCCGACTTTGAGGAAAATGCTCTTTGAGCACTCAGTGTTCATGGCCCCCGCCCGTCCCTTGGTGCGCACCCGCGGCTGCTTCACTTATCTCATCCGCCGCTCCTCCCCGCGCTGCTGAGTTTACCGCTCCACTGCTCCTCCGCTTCTCGCCGGTCCTCACCGCTTGTCCGCTCGCCACTCCTCCTCGCCTGTCTGCAGCTCCTCCCCACGCTCATGTCGCCGCTCTTCCTCTTGCTCCTGAACACCGCTCCTCCCCGCGCTACCGATGTCATCACGCACGTCGCGGCCGGCGCTACTTCTAAGGGACTACTTTTTTTTTATTCGTAAATTTTTTAAAGAACGTTTTTTTTTCTTTTTATATAGCCTATGTCCTTCTGCTTGCCGTGACGTTTTCAAAGATGTCTTGGGTGTTTGGATTGGTGGTGTACTTTTCGAGTTTACCTGGCTCAAAGGACACAGTTCTCTCTTTATAATAGTAGTATAGATACAGGTTGCGGGAGCACTGCATACAAAAATGAAAAATAAAAAATAACCTAGAATCACAGGAAGTGGTGTTCGTGTGTCTCTTCATCGCCGAAAGGAGGTTGAGGATGTCATTGGATTTAATGATATATATATAAATATATATTCACTGAAAAAACCATAGGTTTCAGGGGTGTTATAGTTACCTGGACATTTCACTCGTACAAAACCAAAGAAGTTCCACCGTTATAGTTAGTTCAGCTAACTATAACTCACGCCCCTGCAATGCACTGCTCATGACGTCAAATATTACATCATTCATGGCATGGTCAGTGGCATCCCTGATGACATCACTGATGACATCTCAAATGACATCAGTGATGACCTCACTGATAACATCATCCAGTGACTGTGTGTT
Organism: Lissotriton vulgaris; assembly: GCF_964263255.1. NCBI lineage: Eukaryota > Metazoa > Chordata > Amphibia > Caudata > Salamandridae > Lissotriton > Lissotriton vulgaris. The sequence goes on from NC_141686.1 coordinate 266,105,298, forward strand.
TCTGTAAAGTTTAAATATGTTTTATATATATGTCAAGGTGTATTGAAGAATCAGTGGGTGTAGAAGTGTCTGGAAGAAGGATTTACGAGGTGTGTGACTGATTGTATAAGTCACTGATTAAATGTGTCTTACTGAATGCAAGCATTAATTACTAAACTGTGTGAATAAATGTATCAGTATGTCTGTTGTTGTGTAAGTTAATACATGGGTTAGTCAGTAGCTACCTGACAGTTTATATGGGTTGATTGCTTGTCTGAGTATTTGTAGTGGTGCCGTAGTGTGTGTGTGGGTGGTTTGGAGGTGTGTGACTATGCATAGATGTGTGACTAGTTGATTCACTGGGTGTATGGGTTCAAGAGAGCATGTGGAAACAGCTCTATGACTGGGTGAGTGTGTGTATGGGTGTGTTCGTGAGTGAATGGAGATCTTAGCGGTAAATGTAAGTAGCTACATATGTAAAAGGCAGTTTATGTGAATGATGGTGTATATAAATAACTATATGTGACAGTGAGCGATTACGAGAGTGGCTGTATGAATGAATGTGTACTTGTATCACTGATTATATAAGAGAATAAGTATGCACTACTATCTGTATGAATTACTGTGGTGGTGTGTGCATAACTGTATATATGACTAAATGGGAGTGTGATTGATTCTTTTACATGACTATCTAGGTCTGTGAGTAACTCCGTGGATGAGTGGCGGTATGTGACTGTCTGAATAGGTGTATGGCTGTATATGATAGTGTTGTATTATGGAGTGACTGCATGTATGAGTGGTTGTATGAGTGAATGAGTGGATGTGGGTGTTGACCTAGGAATCAGTGAGTGGGTATGTAGTAACCGGTATTGGTGTGTCGATGGTGTCAAAAATGGTAGTCTGTATTTTAGAATGGGTGTTTCAAGGGTTATATTTGGGTGTGAGGAGGGGCTTCAAATTATCATGTGGATGATGTCATCAGTGATGCCACTGACCATGCCATGAATGATACAATATGTGACGTCATGAGCAGTGCATTGCAGGGGCGCGAGTTATAGTTAGCTGAATTAACTATAATGGTGGAATTTCTATGGTTTTGTATGAGTGAAATGTCCTGCTAACTATAACACCCCTGAAACCTATGCTTTTTTCAGTGAATTTCTAAGGTGTTTTAAATGCTAATTTCTAACTATAACGGACCTGAAACCTATGCTTTTTTCAAAAACGTGTATACTTTTTATAGTGAAAACGAACTTAACAGTAGTCTTTTATAACTTATAATTATGGCTCCTGGTTTTATGGTATTTATTTTTGGGGCATTTCCGTCTGTAATTGTCCATATTTTTTATAAATAATTGTATCTGTATTTACCCATATATATTTTGGGTTTTGTGAAAAATGAATCTGAAATGAGTATATTTCCACATTTATTTGTCTGATAAATATGCACTCATGGCTGAAGGACTGACCGTTTTCAGACATATAAACACTCTTAGATGATAAACTATACACACACTTTATATTAAAATGCATATATATATATTGCTCTTTAAGGCTCTTTACTAAAAGTCTTTTATTGTTGTAATCCTTTTACTTTTAGAACAACAGACCTATTGGCCTGGTACTCATCATTGACAGCATTTAGAATCGCTCAAAAAATAACCCAATTTACGTTTTTATCCACATTTTAAAATAAATACAGTGAGGAAAATAAATACTTTTCTGTCTGTATTAATCTGTAAAAATCAGTAAAAACAGAAAACAAGGAGCCCTACTTATAATTTAACAATGTTTTCAACTTCATTAGCAGTAATTAGCATATAAGTGTGGTAAAAGTATGACACAGCACCTATAATACCGGACTTCGAACAACAGCGTTCACAGTTTGATTCCCGACTCCAGCAGCATCTTAGCCCACGACTATCTCACTATGGGTAACACCTTGCTTAATCTTCCCAACGCCCCAAGTGCTGGCACACCTTTCTGGGGTTAGCTTTATGCTTTACAAATGCTGGCATTTTTTTAATTTAACGTTATAGTGATGACAAATATTAGCACTTTTTTTTCTTCTATTGTAAGCAATATTTATTTATGTCTTCTATTTAGATGTTTTTAATCATGAGAATGCAAATTACACAGTTTACCGGGTAACACTTTTTAAACTCTCCAACGTATGTAGATATTAAGGACCTTATACGTGTTACGATGGAAATCAAAACCTTTACAGCTTCACAGTTTGTAACTTTTCCCTACACGTGCACAAGTTAAACAGTTAAAACTTGAGCACGTTTAAACTGTAAAACGTGGCATATAAATGGGCGGAGCCACATCTTCCTTCCATAGACTACTCCACAACCAAAAACGATATAAACCACACCCGTTGTGTGATTAGTTTAGTTTTTGCAAGTTATTTCTCCGTGCCCATTCTGTGATGCAGGTTCCCTTTCCTAGCATCGGATTCTTTTTTTGCATCAACAAAACATATTCCGGAGTTGTAAGTTGTTTGATTATGGCATAGTAGATATTTATAATACGTAGCTATTTGTCAATATTTAAACATTTATATGTAGAAAAAAATGTTATTCAATGTTTTTGCCTTTGTTTTCTGTAAAGTATTGACACTGTACTTGACCTCAGAGGTGTTGATGACCCGCCGGCGCAAACCCTAAACATTTACAATGAACGTCACCACCTTCCAGTTGTTAGTCTGTTTTCCCCTAGGGATCATATACTTAATATGTATATTATAATATGAACAATGATGTTGATCTCAGAGAAGTTCATGACCCGTCGGCTCAAAGAGTAAAGATATATAACCAACATCACCAGCTTCTGGTTTTTAGTCTGTTCCCCCCTTTTGGCTTATATACTGTGAATATGTATATTATAATTTTCACAGTCAATGATCTCAGAGGAGTTTATGACCTGTCGCCATGAACATCAAAGTCTTAGACGTCCCGGAGAAAAGAAGCTCAGAAAATAATTACCGCTCGAAAGTATTTCGTTATTTTCTGTTCTATTCATAACTTAATTTTCTTTTTCTTTTTACTGTAACAATGGTGTCATTCTTTATATTGTAATAGATTGTCCTATTGTTACCGAAGAGGAATTGAAGATTTGTCGGCGCCATCTGTAATACAGCTTACAAAACATTAGAACGTACTTGATCAGATATTTTTTCAGTGAGCATATTTTACGAGATTGCAGTATAAAAAAATATAGCTTTCATACATACTTTGCTACTAAATATTTGATAAACCCTACATTTCTGAATGTTATTTTCTAAATTTATATTCTTCTCAGTTGCGGTTCCTATACACCTTCTCCCTATTGAATATATATTACCAGTACTGTATATTATAATAGTACTGTGCTATATAATCTTTAAAGTAATTAAACAACAAGGGGTGGTGATGGACAGAGTTTCTGAATTAAGCACCATCCGAGCTTAGAACCTGGCTGTATGCAAATTAGTCTGTTCCTGTCCCAGTGCATGATAGGAACAGGGCAAACCAAACTACAAAGCCAATTCTTTCACTGGGAAGGAAACAAGCTTCCGGGGACCGGTTTCTGGCATTACAGCCGTCTTCGGCCCGGCTTGCTTGAATCCTGATGGTGCAATGAGCAAGGGACTCACATCTGAGTATACCCTTCCACGCTTATGGTGGACAAAATAATTAAACAACAAGGGGTGGTGATGGACAGAGTTTCTGAATTAAGCAGAATACTCTCACCCAGTCAAGAGATCAGGGCTAGATCCAACACCGTTTTTTAGCTCACTGCACCATCCCAGCTTAGAACCTGGCTGTATGCAAATTAGTCTGTTCCTGTCCCAGTGCATGATGGGAACAGGGCAAACAAAACTACAAAGCCAATTCTTTCACTGGGAAGGAAACAAGCTTCCGGGGACCCGTTTCTGGCATTACAGCCGTCTTCGGCCCGGCTTGCTTGAATCCTGATGGTGCAATGAGCAAGGGACTCACATCTGAGTATACCCTTCCACGCTTATGGTGGACAAAATAATTAAACAACAAGGGGTGGTGATGGACAGAGTTTCTGAATTAAGCAGAATACTCTCACCCAGTCAAGAGATCAGGGCTAGATCCAACACCGTTTTTTAGCTCACTGCACCATCCCAGCTTAGAACTTGGCTGTATGCAAATTAGTCTGTTACTCCAGTATTGGAACTTTCATAGATTCCCATTGCTTGTATCATTCCCCGTCATCGGAATGGGAGCCTCGGTAATAATATATATATATATACCTAGGTAAATACACCCTAATAGGTGTCAAAAAGTAAAAAATTAGGCCTAGGCCTCATTATCTTTTGTAGCCTACTGGTGTCATTATGTAAAAAGACCCAAAGTCACCTTAGCAACCAATCAGATCAGCCTCACCCTGTAGAACCTTCCTGAGAAAGCTCAGAGCCTCAGATTTTCTACCGCATCGTTGGTGACAGGGAGTCTCCTTAGAGCTCTGCTCTAACTTCAACTTGAGGTACTGTTTAAACGTTTTTCTGGAAGGATTTCTTTCAGCTTTGTCATGGCTGATAAGGAAAAGAAGAGCCTTTTCAGGTCTTGTGCCACTTGTGGCAAAAAACGACTTTATGCTGAAGATCAACATAGTGATTGTATATACTGTCTATACCCAGACCATAAGGTTGAGGGGTGTAGTATATGCAGGAGAATGTCAGTGAAAACCCTCCGTGATCGTGAAGGAAGGCTGCTTCTGTGGCTTAGGAAGTTGGAAAGGAGGGAAGTAGTGGTTTCTGGTGATGAGGAAGATGCCAGATCATCATCTTCAAAGACGTTGTTGAAGAGGGGTGGATCATCTGTGGAGATTTCAACTGAACCCCCCCTCAAAGGCTATGCGTGGGACCTCTGATAGGTCTGGCAAGCCAGGGCCTAACGAATCTCCTCACGTGAGTGTAAAGGAGAGGGAAAGGCAAGCACTGCAGGTGCAGAAGGCTAAACTGGATGAGAGCTCGGCTGGGCCTTCCCACCAGGAAAAAGTAGCCAAGTCCGTCAAAAAACGGACTGTAGAGGCCTCTACAGGGGTCAAGAAGGACTCTAAAGCATCTGGGGTGATTATTTCTCCTCAGTCGCCGACGAGCCATCCAGCGACGACGAGGACGACGACGACGAGAGTGTCGACGAGGACTTCGACGTCGATTCCGTCGACGAAGACTGGATCGACGACAGCGTCGACGACGATAACCACGTCGACGGTTACCACCTCGTCGACGAAGACCATCCCGTCGACGATGACTATTCCGTCGACGGTGGCAATCTCGACGGCGACGATCCCGTCGACGACGACGAGCCCGTCGACGATGACAGTTCCGTCGACGATCCCGTCGACTATGATGAATCCGTCGACGATGACAGTTCCGTCGACGATGCCGTCGACGGTGAAGGGACTCTAGTCGACGGTCCCGTCGACGACGATTCAGAACAAGGAAACGGTGGATTTGTTTTCAACGCCGTCGACAGCAGGTGCTACAGAAAGCATCAGAAGGAGGAGGATAACTCCAGATATGACATCACCAAGGAAGGTGCCTTCATTGCCTCCGGCCCTTTTGTTGGATGAAGAGGACTACTCAGAGGAGGAGAATGAGATGTTTGGGGACGCATACAGCCCATCTCAATTGAATCTAAAGTACCATGATTCGGACTTAGATGAGGAGTATTATTATCAAAAGGAACAGCGACCACAAAGGCAAGTTGCATACCAGGAAACCCAGCCACAGCAGGGCATGGTAACGATGCCTATGAGTCTTTTGACAGACTTAAGGGCAATGCTGGAGGAGTATAGGAGCAGGCAAGGATCGCGACCAGTGGAAGGTCAAGCGCAGGTTCAACCACAGGTGGTGGCACCACAGTCAATACGGCCTGCAGAGGAGGAACATGAGAGAGAATGTCCTCGGCAGACGCAAGTCCAAGTGGATTCCTCGGATGAGGATGAAATGGGACAGAACCAGGATCAAGACCCTGATAGCAAATGGAATCAGTATATAGCTCCGGATCCGGCTTCACCAGTGCCAGACCCGGTCGATTCGCCTCCGGCGGATGTAGGAGGTTTCTTCAATTTGATGGAAAGAGCCACAGCGCGCTTTAAGCTAGCAATGCCTACAACATCTACGGATTGCTTTTTGTACGATTTTAAAGAGGCATACCGGAAGGCGGTGCGTTCGATTACCATTGTAGAGCACATATGGGAGGAAGGAAAGAAGGTGATGCAGACCCCAGCGACGGTTATTCCAACTCTTCCGCTCTTGGAGAAAAAATATAAAGCTCCTGATGACAGTCCCGCCTGTTTGATTGGACAACCTAGGCCAGACTCGGTCATATCGCAGGCGGCGCAAAAGAAGTCGCGGAATCCTTCGGCCACCCTCACAACTCCACCAGACAAGGAGGGTATAAGGTTGGACAACGCAGGGAAGCGTTTTTCGTCGATGGCTAGCTTACTGGTCAGAGCGGCGAATGCCTTGGCGATCCTGGCAAGGTATGACCGCCAGATGTGGAGTGATGTGGCACACTATGTGGACCTGCTAGCGGATGACCAGAAAGCGGAAGCACAGAAACTTCTAGAAGAAGGGCAACGTTCCTCTTCGGAAATGATTGACTGCGCGATGGACATCGCCACCATCTCTTTCCGTGCTCTGGGCAGCGCAGCGGTTCTTCGGCGACAAGGATGGTTGCGAGCGACATACTTCCGGCCAGAGGTCCAGAATAGGATTTTGGACTTGCCCTTTGATGGGGACATGTTATTTGGGAAACATGTCGATGAGACCCTACAGGGTATAAAGAAGGACACAGAGACAGCAAGGGCTCTGGGGAACCTACAATATAGAAAGACACCGTTCCGTGGAGCACGAGGAAGAGGCTTCACTTCTCCAAGAGGAGGTTATCAGCAGCAGAGATATTCGCAGCAGTCGCAGCCGTACAGGCCTCAGTACGGCAATCAATACTATCAGCGGCAGTCGCAATCCCAGTCTTTCTCTTGCCAGAACGCTCGTGGACGACAGGGGCGTCAGGGCAAGGACGCTGGCAAGCGTCAATAGCGGCCTCCTGACTCTGCCAACTGTTCCTCCGCTTCTGGGATCTCCAGTGGGCGGCAGGATATCACAACATCTGAGCAGCTGGGAGGATATTACATCGGATCAGTGGGTATTGAACATCATCCGAAATGGGCATACTCTAGAATTCCAGGAATTTCCACCTACAAGAGCTCCCCACGCCACTATTTCAAAACATCTAAACCTTCTACAAAAGGAAGTTCAACAAATGCTTCAGAAGGGGGCGATCCAACGTGTTCCCCTATCACAAAGAGGAGAAGGTTTCTATTCAAGATTTTTTCTGATCCGCAAAACAAAGCAAAAGTGGCGTCCTATCCTGGACTTGAGGGAGCTCAACACCTATCTCATGAAACTGTCATTTCGGATGATTTCACTCCAGGACATATTGCGCCTCTTGAACCCAGGCGACTTCATGGCAACATTGGACCTGGAAGATGCCTATTTTCATATCCCGATCCATCCAGCTCACAGACGTTTCCTTCGCTTTACAGTAGGCAAGAGTCACTTCCAGTTCATGGTGCTCCCATTTGGATTAAAGTCCGCTCCTCGGATATTCACAAAGGTGCTGGCCCCGGTAGCAGCATTTCTGAGAAGACAGTCGCTGGAAGTATTCCCGTACTTAGACGACTGGCTGCTGAAGGCTCCAAGCTTACAAGAGGCATCAAAAGCAGTGAACACCTGCCTAAACCTCTTTATTCATCTGGGTTTACAACTCAACAAGGAAAAATCGGTTCTTCAGCCGGCAGGTACGGTGAAGTTCTTGGGAGCGATACTCGATACTCAGGTGTGCAAAGCCTTCCCATCGGAAGAGAGACAGATGAAACTCATGTCGTCAGCCACTCGTTTGCAAAAGAGAAGTTGGATAACAGTCAGGATGTACAAATCTCTTCTAGGGTCGATTTCATCCTGTATTCAATTGATTCCGCACAGCAGGCTGCGAATGCGCCCCTTGCAGGAGGAACTGGACCTTCAGTGGAGGCAAGTGGAAGGTTCGTTCGACGACAGGGTGGCGGTTACCCAGCAGATGAAACGGTCGGTTTCATGGTGGATGAAAAGATCTCACCTCACTGTGGGGCTCAGTTTCAGGACTGCACCGGCTCCTCACGTCATTACCACGGACGCTTCTCTTCAGGGTTGGGGAGCGGTCATGCAAGACCTCCAGGTCAGTGGTCACTGGACTCCGGAAGAACGTCGCTTACATATCAACGTTCTGGAGCTAAGAGCTATTCGATTGGCGATGTTGGCTTTCCTCCCAAGGATTACAGATTCGGCAATCCTGGTGCGGACGGACAACACCACCGCCGAGCATTACGTCAACAAGCAGGGAGGCACAAGATCGCCACTGCTTTCACAGGAAGCCCAAATACTGTGGGAATGGGCGATATCGCAAAACATCACGCTCGTGGCAGAACACCTTCCAGGGGTATACAACACGAAGGCGGATACGCTAAGCCGCCTGAGAGCAGTCTCGCAAGAGTGGGAGTTGGAGAGCACAGTGGTCAAGGACATCTTCTTCCGTTGGGGGACCCCAGCGATCGACCTATTTGCAACACCTTGGAACAAAAAATGCCGGTGTTATGCAAGCAGGGAACACCATCGAGGGTCACTGGGGAATGCCCTTTCGATGTCCTGGTCAGGCGCGTTTGTTTACGCCTTTCCGCCATTTCCCCTGATTCCTCGAGTCCTCAAGAAACTCAAGATGAACAGGTGCAGGATGATACTAATAGCGCCTGCCTGGGCTCGCCAGTTTTGGTACACGGAGTTGCTTCTTCTATCAGAGACACAGACCATTCATCTGCAACCCAAACAGACACTTCTTTCAATGTACAACGGCCAGGTTCTTCACCCGAACCCGAGCTTGCTTCAATTAACAGCTTGGCTCCTGAATACAGAGAGTTTAAGGATTTAAACATCTCAGAAGAATGCAGGAACATCTTGGCACAGGCACGAGCTCCTAGCACTAATAAGACATATAGAGCGAAATGGAAGAGGTTCCATTTGTGGTGTCAGAGGGAAAAAGTACATCCATTCTCTTCGGCTCCGCATCAACTCTTGCCATACATTCTATCGTTGGCAGAGGCAGGCCTGGCTCATGCTTCTATCAAGGTCCACTTGGCAGCTATTTCCAGGTATAGAAGAACAAGATCGGGCCCCTCTCTATTGTCAGCAAGAGTAATAAAACAATTCCTGAAAGGACTGTTTAGAGTTTTTCCGCCAGTTAGGCCCCCACCTCTGGTGTGGCACTTGAATGTGGTCCTGGCTCAACTGATGAGACCGCCATTTGAGCCAGTTCATAAGGCGGACCTAAAGTTCCTATCATGGAAAGTGGCGCTTCTTTTAGCACTCACCTCTGCAAGGAGAGTAGGAGAGCTTCAGGCTTTAACTATCAAAGAACCTTTCTTGCAGTTCAAGAATGATACATTGATCCTACGAATGAACCCCAAGTTCATTCCGAAGGTACCGACAGACTTTCATCTTAACGAACCAGTGGTTTTGAAATCTTTTTTTCCTCGGCCTTCAAACCAGGCTGAGAGGACACTTCATTCTCTGGAGCCCCAAGGAAAGGATTTCCTTTGTCAAAACAAGGGATTTCTAGATGGATAACAAGTGCGATCCGGTTCTGCCACCAGGCGGCAGGCAAGCCCTTGCAAGGACAGGTGAAGGCACATTCCACAAGATCCATCTCAGCGTCAACAGCGCTGTTTGCTGGAGTATCCATAAAGGAGATTTGCAGAGCGGCCACCTGGAGCAGTACTCACTCATTCACGAGGCACTACTGCCTGGAGGCTGCTGCTAAGGAGGATTCGGCTGTAGGACAGGCAGTCCTGAGAAATCTCTTCCAATAAGAGGTGAGCTTTCCTCTCTTCCCTCCTCCTGTTTTTTCAAACATTTCGTTTATTATGCTTTGGTTACTGCTTGGTGGTTGTTATAATCTGTGATATCATTAGTTGTAATGATTCTGTAACTGTGCACGAAATGTTTGAGGTATGCTAACTGCTATCTACTCTGATACAAGCAATGGGAATCTATGAAAGTTCCAATACTGGAGTAAGAAACAAGTTACTTACCTGTAACTTTAGTTCTCCAGTATTGGTAACTTTCATAGATTCCCATGCGCCCACCCGCCTCCCCTGGGAAAGCTCACTTTAGGGCTAGGTGATTATGTGGCAAAGCAACGGCTACGAAAATCTGAGGCTCTGAGCTTTCTCAGGAAGGTTCTACAGGTTGAGGCTGATCTGATTGGTTGCTAAGGTGACTTTGGGTCTTTTTACATAATGACACCAATAGGCTACAAAAGATAATGAGGCCTAGGCCTAATTTTTTACTTTTTGACACCTATTAGGGTGTATTTACCTAGGTATATATATATATATATATATATATATATTATTACCGAGGCTCCCATTCCGACGACGGGGAATGATACAAGCAATGGGAATCTATGAAAGTTACCAATACTGGAGAACTAAAGTTACAGGTAAGTAACTTGTTTCTTCCTGTCCCAGTGCATGATGGGAACAGGGCAAACCAAACTACAAAGCCAATTCTTTCACTGGGAAGGACACAAGCTTCCGGGGACCGGTTTCTGGCATTACAGCCGTCTTCGGTCCGGCTTGCTTGAATCCTGATGGTGCAATGAGCAAGGGACTCACATCTGAGTATACCCTTCCACGCTTATGGTGGACAAAATAATTAAACAACAAGGGATGGTGATGGACAGAGTTTCTGAACTAAGCAGAATACTCTCACCCAGTCAAGAGATCAGGGCTAGATCCAACACCGTTTTTTAGCTCACTGCACCATCCCAGCTTAGAACCTGGCTGTATGCAAATTAGTCTGTTCCTGTCCCAGTGCATGATGGGAACAGGGCAAACCAAACTACAAAGCCAATTCTTTCACTGGGAAGGAAACAAGCTTCCGGGGACCGGTTTCTGGCATTACAGCCGTCTTCGGCCCGGCTTGCTTGAATCCTGATGGTGCAATGAGCAAGGGACTCACATCTGAGTATACCCTTCCACGCTTATGGTGGACAAAATAATTAAACAACAAGGGGTGGTGATGGACAGAGTTTCTGAATTAAGCAGAATACTCTCACCCAGTCAAGAGATCAGGGCTAGATCCAACACCGTTTTTTAGCTCACTGCACCATCCCAGCTTAGAACCTGGCTGTATGCAAATGAGTCTGTTCCTGTCCCAGTGCATGATGGGAACAGGGCAAACCAGACTACAAAGCCAATTCTTTCACTGGGAAGGAAACAAGCTTCCGGGGACCGGTTTCTGGCATTACAGCCGTCTTCGGCCCGGCTTGCTTGAATCCTGATGGTGCAATGAGCAAGGGACTCACATCTGAGTATACCCTTCCACGCTTATGGTGGACAAAATAATTAAACAACAAGGGGTGGTGATGGACAGAGTTTCTGAATTAAGCAGAATACTCTCACCCAGTCAAGAGATCAGGGCTAGATCGAACACCGTTTTTTAGCTCACTGCACCATCCCAGCTTAGAACCTGGCTGTATGCAAATTAGTCTGTTCCTGTCCCAGTGCAAGATGGGAACAGGGCAAACCAAACTACAAAGCCAATTCTTTGACTGGGAAGGAAACAAGCAGGGTATACTCAGACATGAGTCCCTTTCTCTCTGCCCCATCAGGATTCAAGCAAGCCGGGCCGAAGACGGCTGAAATGCCAGAAACCGGTCCCCGGTAGCTTGTCTCCTTTCTGGTGAAGAATTGGTTTGGTAGTTTAGTCTGCCCTGTTCCCATGATGCACTGGGCCAGGGACAGACTGATTTACATATAGCCAGGTTCTGAGCTGGGATGGTGCAGTGAGATAAATAACAGTGATGGATCAAGCCCTGATCTTTGGACTGGGTAAGAGTGGTCTGCTCAATTCAGACACTCTGTTCATCACCACCCCCTTTTCTGAATCGTTTTTGGCCACTATAGGTGTGGCAGGGTATACTCAGACATGAGTCCCTTTCTCACTGCACCATCAGGATTCAAGCAAGCCAGGCCGAAGACGGCTGAAATGCCAGAAACCGGTCCCCGGTAGCTTGTCTCCTTTCTGGTGAAGAATTGGCTTGGTAGTTTAGTCTGCCCTGTTCCCATGATGCACTGGGCCAGGGACAGACTGATTTACATATAGCCAGGTTCTGAGCTGGGATGGTGCAGTGAGATAAATAACGGTGATGGATCAAGCCCTGATCTTTGGACTGGGTAAGAGTGGTCTGCTCAATTCAGACACTCTGTTCATCACCACCCCCTTTTCTGAATCATATAATCTTTAAAGAGTAAGTGATTTGTTAGCAGAACAGTGTGCGACCTCTAAGCACTATGACAGAACGTACCCGAATTCTACTGAGTACAAATTGAAAAATGATAATGCATACATTTCTATGTAATATGAAGTCATTTGTGCTTTTCTGTTTTTTACTTTTCTTCTGACCTCAGATTATATAGTACAGGAGTGTTTGTTGTAGCATTTCTTTTTTGATTTATCTAAATGTAACTGATGCCGTCTTATAATATCAAGAATTTGGGGTAACACTTTTACAAACTATAGCAGAAAAAAGGAGGGTGTCGTCACACATAAATTATATTTTATTTGTCACCCCTTTGATATATACAGCGTCCGTTTCCAAAGAAAGTTAATTTGTAATTGCTAAACAAAAACTATTTCAAACCTAGCCTGAAATTTTTGCTGCGCAACCACACCTCCCCATCAGAAAAGTAAACACCACATTATAAGTAAAAAGTGGGCAAATAAAAACACGAGAATTGTATCACTTCTACCCCCGTACCGCATATACGTTGAACTCTGTTTAGCATCATTAACTAAGGAAACAACGCTATAGCATTGATGCAGTCTATCTGCCCCACTTCTCCCATTTATAACCGGTTAATGTACTTTTGTTCTTGTTTTTAATCTGTATATGTAATATCTTTTGCGCAATCTTGTGTATATTTTAATGAAATGAATTTTGTATTCTGTATGCTTTTATGGTTATTGATTGTAACCGAACAGAATAAAGTACCTTTGAAGTAAATAGTGCTCCTGGGAAGTATCCCACCCGCAAACTTGATAAAAGAAGACCGTAAGACACTGTTATTTTTCTGCCGTGATTTGTACACCCCACGACAATTATATAAATGTCCCTTAAAATATATTAAAACAATTTTTACCTTCACAATCCCCGTCTACCACCTTGTGACCACTGTACAGAGTTGATAGTGTTCCTCCCCTCTACTCCTTTGTTTTCCCATACTCCTTTGGAAGAGTGACACAAAATGACTGACAACAGTGAACCGTTCCCACCCAATAAGGAGCAAACTTGTGCTCGGAACACTTTAGCCAATAAAATGTCCATGTTGTTCCGCAGAGGAGGAGGGAATGGCTGCCACACTTCTACTTTTAATGCTTCACAGCCAATGAACATTAAGCTTCGGAAGGTCCCGCTTGGAACACGTTACCCAATGAAATGTCCCTAATACTCCGCGGAGAGGGAAGGAAGCGCTGACAACACTTCAACTTTCAATGGTTTACAGCCAATCAACATTAAGCTTGGGAAAGTCCTCCTTAGAACATGTCACCCGAAACCTAGCCCACCCGGAAGCCTCATTAAAATAAAACGTGGGAGCCCGCGACCCCTGCGCCAATAGTGCTGATTAAATATTTTTTTTATTCTTTTTTTTCTGCCCTGTGGGTCCTTCTGGGACCTCCTGAGTAGGCCTAGGGGGTCAGGTTGTTTCTACCCTACCCCCTTCTCTTGTTTTATTCCTTTGTTTCACCGTTTTCGGGTGACTCACTTCTACCGAGCCACAAGAAGGCTGCCATCACTTCCTGGTTTGGAGTTCTGGCAGCCAATCACAGTGAAGCTCACGCACAGGCCTCAGCCCAGATATCAAAACATTTATTTTTCTAATTTCTCAGCAACTACTGAATGGATTTAAACCATTTCTAAAAAGGTTGCTTTCTGACCCAAGCACTACCTTTCTGACAGATTTGGAGTAATTCCGTTCAGTAGTTTTGGCTGTAGCCTTGATCAAAGTGTCCTACGGGAAATCAATGTTTTCACTCTTATTTTTTGAATTTCTCAAAAACTACTGAACGGACTTACACCATTTAAAAAAAAGGTCTCTTTCTGAACCAAGCTCTACCTTTCCACCAATTTGGGGTAATTCCGTTCAGCAGTTCAAACTGTAGCTCGTCACAAAATTTCCCATGGAAATTAACATGAAGAAAATGACTTTTGAAACCCTCTATTTTTCTCAGCCCCCGCTTGACAAATCACCCCCAAACTTTCAGGATAGGAGCTGACCGTGATAGACTTTTTTTGTTGATAATTTCAGGAAGATTCGTCAAACGACCCTAAAGTTATTAGTAATTCAAAAAATGCTTTTCCTATGGAAACTAGATTCTAACCATAACTACCTACTGGCGACCACCAATAGGATATATATATATAAATATATATATCTATATATATATATATATATAGATATATAGATATATAGATATAGATATATCTATATCTATATCTATATCCATATATATATATTACCTACTGGCGGTCGCCAGTAGGTAGTTATAGTTAGGATTATTTTCTATAGGGAATTCGCAACATTCTATTGGGAATAACTTTGGCGCCGGTTGAGGAATCTGCCTGGCATTTCCTCAAATTTGCCTCGCGAAGCTCCGCTCCTTCCTTGAAAGTTTGGGGGGGATTCGTCAAGCGGGGGCCGAGATAAAAGGGGGGTCCCAAAACATGTTTTCCCCATGTTAATTTCCATAGGGCGGTCAAACTCACTTTTAGCCCGAACGGCTGAATGGATTTCCACCAAACTTGGCAAAATTGTAGGAACTTGTAGCCCGATGTGCCTTTGCTATGTCTCAAGATATGTGCTCCAGTGGATTTTGAGTAATTTAGGTTAAAAAAAATATATATATCTATAAGCGCGCCCCGGTACACGCACTGGGGCGTGCTGCAGCGCGCTACGCGAGTTCGCACGCGGAAAGCTGATTGGCTCTTGGGTGTCTGTCAACATTCCAAACAGTGCGGAGCGGCCGCCATCTTGTGTCTCGGTAGGATCGAGACACAATAGGTGGCAAAAACAAAGGGGGAAATGACCAAAAGGGGGCAGGGTAGACCCCCCCCCCCCCCTGACCCCCTAGGTTTGATGTGGGGGTCATAAAAGAGCCCCGCGGGGCAAAAAAAATAAAAATTATTTTTTCGATTTGCGCGGGGGAGCCGTACCGGGGAACGTACCATAAGGAATAAAGGATGACACATTTTTTTTTAAAAATTGGAGGTAGTTCTAAAAAGGACTGTTTTTTTTTCTTCTTTTTGTTGTTTTATATATATATATATTTTTTGAACATTTTGTACTTTTTTTGGCTTTTATGAACAATTTTATATATTTTTTGTTATTTTTATGGGGAGAAACAAAAAACAGGGATTTGTAAAAGTCTCAACTGGAGCAACAACAAAAAATCAGGAAAAAATTAAGGTTTTTTGGGGTAATTGTGGTTGTCACCAGCACGGTTGATGAGCTTTATGCTTTGCTCACCATAGGTAATTGTTTTACCACAAAATATACAAGTGATTTTGTATTGCCCAAACTGGGGTTGTATGTTTGGGACCATCTCCCTTGTCTCTGGACCCGATGGAGTGGGTTGCTTTCTTTTGGAGGTGCTGGGTGAAGATTGGGGAGGGTTTCTGGTCAGTTCTCGGACCTCTGCCGCAGCATAATTGTTAGGATGCCGGCGTTGCATGTGGCGAATCATGGTGTTATTGCCAAATGAGTATTTCTTGTTAGGGTTCCCCCTTGAAAGTTCAGTGCCACAGTTTAAGCAAGTAACCCCTGGCGCATTCACTTTTTTGAGGTCCTTTGGGATGGAAAAAAACTCCCAGATAATGTGCTGCTTTGGCCTATATGGGGTATTATCTTCTGGCAGGAACGTCCTCCTCCCCTCCTCCTCCTCCTCTTCTTCTTCATCTCCACCACTGTGGTGTTGTGGTGGTCCTCTTGGTGGTGGTGGTGGTTGTTGCTGAGATGCTCCTGCTGCTGCTGCTAATGAAGCCATTTTTCAGTCCAAAAAGGTACAGAGAGGTCTTTCAACAGGTCTTATTCACTCAAAGTACAAAGTGAGAATGAGGAAAAAAGGTGGGGGCTTTCATCATTAGGGAAAAAAAACTGTCCTGCGCCAATGAAAAGTGTTATTTTCAGGTCACATGACCAGGGCTTTCATCATTTGGAAACCAAAACTGTCCTGAACCAATAAAAAGTGTTATTTTTAGGTCACATGACCTGACGCGCTTACGCTACGCGCCCCGTGGCGCACCCAGGGGCGCGTCGCGTAAGCCCGTCAGATGCTTACGTTGCACGATCGTATGCGCTTGAGTGCTTCCGGGTGCGTTTACGCCGTGCGTATCACACGGACGCGGCTACGCGATACGTCACGATGATGTTTTTGTTTGCGGCAATAGCGCTAACGAGACGCTCACCGGTACGCGCCCTGGGGCGCGCCGCAAGACTGCGCTTACCGGTGCGCTCACTGGGACGCGCACCGAGAGCGCTCCAGGGCAAAAAAAAAAAAAAAAAAAAAAACAAGAACAATATACATAAAAAAAATAGTATTCCATAAATATACAATATAGGATTCATTATAAAAAATATTACATTTCATAGATATAGAAATTTGCTATTAAAAAACCTTTGAAATTCACTGAAAAAACCATAGGTTTCACACGAGTTATAGTTAGGAATTAGCATTTAAAAAACCTATGAAATTCACTGAAAAAACCATAGGTTTCACACCAGTTATAGTTAGGAATTAGCATTTAAAAAACCTATTAAACTCACTGAAAAAACCATAGGTTTCACACCAGTTATAGTTAGCTAGAAATTTTACTGACATAAAATGCAGCCACTTATACTCAAAGTGAAACACTGATACATATATTTAAATATTTAAAAATTAATCGCTAATATATGTATTCACTAAGATACACTGTATAAGCGAGTTAACCAATCAATATTTTATTTAAAAAAATCCATTTGCACACTTATTTAAACATTTATTCGTCCATCGACCTTTACAAATACATATATAAAACATATTTATTTTTCAGAAAGACCCACATTCACTGGATGGTGTCATCAGTGATGTCATGAGTGATGTCACTGACCATGTCATGAGTGATGTAATATGTGACGTCATCAGCAGTGCATTGCAGGCGCGCAAGTTATAGTGAGTCCAACTAACTATAACGTGGGAATTTCAATGGTTTTATGTCAGTAAAATTTCCAGCTAACTATAACTGGTGTGAAACCTATGGTTTTTTCAGTGAATATATATATATATATATATATATATATATATATATATATATATATATATATATATATCGAACCAATGCAGCCTCCCGAGCTCCGACCACAGCGACCCAGGAAACCACGCGGATCCAGTAATTGTAAGCACAGTTTTTTATTCAAAAGCTGAACCAAGCAATCTGACGCGTTTCGGGCATCCGCCCTTGCTCACATATATATATATCCGCCCCTGCCTATATATATATATATATATACACAAGGTAGTCATAGCTAGGACCATGTTTCCAGAAAAGGTCTGAATATCGTTATCTAGTGGCTGAATGTGGGGCGTACTGTGCTGGTAGAAAGAAGGGACACTGTATTTTTTAAGAGACTGGTGTGGTAATACACATGCTTCAATAGCAGCATACACCTATAGATTTAAAGGACCCTCAGCTGATGAACCCTTCAGCTGAATTCAGCATTGAGAAAGGCAATTAGCCAAAAGGCGTCAAGAAACTGGCATGGTCATACACATGCTGCATACACATGCTGCATCTGTCAAAGTATTTCAATAACAGCACACGGATATTGTTGTATTTACACCAATAGTGGTACAATAAAACTCACAGGCTTTGCACTTCAGCTGTGCCGGAGCCCATTCTTTTACCAGAGTGGGCTTTGGGAGATATATTCACTGAAAAAACAGAGGTTTCAGGGTTGTTATAGTTAGTTGGACTACAAAACGAGAGAAATTCGGTCGTGCTACTGGAGTTTGCTGAGATTTGTTAACTACGCATTTCAATAAAACTACGGAATTCAGGCAATAACTCCGTTCCTCCACATAGCGGAGTCAGCTACTAAACTGCTCCCACAAGTGCTTTGATAAAGCAACTTTACATGCAAAAAAGCATATAACCAATTCACAAAAGTGAACTTTGGAAATGAAAAATATCAGGCAATCAGAGAGGTGATGATTTTGGGGTCCCCCCTAACCTAGGGTGAGGACCAAGCAGATGCCTTGAACACAAAGAGCATTTCATGCTGAACGATTCAGTGGTGGTTCCCTCCTCCTAGGACCACCCCCAAGCACAGTTATGGGCAAAAATACAATCCCAACCAAAGGCCCTGCAAGTGGGCAGTGAATAATATAGTATCCAATATCAAAATGATTCTACAAAGAGCTGCTGTTCAACTAGTCGTTAGTAGGTGTCCCTCACGACTCACATGCAAAAGCATTGAAGCTAATCTCGTCCCATGATGTTTTGCAGGGCCTTTGGTTAGGATTGTATTTTTGCCCATAAGAGCTGGTTGTCTGTCTGTCCCATCCGAGGGAGTTTAGGACCGCACACACCTGCCTCCCTGTTCCATCCTGTTGGACATGAGTTGAGCAGACATTGGACCTGGAGGTCTCATTAGGCGCACTCAATGTTAGCTACAATGCAGGATAACTTTACTGAGGGATACTTTTTGTATATATTGGGCCCGGCAATGATGTTTCAAAGTGGCGCCATTAGGCTCCTATGGCAGATAAGGGGCTTGAGGGTGCGGAAGATTACAACTGGGTTTACTGGGCAAAATCTGGCATTCAAGTTTAAGTTTTCTGACTTTCTGAGCATCAAATCACATGATACCCGCACTTGAGGGTCTTAAGCAACGGCGATGGCAGGGTCAAAGTTCAGGTCTGATGCTCCAACACAAAGTATACTTGAGCAAAGGCATTGGATAGACTCGAAGACTGGTAATTCTCACCTTCAAGGGGTGAGCTTTGGGTGAAGGGAGCAGATACTAATGAGAGAGAGAAGAAGGGTTAAGAGGAAAGAAGAGGCAAATCTGTGAGGCTGCGACTGATAGTTAATCAAGAAATAGAGCCTAGAGAGGCAAACGGATGAAAGGAAGAGCCGGGAATAGTGCCCGGGAGGGCAACCGCTGATTTAAAGAGAGCAATGACTGAATGTGGTGGAAGGAGCATGAAATTGAGAGCAGGGACTACTGAGGGAGAGGTAACAGGCAGGTGTAAAGGGCAGCAGGGATGAAAAGAGGGGCCCAGACTACTGGGGAAAGACGTGTGAAAAGGTTATGTTAATTAAATTTATAAAAGCGCACGATTACCCAAGGGCAGAGGTCTTCAAACTTTTGAAAGTTGAGCCCCCCCAGCTGAATTTTTTTTATGTCCCCCCCCCCCCCCACCACCTGACAGAAATTTCTGGAATCTGGTACACTACATAACCGACCGCCACCTGCATATCCGAGGCCATATCCGGCAAATAATGTTCAAAACAATGAGTGTCTCCTCCTTCTCCATGAATTCCCTCACTACCACTCACCAACAATGCACCTTTCTGGCAAACATATAATTTTTTTTATAGTGCTACTCATAGTTTCATCTTACTCAGGGACATATGTACAACCCCCTATAGAAACCACACCGTTACTTTTTACGACGACGTGGTGGCGATAGGGGCATTCCCTATTTACAAGGCAGAGTTAAGCCACTTAACTCTGCATTAAGCAGCACACATGGAAGTGTGACAAATGGCATTTAAAGATTGTTTATGTACAGGAAGGTCCCCCTTCTGTACATAAACAATATTTACCCTGCATGCAAACACCCTTGCACTATGGAGCAATAATGTCTGCGTTGGCGCTACACTGCTTAGTGTAGCACCAGCGCAGGGGAAACGCAAAGCTGCACCATATTGTTGTGAATAGGGTGCAGCCTTCCGTTTCTGAAGTGGCCGAGAGAGGCCTTAACCCATGACTGCTAACGCCTCACTCCGCAACTTCCTTGAACTTATGCCCCTCAGTTCTTTGATCTGCATGGTGCACCTTCTTTGTAGCAGGCACATTAACCCTCTGTGCTGTGAGGGTGGCAGGAATGCTCATGTGAGTGCACAGTGAGGTATGCAACAGTGTGAGAGTAGGGTAAGTGGAGTGACTGCAGGGTGAGTGAGGTGACCATATGAATTTGGGTGTGCATGTCAGTGCAGAGTGGGACTAATGAATGCATGGTTATTGATGGGCTTGTTTAAGTGAGATGCAGATTGAACGGTGAGGGGGAGTGAAGTGTCACATGAGTGCAGGGTGGGTAGTGTGCTAGTGTGGCAGCAGGTTGAGATACAGGGAAAACCGCACAAATGCAGTGTGAGAGCAGAGTGATCACTGAGTGCAGGGTGAATGGTGTGAGTGCATGGGGGTCAGTGTGAGGGAATTGTGATCGCTGTCAGTGCAGGGTGAGCATGAAAGTGAAGGGCGAGAATGAGGAGTGAGCAGTCTGAATGCAGGGTGCATTCCCAGACACTTGCAGTAACACAGCATGTTATTGACGGCAGCGCAGGGTTTCAGATATGTTAAACTATTGCTATTACTATTATGGCATTAACCAGGGATCGAGGGTGGAGGAAATAAATACTGGGCTGATCTTGCAACAAACTTCCAGTTTTATGATTAGGGTTGCCAGTTCATTATTTTGATGTCCCAGGTGGTACAAAAATAAGCAGACACCTAAAGCTCTATTTTCAGCACTTATCTGTGCATACTCTGCACAGCAAATATAAATAAAAAGCACTTTAAATTGTGTTTTAGGGCTGACCTGAATGATAATAAAAGGGAAACCAAAGGAAATTATGGACGGAGCGTTGACAATACAAGCACTCAACCCCAGTCAACTGATCTGGGTTTAATCCATCACAGTTCTTTAGCCCACTCTGCCACCCCAGTTCAGACATGGCCATATGCAAATCAGTCTGACCCTGTGCCTCATGGGAACAGTCCAGCCCCAACTGCCAAGCCATGCCTTCCCTGGACCGGAAACAAGCATTGTGGGACCGGTTTCTGGCATTCCAGCCGTCTTCAGCCCGGCTTGCTTGAATCCAGTGGCAAAGTGAGCAAGGGTCTCACGTCTGAGCATAACCTGCCAACTTATGGCGAGCACCTCTGGAAGTGGGGGTCCCTCAGGGGTCTATTCTCAGCCCCCTGCTCTTTAACATCTTCCTGGCCCCCCTTGCAGAGGTTGCGGAGTCGTTTGGCGCTCAGATCGTGTCTTACGCTGACGACACCCAGCTCTTGTTCACATATGACAAGAATGAGGTGTTCGATGGGATCCGCATCAGAGGCTGCCTAGAAGCAGTCTTTGATTGGTTCAAACGACACGGCTTAAATGCAACTCCGATAAGTGAACCAAATTGGAAAAGCTGGTGGCCACAAGATCTGTTTCCACCTGCAAACGCAAGTACCAAGGCCAAAAATCTAGGTATCATTATTGACAATGAGTTAACCTTTGGGCCTCAAATATCCTGTCTTTCGGGGAAATGTTTCGGGATCCTTCGGATGCTCAGGAAATTTCTCCCCTTGATCTCTATTAACCATCGAAGGGTCATTGTTCAAGCACTTGTTGGGTCGCGTTTAGACTACGCCAATGCCCTCTATCTAGGACTCCCTAAATATCTCGTTAGGAGACTTCAAGTAGTCCAAAATTCAGCTGCCAGGGCTATTTATGGACTCCCTAGACGAGCTAGTGCCTCTGACTTGTTAAAGGAACTGCACTGGCTACCTATAGCCAAGAGGATTCTGTTCAAAAGCCTGACGCTGACCTACAAGGCCCTTCATGACTTAGGCCCTAAGTACATCAGGAAACGCCTTGCTCTTTACAAACCGAACAGAGCCTTGCGATCTGCCTCCTTGTCCAAAATGGTCGTTCCGTCCATTAAGCGAACCAGACAAGGGGGACGCTCTTTTCATTACCTGGCCCCGTGCGCCTGGAATGAGCTTCCCCTTTCTCTCAGACAGGCCCCTAGTTTGATGTCTTTCAGAAAGGCTTTAACAACCTGGCTCTTTACCAGTTAACTTCGCTGTTCCTTATGTTTTGCAGTTATGTCTCCTTTCCCTAAAGGACTTCTTCGCCAAAGCGCCGGGACACTCCTACTGGAGTAGCCGTTGCGCTATAGAAGAATCCGTTAACATAACATAACATAACAAAGAAAAACCAAAGGAAATGATGGACGGAGCACAATACAAGCACTCACCCCCAGTCAACTGACTGGGAGTGAGTGTTTGATTTGCTCAAACGCTCCGTCCATCATCCCCTTTTTGTTTCGCTTTGTTCGCCCTAATTTGGCAGGGTATGCTCAGACATGAGTCCCTTGCTCACTTGGCCACTGGATTCAAGATAGCATGGCTGATGAGGATTATGAATCCGAAACCGGTCCCAGGATGCTTGTTTCCGGTCCAGGGAAGACATGGCTTGGCAGATTGGGTTGGACTGTGCCCATGAGGCACAGGGTCAGACTGATTTGCATATGGCCATGTCAGAACTGGGGTGGCTGAGTAAGCTAAAGAATGGTGATGGATTAAACCCAGATCAGTTGACTGGGGGTGAGTGTTTGATTTGCTCAAACGCTCCGTCCATCATCCCCTTTTTGTTTCGCTTGATAATAAAAGGGAACAAAGACAGAAAAGTCATATCATAAATGAATACGTAGGACCCGATTCAAAGAACTAACTTAAGACAAAATCCTAAACGTACTACTTTTGGTATTCACAGAAGTTAGGATTTTGTCTTAAGACAGACTTAAGACAGACTTAAGGCAGACTTAAGTCAGCATTCTGTCTTAAGTCTGTCTTAAGACAAAATCCTACCGTCTGTGAATATCAAAAGTAGTAAGTGTAGGATTTTGTCTTAAGTTAGTTCTGTGAACCGGGCCCATACTTCTTTATTTATAACTAGGCATCCCGGTTTTCCGTTTAAACAGATTAATACACATAAATACAGATGGAAAACATTTTTTCCTTTGTCTGTATTTATAAATAGACACGGAAAAATACTGACAAACCGGCAAATGTGTCTATCCCAGTCTGAGGTTCACAGGGGCTGCTGTAACGTCCTGGACGTCTCAGGATCGTTTAACAAACACGATAATGAGGACGCAACCACTTGTGTATGCTTAGATACTTTAATGAAGGCACAAATAATACAAAGAGTAAACAAAAGTTATAGTCACTGGAGGTCTCCAGTCTATCTACGTTACCAGCCCACAGCACGGAGGAGCCTCACCGTCCTCTGCAAATACGCCGATCCCGGCGTATGCCAACAGAGGGCAGGAAACTTAATGGCCGGCAATGCCACTCGGTATGCTGTGAGGGGCTCGAAGAGTGATGGGGAGAAACGAGGAGACAGGGAAACACCCAGCCGGGGTCTCTACCTGAAGGGAGCAGCCGCTCAACCTCTTCCTCGTACTGCACCGGGACGCGGAGTCACCTCCGGGTGATGCGTCACCGATACCCAAATCACAACAAGGAGACAGAACCGAGAGCAGCCGCTCGATCAATCCTATGGACGTCCTAGCCTGTAACGCGGCAAACACCTCCTGGTGTGCGTTACAGCTGGTAGTCCTTGTATCTCGGGTCGGGCTGGGAGCTACGACTCCTACCAGCTCAAAAGCCAATGCGCCTTGACTCAGCCGAGTCAGAGCGAAGCTCAATGGTGGACCGGTAGAGCTTCCGGGTTAGTAACAGGTTGCCGTTGGACAAGACACGGCCCAGGGAGTAACGACTCAACCTACCTCCGTTCTTGTCTGTCTGGAGCACCAGTCCGGAACGCTGCTCTTCACGAAGCAGGTACGTCGGTGTAAACACAATATCCGACAGCGTTGTACCTCCAGGTTCCTCCCTTTATAGGGCGTGTTTTCCTTGAGTTATGTAACGGCTCTCCCGTTTACATAAGGGTGTGTTTTCCTTGAGTTATGTAACGGCTCTCCTGTTTACATAACCTCTCAACCGCTAAGCATCCTGGGAGATGTAGTCCGTTTTCGCTGGTTACCGTTTTCCTCCCCTCGCATGACAGGAATTCTTGACAGTACATCCTCCCTCTCAGCGGCTCCCCACGGGGCCAGCGCTGGCAGGAAAACGCCGATGGAACAAGGAGACCAAGCGCGGAGCATGAACCCCTTCAGCCGGTTCCCATGATTGCTCCTCCGGGCCATAGCCTTTCCACGCAACCAGGTACCACAGCTTCCCCCTGCGCCATTTGGACGCCAGTATGCCCGACACTTCATACTCCACCTCCGACTCCACGCATACCGGCCTAGGTGTCCCAGACGGCTTGGAGGGTGCTGGTTTGAGCAATGATACATGAAAGACAGGGTGTATCCGCAATGACTGGGGCAAGCACACCTTCACGTTCACGGGACCCATACACTTGGTAATTCGATAGGGGCCCATGTACTTGGGATGGAACACACTGTTCTTTCGAAACCTCATGTTTCTTGTGGATATCCAGACGTAGTCTCCAGTGCGGTACAGTGGCCCGGGCCTTCTCTTCCTGTCTGCCGCAGCCTTGTATCTTCTCTTGGCCTCAATCAGGACAGCCCTTGAGCGCACCAACGTGTCTTTAATGTGTGCCACCCTGTCCGCTGTGGCGGGAATCCTGTCCTCTCTGAACGGATGTAGAAATGGCAAGAACCTGGGATGTTGGCCATAGTTGCTATAGAACGGAGATGACTGTGTGGAGCTGTGAGTGGCGTTGTTGTAGGCTATCTCTGCAACCCATAGCAAGTCGACCCATTCTTCCCTGCCCTGGTCCACAAAACATCGCAGATACTGTTTGAGCGTTTGGTTCAGGCGCTCGGTTTGGCCGTCCGTTTGAGGGTGGTAGCTGGTGGACAGGGCGGTCTTCACGTGCAGCGCAGTGCACCAAGTCTTCCAGAATTGCGCAGTAAACTGCGACCCCCGGTCCGACACGATCACCCCAGGTAATCCATGCAGTCGTACCACATTCTTTAGGAGTAGTGACGTCAATTCCCCGGCCGTAGGGACTCTCTTGCAGGGGATGAAGTGCCCCATTTTCGTCAAGTAGTCCACCACCACCAGTATTGCCGTCATCCCCTGGTCTACCGGTAGGCCCACCACAAAGTCCAGTGATATGCTATCCCATGGTCTATCCGGGGTTGGAAGTGGATGTAAGAGCCCTTGGGTTCGGCAGTGGTCGGCCTTCATGGTAGCACACGTAGGACACTCCTGTCCCCACCTCCTGACATCCACTCTCATGGTTGGCCACCAGAAATGCCGTCCCATGCTAGCCACCGTTTTTTCAAAGCCCAAATGACCTGCGCATGGAGAGTCATGGCACAAGATGAATGCTTGTTTCCTTAGCCTAGGCGTGGGTATCAATAGGCACCTGCCCTTCAGGGGTATCCCGTCCTTCAGCTGCCATTCTCTGTGACTGAGGAGCCACCTCCGCCATGCAAATGACCTGATCCCTCTCCTTATTCCCCTCAGGAACGTGTCCGGCTGGATCACCCCCAATACCATTCTCGGGGAAATGATGGAATGCTCGTTCGCAGGCAATGGTTCCTTAACTGCCGATTGACGCGACAGGGCGTCTGCCTTCCTGTTTTCCGTCCCAGGCCGATATGTGATGCGGAAGTTGAACCCCGCAAAGAAGATCATCCACCTCAACTGCCTGGGAGACAGGTGTCTCGCGGCCGTCATGAACTGTAGGTTCCGATGGTCCGTATACACCGAAACCACATGTCGTGCCCCCATCAACCAATGCCTCCATTCGGTGAAGGTGTCCTTGATTGCGAGAAGCTCCTTCTCTGCAATGTGGTAATTGCGTTCGGCGTCGTTGAGCTTGCGGGACATGTATGCAACAGGATAAAGCACCCCTGTGTCGTGGTTGCGTTGGGACAAAATAGCCCCCAGTGCCACATCCGAAGCGTCCGCTTCCACCACGTAGGGGAGATCCGGATCGGGGTGAGCCAACACCAGTGCCTTACCAAAGGCGCTTTTCAGGGTCTCAAAGGCTGTGTTCGCTTCAGGGGACCAGACAAACTCCTTAGACTTCCTCAGTAGCTGTGTGATTGGGGCCACCAATCCCGAAAATCCATCTATAAACCGCCTGTAAAAGTTGGCGAACCCAATGAAACTTTGGACGTCCTTCACGCTTTGAGGCACCGGCCACTCTTTCACCGCCTTGATCTTGCGTTCCGCCATCTCCTGACCCTCCGGACTCAGCATCACTCCGAGGAACTCCACCGATGTGACGTGGAAGTCACACTTGCTGAGTTTACAAAACAGCATATTCTCCCTGAGTTTTTGGAGCACTGCCTTGACGTGGTGTACGTGCTCCTCCACACTGGACGAATAGATGAGGATGTCGTCGATATATACGACCACGTATATATCCAACACCTCTCTAAATACCTCATTCAGAAAGTACTGAAAGGCAGCCGGGGCGTTGCACAGTCCGAACGGCATGACGAGGTACTCAAAAAGGCCGAACCTGGTCTTAAAGGCGGTCTTCCACTCGTCTCCGTCTCTCATGCCCACCAGATGGTATGCCCCTTTCAAATCCAACTTGGTGTAGATACTTGCTTTCTTGACCTGTTCCAGAAGTACACTGATGAGAAGCAAGGGGTACCGTTTTTTTTATTGTTATCGCATTTAACGCCCTAAAGTCCACACAGGCCCTCAGCTCCCCATTGGCCTTCGGGATGAAGAAGAGCGGCAAGGCGGCTGAAGATTTGGACGGACGGATGAATCCTAGCTTTAGGAGTTTATCCAGATACCCCCGGAGATGCACGTTTTCAGGCTCTGTCAGGGCATACAGCCTGCCACTGGGAACGCTGGCTCCCGGCACCAGGTCGATCTGGCAGTCAAACTGTCTATGTGGCGGTAGCACTTCTGCCTTCACCTCATCAAACACGTCCTCAAAACTGTGATAAGCCTGGGGGAGAGCCACATCTTTCTCTGCCGCTGTAGCCACCGTCTGACTCCCGCTATTTTCTGCGTCAATGGGTTCCGGTCGTATGCCACAATGCAGGGTGCAATATGGTGACGTCATTTCGATGCGATGCGTTGGCCAATCCACAGAGGGGTTGTGTTTCTGTAGCCACGGCAATCCCAATATGACACCGTATTGGGGTGCTCGGATGATGTTAAAATCAATGTTTTCCAAATGGTTCCTCCCATATTTCACCGGGATGGCCCCCGTGTGCTGCCCGATGGGCCCTGTCACCAATCGCCTTCCGTCTACTGCATAGACGTCTTCGGGTACCGCTTTGGGAATAAGCACTAGTCCTAGCCTGCATGCCTCGTTGTAGTCCATAAACATGCCTGTGGCCCCTGAATCCACCATGGCCACAACGGGTATCCACTGGTCGTGCACTCCCACGTGCACCGTGAGAAACAGGTGTCGTTGCCCTTTGGTGACCGAGTTGGAAAGAGAAGGGATGGATGAGTGACTCCGAGATGCCCCTTCGTTGGTCTGGGAGTCCTCTAGTTTTCCGCAGGTACGTCCACTACGGCTGTTACCGACCGGTTGGCCCGATAACGTGACGTCTTCGGCTTGGCAGGACATTCCCGTACGTAGTGGCCTTTTTTGCCACAATATAGGCACAATCCTTGTTTACGGCGTGATTCTTTCTCCGTGGCTGTGAGACTCGCTCGTATAGCGCCAATGTCCATGGGTTCCCCCTTGGATGTGGTGGAAGTTTCAGGACTTCCCACCGTCACATACGATGGAAGGGCTTTTCCTTTTCTCCCATGATCCCCCTTTCTTTCGCTTAGCCTATGGTCCAACCGTAAGACCAGATTGATAAGACCTTCACATGTCTTGGGTTGAGGGTCAATATGAGCCACGGAGTCCTTGAGCTCATCGCACAGCCCTTGATGGAAGAGCGCCGTTTGTTTCCGCAACCAACCTACGGAACGCGTTGAGATACTGTACCAGGTCGTTGGATCCCTGTCTTAACTCAAGCATTTCACGGTCCGCCGTGTACGAGTCAGCCCTTCGGTCAAAAACCTTCAGGAATTCTTCACGGAAAGCACCCCAATCACACATGATGGGGTCATCCCTGCTCACCAGAGGTATGGCCCACTGTGCCGCGCTTCCAGCCAAGTAAGAAATAAGGAAAGCCACCCGAGACTGACTCGTGGGGAACGCCTTCGGTTTGCACGACAGATGCAGTGCCACTTGAGTGAGGAATACCTGCACTGTGTTGGGGTCCCCATTGTATCTTTCTGGTGTTGCCAAGGGTATGGCGACCGGCATTTCCACTACTACCGCAGGGTTTTGGTTCGTGAGGGAGGTGCTGGGCGTGAGCGGGTCCAACTGTATAGCATCCAGTCTGGCCTTAACATCGGCTGTTTCTTGTCTAGATGCAGCCAATTCAACTTGCACGGCCGCCAATGCAGCCAGCACATCATCAAGTGTTGCCATGTTTGTTTATCGACCAGGAGACAGTTAGGGTTTAAAGGTCGGATATTTTGTAACGTCCTGGACGTCTCAGGATCGTTTAACAAACACGATAATGAGGACGCAACCACTTGTGTATGCTTAGATACTTTAATGAAGGCACAAATAATACAAAGAGTAAACAAAAGTTATAGTCACTGGAGGTCTCCAGTCTATCTACGTTACCAGCCCACAGCACGGAGGAGCCTCACCGTCCTCTGCAAATACGCCGATCCCGGCGTATGCCAACAGAGGGCAGGAAACGTAATGGCCGGCAATGCCACTCGGTATGCTGTGAGGGGCTCGAAGAGTGATGGGGAGAAACGAGGAGACAGGGAAACACCCAGCCGGGGTCTCTACCTGAAGGGAGCAGCCGCTCAACCTCTTCCTCGTACTGCACCGGGATGCGGAGTCACCTCCGGGTGATGCGTCACCGATACCCAAATCACAACAAGGAGACAGAACCGAGAGCAGCCGCTCGATCGATCCTATGGACGTCCTAGCCTGTAACGCGGCAAACACCTCCTGGTGTGCGTTACAGCTGGTAGTCCTTGTATCTCGGGTCGGGCTGGGAGCTACGACTCCTACCAGCTCAAAAGCCAATGCGCCTTGACTCAGCCGAGTCAGAGCGAAGCTCAATGGTGGACCGGTAGAGCTTCCGGGTCAGTAACAGGTTGCCGTTAGACAAGACACGGCCCAGGGAGTAACGACTCAACCTACCTCCGTTCTTGTCTGTCTGGAGCACCAGTCTGGAACGCTGCTCTTCACGAAGCAGGTACGTCGGTGTAAACACAATATCCGACAGCGTTGTACCTCCAGGTTCCTCCCTTTATAGGGCGTGTTTTCCTTGAGTTATGTAACGGCTCTCCTGTTTACATAACCTCTCAACCGCTAAGCATCCTGGGAGATGTAGTCCGTTTTCGCTGGTTACCGTTTTCCTCCCCTCGCATGACAGGAATTCTTGACAGCTGCAGAAAGAAATTTGAAACCGTTTTCAGATTCTCTTGCACACTATTCTTCCATCTAAATCACCCTAAGCATTCCCCTGCTGAGCGATTTGTTTCCAGGGAGCCTCTACCGACCTGACAGCAGCAGTCCAGCTTTTTTCAATTGAACACTCTCTGCTGTTTAGGCTGTAATTAGCTGTCTCTTTCTCTGGACTCGGTGCCTGTGTAGATCGCTAGAAAAGAAAAGGAGGGAGCACTATGGGTAAGTAGGGAGGGCACCCCAGAACATACTATAATCACAGCGTGGGCATTGGCCATCACAGAGTCTGGCATAGTGATGTAACGGCCACTATGGGAACTTTCAACCTGGGCAATACGCAAAGTTGAGTGCAGGGGGCACGGAGCGATACCATGAGGGCAAATGTCATTATTATATCACCTCGAGTGATTGTGCAAACATTGATAATGCAGAGTGCTGCCCCGACCCACTGAAAAATTATTTAAGCAGTAGGGCTTATCTTTTTAGTTTTACATAGTGTGAGCTCGGCCGAAAGGTATTGTAGTGCTTTACATGAGCACCAGTTACATTGCGCAAGACTATCTATTTTTAGGGCTCGGCCTACGTCAACACTGCATCAGCAGTGGGGCGGAGCTCCTATTCTTAAGGGGTTCCGAATCGTGCAGGAAAAATTCCTCTGTACGCGAGATTTTTCAGTAGGTTTTTTTGCCATCTGGATGGTAATTGGTCTTCGCAGTGCTGTCTTTCTAGTAGCCTTCACGCAATAGGCCATATGTAATTCATTTTGGCTACTTCCGCCATATTTTGTGTGGTTATGCGCACAGGAGTGTTATATATTTGAATTAGGAGCTGTCAGGGTGCCGCCGTAATAGAAGCCAGATGGTCTGGGCGCCATCACCAGTCTGCAGTGAGTGGCGCGCGTTCGTGCTTGTTCTGTGTTCTCCTTCTACCAAAGACATTACAGATCTGGTTTTCTTTACTGACTACAGCTGTGTTTATATAGACGGTGGCTGCAGTTGTGCAGCAGGTGCAGTGGCACCAGTGTGGTGTAGCTATCATTAGTGGAGCAGGGGCAGTGGCACCAGTGTGGTGTAGCTACTATTAGTGCAGCAGGTGCAGTGGTACCAGTGTGTGGTAGCTACCATTGTGCAGCAGGTGCAGTGGCACCAGTGTGGTTTAGCTATCATTAGTGCAGCAGGTGCAGTGGTACCAGTGTCTGGTAGCTACCATTATGCAGCAGGTGCAGTGGCACCAGTGTGGTGTAGCTATCATTAGTGGAGCAGGGGCAGTGGCGCCAGTGTGGTGTAGCTATTATTAGTGCAGCAGGTGCAGTGGTACCAGTGTGTGGTAGCTACCAATGGTGGAGCAGGTGCAGTGGTAGTGTTGCTTAGCTATGATTGTGCAGCAGGGGGGGGCGTGGCTAAGGCGCCGATGTAGGTGGAAGCGGGACTCCGGAGCTCCTCCGTGCCCGCCTCGCACCACCGCATATCCTGAACCCCGGCTCGCACCCAGACCCCTCAAAAGTACATAGGAGGGCAACGGGGGCACGCAGGGTGAGTTTGGAGGACTGGGGGCCCCTGTGTACACCCCCCCTGGACTTAATGATTCGAGCGCGGCTCCCGGAGAGGAGAGCGCCCAAAATGGCGGCCGCCGTCCTGCCCTGAAGTGCCTGGCGGCTGACTCCAGGAGGCGAGGAAGGACCCCCTGACGCGGTGACGACTGACCGCTGGCCGGCGGAGAACCCCCGGAGACCGGACAAAGGTGAGGGGACCTGGCTGGCACACTCGCGGGTGACGCTGAAGGACGAGAGTCGGCGGCCATGCCTGACCCTAAAATGGCGCCGGCGGAGACCGAGTGACCGCGTTGGCGGCCGGCGACGGAGCCCCTGGTGCTGCGTGGACCGCTGGACCAGCGCACAACACACGACCCGACCTCCTGGTGGTGGCGTTGGGGGGTGCGCGAGGACACTGGCCGTCAGGGAGAGCGGGGTTTGAGGGACTGACTGCCCTTCCCCCCCCCCTGCCACGAGGCGCCTACCTGGGCTGGGTGGCTGTCTGCGGAGCTGTGGGGGCCGAGTGGAGGCCTGGACCTACGAGCGGCACCTGTCCTGATATCCCGGTGACGGCCTTGCCAGGGAGCCTGTGCCACTGTGGATTGGCAGCACGCGCACAAGGGGGACGAAGAGGGGAACAGGAGACGAGGTGCTGACTCCCCACCCCCATGAGTCCCTGAAGCTCCGGGCGGGAAGAGGTGCCTGCCTGACCGGGGGCGTCCGAGCACAGCGGACCAGGTTCTCATCGGTGACTACCCTGCCTTAGCCTTCTAGGTGCCCGGACCAGGGGCACTGGTGCCACACGACGCCGGCGGAGACTGGCCCTTGAACTGGACCCCACGAGACGCAGGCCCAGTGGACAGAAGGCACGGCGGACCGGAGGCGGACCAAGGACGGAGAGAGGGGGAACATCGGTGGCCACCGCAGGGGCGCTTGACGATCACTGACCGCCAGGATGGTGCGGGGCAACAGCAGGAAGAAAGGCTTCGAGGCCCTGAGGCAGGATGACCCGGGGCACCTCGCCGAGGACGACCCGCCGAGGGAAGGGGCCGGGAGCTCGACCCGCCCACGGGATCCCTCCCTGGGGGACATAATGCAGGCGATTGTGGCGTCCCGGGAGGCACTTGAGAAG
The DNA here is from genome assembly GCF_964263255.1 of Lissotriton vulgaris. Classification (NCBI taxonomy): domain Eukaryota; kingdom Metazoa; phylum Chordata; class Amphibia; order Caudata; family Salamandridae; genus Lissotriton; species Lissotriton vulgaris. The sequence continues at coordinate 266,137,551 of NC_141686.1, forward strand.
CGCATGGACACCATAGGGTCGGACCTAAGCCTGTTGAAGGACGACCACAGGAAACTGAAGGAGCGGGTGACGACCTCAGAGGTGGCCCTGAAAACCTTGCCAGGGGACGTGGCGGAGCTCAAAACGTCATTGGCGGTAATGGCCCAGAAGGTGCGGGTCCTGGAGCTCCGAGCAGAGGACAGTGAAGGACGCTCTCGGCGCAATAACCTCCGCCTGGTGGGGGTCCCTGAGAACGCAGAGGGGCGGGATGCGGTCACCTACCTGGAGGGCTGGCTACGATCCGAGGTGGCCCCGGAGGGACTCTCGCCGTTCTTTGCCATTGAGCGCGCACACAGGGTCCCTGCGCGTCCCCCCAAACCGGGGGTGCCTCCGCGCCCGATTGTGCTGCGGCTGCTGCACTTCAGAGACAGGGACCATATACTGCGGAGGGTGAGGGAAATCCCGGACCTGAGAATAGACAACAGCAGGGTCATGGTCTTTCCGGACTTCACCAGAGATGTGCAGAAGCAGCGTGCCTCCTTCCTGGCGCTCAAACGAAAATTGAGATCACTGCACCTGCCCTACGCTATGCTGTTCCCGGCGCGGCTGCGGGTGGTCGATGGGGATCGCACTCACTTTTTCCTGACGCCGCAGGAAGCTTGGAGTTGGTTGGACGCGAGAGGGGAACCGGGCACGGGCCCCACGCCGCAGACCCCCCCCAGGGGACACTCCGCGGAAGGGACACCGACGCGACGATCTGGCTCCCCAACGGGCTGGCAGCAGGAGCGAGCCAAGGCGGTGCAAGCGGTGGCGGCCATCAGCCAGGGGGACGCCAGCCCCTCCAGCAGCGCATCTGAGCAGTCGAAGGACAGCACTCTCAGCCCTGGCTCCAGCAGTGGGCACGAACATTCTGAGACGGACCTGCCGGTGGTGACCCCCCAGACAGCGGAAGGTATCCTTGGCTGAGACGGATCGTGAGACCTTGGCTGCACAAGTAAGATAATGGGACATGCAGGTGGGGGGGGGGGACCGCTTCTGGACGCTCTGCAGTGGGATGCGGATGCCCCCCCGGGACTTCGCACTGGCACCGTGGGGGACGGGGTGAGTCGGGGGGCCTCTCCTGATTGTTGTTAGGGGTAGTGGGGCGGGGGCGGGGGGCTTCGGACCTGTCTGGAGCCGGCATCGCTGCCACTCCAACCCTACTATGTAGTGATACGCTCTTTGATTCTTGAGTTTGGATGGGGTTTCCACGTTGGTTGTCTGTCCGGGGGTGTGGGAGTTGGGGTAGTTTGATTGTGCAGGTTGGGGGGTGGACGGGGGGGGGACCTAGGCGTGCTGGGGGGGTTGCCGGGAGAGTGAGTGGAGTGGATGGGGCTTGGCAGACTTTGCCATGGGATCCGACTTAGGCTATAGATGTCTCACATGGAACGTAAGGGGGATGCACTCGATGCACAGGCGTCATAAGATCCACTCATATCTGGTCAGGCGGGGCATACAGATTGCCTTCCTTCAGGAAACCCATCTGCTGGACAAAGAAGGGAGGGCGCTGCAGCGGCGCTGGAGGGGGCAGGTCTTTCACACCGGCTACTCCGCTTATGCTAGGGGGGTGGCCATCTGGGTGCGGGCGGGGATTCCCTACCAATGCACACAACAGGTGATTGACCCAGAGGGGAGATACATAATGGTGCGCGGCAAGCTGGACGGGAGGGACCTTAACCTGGGTTGCATATACGCCCCAAATGTGGACCAACCTGCATTCCTCGCACAACTGTCCAATAAACTAGCTCAGTTTCTGGTGGAACCCTTGCTCCTGGGCGGCGACTTTAACAGCGTGGCAGACGTTAACCTGGATAGATCCCACCCTCCCCTTCCGAATGCACCAGCTGGTAAACTTGCACTCGCGCGCTCGGCCTGGCAGCGCCGGTGGGGACTGGTTGACTCCTGGAGGGCTAACCATCCGTCGGACAGGGACTACTCCTTCTTCTCCGCTCTCCACGAACTACATGTCCGCATTGACGCCTTCCTATGCTCGCAAGACGTGTACGCGGAGGTGTGCCACAGTGAGTATCTCACGCGCTCGATCTCGGACCACAACCCGCTCCTCATGCGGCTGCGCTGGTCGCAGCTCCGCCCGAGGATCCCGGCTTGGAAGCTCCGCCCTGAGGCACTGGACGATCAGCTCTTCCGTGCCACGATTGCCTCGGGCATTGAGGCATATTTCCAGGAGAACGCGGGTACGGCGGGGTCAGCCGCGACGGAATGGGACGCCTTCAAATCGGTACTTCGGGCCAGTGCATTGCAACGGCTTCGGGAGTGCGGAGAACGCTACTGGATGACATCGAGAAAGAGGACGAGACCCTGCGGAGACTAGAGAGGGCGAGACCTGAGCGGCCGGACACTCACGAGGCCCTGCTAGGGGCGCGAGAGGCGGTGGCGGCGACAGTGGAGCGTCTCCGATGCTTTGACTACAAGGCCTACCTCACGCGAGCGCACTCGGAACGCGACAAATCGGGGGCTCTCCTGGCCTGGCTGGCCAACCCGTCCCGTCGAAGCTCGGTCATTCTTGAGCTCCGAGACCAGGCGGGGGCGGCGAGGTTCGATCAACAGGGAATTAACGCATTGTTTTATGACTACTACACAGAGCTCTACCGCAGCAGGGTCCTCCCGTCGGCGGAGGAGTTTAGGGCCTTTCTGAAGGGTCTTGACCTACCGGTGCTGGAGGAGGGGATCGCAAAGCGACTTGGGGACAAGATTGAGGAGAGGGAGGTACGGGTTGCCATCAAAAGCATGGCAAGAAATAAGACGCCGGGCACCGATGGATTCCCGACGGAATTCTACCTCACCTACACGGATCTCCTAGCGCCCCGGCTGACGTGGGTTTACAACGAGTCGAGGCGGCTAGGCTGCCTCCCGGCGTCCACGAGAGAGGCGCTGATAGTCCCCCTACTGAAGCCGGGTAAGCAGCCATGGGACAGGTCAGCGTATCGCCCACTGTCCATGCTCAACCTGGACTATAAGATTCTGAGCAAGATCTTGGCGACGCGTTTGCTCCCTCACATGCCCATGCTGGTACATGCGGACCAATCGGGCTTCATCCCGGCCCGCAATACAGCGCTTAACGTGCGGCGACTCCTGCACATACTAGAGGCCGACACTTACGACGGGGATGAGGCAGTGGTGTTTGCTGTCGACATGGAGAAGGCCTTCGACAGCCTGGAATGGCCGTATCTCTTCCATGTGTTGCGAGCGCTGGGCCTGGGCGAAGGCTTCGTACATTGGACGAGGCTGCTCTATACAAACGCGACGGCAAGGGTCAGGACGGGGAGGATCATCTCTGAGATGTGCGGAGTGGGCAGGGGCACCCGTCAGGGTTGCCCTCTTTCCCCCCTGCTGTTTGCCTTGGCCGTCGAGCCGCTGGCGGCTCGGGCCCGGATGGGGCAGGCGTATCGGGGCCTGGACGTCTATGGTCAAGACCACCACATCGCACTATACGCAGATGATCTGCTGATGTTCCTGGCGGACTCGGCGGACTCCCTGCGAGGAGCTAAGGCCCTCCTGCAATCGCTGGGTAGAATCTCGGGCCTCCGAGTGAACTGGGAGAAGTCCCACCTATTCCCGGCCCGCCCACGGAGGACATGCCCGCAAACTACAGAGGGAGTGACCTGGGAAGAGAGGAGCCTGCGATACCTTGGCACCTCGATCTTCCATGACAGAGCCGATATTCTTGAGGGTAATATCGGTACGGCGATACGGCACACTAGAGAGAATTTCGACTTTTGGGGCACGCTCCCACTGTCGCTCATGGGCAGGGTGGCGTTGCTCAAGATGGTAACCCTCCCGCGGCTGCTTTACTTCTTCGGGACCCTCCCGATCTGGATCCCGGCGAGCTACTTTCGGCGGCTGCGATCGATGGTCATCGGCTTCCTGTGGGGGACGGGAAGGCGCAGGGTGGCCCATGCCACGCTTCTCCGCCCTAGGGCGGAAGGAGGTCTAGCGGTGCCGGACTACGAGCTCTACTACTTAGCGGCGCAGCTGCAATGGCTGACACAATGGGTGGCTCGGGCCAGGAGGGGGGAGGATGGAGCAGGAGAACCGGCGGGTCCGGTCCAGGTGTTGTCCCGGATTGTCCTGGGACTTCCGATGGGGGATTTCCACCTCACCCAGGAGTTTGCGACGGCCCGGAAATGCTGGAACAGATATCGCCGGAGATGCGGTGTTACGGTTCCTTACGCACCAGAGATCCCGCTTAGACTCTGCGGGGCGCTTCCGCATGGAGGCTCGTGGCGCGGGCTGAGCGGCTGGGACCAGCAGGGGCTGTCATCCATAGGTGACCTGTACGAAAATGGAGTGATGTTGCCCTTCGACCTCCTGCAGGACCGCTTCGAACTGGCGGGTGGGGACTTCCTTCTTCATGCGGCTTTAACGGCGGCGATCCGCAAACACTGGGGGGCGGGCATTTCGGAGCCACCATTGTCCCTGGGATGTCAGTACGTCGTGATGATGGCAGGGACGGTCAAAGCGGTCACGTGCCTGACTCGACGCATGGTCTCGGAATCCACCGCTCCGCTGCTGACCCTGAAGACGAAATGGGAGGCCGATCTGGCGACTGAGATCCCCGAAGAGGCCTGGAATGGTATACTGGAGGGGGCCCGGAACGGCACGCGCAACGCAAGGTTCCAGCTGGTGCACTTTTATGTCCTACATAGGGCGTATCTGACCCCTGATAAATTACATAAGTACTTCCCGGCTCACCCAGCGTCCTGCCCGCGCTGCCCGGCGGATCCCGCAGATTTCCGACACATGTTCTGGTCCTGTCCCGAGCTGGGGCCCTTCTGGGGGGAGGTGGTGGAGGTCCTGAGGGAGGTGACGGAGAGGGACCTGCAACTCACCATGGCACATTGCATACTACATTGGTTCCCACACACATCAAAGAACAAAGTCACGAGCAAGTTCCTGGACTTGGGGCTTCTCCTGGCGAAGCGGGCCATTACGTCCCAGTGGAAGGCGTCCCGGGGCCCCGTAGTAGAGCGCTGGAAGGCTGAACTGCTTAAATGGGCTAGATGTGAGGGTGAGCTTCGCCTGTGAGCTGCGCTCAGGATAGACAATGACATGGCACTGGAGAGAGCCAGGGCGTGGGAGGGGCTGGTCCTAGATCTCACGCTCCTGGACGAGGAGGAGGAGGAATCCCCGGTACATAGCCCGGCTCCAGAGGGACGCCCGCCTGACGGGGGGGCGGCATAGTCCCGCTCGGCTATTGCACTGCCCTTGCGTTCCATCGAGATGTTTTACGGATGATTGCAGACGAATCCTGGTACCATGCTTCGGGTCTGATCTTGGTGACAAGGTTGAGAGTTCAATTAGGTGATACTCTGGCACGCCTGGGGGGGTGGGGGGGCTGGGTAGGGGGCGGGGAGAGTTGGGGGGGGGATTCCTGGACGGGGATGACGGGGTAGGAAAAGTTGAGGGGGTTTAGGGGAAGGGGAGGGGGGTATGTTCACGGGAGTTGCACAGAAACTCTTGGCTTCAACTGGACTTGGGACAGGGGAGAGGGAGTGTTAGGTCCGAAAAGCAGCATTGCCGTTTCCCATCCACTTGTTGGCTGTAGCCACGCACAGAATGCTCCAGCGCAGTTTCCTATGTACCTGCGACTTTGCCGCTCGACCTCCGGGGTGCGAGCTGAATGGCTGTGTGATACTGGGGAGTGGGAGCGGAGCTCACACTGAGCATCAAGGGGAATGGCATAAATTGTACTGTATACTTATCTATCATTGCTGCAATAAAAAGATATTTACAAAAAAAAAAAAAAAATGATTGTGCAGCAGGTGCAGTGGCACCAGTATCGCGTAGCTATCATTGGTGCAGCATGTGCAGTGGTACCGGTGTGTGGTAGCTACCATTGGTGGAGCAGGTGCAGTGGTATTGTTGCTTAGCTATGATTGTGCAGCCGGTGCTGTGGCACCAGTGTGTGGCGTAGTTACCATTGGTGGAGCAGGTGCAGTGTTATCAGTGTTACTTGGCTATGATTGCGCAGCAGGTGTAGTCCCACCAGTGTGGCGTAACTACCATTGTGCAGCAGGAGCAGTGGCACCAGTGTGGCATAGCTACACTTGTGCAGCAGGTGCAGTTGCACCAGTGTGGCATAGCTACCATTGTGCAGCAGGTGCAGTGGCACCAGTGTGGTGTAAGTATCTTTGGTGGAGCAGGTGCAGTGGCACCAGTGTGGCATAGCTACACTTGTGCAGCAGGAGCAGTGGCACCGGTGTGGCATAGCTACACTTGTGCAGGAGGTGCAGTGGCACCAGTGTGGCATAGCTACACTTGCGCAGCAGGTGTAGTACCACCAGTGTGGCGTAGCTACCATTGTGCAGCAGGAGCAGTGGCACCAGTGTGGCATAGCTACACTTGTGCAGGAGGTGCAGTGGCACCACTGTAGCATAGCTACCATTGTGCAGCAGGTGCAGTTGCACCAGTGTGGTGTAAGTATCTTTGGTGGAGCAGGTGCAGTGGCACCAGTGTGGCATAGCTACACTTGTGCAGCAGGTGCAGTTGCACCAGTGTGGCATAGCTTCCCTTGTGCAGGAGGTGCAGTGGCACCACTGTGGCATAGCTACCATTGTGCAGCAGGTGCAGTGGCACCAGTGTGGTGTAAGTATCTTTGGTGGAGCAGGTGCAGTGGTACCAGTGTGGTGTAGGCGTAGCTACCATTGGTGGAGCAGGTGCTGTGGTACCAGTTTAGTGCAGCAGGTGCAGGAGTACCAGTGTGTGGTAGCTACCATTGGTGGAGCAGCAGCATTGGTAGTGTTGCTTAGCTATGATTGTGCAGCAGGTGCAGTGGCACCAGTGTGTGGTAGCTGCCGTTGTGTAGCAGGTGCAGTGTTATCAGTGTTACTTAGCTATGATTGTGCAGCAGGTGCAGTGGCACCAGTGTGGCGTAGCTATCATTGGTGCAGCATGTGCAGTGGTATCGGTGTGTGGTAGCTACCTTTGGTGGAGCAGGTGCAATGGTAGTGTTGCTTAGCTATGATTGTGCAGCAGGTGCAGTGGCACCAGTGTGTGGCGTAGTTACCATTCGTGGAGCAGGTGCAGTGTTATCAGTGTTACTTAGCTATGATTGCGCAGCAGGTGTAGTACCACCAGTGTGGCGTAGCTACCATTGTGCAGCAGGTACAGTGGCACCAGTGTGGCATAGCTACACTTGTGCAGCAGGTACAGTTGCACCAGTGTGGCATAGCTACCCTTGTGCAGGAGGTGCAGTGGCACCACTGTGGCATAGCTACCATTGTGCAGCAGGTGCAGTGGCACCAGTGTGGTGTAAGTATCTTTGGTGGAGCAGGTGCAGTGGCACCAGTGTGGTGTAAGTATTGTTGGTGGAGCAGGTGCAGTGGTACCAGTGTGGCGTAGGCGTAGCTACCATTGGTGTAGTAGGTGCTGTGGTACCAGTTTAGTGCAGCAGTTGCAGTAGTACCAGTGTGTGGTAGCTACCATTGGTGGAGCAGGTGCAGTGGTAGTGTTGCTTAGCTATGATTGTGCAGCAGGTGCAGTGGCACCACTGTGGCATAGCTACCATTGTGCAGCAGGTGCAGTGGCACCACTGTGGCATAGCTACCATTGTGCAGCAGGTGCAGTGGCACCAGTGTGGTGTAAGTATCTTTGGTGGAGCAGGTGCAGTGGTACCAGTGTGGTGTAGGCGTAGCTACCATTGGTGGAGCAGGTGCTGTGGTACCAGTTTAGTGCAGCAGGTGCAGGAGTACCAGTGTGTGGTAGCTACCATTGGTGGAGCAGCAGCATTGGTAGTGTTGCTTAGCTATGATTGTGCAGCAGGTGCAGTGGCACCAGTGTGTGGTAGCTGCCGTTGTGTAGCAGGTGCAGTGTTATCAGTGTTACTTAGCTATGATTGTGCAGCAGGTGCAGTGGCACCAGTGTGGCGTAGCTATCATTGGTGCAGCATGTGCAGTGGTATCGGTGTGTGGTAGCTACCTTTGGTGGAGCAGGTGCAATGGTAGTGTTGCTTAGCTATGATTGTGCAGCAGGTGCAGTGGCACCAGTGTGTGGCGTAGTTACCATTCGTGGAGCAGGTGCAGTGTTATCAGTGTTACTTAGCTATGATTGCGCAGCAGGTGTAGTACCACCAGTGTGGCGTAGCTACCATTGTGCAGCAGGTACAGTGGCACCAGTGTGGCATAGCTACACTTGTGCAGCAGGTACAGTTGCACCAGTGTGGCATAGCTACCCTTGTGCAGGAGGTGCAGTGGCACCACTGTGGCATAGCTACCATTGTGCAGCAGGTGCAGTGGCACCAGTGTGGTGTAAGTATCTTTGGTGGAGCAGGTGCAGTGGCACCAGTGTGGTGTAAGTATTGTTGGTGGAGCAGGTGCAGTGGTACCAGTGTGGCGTAGGCGTAGCTACCATTGGTGTAGTAGGTGCTGTGGTACCAGTTTAGTGCAGCAGTTGCAGTAGTACCAGTGTGTGGTAGCTACCATTGGTGGAGCAGGTGCAGTGGTAGTGTTGCTTAGCTATGATTGTGCAGCAGGTGCAGTGGCACCACTGTGGCATAGCTACCATTGTGCAGCAGGTGCAGTGGCACCAGTGTGGTGTAAGTATCTTTGGTGGAGCAGGTGCAGTGGTACCAGTGTGGCGTAGGCGTAGCTACCATTGCTGGAGCAGGTGCTGTGGTACCAGTTTAGTGCAGCAGGTGCAGGGGTACCAGTGTGTGGTAGCTACCATTGGTGGAGCAGGTGCATTGGTAGTGTTGCTTAGCTATGATTGTGCAGCAGGTGCAGTGGCACCAATGTGTGGTAGCTGCCGTTGTGTAGCAGGTGCAGTGTTATCAGTGTTACTTAGCTATGATTGTGCAGCAGGTGCAGTGGCACCAGTGTGTGCTAGCTATCATTGGTGCAGCATGTGCAGTGGTACCGGTGTGTGGTAGCTACCTTTGGTGGAGCAGGTGCAGTGGTAGTGTTGCTTAGCTATGATTGTGCAGCAGGTGCAGTGGCACCAGTGTGTGGTGTAGTTACCATTGGTGGAGCAGGTGCAGTGTTATCAGTGTTACTTAGCTATGATTGCGCAGCAGGTGTAGTACCACCAGTGTTGCGTAGCTACCATTGTGCAGCAGGTGCACCAGTGTGGCATAGCTACACTTGTGCAGCAGGTACAGTTGCACCAGTGTGGCGTAGCTACCCTTGTGCAGGAGGTGCAGTGGCACCACTGTGGCATAGCTAACATTGTGCAGCAGGTGCAGTGGCACCAGTGTGGCACAGCTACAATTCTGCAGCAGGTGCAGTGGCACCAGTGTGGCATAGCTACCCTTGTGTAGGAGGTGCAGTGGCACCACTGTGGCATAGCTACCATTGTGCAGCAGGTGCAGTGGCACCAGTGTGATGTAAGTATCTTTGGTGGAGCAGGTGCAGTGGCACCAGTGTGGCGTAGGCGTAGCTACCATTGGTGGAGCAGGTGCTGTGGTACCAGTTTAGTGCTGCAGTTGCAGTAGTACCTGTGTGTGGTAGCTACCATTGGTGGAGCAGGTGCAGTGGTAGTGTTGCTTAGCTATGATTGTGCAGCAGGTGCAGTGGCACCAGTGTGTGGTAGCTATCATTGGTGCAGCATGTGCAGTGGTACCGGTGTGTGGTAGCTACCTTTGATGGAGCAGGTGCAGTGGTAGTGTTGCTTAGCTATGATTGTGCAGCAGGTGCAGTGGCACCAGTGTGTGGTGTAGTTACCATTCGTGGAGCAGGTGCAGTGTTATCAGTGTTACTTAGCTATGATTCCGCAGCAGGTGTAGTACCACCAGTGTTGCGTAGCTACCATTGTGCAGCAGGTGCAGTGGCACCAGTGTGGCATAGCTACACTTGTGCAGCAGGTACAGTTGCACCAGTGTGGCGTAGCTACCCTTGTGCAGGAGGTGCAGTGGCACCACTGTGGCATAGCTAACATTGTGCAGCAGGTGCAGTGACACCAGTGTGGCACAGCTACAATTCTGCAGCAGGTGCAGGGGCACCAGTGTGGCATAGCTACCCTTGTGTAGGAGGTGCAGTGGCACCACTGTGGCATAGCTACCATTGTGCAGCAGGTGCAGTGGCACCAGTGTGATGTAAGTATCTTTGGTGGAGCAGGTGCAGTGGCACGAGTGTGGTGTAAGTATCGTTGGTGGAGCAGGTGCAGTGGTACCAGTGTGGCGTAGGCGTAGCTACCATTGGTGGAGCAGGTGCTGTGGTACCAGTTTAGTGCTACAGTTGCAGTAGTACCTGTGTGTGGTAGCTACCATTGGTGGAGCAGGTGCAGTGGTAGTGTTGCTTAGCTATGATTGTGCAGCAGGTGCAGTGGCACCAGTGTGTGGTAGCTGCCGTTGTATAGCAGGTGCAGTGTTATCAGTGTTACTTAGCTATGATTGTGCAGCAGGTGCAGTTGCACCAGTGTGGCATAGCTACACTTGTGCAGCAGGTGCCGTTGCACCAGTGTGGCATAGCTACCCTTGTGCAGGAGGTGCAGTGACACCACTGTGGCATAGCTACCAATTTGCAGCAGATGCAGTGGCACCAGTGTGGTGTAAGTATCTTTGGTGGAGCAGGTGCAGTGGTACCAGTGTGGCGTAGGCGTAGCTACCATTGGTGGAGCAGGTGCTGTGGGACCAGTTTAGTGCAGCAGGTGCAGTGGTACCAGTGTGTGGTAGCTACCATAGGTGGAGCAGTTGCAGTGGTAGTGTTGCTTAGCTATGATTGTGCAGCAGGTGCAGTGGCAGCAGTGTGTGGCGTACTTACCATTCGTGGAGCAGGTGAGGTGTTATCAGTGTTACTTAGCTATGATTGCGCAGCAGGTGTAGTACCACCAGTGTGGCGTAGCTACCATTGTGCAGCAGGTGCAGTGGCACCAGTGTGGCATAGCTACAATTGTGCAGCAGGTACAGTTGTACCAGTGTGGCATAGCTACCCTTGTGCAGGAGGTGCAGTGGCACCAGTGTGGTGTAAGTATCTTTGGTGGAGCAGGTGGAGTGGTACCAGCACTGGCACCAGTGTGGTATAGCTATCATTACTGGAGCAGGTGCAGTGGCACCAGTGTGGCATAGCTACAATTGTGCAGCAGGTACAGTTGTACCACTGGGGCATAGCTACCATTGTGCAGCAGGTGCAGTGGCACCAGTGTGGCATAGCTACAATTGTGCAGCAGGTACAGTTGTACCAGTGTGGCATAGCTACCCTTGTGCAGGAGGTGCAGTGGCACCAGTGTGGTGTAAGTATCTTGGTGGAGCAGGTGGAGTGGTACCAGCACTGGCACCAGTGTGGTATAGCTATCATTACTGGAGCAGGTGCAGTGGCACCAGTGTGGCATAGCTACAATTGTGCAGCAGGTACAGTTGCACCAGTGTGGCATAGCTACCATTGTGCAGCAGGTGCAGTGGCACCAGTGTGGTGTAAGTATCTTTGGTGGAGCAGGTGGAGTGGTACCAGCACTGGCACCAGTGTGGTATAGCTATCATTACTGGAGCAGGTGCAGTGGCACCAGTGTAGCGTAGCTACCATTGTGCAGCAGGTGCAGTGCCACTAGGGTGGTATAGTTATCAATAGTGGAGCAGGTGCAGTGGCACCAGTGTGGTGTAAGTATCTTTGGTGGAGCAGGTGCAGGGGTACCAGTGTGGCGTAGGCGTAGCTACTATTGGTGGAGCTGGTGCTGTGGTACCAGTTTAGTGCAGCAGGTGCAGGGGTACCAGTGTGTGGTAGCTACCATTGGTGGAGCAGGTGCATTGGTAGTGTTGCTTAGCTATGATTGTGCAGCAGGTGCAGTGGCACCAGTGTGTGGTAGCTGCCGTTGTGTAGCAGGTGCAGTGTTATCAGTGTTACTTAGCTATGATTGTGCAGCAGGTGCAGTGGCACCAGTGTGGCGTAGATATCATTGGTGCAGCATGTGCAGTGGTATCGGTGTGTGGTAGCTACCATTGGTGGAGCAGGTGCAGTGGTAGTGTTGCTTAGCTATGATTGTGCAGCAGGTGCAGTGGCACCAGTGTGTGGCGTAGTTACCATTCGTGGAGCAGGTGCAGTGTTATCAGTGTTACTTAGCTATGATTGCGCAGCAGGTGTAGTACCACCAGTGTGGCGTAGCTACCATTGTGCAGCAGGTGCAGTGGCACCAGTGTGGCATAGCTGCACTTGTGCAGCAGGTACAGTTGCACCAGTGTGGCATAGCTACCCTTGTGCAGGAGGTGCAGTGGCACCACTGTGGCATAGCTACCATTGTGCAGCAGGTGCAGTGGCACCAGTGTGGTGTAAGTATCTTTGGTGGAGCAGGTGCAGTGGCACCAGTGTGGTGTAAGTATGTTTGGTGGAGCAGGTGCAGTGGTACCAGTGTGGCGTAGGCGTAGCTACCATTGGTGGAGCAGGTGCTGTGGTACCAGTTTAGTGCAGCAGTTGCAGTAGTACCAGTGTGTGGTAGCTACCATTGGTGGAGCAGGTGCAGTGGTAGTGTTGCTTAGCTATGATTGTGCAGCAGGTGCAGTGGCACCAGTGTGGCATAGCTGCCATTGTGCAGCAGGTGCAGTGGCACCAGTGTGGTCTAAGTATCTTTGGTGGAGCAGGTGCAGTGGTACCAGTGTGGCATAGCTACACTTGTGCAGCCGGTGCAGTTGCACCAGTGTGGCATAGCTACCCTTGTGCTGGAGGTGCAGTGGCACCAGTGTGGCATAGCTGCCATTGTGCAGCAGGTGCAGTGGCACCAGTGTGGTGTAAGTATCTTTGGTGGAGCAGGTGCAGTGGTACCAGTGTGGCATAGCTACACTTGTGCAGCAGGTGCAGTGGTACCAGTGTGGCATAGCTACACTTGTGCAGCAGGTGCAGTTGCACCAGTGTGGCATAGCTACCCTTGTGCAGGAGGTGCAGTGGCACCACTGTGGCATAGCTACTATTGTGCAGCAGGTGCAGTGGCACCAGTGTGGTGTAAGTATCTTTTGTGGAGCAGGTGCATTGGTACCAGTGTGGCGTAGGCGTAGCTACCATTGGTGGAGCAGGTGCTGTGGTACCAGTTTAGTGCAGCAGTTGCAGTAGCACCAGTGTTTGGTAGCTACCATTGGTGGAGCAGGTGTAATGGTAGTGTTGCTTAGCTATGATTGTGCAGCAGGTGCAGTGGCACCAGTGTGGCATATCTACAATTGTGCAGCAGGTGCAGTGGCACCAGTGTGGTGTAAGTATCTTTGGTGGAGCAGGTGCAGTGGCACCAGTGTGGCATAGCTACACTTGTGCAGAAGGTGCAGTGGCACCACTGTGGCATAGCTACCATTGTGCAGCAGGTGCTGTGGTACCAGTTTAGTGCAGCAGGTGCAGTGGTACCAGTGTGTGGTAGCTACCATAGGTGGAGCAGGTGCAGTGGTAGTTTTGCTTAGCTATGATTGTGCAGCAGGTGCAGTGGCACCAGTGTGTGGCATATTTACCATTCGTGGAGCAGGTACAGTGTTATCAGTGTTACTTAGCTATGATTGCGCAGCAGGTGTAGTACCACCAGTGTGGCGTAACTACCATTGTGCAGCACGTGCAGTGGCACCAGTGTGGCTTAGCTACACTTGTGCAGCAGGTGCAGTTGCACCAGTGTGGCATAGCTACCCTTTTGCAGGAGGTGCAGTGGCACCACTGTGGCGTAGCTACCATTGTGCAGCAGGTGCAGTGGCACCAGTGTGGTGTAAGTATATTTGGTGGAGCAGGTGCAGTGGTACCAGTGTGGCGTAGGTGTAGCAACCATTGGTGGAGCAGGTGCTGTGGTACCAGTTAAGTGCAGCAGGTGCAGTGGTACCAGTGTGTGGTAGCTACCATTGGTGGAGCAGGTGCATTGGTAGTGTTGCTTAGCTATGATTGTGCAGCAGGTGCAGTGGCACCAGTGTGTGGTAGCTGCTGTTGTGTAGCAGGTGCAGTGTTATCAGTCTTACTTAGCTATGATTGTGCAGCAGGTGCAGTGGCACCAGTGTGGCATAGCTATCATTGGTGCAGCATGTGCAGTGGTACTGGTGTGTGGTAGCTACCATTGGTGGAGCAGGTGCAGTGGTAGTGTTGCTTAGCTATGATTGTGCAGCAGGTGCAGTGGCACCAGTGTGTGGCGTAGTTACCATTCGTGGAGCAGGTGCAGTGTTATCAGTGTTACTTAGCTATGATTGCGCAGCAGGTGTAGTACCACCAGTGTGGCATAGCTACAATTGTGCAGCAGGTGCTGTTGCACCAGTGTGGCATAGCTACCCTTGTGCAGGAGGTGCAGTTGCACCAGTGTGGCATAGCTACCATTGTGGAGCAGGTGCAGTGGCACCAGTGTGGTGTAAGTATCTTTGGTGGAGCAGGTGGAGTGGTACCAGCACTGGCACTAGTGTGGTATAGCTATCATTACTGGAGCAGGTGCAGTGGCACCAGTGTAGCTTAGCTACCATTGTGCAGCAGGTGCAATGGCACTAGTGTGGTATAGTTGTCATTAGTGGAGAAGTTGCAGTGGCACCAGTGTGGTATAGCTATCATTAGTGCAGCAGGTGCAGTGGCACCAGTGTGGCGTAGCAGGTGCAGGGGCAACAGTGCGGTGTAGGTACCATTGTTCAGCCGGTGCAGTGGCACCGGTGTGGTGTAGGTACCATTGCTGCAGTAGGTGCAGTGGCACCAGTGTAGTGCAGCTATCATTGTTGCAGCAGATACAGTGGCACCAGTGCGCCAAATTGGTGTAACACACTCACTACCACAGACTCACTACCACAGACTCACCCCCACAGACTCACCTCCACAGACTCACCACCACACACACAACCACACACACAACAACACACCACCAGCCGTCAGTGCACGCTTTCACCAGGGCCAAACACCACCAGCCATCAATGCACGCTTTCTCGAACCACAAACACCACCAGGCGTACAACACCAGCCGTCAGTGCATGCTTTTACAAGGCGCACTCACCAGCAACCGTCAGTGCACGCTTTCACCAAACACACACACCATCAGCCATCTGTGCACGCTTTTACCAACCACACACCCACCAGCCGTCAGTGCACCCTTCCACCAGGCACACACACCTCCAGCCGGCAGTGCACTCTTTTACCAAGCACACACACCACCAGCCATCAGTGCACAATTTCTACAGGCGGTCACACACACCACCAGCCATCAGTGCACGCACGAATTGTTAACGCATCCACAATTAACTATTGTAGCAATCTCAGTATGGTACACTTTACTTTTAAACATATTCATATAAAGCACAGCATGCCACCATTGCTACAATTCCAATCTAACAAACATAATTCCACTGCACACCACATGCACACATTCCCATAACACATGGCGAAAAGACATTGCCATTTACAATGCCATTAGCTCAAACTCAAATCCAAGCCCGATTGCATTTCCAATGCTTGTTTATGTTTAGGCAAAGGGAGATTACGTGATTTGCCCAGAATCACAGTATGTTGAGCCGGCGCTGAGATTCAAACCTAAATCCCCCTGCCCTAGAACAAGCAGCTCTGGCCGTTAAACCTCATGCTCTTCCTCGATGGCCTGTTTTCTTTTAAGAGTCGAGTAAACTGATTCCGTTCGGCGAAAACCTGACTACTGTGACCACTTCAGAGGTACCTGCAGACATCGCCCAACACCACCTCACCTATAGGTACAGGTGTAAGAATGATCACACCACACAACAAAGCGCCAAGAGGTGAAGGAATGGCTTGTTACACTTGGCATATTGCCTGTAGTGCTTGTAATACACAAACATGTTGGCGCTTACTATTAGGACTTCGACTGCCTCATCACCCTGACCCACAGCTCCAACTGAAAGCTCAGCCAGTTAAGCACTCGCTGTTGACATCTGGTGAAAACAGCACAACACAACTTCACAACCCAGCCTTTCATCCTTCCGAGGTTGGTAAATGGCGTGCTATAAATTTGGGTTTATAGGACACGTGCAGGCCTCACAAACTGAAGTATAAGGCACTATAGAACAGGTTATTGTATGATAATGTGCTGAATTCACTGCCCAAGGAGGACTGTAGAAAGCCCTGAAGTGCTTCCAGTGTGACACGTGGCGCTTTACATAGCGTTAGGCATTCCGCATAAGGCCTTCTGGAAAGAAAATCCAAGAGTCCTACAGAAATGGGCCTCCACTGGGTTTCATACAAGCATCCGCCATTGCATAAAATACCAACATAAGGCAGCCAATCAAAATTCAGCAGTAACAAATACAAGGACTGGGAGCAAAGCCTGGGCTCAGGGGCACCGCTTAACCCAGCCTGGAACCGAACCCACATAGAGACAGAAAACTTCAGAGCGCCCATCTTCAGAAAGGCCTTGGAAAAGAAGGGGTGTACTGCAGACAAAACTTTGCACTGTTTCAGAAATTGACTGGATGGATATGTACCACTCTAGCAGCTTGTGCAAGGGGGACGCCTCCTTGTACAAACGGCAGCAGCACAATATAATTAAAATTGATTTGTTCTAAAATAGCTGTGTTTACATGATACGAAGTGGGAAAATATGCTTTCCCCTTCCAAACCTGAAACACCACCATGTGTTCGCCCAGCCCTTCATTTAGCACTCAGTGCCCTCGGAGTGAAAATCATTCTGTTCTATTTGTTTTAAAGGGTTATTCGAAGACCAGGATGGTCATTTGAATGTATCTGTCACTCTTTTAAAATAAAATGCAATGCTTACACGTATTTTCCAGGTCGTTAAAACCATTTTGTTCTTTTTATATAAATATTTATATAATATGAAGCAGAGAAAAATATATTTGCCCCCATTCCTTGCCCGGCAAAATCGTAGGCAAGTAGGGCTCACTCATTTGGTTAATCCTCTAAGACTGGGCCTTCATGGGCAGCACTTTTATTTATCTTGAAGTGTGTAACCAGGCCCAAATCTCGGCGTCTCCTCACCATCCTGTGATCCTGGGCAAATAACTTGATTTACCGGTACATGTAGAAATTAGAGTGATCTTGTATAATCAGACTGGCGCTCATGTCAAGTGCTTCAATGCCTTTGGTGCACGCTATACAAAACAGGCAAAAATGCACAACGATGTAAAACAAAAACATTATTTTCTTTGAGAAAAAAACCATCCCCAAGCAAAAGGTATCCATTCAAGATGAACATGATAAACATGAAGAAATGGGAGGAATTAGAGTACAATTTGAGTCTTGTTTACTTACCCATCCCGTGATTCTGGGCATATCACCTAAAGTGAAATGCTAACTCATGTAACGGGTACAAGTGCCAAGAGGCCACTTGCACGCTGTTCCCTGGACTACTTTTGCTATGAAGTGAAGGTGTTAACAGTTGATAAAGTTGTAGATCAGAAGTCCTAATTGGGGTTAAACTGTACAGACCATATGGATAACTAGGATTTAGGGACTCCCTCAGTCTGTACTCTGAATAATTTGTACTAATATCCGGAGGTCAATCGTCATGAAGGCTAAAAACAACCAGAAAAAGCCCCAATGTCCTCAAAGTCTCTTGGAATACACATGTTCTTGTCCTTCAATGGCAACGTTTTCAAGTTTAAGTATTCTGTTTATTTAGTTTGACATATATATATATATATATATATATATATATATCTAAACCTATAACAACCGAGTTCAAGTGTGCATTGTCTAATTAAATAAATGTGGAAAAATACTAGCTGCAGCGTCTTCTTTTGTTTGCAACACAAATAAATGTGGATAAATACAGAAAAAATGACCCAAAAATAAATATGGATAAATACAGACGGAAATGTAAAAAAAAAAAATATCATAAAACCAGGAGCCCTATTTATAACCCATATTTAGTGTCAAGAGAAGCAATTTGCAGGTTGTTTAAACACCTAACTGGGATTTGTCTTTTGGTAACTTAAAACTACTTTTAGCCCTGTGATCATTGCACTCCTGCCGGTGTAATTTAAAAAGCAACATTGTCGCCTTTCTGGGAAGAGCTAACCCCCCCTGGACAGGGTTAAATTCTGAGAGCTGAAATGCTTCAGCGGCAGTGGGAGGCAGGAAGCCTTCTCTGCTAAAACTGAAAGCAAGTAACAGACATTCATTTCATCTGCAGTGTGAGGCAAGGAGTCTCCTCAACTATGAAATAGTCGCTTTCAGGTTTAGCAAAGGGGGCTCCTTGCCTCCCATTGCAGCTAAAGCTTTTCAGCTGTATGAATTAACCTGGATAGCTCTGTGAAATTACAACAGCATGGGCACTTCGTGCCCCATCGATTTCTCTCCCTCCCCCTCCAACTCTTCGTCAAGCCACTCCCCCCACCCCGCCCTGGAAATTGGGCAGCACCAAATGGACCAGCAATGTTACAAAAGCCCTCATACCTGCTGGCAGGCGTGCTACGCCCATTGACTTATACAAACACTACTTTATTTATTCATATAGATAGTAACTCATACTTAGTGTGTTATAAAATCACTATTACAAGTATACAGTTTTCGATACAGTCACTAATACAATCACTGAGTCTTATGTATACTTATTTATAAACAGCAACTGTCACATACACTGACTTTTATATTTCTACTTTGTTGGACATGTATCATTGACAACATATATTTACTCATCACAACCCCATAAAGAGATTCACTCACCCAAACAAGTGTTTCCACGTGCAGTCTTACCCTCATATACCTACTAAATCAACTATTTACACATCTTTGGACAGCCACACACCTCCCACCCAACCACACACATTCACTCTTCCATACAAATACTCACTTAACTAATTAATAACTAATATAGACTTTCACAAAGCTAGTAAACAACGTATGTAGTAGTTACACAACAAGAGATACAGTGAAACAGATATTCAGTTTAATAACTATCCCATATATTTAGTGAGACACTTTAAATTAGTCACTTAAACAGTCAATCACAGTGCTACTAAATCCTACATAAATCCACTCAGTCTTCAATGCAGATTGCTATATATATAATACTTATTTAAATCTCGAACCAAACCACATTCACTAGATGATGTCATCAGCGATGTCATCAGTAATGTCACTGACCATCTCATGAATGATGTAATATGTGACATCATCAGCAGTGGTTTGCGGGCACGCGAGTTATAGTTAGTACAACTAACTATAAAGGAGGAATTTCAATGGTTTTGTACGAGTGAAATGTCCAGCTAACTATAAACCCTTAAAACCTTTGTTTTTTTCAGTGAATATACATATATGCATATATATTTGTATATAAAATGCCCTGAGACCTAATTGGACATTTAGTCCTATTTCTGTCTTTGTGCCCGTCCTGGTTCCTGGTTTTTAGTTCTGAAAACCTGGTCACCCTAGTTTAGAGGCAAACCCATGCCGTCTGTTATTCTGGAGGGCCAGCAGGCTGCCTGCTAGAATCTAAGTAATCCCATTTCTCTTTGACTGCAGCTTCTTTCTGCCTAAAGGCTCGCACAGGAAAGACCCTCGTGAAATTTTTCTCACACCTGTTCTGGGTGGCTAGGTTCCACATCAGCCTTTCTTTGTCGAGAAGTAAAAACCAGGATTTTGAATTCTCGATCAACTTACCTGGCAACCAGCAGCAGGCCTGGGCTGTCGGATTTCAACTGGCACACGCTGGCACAATATTGTTGTGACACATCCCCACTGCAAGGCTATAATTTAGCAACAAGTTTCGACTTCAGATATTTTTTTTGCTCGCAGTAGGCGCATAAATACTTATCTATTTATAGCACTAATTTCAGGCATCTCGAGAGCACTATAAAAATAAATAAATTGTAATTTATATTCTTGTATACCAGCAAGGACATGTGTTCACAGGCAAGGCATGGCAATTCACATAGCCAACAAAGAATTGTTCAGCGCTGTATTACCATTAGGCTAGCATTGCAGCACTGGCAGAATTTGGGTACCTTCACCTCCTGTTCTCAAGGATTCTATCACAGTCTGGAGCCTGTTTTCTGTTTCTATGATCTGGAGCACCTGTTGTTTGGCGGTGATTAACATTGTTGCTTTTGTGCTTTTGTTTGGTTATATTTGTGTCTAATGGTTGGTGTTGTTTTTTTGTGCCACAGCCAATTGAGGTATGTCCCATCTTGTTGGAGAGGTATGTGCATTGTTTTGCTTGAATCCCCATAAACCATGCACGTTGTTGTGCTTTGGGTGGGTGTTGCTTTACTGTGTTATGTGTTTTAATGGGCAGGTATATTTGTTTATGAAGAGTGGTGTGCTGTTGGTTAGGGAAGCATTGCAAGCTGAGCCTTAAGCTTGTGGCCGGCGGTGGAGGGGGAAGGTGGTGAGTGGATGTAGGCAGCCTTGTTGTCACGAGCACCTTTCGTTATTACCTCACTAATGGTGCTTAGTTGAGAAACGTGACAAGGCATTGGGACACGTGCAGTGACCAGATTGCCTCGCGAACAAGCGTCCTTAACTGTGTGGGTCATGCAACACGCACCATAATAACATGGTAGCCAGCTACCTCCTGCCATCTTTTAGTCACTGCTATTGAAACGTAGACTCCCCAAGTGTCACTCACCGGGTGTGCATCTCACACGATGAAGCAGAGTTTCACTATGAGCAGTCTCAAGGACCGAGAGCATCGAACCTATGAATCATTTTCCTGTTCAAACACCACCTTTTTGCACTAATGCCCCAATTCCCCACTTGTGTAATGCTGGCCCAAGAGCAGCAGTATGTGTGGCCGGCTTCTCTAGTGCAAGGAGTCCCAAGCAGAATGATATTTTCAAACATGCTGCTTGGCAGTTGCCCTCTCCCAGCAACAAGGACTTATTTATTGCAGTGTGTTGCATTTTGGCTCCATCTTGTGACCTATTGTGATGTTGCTGTAAGACAGCTGCCTATAGTGAGCTTAATATATCACCATCCCAGGTTGAAGGTTGTGAGCCATCTTGCAGTAAACAGCCCAGCAGCACTACAGCAGGGGTCCACCACAGCAGGGCGAAGGAACACTGCACAGAGGAAGCCCCTGCTACTCTCCAGGTTACTGGGCCCAGAGCTAAGCACACATTAAAGAAACAACATGTCATGTTCAGAATGACCACTCCAATCAAGACAAAAATGCAACCATTTCTAGTTAAAGCATGTTGGGAAAGTGAGCCTTCTGCGTGTCTCCAGAGAGAGTGCTTTCAAAGCCTTATGCTGACCTCCGGGCAAGTCATTCAAAATCTACTGTATGGTTTCTAGCTCCTTACCTGAGTGAGCAGGACAATCATACATGTCCACTGAGGGTCTCCATGTTTACATGGGTTGAGACCAGAGACCTGGGCACTGAGCTCGAGGGCAGGCATGCATAGTGCACCCCTATTCCACAGTGAGTGGCGACTACACTCTCTGTACACAGGCTGTGATAGACTGACAGTGGTGGCAGCAAGAAATCTATAGCGAGGGTTATGGGTATCCCTGTATTCTGACAAGGGTGGACGACTAGCCACTCTTCTGAACAAATCTGTGCAGTTTCTTATGCCTGTGGTCCTGTTGCCTTTGTCTACCTGACGTGTGTTAGGGAGCCCGTGGGTGCACTGGGGAAAGATGGTGAGTTGAGCTATTGTGTGTAATGTGAGCTGTTCTGCTGGACATTCCAACTCCCCCGTGCCCCTCTCAAATCCTTGGAGAGGCCTGATGGGCCAGGGATAGACACTTGCGTAGTCTGCTTTAAACTCTGCTAGGAGGGACCATTTCTGTTAGGAGATGGTCAGGCCCCAGTGGTCTCGAGTTAATTAAAATTCCTGTCTTGGGAATAGCCTGAGCTGGTAAAAGGGAAGGCAGTAGATCATCCTTTGCATGCTTTGGATACACAGTGGAAATGCATGAATGTGCCTTGTAATTAGAGGGGCACCTAGGATTCAAATGTAGCAGACGCTCTGATTGGATCAGCCGATCAATCAGAGGTGATAAAAGTCTGGCCTCAGTGGTCAGTGGTTGTTCAAGACTGGCCTATGATTCTGAAGGGGTGACCCTACGCAGGATCTATCTGAGGTAGCCATTTACGGCCCGCAGTGTAAAGGGTAGATAAGAGGCTTGCTCATTGCGTCTCTGCATACCCCTCAAGGGGGGTTAACTTGAGAAAGTGTACTCTGTGATGAATGGATTATGCTGCAAAGAGGTTTGCCAGTTTGACAAGAAGCAGAGCATCAGCCAGAGTACCAGCTGTTATTGTAAGACTTGTGGAGCTGGTGCTCCGAACAAGGAAATTGCTGACAGCTGGCCAAGATAAAGACAGCTTGCAGCTCATCAACTGAGGCAGAGTGAGATGGGGACGCTTGATCCCAGTTCTTGAAGGTGGGATCGCTTTGCCCACCCCCTTCCCCTGGGCTGTAGGAGCCTGTGTGGAACTGCCAATTACAATCAGTAGCTGATGAAGAGTGTCCTGTGGTGCAGGTCCCGCCTTTCTTTTTGTGATATCTGGGAGTATCAGGGTCTGACCAGCCACTACCCTCCTACAGCTAGCTAGTGGCTACTGATCTAGTTTGACTCCAAGACATCAGGCACCTGTGATAAGATACCTGATGCCTCTAGAGCTGTGGCCTCACTCAGGACGGGGGGCACTTCTGTTGCTTTGGGTGATGGACTATGGGGCTGATCATGAACATTTGACTTCCCATTTTATGCTGAACTTAAATCATTTCAATATAAGGATTGGTATCATGAATCTAGCGAATGAGAGCAACCCTGTGCACCATGGTCTGTAAGATGCAATGCTAATTATGTGTCTACCTGTTAACTGTGTTTTTATAGTGCTTATCGTCTAGGCGTTTTAATACTGTTTGGGGTTCAGAATCTGGCCCAGAGGGTTATTGAGACATCTAGTTTTCACTTTTTGTCCTAGAATTATGTGTAGTATATTTCTCTTGTGTGCATTAAAGTACTTTTCCTTTATATTAAGTAATGCACTGACTGCATGTTGATTTTATCAGCCGGTAGTACGGTGTGCACTATATTCTGAATGTCTAACCCCACCTCATCTTCTGTAAGCCTTGGACTGCTCTGCCTCATTACCTTGAGAGTCAAGTGCTGGTGAGGAGTACTGGGTTATCCAGTTTTTGGGTCCACTAGTACTGAGGCCCTAGGACACCAGCAAGGAACACTCCAGTTGATGCGAATGGAGCGCAATAATGCCTGTGTGCCCTGGTGCCAAGGAAGCCGGGTCTAACAGAGCATAACGGAGGAATGAAAGTAAAGTGCAGCAGTCATTGGGAAGTAGTTGTATACTTCTATTTATGGCTACAGCGAGCATGATACAGCATTCACCCATTCTGGTATCGGCCTGTATTCTGTGCATGAAATCTATGAGAGGGCAGACATTCTGGTTGAACATTAGATAGAGTGAGCCAGAGAGAAAATAGAGAGAGAGTAGAGTAGGGCAGAGACTATGTGCGACAGAGAGAGAGAGACAGTGAAAAAAAAGAGGACACATAAAGAGAGAAAGAGAAGAATTTCACATGATATTCAAGTTCGAATGTCCTGGTGAAACATGTCACGATCTCAATGCTCATATGGTGAGGTCCATGTGTGATATAATGCATCATATAATTGCGATACTTTCTTAGGCTGACCATGTCAAAGGTTTATGTCAGCTGCTAGAAACATGTCATGATGATAATAGTGTGAATTTCATGTGTGCTGGTGCACAAATGTCATGGTACAGATACCGTCCAAAGTTCTTCTGAGCTAATGAGAACAGATCATGATGATGATACTCTCTGGGGTACATGGGAGCTGGTGCAACCATGTCATGATACTGCTTGGGGTACATAAGAGCTGCTGCTGGTGTGTTATGATGCCATGCTACACATACAGTAAGGTTCATGTGAGCTAGTGTAGAGATAAAATGCAGATACTGTGATGTTCATGTGAGCCGGCGCAGGCATGTCATGATGAGTATACCGTGAGATTGATGTGTGCCAGTGCAGACATGTCATGATGCGGATACTGTGAGGTTCATGTGAGCCAGCGAAGACATGTCATGATGCGAATACTATGAGGTTCATTTGAGCTGGTGCAGACATGTCATGATGCAGGTACTGTGTTGCTCAAGTGAGCTGGTGCAGACATGTCATGATGCATATGCAGCAAAGTTCATGTAAGCTGGTGCATACGTGTCATGGTGCAAATACGGTGAGGTTCATGTGAGCTGCTGCAGACATGTCATGAAGCAGTTACTGCGAGGTTCATTTAAGCCGGTGCAGACACGTCATGGAGCACTTACTGCAAGGCTCATTTAAGCCGGCGTAGACATGTTATGGAGCAGATACCGTGAGGTTCATTTAAGTCGATGCAGACATGTCGTAATGCAGATACCGTGAGGTTCATTTAAGCCGGTGCAGACATGTCATGGTGCAGATACTGCGAGGGTCATTTAAGGCAGTGCAGACACGTCATGGAGCAGATACTGTGAGGTTTATTTAAGTCAGTGCAGACACGTAATGGAGCAGATACTGTGAGGTTAATTTAAGCCGGTGCAGACATTCCATGGAGCAGATACTGTGAGGTTCATTTAAGTTGGTGCAGACATTTCATAATGCAGATACCGTGAGGTTCATTTAAGTCTGGTGCAGACACATCATGGAGCAGATACTATGAGGTTCGTTTAACGCGGTGCAGACATGTAATGGAGCAGATTCTGCGAGGTTCATTTAACGGAGTGACAACATGTCATGGTGCAAACATGTCATGGAGCAGATACTGCAAGACTAATTTAATGTGGTACAACACGGTCATGAACCAGATACTGCGAGGCTCACTTAACACTGTGCAGACATGTAATGAAGCAGAGACTGCGAGGTTAATTTAACCCAGTGCAGACGTGTCATGGAGCAGATACTGAGAGGTTAATTTAAGCCAGTGCAGATACGTCATGGAACAGATGCTGTGAGGTTCATTTAAACCAATGCAGACATGTCATGGAGCAGATACTGCAAGGTTAATTTAAGCCGGTGCAGACACGTCATGGAGCAGATACTGTGAGGTTCATTTAAGCCAGTGCAGATACGTCACGGAGCAGATACTGCAAGGTTCATTTAAGCCGGTGTAGACACGTCATGGAGCAGATACTGTGAGGTTCATTTAAGGAAGGGCAGACACGTCATGGAGCAGATTCTGCGAGGTTCATTTTAGGCGTTGCAGATGCGTCATGGAGCAGATACTGTGTGGTTCATGTAAGCCGGTGCAGACACTTCTTTGAGCAGATACTTCGAGGTAAGCTGGTGCAGGCGCGCAATGGAGCAGATACTGCGATGTTCATTTAAGCCGGTGCAGGCGCGTCAGGGAGCAGATACTGTGAAGTTCATTTAAGCCGGTGCAGGCATGTCATGTAGCAGATACTGCGAGGTTCATTTAAGCGGGTGCAGACATGCCATAGAGCAGATACTGCGAGGTTCATTTAAGGTGGTGCAGATGCGTCATGGAGCAGATACTGTGTGGTTTAAGCCTGTGCAGACACGTCATGGAGCAGATACTGCGAGGTTCACTTAAGCGGGTGCAGACATGCCATGGAGCAGATACTGCGAGGTTTATTTAAGGCGGTGCAGATGCGTCATGGAGCAGATACTGTGTGGTTTATTAAATCCGGTGCAGACACGTCTTTGAGCAGATACTGTGAGGTTCATTTATTCTGGTTCAGGCGCGGCTTGGAGCAGACACTGCGAGGTTCATTTAAGCCGGTGCAGATGCATCATGGAGCACATACTGCGAGGTTCATTTAAGCTGATGCAGACGCATCATGGAGCAGACACTGCGAGGTTCATTTAAGTCGGTGCAGACATGTCGTGATGCAGACACTGCGAGGTTCATTTAAGTCGGTGCAGACATGTGATGCAGACAATGCGAGGTTCATTGAAGTCGGTGAAGACATGTCGTGATGTATGCATTGCGAGGTCATTTAAGTCGGTGCAGACATGTCGTGATGCAGACACTGCGAGGTTCATTTAAGTCGGTGTAAACTTATCGTGGTGCTAGAACTGGCAAGAAGGAGATTGTAGGTGCAAGAACACATTGCCTGTGTTCTTTCAGACTCTTAACAAACATAATAATAGAAAGCATCGCATACACTTTGTGACTCTTCCGTGTAATTTTCTTGTTTACTTACGGCACATAATGTATCTCTGAAACAGGTACTCAACCTGCTAGGCTATCTTTGAAGATGGCGCAGAGAGCTGCAGTTCGGTCAGAAGGTTACCAAATGAATATCAATGAAGAAAGCCATGTATCTGATTTATGAGAAAATCGTCATTTAAAGGCAGGGCCGGGTTTAGCGCTGGTGGGGCCCTGTGCGACATTGTCTGTTGGCGTCCTCCTCCACGGATTTCCTCACCACCACCCTTTAACAGTGCCCCTCAAGTCTCCAGAACCATTGTCTCTCAGATTCATTTCGTTTTATAGCACCACTCATACCAGTGTAAGGTGTCAGAGCACTTTACATGTTAAGTTATGTTGTGGAGCGAGCATGAGCCATTTAAATGAGTTGACTAAACAGATGGGTCTATAAGCGTTTTTTTAAAAAGTCAGAAGTCTTGAGTATGTTGTAGATTGGTGGGCAGCTGCTGTTTTGACAGAAAGAGACTGGCCCGCCGAGCGTGATCTGCGAAACCACGGAATAACCATCTGACGTAGAGAAGCAGACCGCAGGGTTCGATTGGGCACATAGAGAGCAAAGCGCCTCCTAAGATACACATGTCCTTGGCCATGAAGGGCCCTGTGAGATAAGGTAAGAGCTTTGAATTGCACCCGCTGGGCCACAGGCAGCCAGTGAAGATCCTGCAAATGCTGCAGAACACTAAATCTCCTAGAGATGTTAAACAAACGTCTGGCTACAGCATTCTGTATAATTTTGATTTTTTTCCAGCAAATACCCAGGAATGCCAATGAAAAAAGCATTCGCATAGTCAAGGTGGGAGAGAATAAGGGCACAGGCTACCGTCTCTTTGGCCTCTCTTGGGAGCAGGGGAAAAAAACGCCTTAAGGGTGCCAAAGCAGACTCCGGTAAGTTTTTTAACATGATCTGAGAACCGGAGATCTTCACTAAACCACACCCCTAAGTTTTTTGCTGGGCCTCCCTCTGAGTTAGGACAAGGGAAATCTGGAGGCTACAAAGATTCTCTGAAGGCCCGTAAAACTGGCCATACAAGAGAACCACCGACTTGTCCTCATTTCACTTCAAATGGGCCTGTGCAAGCCAGCGAAATACGGACGCAGGGCACAACTGGGTGGTATTAGTGTCAAGTCAGAGCCCTTCCAGGTGAATAGCAGCTGGGTGTCGTCCGCATACTCTATAACTTTTGCTCCCATCTCCTCCGCCAGAAAAATCAAAGGGGTCAGATATATATTAAAAAGCAAAGGGCTCAGTGAAGAACCCTGAGGGACCCCGGTAGAGAGTTTCGTGACCGAGGATGAAAAAAGAGACATCCAGACCTGCTGAGTGCGTTCATCCCGGAAGGATTTTATCCACTCCCATGCCGGACCGGCAATACCAATAGATGACAGCCGGGCAAGGAGTAGCTACATCACACACACATTGCACAAAGACAATCATAGGTGTCTAAATCAGTGTGTAGGAAATGTTACATCAGACAGGACTACAAGGTGTGTAGGAGTACCATGTCATTGATACTAGTAGTCAATATAGTTTGTGGGGCATATTCTCAAGGAGTTATCGCAGCTAAAGTTGCGATAAAATTATCACCCCATTCACAAGCTGGTGCTAACTGCCAATAGCACCAGTTTATCTGTGATAGCAGCATCAAAAACATCGCCACAGATGACCTCCGCATCGATCGCTAATGAGCTGCAGAGTAGGCGTTCCAGTGCAAAAAGCCAGAACAACACTACTCCGCAACATTCTCAGCGGCCAGCCAGATCGGGGATACAACCACAAAACATGCGATAAGACGCATTAGCAGGAGGAAATTAACACCTGCTCTGACCTGGTGTAAAGTCGGACCACAGCCTGCACCAGAAAAGGGCGCCCAGCCCACAGCCACACCAGAAGTACAACAGATGCCATGGAGCCACTGATCATGCAGCTGGGAGCCCCAACAGAGCCACAACAAACACCGCCCGCCACCCAACCTCCAGGACCCACCTCCACGGGCTCCTCCCCCCCCTGTCAAAGACATGCCACATCAACTACACTGAATCCTGTACCAAATAATGGGCCTGATGTCACACAATCACATTTGGTGACATGCATGTGTCGTCACAAAAATGAGCATCACACATTCACCTGCAAATTAACAAATGAAAATGTATTAAAATAAACACAGAACAGAAATGAAGACAAATGGTAGCTCCCCTCGGGACAATCTGTAGGTCGCAGCCTGCAAGACAAAAATCATGATGAGATGGTTTCTTGCGCACATCAAAGGACAGAGAGAGATCGAAGGAGAGAGAGAGAGAGAGAGAAAGAGAAGGAGAGAGAGAAAGACGGGCAGAGAGGGGGGGAGAGAGAGATACAGAGAGAGAGAAAGAGAGGGAGAGATAAAGACGGGCAGAGTGGGGGAGAGAGAGAGATACAGAGAGAGAGAAAGAGAGGGAGAGAGAGAGATAGACGTACAGAGAGGGGGAGATAGTGAGAAAGACCGTCAGAGAGGGGGAGAGAGAGAGAGAGACACAGATAAGAGAAGAGATGGACAGGAAGGGAGAGTGCCGACACTGCGCACCCAGGCCTCACTGCTCACCTGCTGACACCGGTGTGTCTCCCACCACATGCCGGTATGTAGTGCAGTTCACCAGGTGCCACATCTGAAACAGATCCGTCATCTGAAACAGATTCCAGACACATGAATGGCAAAGTACATACAATTGCACACAACATCATCGCCTGTCCGCCCCTGCGCATCCAGGCAGCTTCACCCCAGCCCCTCCCGCCGCCTAGCGTTGCATGCCGGCCCCTGCGCACCCGAGCAGCTGCACCCTAGCCCCTCCCGCCGCCCAGCGTTGAATGCCCGCCCCTGCGTACCCAGGCTGCTGTACCCTAGCCCCTCCTGCTGTCCAAGTTTGCATGCCCGCCCCTTCGCACCCAGGCAGATGCACCCCAGCCCCTCCCAATGCCCAGCGTTGCATGCCCGCCCCTGCGCACCCAGGCCTCACTGCTCACCTTCTGTCACTGGCGTGTAGCAATGAGGGCCCACCACGTGCTGGTGCAAGCCCCAAGCCCGGGGACGCGGACATGGCGCCCTCCACATCATGCAATCCCGCTCCGCAGGCCACCAAGTCTCACATTTGATTCTGGGTCTTGATTTCGCCATGGCAGTAGACATACCAGTGCACCCAGCATCATCACAGGCTGCACACCCGCTCAGCCTTTGAGGTGCCACTAACTCTGCGATCCAGGAGGCGACGCCACCGGGCGGTATGCCCGCACTGTCCGCCTGCTCTGGCCTACACTATGGTCCAGCAGGGCACACAAATCCTGAGCAGTCTGGACCGCCGGGACGGGGCATCATCGCAGGCTGCACATCTGCTTAGCACTTAAGGTGCCCCTACCTCAGTGCACCGAAAGACACCGTTCTGTGGCGGTGTGCCTGTGCCGGCCGCAGTGTATCCGGTGCCACCAAGTCTGTGCCCCGCAAGTCATGGACCCTGTATATCTGAAAGAAACAGGTTAGTGTTAGATTCCTTACCCTAGAATATCCCCAGGCGTCAGACTGGATCTGGAAAGTTTTGCGTAGCAGTACCCCTGCACGGCGGTAGGCGTCGTCTGCGGCTCCGCGTCCATCGTTGGCGCCGAGATGACGTTGCCGGAGTACTTAGACGCCGCCCTCGCGCGCTGATGTCAGTTCTTTTTTCCGCGCCAGCAAGCCCAGATCCGGAAAAAGCAGTACTCCTTAGTCACTTTTTGACTAACTTTTTCCATCTTTTTGATCCTGTTTCGAGTTGTAAGACTATCGGTGCCGGTAGGGATGCCCGGGTTCAAGCCCTGTGCCGATTGCAACTGACTGTTGTCAGTTACCGACCCCCATCGCTGGTGCCTGTATTGCCTTGGGGCCGACCATGATGACAAGTCGTGCCCCGACTGCTGGGCCTTGAAGTCGAATGCTAGGTGGGAGCAGTCCTGTAAGCGCCTCGAGCTCCGGCAGTCGGCCCGCCCCGTTCGTGGTCGAGGAGGAGGTCGAAGGACCGGCCGCGGGGGCACAGTCATCGAAGCTCGGAGAGTCGACACCATTCGTCGGGCTCCAAGTCCTCAGGTAAGAGGCACAAGATGTTGAAGAGACGACATCGCTCTTCTGACTCCCCCCGACGCTCGCACAATGCGGCCGGGGGTTCGGGCGACACCGCCCACGCGGCTCCGCCATAGCTGCAGGCACCGCTGCCAGCTCCATACCCGCCGGCCCCTGAGCTGAATGCGATGCCGGAGGAGATCGATGCCTTCCTCATAGCCATGAGGTCGCTCTCTCCTCTGTCGGGTCCCGCCGTGGCGCCTTCGGGCCCCGCAGCCCCGACTGGGAGCCCAAGCGGGCCGGGTGCTTCGGCCCCGGCGCCGTCGACGACTTCAGTCCTGACGCCGCAGAGCCCCACCGGATCCTGCTCTGGATCCGGGTCGCTGCTGGTCGACCTTACGGCCCCTCTGCCGGCGCTGACCTCCAGGATGTCGCCCCTGACGCCGTCCCCGGACGACGTCGTCCCCAGTCCTTCCCTTGGTCCGGATCCGGGCGTCGGACCGGCGTCGCTCGACGCCGCATTTGACGCCGAGAGAAGAGCAATTCTTCTATGATCCGGCCCCATCCTTTGAACCTGACTATCAGGAGATGGGAGGCGAGGGGGATTTGGAGGGGTCTGAGGACCTTCTGGCACGGTAGTGCCAGTCGTATCAGGACTGGGCAGTGGATCTAGGGGAGGCCAGTGGTTCAGACACTTCGCCGGACACTGGCTTTGTCTCCCCCTCCTACCGTGGCTACGGAGGAGGGGGCTGCTTACAGCGTGGTGCTGACGAGGGCGGCCAAGGCCTTGGCTCCTGAACTCCCCGTCCGGCCGTGAGGACTAACCTCCTCACAGAGGTCCTTAAACCGCAAGCAAGTTCTTCGGAGTCTCTACTGCCATTTAATGAGGCCCTTACTGACGTTCTGTTGGGCACTTGGTCCAGGCCCACTACAGGTCCCCCTATAGACCGGAACGTGGCCAGACGCCACATCCCGGCCCCGGGCGACCCTAGCTTCCTGTCCACCCACCCCACCCCAAGAGCCAGGTAATCCAGTCCTCTAACTCCCAGACCGCATTCCCGACTGCTCCACCTGATCTGGAATTCAAACAGTATGAGCAGTTCGGTAAAAAGCTGTTCTCCTCACTCAGTTTTGGGGGTGCGGTCGGTCAACACCTCTTTCCTTTTGGGCCGTTATACCCACTCTCTGTGGGACTTGGCCGCGGAAGTGCTGCCAAGTTGCCCAGAGGAGGCCCGGGTCAAACTTGCTCAAGCCCTTGCGAAAGGGCAAGATGCAGCACGGTATTCTATCCGATATGGGCTGGATACCACAGACTCGCTGGGCAGGGCGATTTTCACGACGGTGGCGGTTCGCTGCCACGCCTGGCTGAGGTCCGCCAACTTTTTGGCTGATGTCCAGAATTCTCTCATGGGCATGCCGTTTGATGGCCGTCGCCTCTTTGGCGACAAGGCAGACAGTGCGCTTGAGCGTTTCAAGGACTCCAGGGCTACGGCCAAGTCCTTGGACCTATCGGGCCAGCACCAGCAAACTTCTGCCTTTCGCTCCTTTCGTGGCAAAGGAAGGGGCGCCCCCTCACGACCTGCCAACCACAGGCCGCTGACTAACATCCAGCGTGGCGACGGACGTGGTAACCACTGTGGCAGTGCCAGGGGACTGCGGCGAGGCCAGTCCACATCCACCCCCACAGAATCTGCCTCAAAGCCTTCCTAGTCTGAGCTTTCAGGCCCATTTAATGCCAGTGGGGGGCAGGAATCGCCATCACCTCCTCCACTGCCGCACCATCACTTCGGACAGGTGGGTGCTGCAAATCGTCCGAAGGGGCTAATCTCTCCCCTTCGAGGCGACCCCTCCAGCCATACCACCGCATGTCGGAGGATCACTTGCAACTTCTGCAAGAGGAAGTTACGGCCCTCTTGGCCAAGGGGCCCATCGAGCGCGTTCCTGGGCCAGAAGTAGGGTGTGGTTGTTACTCCCACTACTTTCTGGTTCCCAAGAAGGACAAAGGGGGCCTACGTCCTATCTTGGACCTGCGGAACGTCAACGGCTTCCTCCGGAACGAGAAGTTCTAGATGCTGACTTTGGCTCAGGTCTTAGCGGCCTTAGACCATGGAGACTGGATGGTGGCGTTGGACTTGCAGGACTTTTATTTTCACATCCCCGTCCTGCCGGCCCACCGGCTCTACCTGCGGTTCACGGTAGGCTAGGAGCACTTTCAATTTACCGTGCTCCCCTCCGGCCTTACCAGCGCCCCTCGGGTGTTCACGAAAGTGATGGCGGTGGTCCCAGCTCATCTGCGCAGATTAGGGGTTTCAGTCTTCCCCTATCTCGATGACTGGTTGTTGAAGGCGGGCTCGCCCCAGACAGTCGTCAGCCACCTCCAGACTACGGCCGACCTCCTACACCTGCTGGTGTTCTCCATCAATGTGCCGAAGTCGCACCTGTGTCCCTCTCAGAAGCTCCTCTTCATCAGAGCGGTTCTGGACTCGGCGCGGTTTCGGGTTTATCCTCCCGAACAGCGGGTTCGGGATATTCAGGCTCGGATTCCGATCTTTCAGCCTTTATCCCGAGTCTCGGTCAGGTTGACGCTGCTGCTTCTGGGACTGATGGCCTCCTGCATCCTTATGGTGCATCACGCCCGGTGGCGGATGCGGGCTCTGCAGTGGGACCTGAAGTTTCAGTGGGCCCAGCATCAAGGCAACCTGTCCGACCACATCCTGATCTCGGAGGGCACTGCGAGACAGTTGCAGTGGTGGCTCACGGACCGCGATTAGGTCAGCAGCAGATCCCTCTCCCTACCCCAACCGGAGCACGTAGCCGTGACGGATGCGTCCCTCCTGGGCTGGGGGGGGCCACATGGGAGAGGCGGAGATCAGACGCCTCTGGTTTCCGGTGGAGTCGCGGCTCCACATCAACCTTCTGGAGCTGCGGGTTGTAGGAAGGTGGATATCTGACTATGGTTACCCCCAAACTTTTTGCCTGGTGTTTAGCTGGTTTTTTACATAGTTGGGATCCTGCTATTCAGGTCCCCAGGCTGATCGCTCTCTCCTTAAAATGGACTCCATGTACCCTAGGTGCATAACATAATTGGAACTGGTTCACCTTATTGGCCCCTGTAATAGTGTACCCTAGGTACCCAGGGCATAGGTGTTTCCAAGGCCTACCAGGGGCTGCAGCATGTATTGTGCCACCCCTGGCCTGGCCTCCATATTTGACACAACTGGCTGATCACTCAGCTGGGGTAAGTTGGTGTAATCACCTCTTGCTTAGATATAGTATCCCTATATCTAACCTTAACTGGACACATGTTAACATATAAGCCATTCCTATGGAAGGCCCCTGCAATCCTGGGGGCAGAGTGCGTGGTTACATGTGAGATGGTGCTCTAGCATGAGCTAAGCCTGTCTGCAGCTGTCGGGAACAACTCCCTTAGCTGTTCCGGGATATTGCCATACCATATACTCTTAAGTGCATTATAATCCTTGCGGTTATATGCTAACTTTGGTTTGGCTTTATCAAAACATGTTGAGTAAGATGTCATACGATTTGGAATACTGTCCCCTCGACAGTTCTGTCGACCGGGATAGCATTCCACCCTTCTAGAGGGACACGACATGTACATAGCCTTAACCCCGGTTAAAGTTAACCAGAGCCTCAGCATCACAAAATGGATGCTGCCACCACAGACACAAGTCTGACCTCCTGCTGCTGGGAATCCTTCCAGCGAGGGAGGCTTGGAGAAAGGGTTTCCTGCCTTGGGAGGTGCGAGCACCACCCCAGACGGATTTTGTGTATTGGGTAGGACAGGGCTGAATAGAAACAGACATGCCCGGGGCACACAAGGTGTCCCCGTGCATAAGCCAGTCCAAACCGGTCCTGGGACTTTCCAGACCCAGGGCTGGCGAGGAGCTGGACAAAGGAAAGGGGGTGTAACCGCCCCCCTTCCTGGTCCCGCCCAGAGGAGGGACCTAGCAGGTGATCCACCCCTAAGATTGGGAATAAGAGTGGGAGCAGTGCCATAGCACCTCGGATCATCCTGAAATCAACTTTACACTAAGACGACGACTGGACTTCGACATTCTGCTGCACAGAAGACTGAAGAGTATCTCCCTAGTGGCCTAGGAGTGGCCACCCTGTGAACACAGGTACCATCCAGCAACTCGACGTCTGCTTTGCCGCTGCCTCCCGCCCGAGCCCAGAGCCTGACAAGACCCAGACTCCCAGACTTCTCACAGCCCGATCCACAGTCCCTGCAAAGAAGGGACCCGTAGAGGCACCGAGAGACGTGGGACCGGACCTCTTGAAAGACCCCCGAGAAGCTGACTGCGCAGCATCCGAGGCACCCTCGACGTTGTGCTTTGGGGACCGAGAAGCCCCACCACCGAGCAGCCCTTGCACCGAAGATCAGTCCCCCAGCATCTCCACGATCTGCGTGGGGCCCTTTTGCATTGTGCCACTCGACGCGCCATCCCAGCCACTTGCCACGTGGTCAGCGGCCATCTTGGCGACGAAACCTACAAACTACACTGCGGGTCTGGTTGCTCCAGACTTGCCCTCGCTCCTGTAAAAGGGAGCACCCGCTCTGACCTTGCTGGTCCGAGTGACAAGCCTTTTTCGATTCCTGCGTGGCTTGCATTAGCCAAGGCCTGTTTGCTCCAATCAAGTTGCCGACACCGCCAACAGCGAGAAGCCTGCGTGGGACAGCTCGTGATCGACTCCTGGACGTCCTCGACCTCTTCTTGTCCACGTGGCTGCAGAGAGAAGCTACACCTCAACGCCTGTTTGCACCCAACATCGCCTGGTTCCAATCTGGTTCCACGGTAGTCACTGGCTAGTGACTTTGAACATTGTCCCCTCTGCTTTCAGGTCTTCACAACTTCAGATCCACCCTTGGATCCACCGTAACTCTTCACATCGAGCCGCCTGCAGCAACTTCAGCTCCAAGCACCATCGACCAGCGTGACGAAACCCGACACTACTTCGACCCTATGCACATGCGTCCTGTGGGTGAGGTAACTCAGCAACGCCGGTGTCCCCACACTGGTACACACCTCTAGTGTCTGTGTCTTAAGTATTACTCCTCTAGGTCACTCGGAAGGTTCCTAACTAACTATATAACTTTTACGTACCATAGACATTGCATTGGTGAGTGCGTGCACTTTAAACACTGCACCCGAGTCCCGCGGGCCTTTCCCGACTTAGTCACTGCTAGTCCCAATCAGCTCCAGCGATTCCCAAGGCCCTAGGCCTATTTCCTTTTCGATTGGTATCTCTTATACCACTTTCTTAGTATATGGTTTAGGTGGCCCCTAGGGCTCATCCATATTGTGCAACTTTTGTGTATTTTAAACTGGGTTTTGTTTAACGCGTGTGCTTCTGTGCTCATAAAGAGTATAGGGGATATTTGCAGTTAATAAATATATATATATTTTCAATATATATCTGTGTGGTGTCCTTTCATTTGGTATTCAAGGGTGTTGCATATGGTAAAACAGCTTGCTTCACATGCCTTTCAGAGTTTAGCAAAAGACTGCTTTGTCCACGCTACCACTAGGATAGCTGGTCTATAAGGTTGACTTACAACCAATCATCATAAGGGTTGCTTGGCATGGTACAAGGTGATCACTAAAACTAGTGAGCATCATATACCAGGCCAACTTCTCACATTGGAGATCAGCGGATTGGGATCTGAGCTTGCTGTTTGTTTTACCATTGCAATCTTTGAGATTATCATTTGAAAGATCATACAGGTACCTGCTAGGTACATATAAAACAAGACTAGTATACTTAAGTTCTACTGAACTTAGTTGTTGTAGAGGATAAGGAGTAGCACACCCTGACTACAACTACTAGATAGGTTTAGTAGGTATACTCCAGTGTAGGTAGATTGCAACATATCCACCCACACTAGAGCAATGTCTGGAGCAGAGGGTTCCACTGGGAATGTCTCTGTGGAGAGTGACCCTCCAAAGGCACCATCCAGATTTGCTATATTCTCCTTTAAGGAACTAAGGCAGCTTTGTGCCTTAAGAGGTCTGAAGACAGGGCCATCCCCTTCTACAGACCACCTTAGAGAGCTCTTAGACCAGTCTGAGGCTCTAAAGACCTCTAAAGCAGACCCCACATGGAATGCTGATGGAGGCTCTCCCACTGAAGATGACAATTCTGATGCCCCTATCCCCATAGTCCAGGTAGATTAGGATGACCAAGTCACTGAAGCTCCTCAGGTAGATGAGGAGGAGGAAGAAGAAGAGGAGACAGAAGGGGGGGGGGCAGTGATTCTGATGATGGCAGAAATAGTCAGGTGCTAGTCAGCAGGTTTAACCAGACTATCTTAAGTGTATTTGGGACTGAAGCAAGGATGACCTTGCCCAGACACCCAGGTGGACTGAACCAGGAGCGTAGGAGGAGGAGGAATCACTCAGGTGACTCCAATACCTCCCAGGCTTCTAGAGGTTCTCATGGTCACTCCAGAAGGGAGATGACTAGCCCTCAGAGAAGGGAACATGAGGCCAAAATGAGAGAGGCTGAGCTTAGATCCAGAGACAAGAATTAGAAGTTGCCCTGGCCCAAGAGAAACTTGCTAGAGCAAGACAGCCTAGAGAGAGTGGCGTAATAGAACCCACTGGTGGCAGCATTATCCACAAGGATAAAGACAGGTCTTTTGATACCAGAAACCTGAGTAAAATTGTGCCCCCCTACAAAGCTTGGGATGATATCCACAAATGGATGACTGCACTTGAGAGAGCCTGCAGAGTACAGCAGCTCCCTCAGGAGCAGTGGGCAGATATCTTGTGGCTCTCCTTTGAAGGTAGAGGCCGAGACAGAGTCCTCACAGTTAGTGATGGGGATTCTAGAAACTACCTGGTCCTGAAGAGCGCTCTGATTGATGGGTTAGTCTTAACCACTGAACAGTACAGGTTAATGTTCAGAGACACCCAGAAGATACAGACTCAGGACTGGTCTGAATTTGTTGAAAGTGCCACTAAGGCTCTGGAGGGCTGGTTGCTGGGAAGTAAGGTTACTGACTATACAGGATTGTATAATTTAATTATGAGAGAGCAAATCTTAAGTAATTGTCAAAATCAGCTTCTACATCAGCACCTGGTTGACTCTGATCTGACCTCTCCACAAGAATTGGGTAAGAGGGCAGACAAATGGGTCAGAACCAGGATCAGGCCTAAGAACCAGGGCGGTGACCAAAAGAAAGAGACTACCAAGCCTCAAGAGAAAGATGGGGATAAATCCAAAGCAAAGACTTCCCCAGGGCCCCAAAACTCCAATGAAAAGGGTGGGCCCCACAATACTTCCTCTACAGAAAAGAAACCTTACTGCCATGCCTGTAAACAGGTTGGGCATTGGAAAACAGACAGCTGTTGTCCCAAGAATGGCAATAAGGAAAATATACCTCCAGGTAAGGCTCCAACACCTCCTGTCACTGTTAGCAGTGGTCCCCCAGGTGGTGGGAGCACCCCCAAGAATTTGGGTGGGTTTACTTGTGGAGGACAGGTGGACTCTGGCCTATCCAGGTCCCCTAACTCAGATACTCTTGTCTATGAGACTGGCATGGGGTTTGCCAATTTCACTGCTTGCCCTAACACTTTGAGCAAGTATAGACAGGAGCCCCTCATCAATGGTTTGAAAGTTGAGGCCTTCAGAGACACAGGGGCTAGCATCACCATGGTGGCGGAATGTCTAGTCCCCTCAAGGCAACTTTTACCTGATGCCACATATCAGGTGACAAACATTGATGGCATAGAATCCAATCATCCCATGGCAGTAGTCAATCTTAGCTGGGGAGGTGTCACTGGCCCAAAGAGAGTGGCAGTGTCAGCAAACTTGCCTGTAGATTGCCTACTGGGTAATGATTTGGAAATCTCAGCCTGGGCTGAGGTTGAACAACAAACCCATTCTAAAATGGTAAATCTCCATGGAAAGGTTAGTGGGGCTGTGATGGTTACAGCCCCAATCCAAGATGTCCTTCCTGAAAAGGTTGGTAGGGCTGAGCAAATCTCAGCCCCATCTTTAGCTAACTTCCCTCCTGAAAAGAGTAGCAGGGCTGTGATGGTAACAGCCCATACCCAAACTGAGTCTCCTCCTGAAAAGGTTGGTGGGGCTGTGATGGCCACAGCCCAAACTCAAACTGATACATGGGTAGTGAAGCCTGAAATGATGGATCACTCCACCCAAACTGAGAGCATGGAGGAGGTAGAGAAATCTCCCCCTCACCAGACATTAGGAAAGGATCAACCTCCTCAAGGAACTGATCTTACCCCTGATGAAGGAACTGTCCCAGAGGTTGTTAGGCCTGGCCTGACAGAGCCTCTGATGGCAGTGGATCCTTCTCAGGTGGGACCCAGTCTGGAGCAGGTAACCTGCCCCTCTCTACCTTGCCTTAGTCAGCCCAGGGCTGCAGAGTACAAGAAGGACAGTGAGCCCTAAAGGGCCCCCTGTCAAATAAAGCACCTCCATCAATAGATTAGGGGTACCGAAACTAGTAGCCCTAGTGAGGTGAAAACTTTAAAAACTCCTGAGGGAGCCCCCTTAAAAGTAGTTAGGAACCTCCCACAGATGGATTCTGTTGGGCACAGCCAAACCTGGGACCCCAAGGGCCCAAACCTGAACGGTCCCTCCAGTAAGCCAACAAGACGGACCCAGCCTCCAGCTTTAGGTAGCCAGAGGTTGACCCTGAGAGCACAGTGCAACTCAGTCAAGGAAAGAAAGGCACACATGGTGGAGAGTGATTGGAGGAAGCTGAGTCCTACAGAGGAATCTCACTTCAGTACTCCATCCCAACACCAGCCTTTAACTTTGCAAAGACACACCAGAGGTAGAGATTCCCTATGGTGGAGACCCTCAGATACCCTTAGGGTGAGGGATTGCTTAGTGGACCATGAGACAGGGGGTAACCTTATATGGCCACTTAGGCAATATAGGCTTACCTGGACAAGGATAGCCTTATCTCCTTTCGTTTGGGGGGGGGGGGTTATGTAGGAAGGTGGATATCTGACTATGGTTACCCCCAAACTTTTTGCCTGGTGTTTAGATGGTTTTTGACATAGTTGGCCTGGGATCCTGCTATTCAGGGCCCCAGGCTGATTGCTCTCTCCTTAAAATGAACTCCATGAACCCTAGGTGCATAACATAATTGGAACTGGTTCACCTTATTTGCCCATGTAACAGTGTACCCTAGGTACCCAGGGCATAGGTGTTTCCAAGGCCTACCAGGGGCTGCAGCATGTATTGTGCCACCCCTGGCCTGGCCTCCATATTTGACACAACTGGCTGATCACTCAGCTGGGGAGAATTGGTGTAATCACCTCTTGCTTGGATATAGTATCCCTATATCTAACCTTTAACTGGACACATGTTAACCTATAAGCCATTCTTATGGAAGGCCCCTGCAATCCTGGGGGCAGAGTGTGTGGTTACATGTGAGATGGTACTCTAGCATGAGCTGAGCCTGTCTGCAGCTGTCGGGAAGAACTCCCTTAGCTGTTCCGGGATATTGCCATACCATATACTCTTAAGTGCATTATAATCCTCGCGGTTATATGCTAACTTTGTTTTGGATTTATCAAAACATGTCGAGTAAGGTGTCATACGATTCGACGGGGATAGCATTCCACCCTTCATGAGGGACACGACATGTACATAGCCTTAACCCCGGTTAAAGTTAACCAGAGCCTCAGCATCACAAAATGGATGCTGCCACCACAGACACAAGTCTGACCTCCTGCTGCTGGGAGTCCTTCCAGCGAGGGAGGCTTGGACAAAGGGTTTCCTGCCTTGGGAGGTGCGAGCACCACCCCAGACAGGATTTTGTGTATTGGGTAGGACAGGGCTGAACAGAAACAGACATGCCCGGGGCACACAAGGTGTCCCCGTGCATAAGCCAGTCCAAACCGGTCCTGGGACTTTCCAGACCCAGGGCTGGCGAGGAGCTGGACAAAGGAAAGGGGGTGTAACCGCCCCCCTTCCTGGTCCCACCCAGAGGAGGGACCTAGCAGGTTATCCACCCCTCAGATTGGGAATAAGAGTGGGAGCAGTGCCATAGCACCTTGGATCATCCTGAAATCAACTTTACACTAAGAAGACGACTGGACTTCGACATTCTGCTGCACAGAAGACTGAAGAGTATCTCCCTTGTGGCCTAGGAGTGGCCACCCTGTGAACACAGGTACCATCCAGCAACTCGACGTCTGCTTTGCCGCCGCCTCCCGCCGGAGCCCGAGCCCAGAGCCTGACAAGACCCAGACTTCTCACAGCCCGATCCACAGTCCCTGCAGAGAAGGGACCCGTGGAGGCACCGAGAGACGTGGGACTGGACCTCTTGAAAGACCCCCGAGAAGCTGACTGTGCAGCATCCGAGGCACCCTTGACGTTGTGCTTTGGGGACCGAGAAGCCGCACCACCGAGCAGCCCTTGCACCGAAGATCAGCCCCCAGCATCTCCACGATCTGCGTGGGGCCCTTTTGCATTGTGCCACTCGACGCGCCATCCCGGCCACTTGCCACGTGGTCAGCGGCCATCTTGGTGACGAAACCTACAAACTACACTGCGGGTCTGGTTGCTCCAGACTTGCCCTCGCTCCTGTAAAAGGGAGCACCCGCTCTGACCTTTCAGGTCCGAGGGATAAGCCTTTTTCGATTCCTGCGTGGCTTGCATTAGCCAAGGCCTGTTTGCTCCAATGAAGTTGCCGACACCGCCAACAGCGAGAAGCCTGCGTGGGACAGCTCGTGATCGACTCCTGGACGTCCTCGACCTCTTCTTGTCCACGTGGCTGCAGAGAGAAGCTACACCTCAAC
This sequence comes from Lissotriton vulgaris, assembly GCF_964263255.1. Classification (NCBI taxonomy): domain Eukaryota; kingdom Metazoa; phylum Chordata; class Amphibia; order Caudata; family Salamandridae; genus Lissotriton; species Lissotriton vulgaris. The sequence goes on from NC_141686.1 coordinate 266,178,435, forward strand.
GCCTGTTTGCACCCGACATCGCCTGGTTCCAATCTGGTTCCACGGTAGTCACTGGCTAGTGACTTTGAACATTGTCCCCTCTGCTTTCAGGTCTTCACAACTTCAGATCCGCCCTTGGATCCACCGGAACTCTTCACATCGAGCCGCCTGCAGCATCTTCAGCTCCAAGCACCATCGACCAGCGTGACGAAACCCGACACTACTTCGACCCTATGCACCTGCGTCCTGTGGGCGAGGTAACTCAGCAACGCCGGTATCCCCACACTGGTACACACCTCTAGTGTCTGTGTCTTAAGTTTCACTCCTCTAGGTCACTCGGAAGGTTCCTAACTAACTAACTATATAACTTTTACGCACCATAGACATTGCATTAGTGAGTGCGTGCACTTTAAACACTGCACCCGAGTCCCACGGGCCTTTCCCGACTTAGTCACTGCTAGTCCCGATCAGCTCCAGCGATTCCCAAGGCCCTAGGCCTAATTCCTTTTCGATTGGTATCTCTTATACCACTTTCTTAGTATATGGTTTAGGTGGCCCCTGGGGCTCATCCATATTGTGCAACTTTTGTGTATTTTAAACTGTGTTTTGTTTAACGCTTGTGCTTCTGTGCTCATAATGAGTATAGGGGATATTTGTAGTTAATAAATATATATATATTTTCAATATATATCTGTGTGGTGTCCTTTCATTTGGTATTCAAGTGGGTTGTATATGGTAAAACAGCTTGCTTCACATGCCTTTCAGAGTTTAGCCTAAGACTGCTTTGTCCACGCTACCACTAGGACAGCTGGTCTATAAGGTTGACTTACAACCAATCATCATAAGGGTTGCTTGGCATGGTACAAGGTGATCACTAGAACTAGTGAGCATCATATACCAGGCCAACTTCTCACACGGGTGATCCGACTTGCACGGAAGGCATTCCTCCCCTCTGTCCGGGGGAGTGTAGTGCAGGTGTTCACGGACAACACCACCGCCATGTGGTACACCAACAAACAGGGCGGGGTGGAGTCGTGGACCCTGTGTCCGGAGGCTCTGCGCCTCTGTCAATGGCTGGAACATCAGGGCGTGACCCTGGTGGTTCAACACCTGGCAGGTTCCCTGAACGCCAGGGCGGACGAACTCAGCCGTCGGTGCATGATGGATCACGAATGGGGTCTGAACTCGGACGAGATGCAAGGTCTCTTTCAGCAGTGGGGAGAGCCTTGGTTAGATCTATTCGCCACAGAAAAGAACGCTCAATGTCATCAGTTCTGCGCGTTGGAATTTCCAAGGCGGCACTCGCGGTCTATTGTACGCCTTTCCGCCTATACCACTTCTGCCCAGAGTGCTGAAGATCAGGCGCGGCCGGGCCCAAGTCATCCTTGTGCCTCAGGACTGGGCACAAAGATACTGGTCTCCCGAGTTACTCAGCATGTCAGTCGATCCCCCGATTCGTCTGCCTGTTCAGGAGGACCTTCTGACGAGCAGCAGGGGACGGTCTTTCACCCGAACCTGTTAAGACTCCACCTCCATGCGTGGAGATTGAGCGGCAGCAGTTGATGCCATTTGACTTGCCTCCTGCAGTCTGTGATGTGATTCTGGCAGCCAGGCGTCCCTCCACAAAATCGGTATTCGCCTGCAGGTGGAATAAATTTGTGGCATGGTGCACAGCAAAGGCTGTGGATCCTCTTTCTGCCCCCCTTTCAGAGGTTCTCCTCTTTCTTCTTTGTTTCGCCCAGCAGGGTGCTGCTCTGGGCACTATCAAGGGCTACCTCTCTGCCATTTCAGCCTTTTTAAGGCTACCTGATCAGCCATCTCTTTTCAAGTCCCCTGTTGTAAATAGATTCTTGAAGGGCATCACTCACATGTTTCCTCCTGTTCCTTTTGTGATGCCTCAGTGGGACTTGAACCTTGTTCTTACTTATTTGATGTGCGCTCCTTTCGAGCCACTTCACAATTGCCCTCTTCGTCTTCTCACTCTTAAGACTGCCTTCCTGGTAAAGACTGCGCCCTTCACCTCTGCCAGGAGAGTGAGTGAGCTCCAGGCTCTTTCTTCCAAACCTCCTTTCCTTTCTGTCCATCCGGACAAAGTTGTCTTGAGAACGCATCCCTCTTTCCTGCCCAAGGTAGTCACAGCCTTCCATATCGGGCAGTCCATCACCTTGCCCACCTTCTTTCCGCCTCCATGTTCCGTCGAAAGAGGAAGAGAGGCTCAACCGTCTGGACCCAAAACGTGCAATCTCATTCTATCTGGACCGCGCACGCCAGTTCCGGGTGGACGTCCAGCTCTTTGCTGGTTACATGGGCGCTAAGAAGGGACGGGCGGTGCACAAACAGACCATCTCTTGGTGGGTCTTGTTGCGCATGAAGGTATGCTACTCTTTGGCTAAAAAGGAGCCCCCTGTTGGGCTGAGGGCCCATTCCACTCGGGCCACGGCGACTACTACTGCCCTGGGTCGGGGAGTCCCCTTTGAAGGACATCTGTCAGGCAGCTACGTGGGCCTCGCTGCACACGCTTGCCAGACACTACTACCTGTACAGTCAAGTCCGGAGAGACAGCTTTTTCGGCCGTTCTGTTCTACAGGACTTTCTGGTGTGATTATTGGTTCGCAGACCCACCACCGGGGTTGATATTGCTGGGGTATCTATTCTAAGGTAAGGAATCTAACACTAACCTGTTTCTTTCAGATGCACAAGTTACTTACCTTCGTTAACGATATATCTGTTAGAAACAGTAGTTAGTGTTAGATTCCTTACCGCCCCACCCACCTCTCCGTTCTGCGAACCGATATCTAGGGTTAAGGTACATCCTTTTGACGACCCTAGTTTTATGGCACCAGTGTTGGTTTTTATCATGGCTCTGCGTTCTTGGCGCGGAAAAGCTGTGTATAAGAACTGACGTAAGCGCGCGAGGGCGGCATCTAAGTACTCCGGCGACATCATCCCGGCGCCAACGATGCCGACGACAGACGCGGAGCCGCAGACAACACCTACCGACGTGCAGGGGTACTGCTACGCAAAACTTTCCGGATCCAGTTGGACGCCTGGGGATATTCTAAGGTAAGGAATCTAACACTAACTACTGTTTCTTACAGATATATCGTTACTGAAGGTAAGTAACTTGTGCGATTGGGTATCGTGGTGCGGACGCCATCATATCCGCTCCGGGCCGGGGTAATGTGATGTTGCAGGGCCCTGGGCCCCCATGCCTTCATGAACACCACACGGATACACCCAGAGAGAGGGTGGAAATGGGGTAGAGCACGTGCGCCCGGCCCTTTTTATTAGCAGGGTCACATGTCCTGTGACGCATGTCCTGGATGGGTGTGGTCTGGGTGTATAGCAACCATGAGGGAGTGGCTGTGGCATGCTGACAACTAGCCCTGTGAACAGCAGAGTACTACAGGGCAGACCTGGGAAATGTAGCGTTGTCGTTCATCACCCCCCCCCCCCCCCCCCCCCCGTGAGCGGAGTGGGCTGGCCTGGCGTATGCCAGTCCAGTGTAAGGGTTTGAACAATGACCCCGGGGCTCTAGGCGTGGTTCCGTACTGGGCTGGATGAGGAAGTAACTAATGCGTGTGTCCCTGTTGTTCTGTCAGCACCACCCTGAACGCATTCAGCAATGTGTCACCCTGTGACCCAAGTCCAATGATGTGCCACATGGACGTAAGTGGAATTCACTGACCCTACATTTATCCATACTTCCACACTTGACAGGTACTAGACATGACACATCTGTGTGATTATGAATGTTAAATGCACATTCAGTGGAGTGTTGCATCTGGAGCAGTACAGGGCCATGCAAATCCCACATTACGATGTTGGCCCGTGGAGGGCCAGCCAGAGTCCATTAGGGAATGAAAAGTCCAAAGGAAGGGGAAGGGTTCAGTCCGCAGTCTGATTGCTGTGTCATTGCCGATCAAACAGAATATTGCAGTCCATGTCGCGGTCCAAGGTGAGTGTCGCAGAATGCATTGAGGGTTGTGGAAGGTGATGATGCTGAGGGCAGAACTAAGCAAAAACAGGCCATATGGCGGAGATGAAAGCTACAGTTTTCTTAGTACCAGTAAGGCGCATTCATCCGCATCTTCGTCCTCTGCTGTTTCATGTGCCTCACATGTGGGTGTTCTGTCTCCTGCACTGTGTGGCAGTGACACCTCAGGGGCCGGAGTTTGAATGTCTGCTGCACTGTGTGACACTGACACTTCAGGGGGCGGAGATGTGGATGTAGTGGTAGCAGCAGCATGCATCAGCGCCAGGCCTTGTGTCAGCAATGCCATGAGGATGGTCTTGAGATCATTGAGGAACCCAGCTACCACTTGCTGGTGTTCAGCCATGGCACCGTTCTTCCTGCATTCGCCTGCTCCATGGTCTCTATTAACCTCTGCATGTTTTCCAACTCCCTTGTGACATCGCTAGAGCCACTCTGACAGGACAGTTGTTCTGTTCTCTGAGTCAGGGCTCCAGCAATGTCAGCCATGGTCCGTTGGAGAGCATGGAGTGGATTGTGGGTGTCAGTTAGGGACCGTGAGTGGTCCCTGATGGGATCTAGACAAGACACCTACGTATGACATCTAGTTTGTCTGCCATGCCGTCGAAGCCACCCGCACCTGTTCAGCCAGCTGCTCCTGGCACCCTAACACACGGCGTTGGAAGGCCATGTGTTCTTCGTGGGGGTCCTGGGAGGCTGTCGTGGTGGTGGGTGCTGCCTGCTCTGTGGTCTGTACAGGGGGTGGGGTCTCCTCATAGCTGCTGGGCTTCCCAGCTCCTGGAAGTGGGTTGGGTAGGCTCTCCACCAGCTGTTGGAGGGTGTCGGAGTTGAAGCTCTGGTGGTCCTCTTCGTCATCAGAGGAGAGAAGGTTGGGCTGCTCTGCAGGAGGTGTTGATTCTCCCTCTGCAATGTGAAGGGGAGATGCAGTTTAAAAAGGTGTCCACATGAATGTTTGTCGCATTGTACATGTATTCAAACAGACTGCATGATTGTGTACATTGTGGCTGTTTTGGGAGGCGCTGCCTATTTGATGGGTGACAGTGGACACTTCGAAAACAGACGTGTGTGTGTGTTTGTACTTGTACATTATCAACTCACATTTCCCTGCAATGCCAAAATTGATTGGCCAGTGTCTACACCCAAGTGGCACTAGTTGTGTTCTGTGTTCTGTTGTAGGTGTTTTGCGGTTTGTACCACATTGTTGTCAGTGTTGGTGTGCTCTGCATGTTATGTGTGTGTACTGCATTTTGGGGGAGACGCCCCAGCAGCTCTAATTTTGATGCCCCTTATCCCTTTCATGCGGTGTGCTTTTGACTTCTGTGCTTGTACAGTGCTGAGATGTTGCATACATGGGTACATTGGTTTCTTGGTGGGAGTTGGTGGTCAGGGGCATGGTTTGTCCGCAGATGTGCTCTACTTAATTGTGCATGGGTGCCATTGTGGCCATCTCCTCCCATTCCCCCAGTCTCTAGTCGTTACTCACCCTGGTGCTGTTGTGTGCGGCAATGTTGAGCAGTGTCCGGTCCCCCAACTCCTACCACTGTCTCCCCACTGATGACTGTGGACACCATATCCTCCAGCTCCTGCTGTGGCGCAGGACTCCCACCTCAAGTCTGCATTGCCCCCTTCCTGTTGTTGGCGAGTTTCAGCTTGGTTTTGCGCTTGACATCATCCCAGCTCCTCTTGACCTCTTCCATTGTCCTCTTCAGCACTCCCACTGCATTCACATTATCCACAATGGACGGCCATAGTCCATTTCTGGTTGCCAATGACACAGTGGAGGTGACAAACAGTTGCTGATGGTGTTCTACCACCTCCGTCATTAGGATCCTGTTTTCTTGCAGACTGAACTGCTTCTTCCTACTCTTTATCTCCTTGGCCTTCCCTGACCCTGAGGTCCCATGCTGGTCCTCCTGGGTGCTTGTGGGCTTCTGGTTCTCCTCCGTACTTCCTCCAGCAACTTCCATTGTGCTTCGCTGTTGTTTGGCATTCGTTTCTCTGGGCCCGATTCACAGAATGAACTTAAGACTCAATCCTAAACTTGCAACTATTTTGGTATTCACAGAATGCACTTACTACTTTTGGCATTCACAGAATGAATTTACTACTTTCACAGAAGTTAGGATTTTGTCTCAAGTCTGTCTTAAGTTTGTCTTAAGTCTGTCTTAAGTTTGTCTTAAGACAAACTTAAGACAAAATCCTAACTTCTGTGAATACCAAAAGTAGTAAGTGCGTTCTGTGAATACCAAAATAGTAGTAAGTTTAGGATGGAGTCTTAAGTTCATTCTGTGAATCGGGCCCTAAGAGAGGGAAGTAGAAGATTATATTGTGATTTGAAAGAGTTAGGAAGAGAAAATTTAGTTTGAAGGTCAATAAAGGATAGGGGATAATTATTAGTCAAATAGCTGAATGTTCTATATTATGATTTTGAGTTACAAACGACAAGTAACAAAAGGAACTCTCTTACAGAAGCAGCAACCCACTGACCTATTTACATTTACAGTTACTGTAAGATGGTCGCGGATGTAGGAGCTTGCCCGAGAAGCTCCTGGTTTGGTGGATTCCAATTTGGCTAATAATCCCCGTTTAAACCCGCTCTCCGGGCACCGGCCATCCAACTTGCCCCGGGACCTTAATTTGTGCTGCTGAAAGTAAAAAGACTCTGGTAAGAGACTCAGGCTCGTATCTTACCGGTCGGAGCGTTGTCCTGGGTCCCCTCCCATCATCGGACTTACAGTCGGACCCACTGCTTCAGGTTGGAGCCCTCTGCTCTGGATGTCCGTCGCCCCTGCAGCAGAGTGCTGCACACAGACTCTGCCAGCCTCCCCTCTCAGAACAGCACTGTGGGTCGAATCGCCGGGATCCCACCGCAGCCAAGAGACCCTCGGGGCCCCACCAGTGCATTGCGGGCCTTCCGGAGACGTTGGTGCCAGAGCGGAATCCGGGTCAAGGAAGCGGCGGCGTCTCTGCACCAGCGCAGGAATCCCGATGAGAGGGGTAACTCACCTGGTTCCCGTGTTACGAGGATATGAAGATAAGACAGTTTAAACATGGATTGCTCCTTTTCAAGTCCCCAACACATCTCCAAAATGGTAGCAATCTGGGAAAGGGCAATAGAAAGAAGACTGAGCAAGTAGAAACTAACAAGGACCTACAGCCATTTCGATCAGCTTAGATCACTAAGACGACAGCCATCTTGGAACGACTCACCATAACTTTAACCTCACGGCGAAATATCATGGAATAGTACTTTTGCGATACGCCCAAACCAATTGTTATATAAGTAAATTAACCGCGTGCGTGCTAGCGGGTTTTCCCGCTCCGCGCTGAAAATTCGAAAAACCCGTGTTACGTGACAAAGCCAGCTCGCCATGCGCGCAGCGCAGGTAACACCCATGACGAGCTGGCTTTGTCACCAGCACTGAAGGGGTTAAGTCTACTCCTGAGGAAGACCAACAGGTAAAATAGCAAACCTGTACACATACGGAGACAGCTAGGATACTGGTAGTGGACTAGAGGACACATCAGAGTGAGGTCACACCTGCAGGAACTACCAGGTGAATTATTTATTATTTACCACCATCAGTAAATATGACCAGAATGAATTTAAAATCAACAGGCATCAACTCTTACGTCATTGAGTACCCCACTAACCTATCCAAGAATGCAGCCAAAAAATTCAAACACAATCTAATTAGGAAAACTCTGACACACTGATATCTGACCCATTCTTTGATCTAACTAAAGGCACTATTGTAAATGACCTGATATTTTTCACCAGAAAAACGGCTAAATGGCGCACTGTCATTACGAAAATGTTCAACATAAAAAATACAAGCAATATCCCTCATGGTACCAAAATATCGATCATCCCATCACCAAGACTAAGAGCGGTACTATGCATAACCATCTACAAGAACGGTATTGTGCTTATACAAGCAGCCAACGACGAATTAGAAAAGTTCGACAACCTGTTTTCAACCTTAAAGGAATGTGTAGATAACACAAGGTCTCAACAACAACAGACCACACAAGCTACCACCCTATCTACCATAAGCATTGTCAACACTGACGTCATTATACCTAGAGACCTTATAAACTGCAACCTACAATGCAGTCAGGTGACTCAAATTTGAAAGGAGGCACAGTAGACGGGAGTGCTGTAGAGATAGGAGAAGAATCAAAAATGTACGCCAACACCGCCCCAACGCCGGAAAAATCAGCGCCTCCCCCTCAGGATTTGTTTACTCACACACGTAGGTCATTCAATGGAAACGGCCATCTAACAATGAAAGATAGGGAAGCCAACATCACTTCCATACCCCCCTCTAAAACAGTACTAAGTACACCTGCGTACCTAAGAAATTCATATCCCCCTAGCTTGGTACTAAGATCACAGGACATAGGGCGCACACCTCACATCACTCATGGAGGAAGTACAGAAACCCGAACTAAGGACAAAAAAAAGGAACACTGAAAAAGTCGCAGATCTAGAGCACTGGGACACAAACAAACCTCGAAATAAGCAGATGCGTTCTCCTAATATATCAACTCAGATTCAGAAAGAAATCGAAGCCCTTCAAATTCAAGCGAACAATATTGCACAAGACATTCTAAGAGCACTGCAAGTTATGGACAAAATACTAAAAATCACTGCAAGTACTCACTCCAAAGTCAAGCTCATTCAAAAATCAGTACATGATACTCTAGGAAAGAATAAAGTGACAGCCATGCCATTATCAAACAGACATAATCGACCGTACAGAAATCTTAAATATTTATCGGAGATTGAAACCAAAACCCTACTCCAGTCATATGACAACAGAGGTGAGGAAATTTGATCAGTCCCGATCGATGCAAATAGAACGTCTTGGCCGAAGAACAGGAAAGCGAACCTCAACAACCTAAAACAAGTCCAGATAACCGCAAATACTCAGGAGATAAACCCTAGTACCTCAGGGAAACCACTGCTATGCCTGTTGCTCAACTGCCGGTCCGCAGCAAAACATGCATCAGACATCGCTGCCCTCATCATTAACCAGGAAATTGCTGTGGCAATCTTAACAGAAACATGACTTACGGAAACTTCTTCCCAGTCATGGACCTACTGGTGCCCCCTCACTATAACATTGTGAGATTAGACAAACTAAAAACGACTGGAGGCGGTATAGCCTGCATATACCGATCTGACATCGAAATTAGCCAATACAATCGGACCCTTTTGAATCCTGTGAATACCTCGGTATCGGTATAAGAACTGCAGATAATCAAAGTTGTAACTTGCAGCGCTCTACCATCCAACAGGCGATAATGCCACCTTCTCAGACCAGTTAATGGAGATTATCACGGCCAACTGTAACAGTCACAAAAACAACATATTCCTAGGAGACTTTAATCTACACTGGGACGACAATAATGACAAACAGGTCAACGCACTTGAAGAATTTTTAAGAGATCTAAACCTTACTCAAGCCTGTACAAAACCAACACATTCAACAGGGGCAACCTTAGACTGGGTAATCTCGAGAAACAAGGATGTTACAATCCACTCGATTATGCCGTGTGATTGGTCGGATCACCATGCCATAACCTTCTGGATACCCACCATAAAAAAGACCAGGACTACACAACAGGTCAAACTTAAAAAGTGGACTCGAGACACCAAAGACCCTAGTATTGAGCTACTAGTAGAAAGATGTGAGAAGGACCTAAGTGCGCCCAGCAACTTGCTAAATGTCAACAAACTCACTGATCACTACACTTCATCAATGATGAATATAGTCAACTCCACCATGCCTCTAAAACTGAAAAGAATCTCAAAAAAAGATAAAAATCCATGGTTCAATGGGGCACTGAATGAAGACAGACGGAAACTTAGACTAGCAGAAAGAAAATGGAGAAAGCATCCATCATCCCCCCAGCTGAAAACTCTCATAAAAATCAGAAACGAGTACAACAAAAGTGTTCTCAATTTCAAAAAGGAATTTTTTTAGATCAGAACTTGATGACGCCAAAAACAGACCTCGGAAATTATTCGAGATGTTAAAGCAACAATCCAATAAGCTGTCCAAATCTGCCCAAGAGACAGCTAAAACGCAACTGAGCTGTGAGGAATTCGCAATATTCTTCAAGGACAAGGCCTTCACTCTGGAAAGAGAGCTCCCGATGGCAGCCGGCAACCTCGCTAGCCAAATACCACAGCTGGACGATGCTAACACGAAAAACGATCTTGAGAGTTCGAAAAACAATGCGCAATGGGCAACCTTAAAACTTTATGACCAAAATACCATTGCCAAAACTATATCGGAGAGCAAACCAAATAACCACTACAATTTCCCTCTCCCCTCAAAATGCCTAAAAAGAATCAACCATGTCGTCGTCCCTATTTGGACAAAAATAATCAATGCATCACTATCTCAAGGGATCCTACCAGAATGCCTGAAAACAGGTCAAGTCCTCGCCATCATCAAAAAACCTACAGCAGACCCAGCAGATCCAAATAACTTTGGCCCAGTAACAAATATTCAATTCCTTGCCAAACTTATTGAGAAATGTGTGCAAAATCAACTGATCCTCCATATTACTAGTTTCAAACTACTGGACGACTGCCAATCGAGATTCAGACCAGGCCTCAGTACGGAAACAGCAATCTTACATATAGTGGATGATGCGCTGCAGGCCCTAGATCACAATCAAACATGTTTATTAGTCCTTCTTGACCTGTCGTCAGCATTTGACACAGTAAATCATCAAGGCAGGATGGGAATATCTGGAAATGTTCTGAAATTGTTTGAATCGTTCCTCCAGAACAGAACACAAAAGTTCCTGGGCAATCAGACGCTGTCCCCTTCATGCCTGAATTTGATAGGAGTTCCTCAAGGATCAACACTATCTCCGTCACTGTTCAACCTGTATGTTGAACCCCTTACAGAAATTCTCCGAGACGCATACATTTCACATCACATGTACGCAGATGACACTCAGATCTACATCAAGATCGCGTCACTGACAATGAATGAGGCCCTAAAAGTGTCACTACAATGGTTAACCAGCAATCATCTGAAGCTAAATGCACAAAAACCGGAATTCCTTTTAATAACCCCTACTCTAGATGACTTGGCTAAATCACTGGGAATAAAGCTGGACAAGAACCTAGACATGAAAGCCCACATCAATGCAATGGCGAAAAGTGACCGGTTTCACCTGAACTATATCAGAAAAATGAAACAACTCATCACTCCGACGGACCTCAAAATGGCAGTTCAGTCCTTAGTTATTTCAAGGATTGAATATGGATGTCCAACACTAGTAGGTCTACCAAAAATGTCTACAGCACCACTAAAAGCCTGTCTCAATGCGGCCGCAAGACTCGTTACTGGGTCAAGAAAATATGACTATATCACTCGACACTTGAAAGCATTAAACTAGCTACCATATGAAGCCAGAATCCAATTTAAGATGGCATGTATTGCCCACAAAGCGCTCCACTACAAAACACCAAGGTATTTAGCCCAGAAAATTGAGATATCAGGGGGAAGCAGACCAGCTAGGAGTGCCAAGGAGATGTTGCTGAAACCACCCATCTTTCGGAAGAAGAAAATGTATGTCAGAGCGTTCTCCGGAGCAGCCCCGAGAATCTGGAACTCACTTCCTCCAATCATCAGAAAAATTCCAACCACGGCAACATTCAAGAGGGAAGTGAAGATCTTCCTAATAAACACATTCCTCTATTAAACAAGACTTTTCTCAGTACTACTCTGGGTCCTTGATGTAGAACTTAATGGAAATACAAATCGGGACTATTTGGAGAGGATCAGAGGTACACCTCTGTACACTAAACAGATCCTAAATGTGTTTTTGTTGAAACTGCTAAGAAAGACATACATCGGAATCTAACATATATTAACACTACTGTACCTTTTGTTTTCTAACTGTAACACATTTAACTGTGAAGCGCTCTGATACCCTTGGGTCATGTTCGCGCTATACAAAACTTTATAAATAAAAAATAAAAAAACATTACGTGAACTTTGTACCTGCATGGTACAAGTTCTTAGCAGCAGGCATTTTAACCCTCTGCCCTACCTTTGGAGGAGTCAAAGCTTCCACTAGACAAACCTCCAGTCTCTTTCCAGGAACACGATACATCACAGGAGTTATCTTGACGTTTTAATTGATGCCTACAAAAATTGCTAGAGGCCAGGAACGCACTAGCAGGTTGGTGCATTTAAAATGGTAAAATTACTTGTAAAAATGACACCCCGCCCCAAGCTAGTTCCCATTGCAGTGGCACCGATCGCACAGCCCTAGAGCCGGCCCTGTTTGAAGGATCTATTTACCTTTGAAGTGTTGCTCACAATCAAATGTATTTAAGTTAAGAAACATATTTAGAACTTCCGTGTTTCGTGCTTTAGAAAAGTGGTTTAAAAGTGGTTTGCATCAGAATAGTGGCTAAACTACAGGTTTGATGACCATGTGCTGCGTCCTGTGTTTTTTGGACTAAACAAATTGCCAGTTTCCAACTTCTGCTTATACGAAGTCGTGATAAGAGAGTATGTATCTGTTTACATGTATGTGTAACGTAATACCATACGGAATGGGGTCTTGAGGCAGGGACAACTCTAACAGCAGATTATTGGGATTTGTAAAAAATTTCATTCAATATCATTTTCACATGGGACATTGTAAGGAGGCTGCTTTTGGCCTCTTTCAGTCAGAATGATGGTGTAAAATAGAACTTAATTTGTTTAAAAAAATATATATTTTAAAGTGCCAATCCCAAACTATTGTTTTGAATCCAGCAGCTGGCACTTTCGAAGGTAGGGGTGCCAAAAACCAAGGGTGTATAATCTTGATTCCACCTCGTGCCTCTTTAAACCACCACTAGGCATTCCCTGCCTGTTTACCTTACTCTTGCAAGTTGTTTTGCATCTTCTTTCTCCCTTTGTTAATATTTTCCTTTCGTTCTCTTGCTAATTCTTTCCTCCTTTTGTGTTTTTCTCTCTCTTTCTCTCAGTCAATGTTTGTTGAAGAAAAACAAGTGGCGGTCCCCAAAAATGAGTGCTGCCATCGACTCAAATGATACTGGTGTACGCTATGTCCTCACATATTCAAGAGAATTTATTTGAGAAAGATACAAGGGAAGATCTTCGCTTAACTTTATATGTTAAGGAAACCGATGAAAAGAAATCTCCTTTGAAGGAACACAGGCAGATTGAGATGAGGTCAGATATCGAACTTTTAATTCTGGGCAGGTTTCAGTACGGGCATCACATACAGAAAATTGGAAATGTATTGATTTTAGATTTGTGAGTCTCACACCATATAGACCAGAGTTCGAATGTATAAAGCCACTTTGCGATCGCAAACCTTGTGATTCAAACCACAAAATGACTTTTAGGTATATGTTTTAAACTCATTTTGCAATTTGCAAAAGCCTTTCGGAAAATTAGTTCATCGACCCACCAAACTGCAATTATAAAGGAATTGCGATTCATTGTTGAAGCCACTGATGGTTTGTGACCAATGAATCGGTTACTGACACCTCAAAGGAGGCAGTAAAATGACTGGTACCACTGCCTGCTCCCTTGAAGTTTTCCTCAATAGATTACTTTTTTAAAGCAGCACTTATTCCTGTAAGGAACTCAGTTGCTTAAGCTACTTAAAAAATAAAGTTTTTTTCTGTTTTGTATGAAACCACAAAGACAATGTTCTGTTGTTCCTTGCATGATGGTGTCTTTGTGTCTTCAACCACCAAATGGGATCACAAATAGCAAACTGCCTAATTAATATTCATTAGGCAGGTTATTCTGCGACCAGTTGCAACTGGCGATTTTGTGATGAACCCTATTCGTACATAGATCACATTGCAAAATCCGAGACAGGTCAGAAAACTCAGTGTTCAATTTGTTCGCACTGTCACTACCACCGACCATTTGTTTTGTTCAGGAAGTTAAGTAAGGCATTGCACCCAGATCTCACCAGTGAGACAGTAGTGCATCACTACAACATTGACTTCAAATGCAAGGGGATGACGCACATATGTTCGTGAACCTGCCACTAATATGCCCGTCTCCTGCATCTCACTCTAAGCAGGAGTTGATGCCCTTCTGTCTGGATCAGGGCATTAATCCTGGAACCCTGTGAATCTGTCTTTGCCAGTCAAGAATGTAAAAAGAACAGGACCACTAATAGCAAACTGGACTTCTGCCCACTACCAAAAACAAATATCTACTAGGCTTTGTACACTTGAACTTGTATTTCAATTTGGAATGTATAAAGCGCAATGACCACCCAGCTAGTGTGTCAAGGCGCTGATAAAACCTAGAAAAAGATTACCACAAAGGCAGAGCCTGCGATGGAAAGAGAGGGCATACACCAAAGACATACAACCATTTTTTGAGCTGCAGCTGTAAAAAAAGTCATTTCTCCAATTGTTTTCTGGTAAAATCTGTGAACAAATGAGAAATTTTGTTTGTGACCTGAGCAATCAATTGGGACTTTACCACTGGAACTGCTGACGCTCCTGAGATAAAACCAAAGGGGATGATGGATGGAGTGTTGAACATTGCAAGCGCTCACCCCCAGTCAACTGATCTGGGTTTAATCCATCAGCATTCTTCAGCTCACTCTGCCACCCCAGTTCAGTCATGGCCATATGCAAATCAGTCTGACCCTGTGCCTCATGGGAACAGTCCAGCCGGAACTGCCAAGCCATATCTTCCCTGGACTGGAGGCAAGTATCCTGGGACCGGTTTCTGGCTAATCATCCGTCATCAGCCAGGCTAGCTTGAATCCAGTGGCAAAGTGAGCAAGGGACCCACGTCTGGGCATACTCTGCCAACTTAGGGCGAACAAATCAAAACTAAAGGGGATGATGGACGGAGTGTTGAACATTGCAAGCACTCACCCCCAGTCAACTGATCGGGGTTTAATCCATCATCATTCTTTAGCTCACTCCTCCACCCCAGTTCAGAGATGACTCAGGGGAGTAGACACCCTCATGCAGCAAAAAATATTAGAAAACCTATCCTCTCCTTAACAGAAAGCCAATCAATCAATCAATCAATCAGAGTACTTGTAGAGCGCGCTACTTACCCGTGAGAGTCTCAAGGCGCTGAGCGGGGGGGGGGGCTATTACTGCTCCAAGAGCCAGGTCTTGAGGAGTCTTCTGAAGACGAGTAGGTCTTGGGTCTGCTGTACGTGGGTAGGGAGGGTGTTCCAGGTTAGGTCTTGGCAGCGAAGTAGGAGAAGGATCTGCCGTCGGAGGTCGTTCGTTGGATGCGGGGGACACCGGCGAGGGCAAGGCTGGTGGCGTGGAGCTGGCGGGTGGGGGCGTAGAAGCTGAATCTGCCATTAAAGTAGGCTAGTCCGGCGTTGTGGAGTGCTTTGTGTGCGTGGGTGAGGAGCTTGAAGGTGATCCTCTTGTTTGCGGGGAGCCAGTGTAGGTCTCTCAGGTGGGGGGTGATGTGGCTGCGGCGGGGAACGTTGATGATCAGTCAGGCGGAGGCATTTTGAATGCGTTGTAGCCGTCGTAGGTGTTTGGCTGGGATTCCTGCGTAGCGTGCGTTGCCTTAGTTCAGTCTGCTGCTGACGAAGGCCTGTGTCACCGTTCTTCTTGGTTCGGTCGGGATCCACTTGTACATCCTGCGGAGCATGCGGAGGGTGTTTGTGCAGGAGGAGGAGATAGGTTTGACCTGCTTAGCCATAGAGAGGGAGGAGTCGAAGACATGTGTTGTAGTGACATGCAATGTAATGGCTGTCTTGTAATGGCATGTGATGTAAAGGATGTTGTGATGTAATGACTGCTATGTAAAGGTAGTGCGATGTAATGACTGCGTTGTAAAGGTTGTAAACCTGGGAATGTGCCAAAGGACGAGGAGAAATAGCTTTATTTTTCCTTGTTTTTTCCTCTTTCTAGCTTTCTATTTGTGCTGCAGCACAGATAGAAAGAGGTAAACGCCTCTCAGAATTGATTTTCTGCAGTAAGGTGTCCCTTCCTGCACAAAGACAATCCTGCCTATAACAGGCACCGTTGCACCATGGTGCAAGGGTGGTACCTGCGTGGGCACTAGGCTGCCAAAACAGATCCAGGGAAGAGGAGAGTAAGGAGCCATATTGGAAAAATACAGTGCATTCCGACCCTTTCTCTGTGATGCAGGTGAGTGCAGCAAGGTGCTTCCTGCGCTGCCCTGCGCCACTAAAGTCATGAATATAACTCCAAGGACGGGGATCTTATGAGGGACTGATAATAAGTGAAGCAAAAGCATGGTCCAAACAACAAAGTTGGAATAGACGGATTTAACCACAAAATAAATTTGGTTAGCCAGAGTCAAAGATGAATCAATTCTGACATGCAAATTCTTTACACATGAAACTGGTGATAGAGGAGAACTCAGGACCGCGGGCCAAATAGAATATTCCCAAAGAGTAGATGGTCCAGATGGGCACAGTCTCCCAGTTTTATTGCTGTTAATTTTCAGTTCATTTAAACACACCCATTATTGATCTTTCAGAAGACATTTGTGGAGTTTTGAGTCTATGTGGTTAGCATCACCTGTGACCAATAGATCATGGGGAGTGAATCAATGAAACCGTGGAGTAGCCACTACTGAGCTTTTCCCCTGGAAATCCCCATGACTTTTTATAAAAATTATCACCCACTATGATTTCTCAAGTGGCATGCTGCAGCATCGAGTCCACACCCAGATACAAGAAGGTATCTGGGCGGGCTCAACCTCGAAAATTGAAGGGAGCTCTTTGTTATTTTTTAGGGAGGGATCTCAGAATTAAAATTACCTCGAGGTGACTCTCAACGTCGCTCCAAACTCTTGGTTTGATTTTATTGGAAACTCTGGTAAGGTTAAAAACATGGGCTGATGCTAAAGGAGGAAATTAGGCACTCCTGAATCTCAAATAGGTCTACATGTTTCAGCCCATATGTGCCTAATAAAGTCCTTTTGGCTTTCACCAGGACCAGGTAGTTGAATCCCTGTATACATTCCTGTTTGGAAATTCATAAATCAATGCACTAATCTGTGACATTTCATTCGTACTCATGCAGTGCTTCTAGCATGCAACACATCTTACGAAAAACATCTGAGGGACTTCGTCAGTGTAGTTCTTCTCACATTCTTGTAATCATGCATCATGGGATTACGGAGAGGTATCGGTCTTGTAGTCACACATTCATCAAAGGCGCTGACCCACATTTACACCTTCAAGCTCTCCCCGTTAAAAATGCTGGCAGCGATGAGGCATGACTAAAAGCATGTCAGGCCATAATTTGTTGGTAGGGCTTGATATAGAAAGCCTGTATTGGAGCATACCACAAGAAAACGCATTACAAATTTTCGAGGAGGTTATTTTCCAAAAGACTTGAACTTGTAGAACACCTCGACATTTTGTATTAGAATATGCACAATTAGCTTTGACCAGAACCTTTTTTGAGTTTAAGGGTACTGTATTTCAACAAATCCCTGGTACATCCATGGGGAGTAACTTTGCCCTGAGTGTGGCTGGCCTATAAATCCACAATTTTGAAATGAGTCCTATTGAATGACTCAAACCCATTCCGACGGGAGATTAAATTACGGAGAAGAAACATAGATGACGTCCTCTGTATTTGAGAAGTGGGGTGAGGATTCAATTTCTCAGTTTTTTCCATGGCTGAACGATTGTGATCGATTCTTGAAGTTTACCCACACAGTCTGTAGAAAAGAGATCACATTTTTGGATGCTGAGCTGCCTCCAGAATCAGGGATTTTGTGCACAGAAATGTATAATAAACCTAGCAATAAGAATACACTTCAGACATCATAGTGGATGGGAGGTCTTAAACAAGATCATGAGGCTTTCCTGGGGAAACGGTCAGTAGTGGTTTCTCACCATAATAGTGTCTGTCTCCCACCCCCCCCCCGCACCCCCACTGCACTCTTGATTTTCTAGCATCACCTGTAAGCCCTAATAGGTACAGACTAATCCCAACATGCTTAACAAGGTGCCCAATGGAATCATACAAATTCAACCTTAACAACCAAACGATAGAATCCTGATGCACTTCACAAAGACAGGGCCCGACAGAAGTGACAGACAGTGGCATTGAGATTTGAAATTCTCTGTCCGACAGAAAGTCTGCAAACCATGCCGTTGCTCAATCTCTCAACCTTAGCTCAGACAATCCGGATCGAAGAATTTTCTGGCTCAACATGTCAAACTCTCCAGGGAGGTCGAACAAAATCAGGGGAACTGGAGCTTTAGAGTCTGCTGAAGGACACAGCACATCCTAAGCAGAAAGGACTCTCCGCTCTGAACTCCACCTGGGTTGGGTGGAAAAGATTATTGGACTCTACAAACTTCAGAAGCCTTCTGCGATAATATAGCCAAATATGGAACGGAAGCCAAGAATGGTAGTCAATAGTTGTTCAGATTGTCCGGGATAAGTGAGAAGTGTTATCCGAGCCGTCTTTAGGGCCTGAAACCACTCCTGGAGGGGCGAGTTTTTTTTTATTTACTTGGCCTGCTGGTCAGCAGGGCTAAGTCATAGTATTCATTGGAAACAGACTGTAGCTTAGCTGAAATGTCGGTCCCAGGGCCTTTATCCAAAAATACACTTAGCTAAAAATTCTGCCTAAATGGCTTTATAGTTCCTATATCTCGCTCGCAGGGAGGATGCGCAAAAGCGTTAGTAGCTCTTCTATATTTGCAGGAGAAAGGGAGACCAAAAGGGTCTGACCAGGATATTGGGAAAGGATAGTTGGGTTGGCACTGGGATGAATTAAACGTTTAAATCATCTCCTTGTACAGCAGCAGGGAGCAATGTAATAAGTTTATGCTGGTATCCTTGAATTGATTTGCCTGGATATTGCTGCATCTCAGAAAGTGTAAGAGAAACTTTGCCCCTCATTACGAGTTGGTTGATAAATTCAGATTTGTATAGTAACTTCGTTAAAATACATATTGAATGATAAGTTTTACGATAAAAAGGGCTTCCCAATAAATTTCAGCAGGTCAAACCTGCCATATTCCTCAGGGGAAAATGCCCAGTAAATGGTGCTACTTATCATCCCAGGTAAATAGTGTACACCACAGTATGGTTGTTAATCAGATGTGATAAATACTGCACCTAACACCGGCCCACTTGAAATGAGGACCTTTGTACCTTGTTCCCTTCCATTTGGAGTGAAGCGCTGTCCACATGGTTGTCTGCTGTCTGTCTGATCCACTGAAGAAGGTAGCTGAGGACAAGTGCAAGCAGGAAGCTCAGGTTCTCTTGTCCACTTTGCCATCAAAACCCTGTATGATGCCTGGTGCACGAGGTCAGCTTACAGTGAAGGATCCCAATCAAATCAATCAGCCTTTGTAGAGCGTGGCACTGTCACGCCTGCGGTATCTGGGTGCCGAGGTGTGTGGTCTCTGTCAAAAAGCCAGGTCTTGAGGAGACGGTGTGTAGAGAGAAGGAGAGTAAAAGGCAAAACAGAGGGCAGAAAAGGCAAACAAGAGGGCAGAAAGACGAGCAGAAGGCAAAACAGGGGGCAGAAAATGAGAGCACAGAGGGCAAAAAGATGGGCAGAATAGGCAAAACAGGGCTGAAAAATTAGCAGAAAGTCAAAACAGAGGGCAGAAAGACGAGCAGAAAAGGCAAAAAGAAGGAGGAAAAATGAGCAGAAAGGGCAAAACAGAGGTAAGAAAAACAAGCACAAAAATGCAAAACAGAGAAGAAAAACAAGCAGAAAATGCAAAACAGAGCAAGAAACTAGCAGAGGAGGCATAAACAGAGGGCATCAGGTAGACAGGCAGCAGAGGTTAGCGGACTGCGGGCAAGCTGGACAGGAGAGCTGTCACAGAGGGAGCTGGCACGAGGACCCACTCCCCCTGCGATCTGTTGGCTGAGATGGGGATCCGCTAGTAACAGGTACAGGTGAGACAGCAGTGAGTGATGATCCAGCAAGATAGGTTTGCTCTTCCCTCAACTATCAGACACGTGTGCCTTTAGAATGTGGGGCTTCTCATCCCTTCCCGTAGCCCTAGTACTATGACTCGTCCTGCTGGACAGGGGCCCACTCCCATCTTAGGGGAGCTGTTAAGGTGTAAGTAGGTTCACAGAGACTCCCTCTGTTGCAACCTAAATTGCCACCTTATTGTGACATAAACAGTTTTACTAAAGAGTGAGCTTTGAAAAAGTTCTTAACAAGGAGTGAAACACTTGTCAACTATCTGACAATTTATAAAGATATGCTAATGAAGTGAACATAAACTCTTAGTTGGGGTAGAAATGCGTCCTGCATGGTCTGGGTGGCATGGGCCCTGTTCTAAGTATGCCTGGTAGGAAACACTTAGTAAGTCTCTGCAGGTTTTTTGATTTTCATATCAATAAACACCATGGGGTAGATTTACAAACATTTTGCGCTGGGTTAGTGGAACAAAATGTTTTTAGGGGAATTTACTTTCCAGCTTATTTTGCGCTTGAAAGTACATGGGCATTCCCATGCAACCACCCAGGCCTTTTGACGCAAAATCCTATATACAAAGAATTGTAGACAGGGTTTAGCACCAAAAGTAAACGCCACTTCAAAGGAGGCGCTTACTGGAAAAGTGTTTTTAATTCTTTCTTTTCCGACCCATACAAAGACAATAAACGTGTCTAAGCATGGTATTTTGTACAGGAAGGGTACCATTCCTGTCCAAAACCTATGCTAGACACACACATCCAAGCGTGATGGCGCTAAGGTTTGTGTGTGGCGCTCAAGGAGCTGAAATCAGCGCCGACGCTAGGGAGAGGGGAGGAGAGAGCCATATCTATGAAGATATGGCGCTCTCCTGCTCCCTACCTGTCGCGGAAAGCAGTGCAGCCTCTTTGGGTGCTACGCTGTGCTGCGTTGCATGTTTTTTTTTCTCTGTGCCTATGACTGCTCACTAAGGAACTCTGAGATGATGCTTCGAGAACCCAGTAAATGGCTCTGAGGCCAGGAGGGGCGCACAAAGTTTTCATTCTTTTGAGTTATTACTGCACTGTCACGTGCCTAAGATGGACTGGCTGTGGTGTCAGCAGAGTATTATGATAGGAAGCCAGGGCCCTCATCATCTTTACAGGAGGGGGTCTGACGGACCTCACCTACGTATTGTGCCTCCAAGCCCCCTCTGAGGGATCCTGTGCTCCATCATCTTGGGGCATGGATAGACAGTGCATGTTTACTCTGCATATGTACCCTAGGGTGGGAGTGCATGTTTTCTCTGTGTGTATACCCTAGGGTGGAGTGCATGTTTGCTCTACATGTATACCCTAGGTTGGAAGTGCATGTTTGCTCTGTATGTGTCCCTTAGGGAGGGAGTGAATGTTTGCTCTGCATGTATACCCTAGGGTGGGAGTGCATGTGTGCTCTCCATGTATACCCTAGGGTGGGAGTGCATGTTTGCTCTGCTTGTATACCCTAGGGTGGGAGTGCATGTTTGCTCTGCATGTATACACTAGGGAGGGAGTGCATGTTTGCTCTGCGTGTGTACCCTAGGGCGGGAGTGCAAGTTTGCTCTGCATTTATACCCTCGGGTGGGAGTGCATGTTTACTCTGCATGTGTAAATACTCTGCAGGTATACCCTAGGTCGTGAGTGCAAGTTTGCTCTGCGTGTTTACCCTAGAGTCGGAGTGCATGTTTGCTTTGCGTGTATACCCTAGGGTGGGAGTGCATGTTTGCTCTGTGTCTATACCCTATTGTGGGAGTGCATGTTTGCTCTGCATGTGTACCCCAGGGTGGTAGTGCAAGTTTGCTTTGCATGCATACTCTAGGGTGGGAGTGCATGTTTGTTCTGTGTTTTTACCCGAGGGTGGGAGTGAAAGTTGTCTCTGCATGTATACCCTAAGGTGGGAGTGGACGTTTGCTCTGCATGTATACCCTAGGGCGGGAGTGCATGTTTGCTCTGCATTTATACCCTAGGGCGGGAGTGCATGTTTGCTCTGCATGTATACCCGAGGACAGGAGTGCAAGTTTGCTCTGTGTGTTTACCCTAGGGTGGGAGTGCATGTTTGCTCTGCATGTATACCCTATGGCGGGAGTGCATGTTTGCTCTGCATCTATACCTTATGGCGGGAGTACATGTTTGCCCTGCATGTATTCAATAGGGCTGGAGTGCATGTTTGTTCTGCATGTATACACTAGGGCGGGAGTGCATGTTTGCTCTGCATGTATACCCTAGGGTGGGAGTGCATGTTTGTTCTGCATGTATACACTAGGGCGGGAGTGCATGTTGGTTCTGCATGTATACACTAAGGTGGGAGTGCATGTTTGCTCTGCATGTGTACCCTAGGGCGGGAGTACATGTTTGCTCTGCATGCATACACTAGAGTGGGAGTGTATGCTTGTTCTGCATGGATACCCTAGGGCGGGAGTGCATGTTTGCTCTACATGTATACCTTAGGTGGGAGTGGAGTGTGTGTGCTGCGTTTTTGCTGCACACGACCAGCAATGCTTTTTGTAGCCCATGTTTGTGTATGAATCACAAGATGGGAAGTTCAAAGGACACCCCTTACCCAGGTGAGGTTCCTGCAGACAGGTTTGTGTAGCGGCAGGTGAGAGGGCCTCTCCCTTCTTCCCAGGGCACACCGATTCAATACATTCCTCCTAAAACTGTCCAATACCTCAAAAACTAGAAGCTCCCGAAACAGAAACGGGCTCTAAAATTCATTTCTGTGCCTGTCAGTCAGGGAGAAATAATCAGTTTAAATAGAAAATCAGTCAGTGCTCCAGGGATTTCCGACTGACCATTGTCCAGGCAAAGAACACAAGTGTGTTGAGCAGCATTTCTGAACTGGATCCCTGACCTGGATCCCTAGACAGTCAGCTCCACCCTGCTAGAGGCACTGACAGAGTGTGCCTCGAAGGACAGAGTGTGCCACCTGCTGCCCAGAAGGGATTTTAGATTTAAGAGGTACATAGTGTTGTCTTGAAAGGTATTGTGAAAGGTATTGTGAAAGCTATTAGTTACTAGGGGTATCTTTAACAACTATCCATGCAATGCTATGCACCAAGTATTTAGGATTATAATGCGCATTCCTGCTCTCTGCCTGCGCTTTCGCACAAACTGCTGCCTAGCGCCAACGTAGGCCCCTTTGCCCCACGGTGCAAGGGTGCCTGCTTTGTAGGCAGGATTGTTTTTTGGGAGTGGGGCACCTTGCTTCACAAAAACAATCCCCAGATGCCTTTTCCTCTTCCTACGCGTGCTGTACAATGCTTAGAAAAAAGAAACAACGAGGATAGATAAAGATATTTCTCCTTATTGTGCCTCCGGTGGGCAGACGTTCAATTCTGATGCATTCCCAGGTCTACTAGTGTTGGTAAATCTGGGAATGTGTAGGAATCCATGGGTGGATGTGTGGAAGCACCAAAGGATCCTATGGCACACCTCCCAGCCGCACAGTAATGAAAGGCAGCGATTTGCGCTGTCTTGCGTTACTCTAGATTTATCAAGCCACGCAGGGTCACGCCTTGCAATACTTGGTAAATCTCATTTTAGGATCTGAGTCTCCTTGTTGGTCCTTGCATGGCGCAGGCCGACGCAAAACCTTTCATAAATTAGGTCCTGGATTACTATATGACTGTCTCTGCCTTTCATCCTTCTTTGGTAAAAAAAAAATGAAGGCCATTGACTTGGGTAATATTAACGTTTATTGTGAAGCTCAAGAGGCAACATAGGTTGTACTTTCTGTCGTGGAAATGAGTGAAATCAAATGACAAGCTGAGAAAGAGAGAACAAGACAGCCATCACATTCCGCAAACTTTATTTTTACAGTAACAATAATGCTGTACAAAAATAGAGTTTTATTGAACACTTTAGAAAAGTAAATAAGGTTAAGAATATATAATTATATATATTTATAAACATAATTAAAAAAACAATTTTTGGTGTCACACAATGCGTGGAAATACTGCATTTTAAGATAGAATTTTCAACTGAAGCCGCCCTATGAGGTTTTGTTTCCCCTCCGATTGGGTGTGGGGGGCGGACGTGAATGTGCATTGTTAATATCAAAGACAGATGGTGTAATATCCACTTCACAATAAATACAATCTCGGAGAGGGAGAACACACTTAATAAAATGAATAAATAAATAAGTTACATGAAATAAATAGAAGGCACCTGAGAGGCACAGCGTATGAGGGGTGGACCAGGGGACCGCGAGCCCCGTGCGTGGTTGTGCGATGCATGTGCGTGTGCGGTAACAGAAGGATACCGTTATTATTTATATTGTTAAATCACTATTGCCATGTTGTGGTGCATTCATGGGTACACATGTAACAGAGTATACATTTCCTATAGGGCATACTGTGAGTTGAATCACCGCTAGGCGCTAGGGACTTAGCGCCTGTTACATATGACTGTTAGAGGGCACGGTTGGTTAAAGGGCAGTATATACTCCTTACACTCTTTCTCTATGTCTCACAGTTTGCGACACTGTTGACGCGCCCCTACCTATGAGCCCCAAACTCTTTCCACAGCTTGTCCATGAACCCAAAACTCCTTCCACAGCCTGTGCCTGAGGCTAAATCTCTCACCACAGCCTGTCCAGTTCTCCAACCCTTTCCCCTGTAATGCTATCCCTTGATCCTATTGGTTTGTTCATCTGCCCCAAGTTTCTCCCACCTGTCTCTGTGGCCCAGGCTCTTCTGGTTCTATTAAAAAACACATCTCTAACCATCTGCCTTTGAGCCTAAACCTCCTTCTACTGCCTGCTCCTGGGGTCCAAGCTCTACATGTCGTCTGTCCATTCATGATCATTTTTATGCGTGCTATAGCCCCTTGCACACTGTCCATGTGCTACAACTCTTTCACACTTTCTATGTGCCTCACCTCTTCAAACTGGCTTTGTGTCACAGACTCTCACACAGGCTATCTGTCCCAGCTCTTCACACTGTCCTGCCACAGCCCATGATACAGTATGACACATCTCCTCGAATCACTGTGTGCCATGGATTCTCACACTATTCCTGTGACACAGCTCCTCACACAGACTATGATTCAGTCCCAGCTTCGCACATGGTTCATGTCCCACAGCTCTAGCCAGTACCCGCCCCACCTACTCACACTGTGGGCCACAGCTCCAGCAAGTACCTGCCCCAACTCCCTAAGCCGTGGGCCACTGCTCCAGACAGTACCTGCCCCAACTCCTCACACAATGTGCCACATATCCAAACAGTATCTGCCCCAACTCCTCATGCTGTGTTCCACAGCTCCAGACAGTATCTGCCCCAACTCTTCACACCGTGTGCCACAGCTCCAGACAGTACCTGCCCACCTCCTCATGCTGTGTACCACAGCTCCAGACAGTATCTGCCCCAACTCCTCACACCATGTGCTACAGCTCCAGACAGTATCTGCCCCAACTCCTCACACCGTGTGCCACTGCTCCAGACAGTACCTGCCCCAACTCCTCACACAATGTGCCACATATCCAAACAGTATCTGCCCCAACTCCTCATGCTGTGTTCCACAGCTCCAGACAGTATCTGCCCCAACTCTTCACACCGTGTGCCACAGCTCCAGACAGTACCTGCCCACCTCCTCATGCTGTGTACCACAGCTCCAGACAGTATCTGCCCCAACTCTTCACACCGTGTGCCACAGCTCCACACAGTACCTGCCCACCTCCTCATGCTGTGTGCCATAGCTCCATACAGTATCTGCCCCACCTCCTCGTCCTGTGTGCCACAGCTCCAGACAGTATCTGCCCCAACTCCTCACACCGTGTGCCACAGCTCTAGACAGTATCTGCCCCAACTCCTCACACCATGTGCCACAGCTCCAGACCGTATATTCCCCAACTCCTCGCACCGTGTGCCACAGCTCCAAACAGTATCTGCCCCAAATCATTACACCGTGTGCCACAGCTCCAGACAGTATCTGCCCCAACTCCTCACACCATGTGCCACAGCTCCAGACAGTACCTGCCCACCTCCTCATGCTGTGTACCACAGCTCCAGACAGTATCTGTCCCAACTCCTCAAACCGTGTGCCACAGCTCCAGACAGTATCTGCCCCAACTCCTCACACCATGTGCCACAGCTCCAGACAGTATATGCCCCTACTCCTCACACCGTGTGCCACAGCTCCAGACAGTATCTGCCCCAGCTCCTAAAACCATGTGCCACAGCTCCAGACAGTATATGCCCCAAGTCCTCACACCGTGTGCCACAGCTCCAGACAGTATCTGCCCCAACTCCTCACACTGTGTGCCACTGCTCCAGACAGTATCTGCCCCAACTCCTCACACCATGTGCCACAGCTCCAGACAGTATCTGCCCCAACTCCTCACACCGTGTGCCAAAGCTCTAGACAGTACCTGCTCCAACTTCTCACACCATGTGCCACAGCTCCAGACAGTGTCTGCCGCACCTCCTCATGTTGTGTGCCACAGCTCCGGACAGTACCTGCCCCACCTCCTCACACTGTGGTAGCACAGCTCCTCACAAGGCCTAGGTGCTCCCAACGTACACGGATAGGTGAACAGCATGGGACTACAAGAAGAGGGCACTGGAAGCCATCTTACCCCTCCCACTCTACCTTTTTGGAGGTTGTTGTGACCAAGGAGTGGGCCTTAAGGAAATCTGGAATGGAGGCTCTCTGTGTCTGAATTCTGTGTGGTTTTACAGATCTTTGTTGACATGTAGTATTTGCCTGCTCCTCCATGGACATTTAAGGTAACATTAATACAAGAAAAGGCAAAAAGAATATTTTACAAAAGCCTTCATTCCCGAAAAAACAGAGCTGTTTGTTTGTAGGTTAGTCTGGGACAGCAACCTTCCACAGTCACCGGCCTGTCATACAATACAGACAAAAACCCCAAAGGAATCCGCTGGTCTAATCAAGGTCAAACAAGCTTAGGAGCATCAGCAGTAGAAGTTTTCAAGTCTCTCCTAAATCTAGGAGGAGTCCTTTATAAAGGACGGAATCTCATCACCCACCGAAGTGGCGTGCTTCATCATCTGGGATCGCCTCTTGGTTGCAAAACCTTGTGCAACCGAGGGCTACACATCTGATTGAATCCGTGCAGGTCTGTAAATTTTCCCTTGGACGCTCATTTCAAAGTTTTTTTGTGACTGTCCTACAATACACGTGGCTCTGCCCATCCACCTTTCATAGCCACAAATTTATCACGACCTGCAACTGATTCTGCCCCAGCCATACCAAACTTTCAGAAACGCTGGCCTCTCTTGATGTTTCAGGCTAGGCCATATTTGTCCTACTAGCGCCCCCTCCTGGCTACGTGCGATACACAAGGCTTTCTTCCTGAACTAGCATGTCGCTCAGCCATGGGTACTGTAGAGCGAGAACTAAGGTTCTTAATCTATTTCGTCTTCAGGAAATGTAATGTTTAGTTGGCAGGCTAGGCCTCCCCCTAGAGAAGCCCCCCTCCCCACACACCTAGTAATAGCCTATAAGGCCTGTGGCTGCATTCCCGTCAACCGCTGTGAGCCAGGAAGCCACACTTGTGAGAAAACAAATCGCTCTTTGGCGGTCTGTGAAAACCAATGAACGTTCCTGCCAAGGGCTATGCGTGGGCCAGGTCGTCAGTGGTTTCAACATGCTCTGTTGTGTGGCGGATACATTTCTTGTATCCAAACTCTGGAACAGGAAATCCATTAGCAGATTTTAGATACATACATTACTCCATTAAGACATTGAGATGAATCTGTATCAACAGCAGAAGAAACCACATAGTCCATTAAGGTGGAGTTATCATTTTTGTGGAAGATGCGGTTACCCGCAGTGTTTCCTAGAACAAGTCTGACAGTCTACAAGATAGGTGAGAGATGAGAGCCATAGTCCTTCTTAAAGAGCCATGTTTTTAGTTTCTTTCTAAAGATAAGATCATTCTGGAGTTTAGGAACAATGTTAGAGAAAGGTCTACTGAGCTTTCTAGCTTTGTTAATTTTAGAAATTCAATTTTAGGGGGATGTATGGCACAATCACGCATGCTTTTACAATGTATGCCATTACAATGCGGGCAATACAACAAACGCGTTGTTACCATGCGTTCTATTACCACACAAGTGGTTACAACAGCTTACCTTAGGGAAGTGCAGGACTTTGGAACAGTATTACTATTCCCACTCCAGTCTGTGTGCAACAGTAGGGAAGGTGTTAGATTTAAAATCCAACAACATGTTCCCTAATGCAAGTCGTTGGAATGACTTGCGTGGTAATGGAATGCGTGGTAACAACGCGTCAGTTGTATTGCCCGCATTTTAATGTTCTGCATAGTTCTGGCTGCGTAGTAAAGGCTGTGTTTCCCATTTTAGGGTGCTAGGAGAACTGTATTTCAACAATCCACTTAGAGAATAGCTACTTAGTTTAACATAAAGTCAGGGCCAACCTGAGTTACGGCGTGACATGCCACGCAAAAATTCTTAATAATGATCTTCTCGGAAACCGGTAGCCAATGAAGATTTGATAGCTGTTTACACATATGTTTCCTATGGGCCACTTAGGAGTGCCTGCTGCTGTACCTTGAATTACCGCCAGGATTTGGCTGAAGTATTTGGGTTGCCCCGGGTGCAAGGAATTACCCTAGTTGGAAGAGGACGATATCAGCTTTTTCCCACTGATTTCTAAGTTTCAAGACGGAGCAGGAAAAGAAGCTTCCTAGTTGCATCCAAGAGAGAACAACATAGATCGGCTGTAGTAATGATCATAAGAGGTACTGAGAAGCAAAAGAAAAACCAAGACTGTATACCTAAGGAATTGAGGAAGAGCTGGACTCTCATTGGAAGGGCAAAGGGTATCGTTCAATGGATTAAGATATACGCCAACAATCAGAACTTCAAGTTTATCCAAGTAAATTTTTAGATTGTTAATTGCCATCTGGATGCCAAGCTCAATCAGGAAACTACTGAATTTGCTAGCAGGATCTACCTGCTTTCTAATTTGTAAAGTGTTGTTCCACCCTGAGGGTTTCTTGGCTGCGTTCAAGTGCAAGAGACTTTCAAAGAAAACTCATTAAGGCAGGAATTTACTTTTTCTATGAATTTGAAGTAATGCCTCCAGTTTCTCAGCACCTCAGGGGGTTAATTCAAAGTTATGAATTTTCAACTCACAAGGACCTACATCCCAAATTCTCCAAGTCATATGTCGAGGCAGTACATCGAGCAGTTTAATCATTTTAACCGATATCTTCAGAGACATGGATCCCTTGGTGTGAAATGCATCATATAAAACTAAGTGCAGTTCTGTATGGTGATCCCTGACAGAAGGTGAAGGCAGAAAAAAACAGAATTGACTACCTTCAAGAATCAATAAACTCCAGGATCTTCATTTTAGATGTGGTGCTGAAATTGAATGGTCAAGGCTGGATCCACTGATATAAGATAATCGATATGAAACAAAGGTCTTTATCGTAGCCACTAGCTAAAGGAAAGATAAAGACAAGCTAGGTCTCAAAACGAGGAGTTATTAATCACTCCTGTTAGAGAAGGCTGGCAATCAAGAAACAAGGGATCCCCCAAAATGCCAACATCTCTCATCTCTGAGGTGCCGGCCATGTTACAGCGCAAGAAACCACAGTCCTTATAACCTTTCTGGCTCAGGAGAATCATCGATTTAGGGTCTCACTTGAAATAAACTATTGGATATACATTAGGCTGATTTCCAGGAGAGCCAAAGTACTTTTTGTTAGATTTACTCCTGCCCTTTTCTTCATGCGGAAAAAGATGTGAGTGTCACAGTAGTACATAAAGCAGAAGCAAGACTGGGGTAGAGAGAATAGTTAAAGAGAAACTTGGAAAGTGTAGGGCCCTGGGGGACTCCCCATTTAAAGGAACATTTTGAACTAAAACAGTGTTCAACTTACGAGTCATGCAAGATAGAAAAGACAAACTAAAACACGAACCCAGATACCAATCTTTGAATGGCACTGGAGAATAAGTTAATATATGGAGGGCAAATCCAATGACGTAAGTGCTTCAACAGCATTCGCTTACATTTCAAGATCAATGAAAACTGCAAGAACCTCCGTTGATGCTCCTGCCTGGGCAGAGCGCTGTTGGGTAGGTGCCCATTGTGTTACAGGGGTCAGTATGTTGTGCCTGGGCCATCAGTTGTTACTCATGGGGCAGGAGGGACATGGGTCAAAGTTAGCAGGATCAGTTGGGTTCAAATGTTTCTTCTTTGGGGACATCTCTAAAGCTAGCGCCAGACTATAAAGCATGTTCAAAGACTGATTTCATAGACTCGAACGTTATGCCGACCGTACCTATGCACGCATTACCTATTTGTGCAGGGTTCTTCACCCTCACTAAGCCTCCAGGAGGTTTGGGCCAGTAGCATCTCAGGCTTATCTGTGGTGAAAGTGCCCTCTATCCAGCCCTGCAGCCTGGTGTAAACACACCTATGCTAGTGCAACTCAAGCCTGTTCTGCAGCAGCTCTGCCACCAGTTAGTTAAGGCACAATAGATTTCTTCTGAAGAAAGAAAAGTGAGATTAAAGGAGTTTTTAAGAGTGATTTTACATCAAACTCCTGTATTCATTCAAGATGACCTGTGATGTTCTAGCACTATTTGTTTCACTTATTGTGGGTTTTGAATGCTTGTGACATGAAACAGCACCTACTGTATTGCTTGCTATTCCTCTTCTAAGGGAACTGCCCTTTACTGTGTATGATACTTTAACATTTGAAAAGTAATGTTAGAAAAGTGAGTTTTTTGCAGCTACAAGTCCTGCTAGAGCTAATTAATGGGAAGTGTTTGGATTCAATCTCTTGTCATAGCTGATGTATTTAATGAATAAAATACACTGTTAGTGAATTACAGAACTGTTGATAGGAAAAGATTTCAGGTGGGTCTTAGGAGGTTTTTATAAGGATTTGTAAAACTATTTTCTGGGGGCAGTGGGTTGTAAGAAGACAAAGTTCAATTTGAGTGTGTCTATTTAGTAGATTGAATTACTAATTTATATCCATTCATAGCTGTTTTAAGTTTGGTTTTGGAGGGGTCATTATAGCTGCGCCTCCAGAGATGATCTGCTTGCCTCAACATTGTTTTGATTACTCTTTCTTCACCAGTGAACCACGGTACGGACTTCCTGTGGTTGTTTATATGTTTAGTCTTTACTGGAACTTGGATATGCCACACCCAGTTATCCACTGATTGTAGGTCAGGTATTTCTTCTCTATAGACTCCAGCCTTGTTTGAGGGACATATTTTAAGACACATTGGAATCTCTTTATAGCAATTTTGTAAGAATTTCTGTCGCCATACTTCGGTAACCCATAGTATATCTGCTGAAAGAGTCTGAAAAATCTCAGGAGTGGCTGTTTCTGTCGCCATGTTTCAGTAACTCATGGTAAATCTGCTGAAACAGGCTGAAGAATCTCAGGAGTGGCTGTTTCTGTAGCCACGTTTTGGTACCCAGTAGTATATTCAGATCATCTTTTAGTATAGTCTCCCAGGGTTCCATAGGATATTTAACGAGAGACTGAACAGTGGTATAACCTATTTTTTTATGATTATCATCTTGAGAGGAGGGGGTTCATATTGAACAATGAGAACCACACTGTGGGAGACAATGCAATTCTAAGTTGGCAGGTAAAGGCCATAGTGTGTGTATTCAAAGTACAGTTATTATTGTGTAGACTTTTTAGGACCTAGGGTTATAAATTCTTTGTGTGCATAATGGTCACCTCCTGGATCCGGATGATCGCAGACTGTTGCAGGTGGCGTTGCATTTGGCATGCCACTGGCACGCTTGCGATGCAGCTGCGCATCACCTTCTCTCACGTACCCAAGAGAACCTGCACTTGCTCACACACGAAAAAAGAACTGGACTGCTAGGAGTGCAAAAGCAATACCTAACATGTTAGGTTTCAGTAAGAAAAGACGTTTGACCCACACAGAGTGACTTGGAGGGGATCTTGCTTCCCTGGGGTAATAACCTCAGTTCCCTGGTGTGACATCACAATCTTGAAATTTCAGAGTGAAAGGGAAAGAGGATGGACATCACTCCTCGTGCAAGGATGTGACATCACTCCAGCAATAAGACGGCATTTTGTAACATCATTCCATAGACCTAAAGTGGGCCTGTGACATCACTTTTGGAACACAAGCTGAAGCTGCAATATCACTCCATGGACCGGAGATGGGACTGTGACAATGACCTGGAAACCTGCCTTGGGGTTATGTGATCAACCTATGTGCCCAACATGTTCCTATCACCTTCAACATCAATCCATGGGCTGCATGCAAGACTCTGACCTCACAGCGTGAATTGATCTGAGGATGCGCCATAACTCCTGCACACCATCATCAGAAGAACTCAGAGGATCTCTTGAACAGGTTTGCAATATTGAGAGTAAGACAAATTCCTCTTCAACATCTCAAAAAAAGAACTCTTGTATTACAAACTTAAAAAATAAGTAAGTAAAAGAGAAAAACATTAGGAAAAGGATATTTCTTCAGATGCTAAATTGGATGTAATGGCTGTTCAAACACACACATTGTATATATAACAGATTATTTCTCACAAACGAGTTTGCAAACTGCAACAGAAGAAGCTGCACAATTTTCCTGCCTTAAGATAGGCTCACCTTCAAGAACTTTGCCATTTAAACAATATCTCAGAGGAGTTTAGAAATCAGTTGTGCCAGTCATAGGTCAACAAGTCAATAGTGCAGTTAGCCTTGAAATATAGCGTTGATGCAACATCCTGCATAGTGGCATTGATCCACAGAAATGCACCCAAGTGCCCAGCAATTATCAGGGACCGTGATGCAGCCTCACACCTCTTGAGAGTCTCACCCCACTCCTGAATGGGGAAATAGAATCATCGGTCACCCTGTTTCCGGTGAGTGGGCTAAAAAAGGGTTTAAAAATCTCTTCTCTACTTAGGGCTGGAAAGACCACCTTGGATTCTGAAGCAGCAACCATCCATAAAGTGGTCCCCAAGCCCAGATTCTTTGGAAGCGTACCGTTTCAAATGGAAAAATAAAAGTGTAATAACACACCAATGTAAACATGTCAAACCACACAATTCCTGCAGTCACCAATGTCTCCTGGATACAAAAGCACATGACGGAAACCCCTCCTCAGTTGGTTGCTTGGAAAAGGTATTCAACTGCGTTCCCTTGTTTCATACGTGTCCGGTTAGTAAAGATTCAACCTACACCATTTTTAACTTCAGCTCCATGAGAAGTGTAACACGAGGATGGTGGCAGTTCTGCTATAAAGACTCCTACCCCACCCATGTTTTTCTTTGCAGCTCCTTTCCTCATGTCCATAAATGAAAAAAAACAGTGGAGAAAGCAGGCGTCTGGCTTTGGCTTGTAAACTGAGTCTGTAAAGTGCTTGGTAATCCTTGCTAATAGACTGAAGAGCTTCAACCGTAAAACAGAAGCATTTGGACCCGATGTGAACTTTATGGGGATTGTAACATCCTTTCTCTTTTGAAATAAAGATGGTGGAAAGCATTTGCCAACCTTTTTGAACCCACATATATTCCAACATGGTTCCTTTGGGAGCTTCCTTTCTCTTGGAATTGGCTGAACCTCCGTTAGTTGCTGACCGGCTCCTCTGACGCTCTGCTCCAATGTCCTTCCACGCGCCGGACTGCTTGTCACACCATTGTGGTGGGCCGCTTCTTGAAAGCTTAGGAGCCCATTATTCGGCACAGCGCATCCTGCTTGATGTCAGGTTTACTTGCCGTCCTCCTCTCCTGGCACGTGAGTTGAGCTCCAATGCGACCTCCATGCCCACGTTCTCTAGATATTCCAGATGCACCATCTGCCTCATCCAACACAGCTGCACTCTGCCGCTGAGAGCCTGTCCACCGTTTGCCACGTGTTCTTGATATCCATGAAGGACACAGGCTCAAACTTAGTGGGCCGGCAGCATGGGTGGCTGCTGACCTTGTCAGGCGGGCCCCCTGAGATGGCCTTCTGCTTGAGAAGGTGGGAGAGAGTGAGATCATAGTTGTTCCTGGAGCGGTGGCAGGCTCCGCTGCAGTACTTGAAGAGCACTATCTCGTCAGAATTGTAGCCGAGCCCCAAGTCCCGCACTTTGACCATAAGGCTGCGGATGCGGCAGCCGCGGCCTCCACGGTGAGTCTTCTTGTTGTTCTTACTCTTGGACTTGGTAAGCTCGGCAGGCGAGCGCTCAGCCCGCAGCAACAGGTCATCCGCAAAGTCCACATGACTAAGTCCATTTGTAGTCACATTGTCCACTGTGGAAAATAAGAGATATAGAATTAACAGGAGCAAAGTAGAAAAGAGACAATCCTAACTTAACCTACTCTGTGTTACATAGGCTAGTCCTACCCAAGGCAGACACCAAATCTTTCCATAAAAATGACTCAGCTTGAAATCCTAAAATCAAGTATTGGGAAGGCATAACAATAAGCCTGGGTAAGCACATGGAGGTGTAATTACAGTCTGGTATTTACAGTTCTTCCCAAAGACTGGCCAACCACTAGTATGTACACTCTTGCCTAAAGAGATATGTCCATAACACCTGCCCCACCACTGGTAAGTACACTCCTACCCAAGGACAGATCCACCACTGGTATGTACACTCCTGCCCAAAGACTGACCCATCACAGGTATGTACACTTCTACCCAAAGACAGACCCACCACTGGTATGTACACTCCTACCCAAAGACTGACCAGCCACTGGTATGTACACTCCTGCCCAAAGACTGACCCATCACAGGTATGTGCACTCCTACCCAAAGACAGACTCACCACTGGTATGTACACTTCTACCCAAAGACTGACCAGCCACTGGTATGTACACTCCTACCCAAAGACTGACCCATCACAGGTATGTACACTCCTACCCGAAGGCAGACCCACCACTGGTATGTACACTCCTGCCCAAAGACTGACCCATCACAGGTATGTACACTCCTGTCCAAAGACTGGCCCATCACAGGTATGTACACTCCTACCCACAGATTGACTTGCCACTGGTACGTGCACCTCTAACCCAAAGACTGGCCCGCCGCTGGCATGTACACTCTTGCCCAAGGACTGACCCACCTCTTGTATGCACACACCTGCCCAAAGACTGACCCATCACAGGTATGTACACGTTTGCCCAAAGACTAACCCACTGGTAGTATGTACACTCCTAACCGAAGATAGACCCACCACTGGCCTATACACTCCTACCCATAGACTAACCCGCCACGTGTATGTACACTTCTACCCAAAGATTAACTTGCCACTGGCATGTACACTTCTGCCCAAGGACTGACCCACCACTTGTATGCACACTCCTGCCTGAAGACTGACCCATCACTGGTATGTAAACTATCGCCCAAAGACTGACCCATCACTGGTATGTACACTCCTGCTCAAAGACTGACCCGTCACTGGTATGTACACTCCTGCTCAAAGACTGACCCATCACTGGTATGTACACTCCTGCTCAAAGACTGACCCCAACCCCCATTTGTCATGTACACTCCTGCCCAAAGACAGACCAATCACTTCATGTACACTCCTACTTAAAGACTGACCCACATCTAGTATGTGCACTCCTGCTCAAAGACCGACCCATCACTGGTATGTACACTACTGCTCAAAGACTGACCCATCACTGGTATGTACCCTCCTGCTCAAAGACTGGCCCATCACTGGTATGTACTCTCCTGCTCAAAGACTGACCCATCACTGGTATTTACACTCCTGCTCAAAGACTGACCCATCACTGGTATGTACACTCCTGCTCAAAGACTGACCCCAACCCCCATTTGTCATGTACACTCCTGCCCAAAGACAGACCAATCACTTCATGTACACTCCTACTTAAAGACTGACCCAAATCTAGTATGTGCACTCCTGCTCAAAGACCGACCCATCACTGGTATGTACACTACTGCTCAAAGACTGACCCATCACTGGTATGTACCCTCCTGCTCAAAGACTGGCCCATCACTGGTATGTACTCTCCTGCTCAAAGACTGACCCATCACTGGTATTTACACTCCTGCTCAAAGACTGACCCATCACTGGTATTTACACTCCTGCTCAAAGACTGACCCATCACTGGTATGTACCCTCCTGCTCAAAGACTGACCCATCACTGGTATGTACCCTCCTGCTCAAAGACCGACCCATCACTGGTATGTACACTCCTGCTCAAAGACTGACCCATCACTGGTATGTACCCTCCTGCTCAAAGACTGACCCATCACTGGTATGTACTCTCCTGCTCAAAGACCCATCACTGGTATGTACTCTCCTGCTCAAAGACTGACCCATCACTGGTATTTACACTTCTACCCAAAGATTAACTTGCCACTGGCATGTACACTTCTGCCCAAGGACTGACCCACCACTTGTATGCACACTCCTGCCTGAAGACTGACCCATCACTGGTATGTAAACTATCGCCCAAAGACTGACCTATCACTGGTATGTACACTCCTGCACAAAGACTGATCCCAACCCCCATTTGTCATGTACACTCCTGCCCAAAGACAGACCAATCACTTCATGTACACTCCTACTTAAAGACTGACCCACATCTAGTATGTGCACTCCTGCTCAAAGACCGGCCCATCACTGGTATGTACACTACTGCTCAAAAACTGACCCATCACTGGTATGTACCCTCCTGCTCAAAGACTGACCCATCACTGGTATTTACACTCCTCCTCAAAGACTGACCCATCACTGCTATTTACACTCCTGCTCAAAGACTGACCCATCACTGGTATTTATACTCCTGCTCAAAGACTGTCCCATCACTGGTATGTATCCTCCTGCTCAAAGACTGACCCATCACTGGTATGTGCACTCCTACCCAAAGACAGACTCACCACTGGTATGTTCACTTCTACCCAAAGACTGACCCATCACAGGTATGTACACTCCTACCCAAAGACTGACCAGCCACTGTTATGTACACTCCTGCCCAAAGACTGACCCATCACAGGTATGTGCACTCCTACCCAAAGACAGACTCACCACTGGTATGTACACTTCTACCCAAAGACTGACCCATCACAGGTATGTACACTCCTACCCGAAGACTGACCCACCACTGTTATGTACATTCCTGCTCAAAGACTGACCAATCACTTCATGTACACTCCTACTTAAAGACTGACCCAAATCTAGTATGTGCACTCCTGCTCAAAGACCGACCCATCACTGGTATGTACACTACTGCTCAAAGACTGACCCATCACTGGTATGTACCCTCCTGCTCAAAGACTGGCCCATCACTGGTATGTACTCTCCTGCTCAAAGACTGACCCATCACTGGTATTTACACTCCTGCTCAAAGACTGACCCATCACTGGTATTTACACTCCTGCTCAAAGACTGACCCATCACTGGTATGTACACTCCTGCCCAAAGACAGACCAATCACTTCATGTACACTCCTACTTAAAGACTGACCCAAATC
Organism: Lissotriton vulgaris; assembly: GCF_964263255.1. Taxonomy (NCBI): domain Eukaryota; kingdom Metazoa; phylum Chordata; class Amphibia; order Caudata; family Salamandridae; genus Lissotriton; species Lissotriton vulgaris. The sequence continues at coordinate 266,215,802 of NC_141686.1, forward strand.
TAGTATGTGCACTCCTGCTCAAAGACCGACCCATCACTGGTATGTACACTACTGCTCAAAGACTGACCCATCACTGGTATGTACCCTCCTGCTCAAAGACTGGCCCATCACTGGTATGTACTCTCCTGCTCAAAGACTGACCCATCACTGGTATTTACACTCCTGCTCAAAGACTGACCCATCACTGGTATTTACACTCCTGCTCAAAGACTGACCCATCACTGGTATGTACCCTCCTGCTCAAAGACTGACCCATCACTGGTATGTACCCTCCTGCTCAAAGACTGACCCATCACTGGTATGTACCCTCCTGCTCAAAGACCGACCCATCACTGGTATGTACACTCCTGCTCAAAGACTGACCCATCACTGGTATGTACCCTCCTGCTCAAAGACTGACCCATCACTGGTATGTACTCTCCTGCTCAAAGACCCATCACTGGTATGTACTCTCCTGCTCAAAGACTGACCCATCACTGGTATTTACACTTCTACCCAAAGATTAACTTGCCACTGGCATGTACACTTCTGCCCAAGGACTGACCCACCACTTGTATGCACACTCCTGCCTGAAGACTGACCCATCACTGGTATGTAAACTATCGCCCAAAGACTGACCTATCACTGGTATGTACACTCCTGCACAAAGACTGATCCCAACCCCCATTTGTCATGTACACTCCTGCCCAAAGACAGACCAATCACTTCATGTACACTCCTACTTAAAGACTGACCCACATCTAGTATGTGCACTCCTGCTCAAAGACCGGCCCATCACTGGTATGTACACTACTGCTCAAAAACTGACCCATCACTGGTATGTACCCTCCTGCTCAAAGACTGACCCATCACTGGTATTTACACTCCTCCTCAAAGACTGACCCATCACTGCTATTTACACTCCTGCTCAAAGACTGACCCATCACTGGTATTTATACTCCTGCTCAAAGACTGTCCCATCACTGGTATGTATCCTCCTGCTCAAAGACTGACCCATCACTGGTATGTGCACTCCTACCCAAAGACAGACTCACCACTGGTATGTTCACTTCTACCCAAAGACTGACCCATCACAGGTATGTACACTCCTACCCAAAGACTGACCAGCCACTGTTATGTACACTCCTGCCCAAAGACTGACCCATCACAGGTATGTGCACTCCTACCCAAAGACAGACTCACCACTGGTATGTACACTTCTACCCAAAGACTGACCCATCACAGGTATGTACACTCCTACCCGAAGACTGACCCACCACTGTTATGTACATTCCTGCTCAAAGACTGACCCATCACTGGTATGTACCCTCCTAATCAAAGACTGACCCATCACTGGTATGTACACTCCTGCTCAAAGACTGACCCATCACTTGCATGTACACTCCTGCTTAAAGATTGATCCATCACTGATATGTACACTTCTAACCCAAATATTGACTCTACCACTGGTATGTACACTCCATCCCAAAGACTGACCCACCACAGGTATGTACACTCCTACCCGAAGACTGACCCACCACTGTTATGTACATTCCTGCTCAAAGACTGACCCATCACTGGTATGTACACTCCTGCTCAAAGACTGACCCATCACTGGTATGTACACTCCTGCTCAAAGACTGACCCATCACTGGTATGTACACTCCTGCTCAAAGACTGACCCATCACTGGTATGTACACTACTACTCATACACTGACCCGTCACTGGTATGTACACTCCTGCTCAAATACTGACCCAACAAGTGCATGTACACTCCTGCTTAAAGACTGATCCATCACTGGTATGTACACTTCTAACCCAAAGATTGACTCTACCACTGGTATGTACACTCCAACCCAAAACTGACCCACCACTGGTATGTACACTCCTACCCGAAGACTGACCCATCACTGATGTGTACACTTCTAACCCAGAGATTGACTCTACCACTGGTATGTACACTCCAACCCAAAGACTGACCCATCACTGGTATGTACACTCCTACCCAAAGACTGACCCATCACTGGTATGTACACTCCAACCCAAAGACTGACCCACCACTGGTATGTACACTCCTACCCGAAGACTGACCAGCCACTGGTATGTACACTCCTGCTCAAAGTCTGACCCATCACTGGTATGTACACTACTGCTCAAAGACTGACCCATCACTGGTATGTACCCTCCTGCTCAAAGACTGACCCATCACTGGTATTTACACTCCTGCTCAAAGACTGACCCATTACTGGTATTTACACTCTTGCTCAAAGACTGACCCCTCACTGGTATTTATACTCCTGCTCAAAGACTGACCCATCACTGGTATGTCCCCTCCTGCTCGAAGACTGATCCATCACTGGTATGTGCACTCCTACCCAAAGACAGACTCACCACTGGTATGTACACTTCTACCCAAAGACTGACCCATCACAGGTATGTACACTCCTACCCAAAGACTGACCAGCCACTGGTATGTACACTCCTGCCCAAAGACTGACCCATCACAGGTATGTGCACTCCTACCCAAAGACAGACTCACCACTGGTATGTACACTTCTACCCAAAGACTGACCCATCACAGGTATGTACACTCCTGCTCAAAGACTGACCCATCACTTGCATGTACACTCCTGCTTAAAGATTGATCCATCACTGATATGTACACTTCTAACCCAAATATTGACTCTACCACTGGTATGTACACTCCATCCCAAAGACTGACCCACCACAGGTATGTACACTCCAACCCAAAGACTGACCCATCACTGGTATGTACACTCCTACCCAAAGACTGACCCATCACTGGTATGTACACTCCAACCCAAAGACTGACCCACCACTGGTATGTACACTCCTACCCGAAGACTGACCAGCCACTGGTATGTACACTCCTGCTCAAAGTCTGACCCATCACTGGTATGTACACATCCTGCTCAAAGACTGACCCATCACAGGTATGTACACTTCTACCCAAAGACTGACCAGCCACTGGTATGTACACTCCTACCCAAAGACTGACCCATCACAGGTATGTACACTCCTACCCAAAGACAGACCCACCACTGGTATGTACACTCCTGCTCAAAGACTGACCTATCACTGGTATGTACACTCCTGCTCAAAGACTGACCCGCCACTGGTATGTACACATCTGCTCAAAGACTGACTCACTGGTATGTACACTCCTGCCAAAACACTGATCAATAACTGGTGTAAACGTGCGTGCCCATGGAAAGCCCACCCCTGGTGTGTGCACTCCTCCCCATGGATGGCCCACCCCTGGTGTGTGCACTCCTCCCCAAGGATGTTCCACCTCTGGTGTGTACACTCCTACAAAGGATGACCATCTCTGGTGTGTACTCTCCTGCAGAAAGACTGACCCATTGCTGATATGGACACTCTTGCCGAAACACTGATCCACCTCTGGTGTGTACATTCGTGCCCAAGGATGGCTACCTCTGGTGTGTACATGCATGCCCAAGTGGGTCCCACCTCTTGTGCGTACACGCATGCCCAAGGATGTCCCACCTCTGGTGTGTACACTCCTGCCCAAAGATGTCCCTCCTCTGGTTTGTACATTCCTACCTAAAGACTGACCCGCCACTGGTATGTACACAAGTGCTCAAAGACTGACCCATCACTGATATGTGCACTCCTGCCGAAAGACTGATCTACAACTGGTGTGTACACGCGTGCCCAGGGATAGCCCACCCCTGGTGTGTGCACTCCTCCCCATGGATGGCCCACCTCTGGTGTGTACACTCCTACCCAAGGATGACCACCTCTGGTGTGTACATTCCTGCCCAAGGATGGCCAACTTTGGTGTGTACACTCCTCCCCAAGGATTTCCCACCTCTGGTGTGTACACTCCTCCCCAAGGATGTCCCACCTCTGGTGTGTACACTCCTACCCAAGGATGGCGACCTCTGGTATGTAGTGACCAAGGATGTCCCACCTCTGGTGTGTACACTCGTGCCCAAGGATGGCTACCTCTGGTGTGTACATGCGTGCCCAAGGATGTCCCACCTCTGGTATGTACACACGTGCCCAAGGATTTCCCACCTCTGGTGTGTACACGCGTGCCCCAGGATGTCCCACCTCTGGTGTGTACACCCGTGCCCATGGATGTCCCACTTCTGGTGTGTACAAGCGTGCCCAAGGATGTCCAACCTCTGTTCTGTGCACTCCTGCCCAAGGATGTCCCACCTCTGGTGTGTACACGCGTTCCCAAGGATGTCCCACCTCTGGTGTGTACACTCCTGCCCAAGTATGTCCCATCTCTTGTGTGTACATGCGTTCCCAAGGATGTCCCACCTCTGGTGTGTACACGGGTGCCAAAGGATATCCCACCTCTGTTCTGTGCACTCCTGCCCAAGAACGTCCCATCTCTGGTGTGTACACTTCTGCCCATGGATGGCCACCTCTGGTGTGTACACTCTTCCCCAAGGATGGCCACCTCTGGTGTGTAAACGCATGCCTAAGGATGTCCCACCTCTGGTGTGTACACTCCTGCCCAAGGATGTCCCTTCTCTGGTGTGTACACCCGTGCCCAAGAATGTCCCACCTATGATGTGTACATGCGTGCCCAAGGATGTCTCACCTCTGTTCTGTACACTCCTGCCCAAGGATGTCCCACCTTTGGTGTGTACACGCGGGCCCAAGAATGTCCCACCTCTGGTGTGTACATGCGTGCCCAAGGATGTCCCTCCTCTGTTCTGTACACTCCTGCCCAAGGATGTCCCATCTCTGGTGTGTACACTCCTGCCCATGGATGGCCACCTCTGGTGTCTACACTCCTGCCCAAGGATGTCCCATCTCTGGTGTGTACACGTGTGCCCAAGGATGGCCCACCTCTGTTCTGTACACGCCTGACCAAGGATGTCCCATCTCTGATGTGTACACTCCTGCCCATGGATGGCCACCTCTGGTGTCTACACTCCTGCCCAAGGATGTCCCATCTCTGATGTGTACACTCCTGCCCAAGGATGTCCCACCCCTTGTGTGTACCCTTCTGCCCAAGGATGGCCCACCTCTGGTTTGTATACTCCTGCCCAAGGATGTCCCACGTCTGGTGTGTACGTGCGTGCCCAAGGATGTCTCACCTCTGGTGTGTATGCGCGTGCCCAAGGATGTCCCACCTCTGGTGTGTACGGGCGTGCCCAAAGATGTCCCACCTCTGGTATGTACACTCCTGCCCAAGGATGTCCCACCTCTGGTGTGTACACGCGTGCCCAAGGATGTCCCACCTCTGGTATGTACACTCCTGCCCAAGGATGGCTGCCATACCCCTTCGCACCAGTGGGATTGTTGTCATTCATCTGCTCAAAGAGGCCCCCAGAACGTCAGCCGCAGCTCTTGGACGCACGCCCTGCCTCACCGATGCTACCACCCCCGCCAAGGCCCGCCCCTGTCTTGGCACTCACCGTAGAGCGGGCTCCAGGTACCCCTCGGCGGGGCCTCCATGCTGTCATCCCCTGTGGCTTCCAGCAGCGCAGGGTTGGCGGTGCCCATGCTGTCTTCGTCACCCGTGATCGGCTGGTCCCCCAGGCTGGCGTCCTGCTGCCAGTTCTCTGGCGATGGCGATCCGGCCACCAGCCCGGCGAGGAGGGACAGGCAGGTGAGGGCGGCCCAGAGCGACACCTGAGGGCGAGAAGGCAGGGTCATGACCGGTGCGCAGGCAGGAGGAGAGGCGCGCAGCGGTCCCTCGGAGTGTGCGCGCCCTGTGCGCGCAGCATGCCCATCCGGGGCGCCCTGGCTACATGACGGGAATCCCGAGGGCCATGACGTGCGCGGGAAGCGCACACCCTGGCATACCTCTGCCCGCACTCACTGGGGCACCCTAGAAGCATCCCTGCCTTTAGATCTGCCCCAAGCCCCCGGGGCACCCTGCCGCCTGCCCAAGGGCACACATTTCATCTAGAGAGGCAGTAGTCCATGCTGGGACGGGGCGAGGAGCATGAGGGAGGCCTCAGCAGCAGCCAATAGCGGCGCAGAGAAAGTGCCATTCCTTTCCCCTCCGTCACGCCTGTCAGAGCTGGCCGACCTGCATTCCAGGTGAGGTGGAGGCTGCTGCGGGGGCTGGGCGCGCAGGTGAGGCCTGGCAGGTGCTGCCGACGCGCGTGGAGGTGCAGGGAGGCTGGAGGAGGACGCGCCGGGACCCTGGCCCACCCCGGCCTCCTCACAACCCCCACCCAAGCCATGTCCTCAGAGGGTGAGGGTGCTCGGCAGCCATGGGGTGGTGGGAGGTGAAGAAAGGAGTCTGGGGTGTGATCAGGGTTGAAGAAAGAGCTCGGGGATGGTTTAGAGGTTAGTTCGGAGAAAGTGTACAGTGGGGTACATAGGAAATGGAGGGGAGGGGGGGGGGCTGATATGACTGGGATAGGGGCTTAGGGTCTTACCCGTAGGCCTACATTCCAAAGGGGCGGACTACGTAAAGTCTCTGAGGGATGCCAGGGCCAAGGGCAGCCCTTAGAACTCCGAGACTGGGGGCCACCATCTTTGGGTGAGAGGGGGGGGGGGGGGGAGGACGGCGTGGCTGCGGAAACGTGGCCTGGGACCCCACTGGGGAATGGGTGCAGTGCAGTGAGAGAGGGAGTGAAGAGGTGCAAGAACTGGGGTGATGGGCTAACGCCTGCTTAAAAGATCAGTCATTTGCATAGCGCCCTCTATAAATTGAAGCGCCTTGGGGCGCTGTTAATAGATACTGCCGTTACCTACGTTTACTGGGGGTTCTAAAATGATCCTCCTTACTTTGCTCACCACAAACGAGTCTGTCTTTTGGCGCATAAACAATAATATCCTGTTTTACTTACCGTTTACTACCACAGCGTTTGGGTATTACTGGTCAATTGAATTGTACGAAGGTTCTTCACTCGGCAGAATGAAAGGCAGAGTTTGCCCTACCAGAGTTCTAACTTGTGAACTGTGGTTCGCAGCAGCGTAGCACGGAGGCCATGGGCCCTGGTGCAAGCAAGGAAAATGGCCCCTCTGACTGCTACAGGGGTAGTAAATACAGCAATTATCAGGGTTAAATGGGCCCCGGTGTCACGGCTGCACCAGCTGCCAGCAACGATCTAGCTCGCTAGCAGTTGTTATATCAAGAGGGCGTGGTATTTGCTGCTCAGAGGGCGTGGTATTTGCTGCTCAGAAGCCGCGGCAGGATAAAAGGCGGAGCCGCTCCTCCCAGGTGCAAACGAGCAGTTTACAAATAACTACTCGAACAGGTATTTGGTAACTTGGGCCCCCTTCACGATGTCCCTTTTAACTCTGAGGGGACATAAGGTGGATGGAAGAAAGAGGGGTCATGAGTTAAAGAATGGAGGGTTTCCCCAGCTCTGGGAAGTTGAACTCTGTGGCGGCGTCGCCCCACTCCCCAATGGCTCAGGGCCAGCAGGTGAAAAATACAACTATGTTCTACCATCGTTTCATTTTTAATTTGCCCGCTCTGAGCCAGCGCGTGTGGGGAGGGGGGCAGGGTATTGGGAGGAGTCCTATGTGCACTTCTAAGTGCGCATGTGTGTTTGACTGGCCGTCTCAGGCTGGCCAAACAAACATGCGCACTTAGGTTTTTCCATGTAGGTGTATTGTACAGCCGAGCTGGAGAAACTGCACAGACTCCCTTTCCTGAGCGGAGCATCTTTTCAGCCCGCTCAAGCCAATCCGTGCGCTTCTCTTATAGCATGAGAGCAGAGCATGAATCGCACAGAGAGTCTGTGCCAGGGTCTGCTGGGAGGAAGAACATGGAGGCGTGACACGAGAGGCAGGTGGCATCTTAAGGTAAGGTAAGTCCCTTTTTAAAAAAAATCATAATTAACCCCCACCACACTACCCCTACATGCTCGCCCTACCGGGCTCCCCCCACCGACTTACCACCCCGTGTTTGTGGCAGCCGCCACTGGGTGTAAGGTGGTCTTGGGGGAGTGACTGAACAAGATCTTGAGTGATGGGGTTGAGTCAGACACTACATGGATTGTAGTGTCTGTGCTTCAGAAGATTATACTACCTTCAACCCTCAGACAATCGTGGTACAAGAATATCCTGGATACAGTATCGAGGAACAATATATCGAAAGGTAGTGCATACAGGGAGGTGTAGATTTACTATTCCTAACACCACATCTACGTACCTTGAAGATGTATGTACTGCGCAGGTACATGTGCGTTGAGGTAGGGATAGAAAATCAAAACGTAATTACCTGTCGCAAATTTGTTTGTCATTTTCCTCAATATTTTTTCCCATCGATATCGTGGAGTTGATATTCAGAGTGTACACCCTCTAAAGCAAGCTCTCCTTGTATAGCTACTACTGTCTCCATCCCAGCAAAGGTTCAGGGCAGCGCTCACAACCATTACCAAATAATAGTTCTGCATGCAGGACTGACCCTCAGCCTGCCAAAAGAAATGCACCCGCCTCATAATAGTAGTCCCACATTGTTTTATTTCAGTGCTGCATACCACACTTCTTTCATTTCGAAGCCCTGTAAGTAACAGGTGGTATTTAAAGCAAGTGTAATGCTACTCAATTTACCAGCTTCAGACAGATGGAAGGCCGAGCTGGTCTTGCAGGATTTGGACTGGCGATGTGCCCATCACAGCACGCCAGGGCAAGCGTTAACTCTGTGAGCCATCTCACGCACTGTAAACAGCCTTGTGCACTGCACTATAGGCTGCACTCTGGTCGTGTCATCACTTCTTGTATGTGTTTCCAATGTAAATTGCGCTGTGCACACCACATATGTGTGCCATGTGTTTGTGTAACGTGCTCTTCAGCACCCTTCATCTATGTCTGGTCTAAAAGTAGACCCTACATCAAATTAAAAACTGCAACTGGAGGGCAGGGAGGGTCTGACAGACAGTGGGGAGCAAATAGGTAAACAATGCAGTGCTGAGACCTCAGGCTGTCCCACACAGCTGGAGGACAGGGAGGGACTGACAGACATTGGGGAGCAAGTAGGTAAACAATGCAGTGCTGAGACCTCAGGCTGTCCCACACAGCTGAGGGCAGGGAGAGCCTGACAGACAGTGGTGGGTGAGTAGGGTAAGCAATGCAGTGCAGATACCTCAGGCTGTCCCACACAGCCAGATGGCAGGGAGAGCCGGGGGGACAGTGGCAGGTCAGTAGGTAAGCAATGCAGTGCAGGGACCTCAGGCTGTCCCACACAGCTGGAGGGAGGAGAGAGTCTGACAGACAAACAGACAATGGTGGATGAATAGGTAAACAATGCAGTACAGACACATCAGACTGTCCCATGTCAGGCGTGAGCTGCTCAACCAATCTGAATATCTCATGCTTTCCCACGCCAGGTGACAGTAATTTACATAGTCCAGAAGACTTGAGCTCTCCTTACCAGGGGCCCTATTGTACATAGTGCCCCAGGGGCATAACGGACAAGATCGCCCGATTTGTGCACCCCTGCGGCACTACAGTATTACAGAAGGAGCCTCAGATGCTTGTGCAGACCCTTGTGTAACACTGAGAGTGCTGGTGCACAAGTAGCACCAGCAATATCATAAGAGGACGTTCCCTCATTTGCATGGTGGCATAGCCCCATGCAAATCAGGGAGTCACCTCTTCTGCACCAACAGCGTATGATGGACACATGAGCAGAGTCAAACAAGCCCTTAGGCAGCAAAATTGCAAACATCCACAATAACTTTGCACACCAACCCAACCTGAGAGTATTCATTGCTCAACTACCCACCTCCAACCAAGATGGCCACCTGACCGAATGTACACCCCTCACCAGAAACAACACAGCAGCAATCATGCAGACCATCCATTCAGGGGCCCCAATGAACCCATGCTCCCACCAACATCACCAATCAGCACTACCCCAACCCACATCATCAACATGTCATCACGTTCACCACTTTCCCAGATGAATGGAAACTTCCAGAAATCAGCGCTCTTCTCAAGGAGGCCACATCCGACCTGAATCAACTGAGCAACTTCCCACCCATCTCCCTGCCCATCTATCCAGTCAAAGTGAGTGAGAAGGCCATTAATGAGCAACTGATAACCCACCTCAAACTTCACCATCTTCTAGACAACACAAAATAAGGATTCAGAGAGAATCACGGCACCAAAACAGCACTCATCACAGCCACCAACAACTTTCAAAACATCCTGGACTGAGGTGAAACAGTGGCCATTATCCCGATCGACCTCTCCATGAATTCAACACTGTCTTCCACAACACCTTCATCAGAAGACTCCTCAAGATTGGCATACAAGGATCCACTCTCTTTTCCTCCCTCGTGGGAAGAACCCAAAGGGTCAGGCTGCCACCCTTCACATACATCAAGAAACTGATATGGGGTGTCCCACAGGGGTTTTCCCTCAACCCCACCCTTTTTAACATATATATGACACCGCTCACCAACATCATCAGATCACAAGACAACACCGTCGTCTCCTACAACAAAGACACCCAACTCATTTTCTCCCTCACAGACAAGGCAAACACCACCAGGACCAACTTCACCAACTGCATTGCCATGGTGACTGGATGCAAACCAACTACCTGAAGCTTAACTCCAACAAGACGGAAGTACTGGTCTTCGGCAATAAGACCTCCACATGGGACTCCACCTAGTGGCGGTTGGGGCTAGAACCAACACCCATAGACCACACAGGAAATGTAGGGTTCATCCTAGATGACAAGCTCAAAATGGCGGCTCATGTCAACGCAGTGTGCACCTCCTGCTTCCACATCCTATGCAGCCTCCGAAATATTCAAATGGTTGTCTCAGAACACCAGGTGGACATACACACAATCACTCATCATCAGCAGAAAGGACTAAGGGAACACTTCCTATGCCGGATTCTCCAAACAACTACACAGACTCCATGCAATCCAGAATACTGTCACAAGACTCATACTCACCCTTCCACACCACACCCGCATCACACTGCATTTCAGGAAGCTTCACTGGCTCCCCTTTCACAAGTGCAGCCAATTTAAACTTCTCACTCACACATACAAAGCCCTACACAGCACACAACCGGAATGTTATGTTATGTTATGTTATAGGTATTTATTGTGCGCACAGCTGCTCCAGCAAAGGAGCGTCCTGGCACCACCAACAAGGTAGAACACACCACAACACGCAGCCGAAGACAGAATAGACACAGCTAAAAGAAGAGACTAAAACAAAAATTTTTAATGGCTTACCTGAACAGCTGCATACACTCTCACCAACGCACCAGACACCTACCCTCTGCCTCACTCTCACTTAAACACACTCCCGCAAACGCAAAACTGGAGGTCGCTCCAAAGACATGGAACAACCTTCTTCAACGCATCGAAGCCTCCTCTTCACTTCTTGAGTTCCATAAGAAGCTGAAGACCTGGCTCTTGGCATAAGCACCTTTGGACCATACACCTACACACCTTGCAGAAGTGCCTGGATACCCTCTTGGGTGATTAGTGTGCTATACAAATCTACATAACATACCAGGTGGTGCATTAACAGTGTGCAACAAAAAGATGGCGCACACTCAGTGGTAGCCCTCTAGAGGGAGGGATTAGGGTCTCATGGACCCCTAAGACTTCGCCTGCATGGGGGTGCAGTCACTCACTGCACCTGCGTGAAAAAGGTCCTCTAACCCCTTTAAGGTTTAGGTGGGTTGCAGCCTGCACAGAGAAACACAAAGCGGCTTTGCAATAGCCACTCTATATTTCACTGAATGCGCTTCCCTCCTACCCCCCATGGCAGCATGAGATTGCAGCTGGCCTGAGAGCAGTGCATTAATTGTAATAGGCACACCTGTTTAAAGGTGCACCATAGCAAAAACAGGGACATTGCTCCCTATCTATGATAAAGGCTCAGATGTGATCATCACATACATTCCAGAGATCTCATGCTGTCCTACATCAGGTGGAATAGCTCACAGAAGCCAGAGATCTCACGCTGTCCGACATCAGGTGGAATAGCTCACATATCTCACACTGTCCCACGTAAGGTGTGAGAAGCTCACAGAGGGCAGAGATCTCACACTGCCCTACGTCAGGTGTGAGTAGATCACACATGTCAGAGATCTCACTCTGTCTTACATCAGGTGTGAGTAGATCACACATGTCAGAGATCTCACTCTGTCCCAGGTCAGGTGTGAGAAGCTCACAGAGGGCAGAGATCTCACGCTGTCGTACGTCAGGTGTGAGAAGCTCACAGAGGCCACAGATCTCACGCTGTCCCATGTCAGGTGTGAGTAGCTCACAGAGGTCAGGGATCTCACGCTGTCCCAGGTCAGGTGTGAGAAGCTCACAGAGGGCAGAGATCTCACGTTGTTGTACGTCAGGTGTGAGTAGCTCACAGAGGGCAGAGATCTCACGCTGTCCTACGTCAGGTACGAGTAGCTCACACAGGACAGAGATCTCACGCTGTTGTACGTCAGGTGTGAGAAACTCACAGAGGTCACAGAGGTCACAGATCTCACGCTGTTGTACGTCAGGTGTGAGAAGCTCACAGAGGGCAGAGATCTCACGCTGTCGTACGTCAGGTGTGAGAAGCTCACAGAGGGCAGAGATCTCACGCTGTTCCACGTCTGGTGTGAGTAGCTCACAGAGGTCAGAGATCTCACGCTGTCGTACGTAAGGTGTGAGAAGCTCACAGAGGGCAGAGATCTCACGCTGTCCCAGGTCAGGTGTAAGTAGTTCACAGAGGTCAGAGATCTCACGCTGTCCCACGTCAGGTGTGAGAAGCTCACAGAGGGCAGAGATCTCACGTTGTTGTACGTCAGGTGTGAGTAGCTCGCAGAGGGCAGAGATCTCACGCTGTCCCAGGTCAGGTGTGAGAAGCTCACAGAGGGCAGAGATCTCACGCTGTCCTACGTCAGGTGTGAGAAGCTCACAAAGGGCAGAGATCTCACACTGTCCGAGGTCAGGTGTGAGAAGCTCACACAGGACAGAGATCTCACGCTGTCCCAGGTCAGGTGTGAGAAGCTCACATAGGCCACAGATCTTATGCTGTCCCACGTCGGGTGTGAGTAGCTCACAGAGGGCAGAGATCTCACGCTGTCGTACGTCAGGTGTGAGAAGTTCACAGAGGTCACAGATCTCACGCTGTTGTACGTCAGGTGTGAGAACCTCACAGAGGGCAGAGATCTCATGCTGTCGTACGTCAGGTGTGAGAAGCTCACAGAGGGCAGAGATCTCACGCTGTCCCATGTCAGGTGTGAGAAGCTCACAGAGGGCAGAGATCTCACGCTGTTCCACGTCTGGTGTGAGTAGCTCACAGAGGCCACAGATCTTACGCTGTCCCACGTCAGGTGTGAGTAGCTCACAGAGGGCAGAGATCTCACGCTGTCCCGGGTCAGGTGTGAGAAGCTCACAGAGGGCAGAGAACTCACCCTGTCCCAGGTCAGGTGTGAGAAGCTCACAGAGGGCATAGATCTCACGCTGTCGTACGTCAGGTGTGAGAAGCTCACAGAGGTCACAGATCTCACGCTGTCCCACGTCAGGTGTGAGTAGCTCACACAGGTCAGAGATCTCACGCTGTCCCACGTCAGGTGTGAGAAGCTCACAGAGGGCAGAGATCTCACGCTGTCCCACGTCTGGTGTGAGTAGCTCACAGAGGCCACAGATCTTACGCTGTTCCACGTCAGGTGTGAGTAGCTCACAGAGGTCAGAGATCTCAAGCTGTCGTACGTCCGGTGTGAAGCTCACATAGGCCACAGATCTCACGCTGTCCCAGGTCGGGTTTGAGAAGCTCACAGAGGGCACAGATCTCACGCTGTCCTACGTCAGGTGTGAGTAGCTCACAGAGGACAGAGATCTCACCCTGTCCCAGGTCAGGAATGAGTAGCTCTAAGGGGCCAGAGATCTCACATTATCCTACGTCAGGTGTGAAAAGCTCACAGAGGGCAGAGATCTCACGCTGTAGTACGTCAGGTGTGAGTAGCTCACAGAGGACAGAGATCTCACCCTGTCCCAGGTCAGGAATGAGTAGCTCTAAGGGGCCAGAGATCTCACATTATCCTACGTCAGGTGTGAAAAGCTCACAGAGGGTAGAGATCTCACGCTGTCCTACGTCAGGTGTGAGTAGCTCACAGAGGCCACAGATCTCACGCTGTCCCATGTCAGGTGTGAGTAGCTCACAGAGGTCAGGGATCTCACGCTGTCCCAGGTCAGGTGTGAGTAGCTCACAGAGGGCAGAGATCTCACGCTGTCCCATGTCAGGTGTGAGTAGCTCACAGAGCTCAGGGATCTCACGCTGTCCCAGGTCAGGTGTGAGTAGCTCACAGAGGCCACAGATCTCACGCTGTCCCATGTCAGGTGTGAGTAGCTCACAGAGGTCAGGGATCTCACGCTGTCCCAGGTCAGGTGTGAGTAGCTCACAGAGGGACAGAGATCTCACGCTGTCCCATGTCAGGTGTGAGTAGCTCACAGAGGTCAGGGATCTCACGCTGTCCCAGGTCAGGTGTGAGTAGCTCACAGAGGCCACAGATCTCACACTGTCCCACGTAAGGTGTGAGAAGCTCACAGAGGTCACAGATCTCACGCTGTCCCACGTCAGGTGTGAGAAGCTCACAGAGGGCAGAGATCTCACGCTGTCCCACGTCTGGTGTGAGTAGCTCACAGAGGCCACAGATCTTACGCTGTTCCACGTCAGGTGTGAGTAGCTCACAGAGGTCAGAGATCTCAAGCTGTCGTACGTCCGGTGTGAAGCTCACATAGGCCACAGATCTCACGCTGTCCCAGGTCGGGTTTGAGAAGCTCACAGAGGGCACAGATCTCACGCTGTCCTACGTCAGGTGTGAGTAGCTCACAGAGGACAGAGATCTCACGCTGTCCCAGGTCAGGTGTGAGAAGCTCACAGAGGGCAGAGATCTCACGTTGTTGTACGTCAGGTGTGAGTAGCTCACAGAGGGCAGAGATCTCACGCTGTCCTACGTCAGGTACGAGTAGCTCACACAGGACAGAGATCTCACGCTGTTGTACGTCAGGTGTGAGAAGCTCACAGAGGTCACAGAGGTCACAGATCTCACGCTGTTGTACGTCAGGTGTGAGAAGCTCACAGAGGGCAGAGATCTCACGCTGTCGTACGTCAGGTGTGAGAAGCTCACAGAGGGCAGAGATCTCACGCTGTTCCACGTCTGGTGTGAGTAGCTCACAGAGGTCAGAGATCTCACGCTGTCGTACGTAAGGTGTGAGAAGCTCACAGAGGGCAGAGATCTCACGCTGTCCCAGGTCAGGTGTAAGTAGTTCACAGAGGTCAGAGATCTCACGCTGTCCCACGTCAGGTGTGAGAAGCTCACAGAGGGCAGAGATCTCACGTTGTTGTACGTCAGGTGTGAGTAGCTCGCAGAGGGCAGAGATCTCACGCTGTCCCAGGTCAGGTGTGAGAAGCTCACAGAGGGCAGAGATCTCACGCTGTCCTACGTCAGGTGTGAGAAGCTCACAAAGGGCAGAGATCTCACACTGTCCGAGGTCAGGTGTGAGAAGCTCACACAGGACAGAGATCTCACGCTGTCCCAGGTCAGGTGTGAGAAGCTCACATAGGCCACAGATCTTATGCTGTCCCACGTCGGGTGTGAGTAGCTCACAGAGGGCAGAGATCTCACGCTGTCGTACGTCAGGTGTGAGAAGTTCACAGAGGTCACAGATCTCACGCTGTTGTACGTCAGGTGTGAGAACCTCACAGAGGGCAGAGATCTCATGCTGTCGTACGTCAGGTGTGAGAAGCTCACAGAGGGCAGAGATCTCACGCTGTCCCATGTCAGGTGTGAGAAGCTCACAGAGGGCAGAGATCTCACGCTGTTCCACGTCTGGTGTGAGTAGCTCACAGAGGCCACAGATCTTACGCTGTCCCACGTCAGGTGTGAGTAGCTCACAGAGGGCAGAGATCTCACGCTGTCCCGGGTCAGGTGTGAGAAGCTCACAGAGGGCAGAGAACTCACCCTGTCCCAGGTCAGGTGTGAGAAGCTCACAGAGGGCATAGATCTCACGCTGTCGTACGTCAGGTGTGAGAAGCTCACAGAGGTCACAGATCTCACGCTGTCCCACGTCAGGTGTGAGTAGCTCACACAGGTCAGAGATCTCACGCTGTCCCACGTCAGGTGTGAGAAGCTCACAGAGGGCAGAGATCTCACGCTGTCCCACGTCTGGTGTGAGTAGCTCACAGAGGCCACAGATCTTACGCTGTTCCACGTCAGGTGTGAGTAGCTCACAGAGGTCAGAGATCTCAAGCTGTCGTACGTCCGGTGTGAAGCTCACATAGGCCACAGATCTCACGCTGTCCCAGGTCGGGTTTGAGAAGCTCACAGAGGGCACAGATCTCACGCTGTCCTACGTCAGGTGTGAGTAGCTCACAGAGGACAGAGATCTCACCCTGTCCCAGGTCAGGAATGAGTAGCTCTAAGGGGCCAGAGATCTCACATTATCCTACGTCAGGTGTGAAAAGCTCACAGAGGGCAGAGATCTCACGCTGTAGTACGTCAGGTGTGAGTAGCTCACAGAGGACAGAGATCTCACCCTGTCCCAGGTCAGGAATGAGTAGCTCTAAGGGGCCAGAGATCTCACATTATCCTACGTCAGGTGTGAAAAGCTCACAGAGGGTAGAGATCTCACGCTGTCCTACGTCAGGTGTGAGTAGCTCACAGAGGCCACAGATCTCACGCTGTCCCATGTCAGGTGTGAGTAGCTCACAGAGGTCAGGGATCTCACGCTGTCCCAGGTCAGGTGTGAGTAGCTCACAGAGGGCAGAGATCTCACGCTGTCCCATGTCAGGTGTGAGTAGCTCACAGAGCTCAGGGATCTCACGCTGTCCCAGGTCAGGTGTGAGTAGCTCACAGAGGCCACAGATCTCACGCTGTCCCATGTCAGGTGTGAGTAGCTCACAGAGGTCAGGGATCTCACGCTGTCCCAGGTCAGGTGTGAGTAGCTCACAGAGGGACAGAGATCTCACGCTGTCCCATGTCAGGTGTGAGTAGCTCACAGAGGTCAGGGATCTCACGCTGTCCCAGGTCAGGTGTGAGTAGCTCACAGAGGCCACAGATCTCACACTGTCCCACGTAAGGTGTGAGAAGCTCACAGAGGTCAGGGATATCACGCTGTCCCAGGTCAGGTGTGAGTAGCTCACATAGGCCGCAGATCTTACGCTGTCCCACGTCAGGTGTGAGTAGCTCACAGAGGGCAGAGATCTCACATTATCCTACGTCAGGTGTGAGTAGCTCACAGAGGGCAGCTATCTCACGCTGTCGTACTTAAGGTGTGAGAAGCTCACAGAGGGCAGAGAACTCACCCTGTCGCAGGTCAGGTGTGAGAAGCTCACAGAGGGCAGAGATCTCACGCTGTCTTACTTCAGGTATGAGAAGCTCACAGAGGGCAGAGATCTCACGCTGTCCTACGTCAGGTGTGAGAAGCTCATCCAATCCAGAGATCTCACGTATCCCAGGTCAGGAGTGAATAACACAGGGATGTAAGTGACTTCAAGCTGCACCATTGCAGGTGTAAAGTCCCGCAGCCAGCCCAGACTCCTCAAGTGTGAATTGCTCACAGAGGCGAAAGAGAGATCACACACGTTGTTTTCTTTATAGTGACTCTGAGCTGGTGCTCTTGCATTTATAACTAGTGGGCAGTGGGGGAAGGGTGCTGGTCTCAAGTCCCAGGATACAAAGAGACATGCAAGACTGAGCGAGACGCTCAAACCTCACACTGGCCACCTTGAGATGCAAAGAGCCATCCAAGCCTGGGTGAGTCTCACACCTCACACAGGCCTCCTTGAGATGGTGAGACATCGAAGAGCGGGTGAGTCCCACACCTCACACGGGCTACCTTGAGATGCAAAGTCTAAGCCTGGGTGAGTCTCGCACCTCACAGGGGTCACCTTGAGATGCACAGAGACATCCAAGCCTGGGTGAGTCTCACACCTCACATTCGCCATTTTTAGATGCAAAGAGCCATCCAAGCCTGTGTGAGTCTCACATGGGCCACCTTTAGATGCAAAGAGTCATCCAAGCCTGGGTGGGTCTCACACCTCAAAAAGGTCACCTAGAGATACAAAGAGACATCCAACCTGGGTGAGTCTCACCGCTGGCCACATTGAGGTGCAAAGAGACATCCAAGACTGGGTGTGTTCCACACCTCACAAGGGTCACCTTAAGATGCAAAGAGACATCCAAGCCTGGGTGAGTCTCACACCTCACACGGGCCCCCTAGAGATGCAAAGAGACATTTAAGCTGGGGTGAGTCTTACACCTCACAAGGGTCACCTTAAGATGCAAAGAGACATCCAAGCCTGGGTGAGTCCCACACCTCACAAGGGTCACCTTAAGATGCAAAGAGACATCCAAGCCTGGGTGAGTGTCACACCTCACACGGGCCCCCTAGAGATGCAAAGAGACATTTAAGCTGGGGTGAGTCTTACACGTCACAAGGGTCACCTTAAGATGCAAAGAGACATTCAAGCCTGGGTGAGTCTCACACCTCACACAGGCCACCCTTAGATGCAATGAGACATCTAAACCTGGGTGAGGCTCACACTTCACACGGGCCACCTTGAGATGCAAAGAGACATCGAAGCCTGGGTGAGTCACACACCTCACACAGGTCACCTAGAGTGGCAAAGAGACATCCAAGCCTGGGTGAGACCCACACGGGCCACCTTGAGATGCAAAGAGACATTGAAGCCTGGGTGAGTCCCACACCTCACACAGCCACCTTTAGATGCAAAGAGACTTCCAAGCCTGGATGAGTCCCACACCTCACAGGCGCCACCTTTAGATGCAAAGAGACATCCAAGTCTGTGTGAGTCTCACATGGGCCACCTTTAGATGCAAAGAGTCATCCAAGCCTGGGTGGGTCTCACACCTCAAAAAGGTCACCTAGAGATACAAAGAGACATCCAACCTGGGTGAGTCTCACCGCTGGCCACATTGAGGTGCAAAGAGACATCCAAGACTGGGTGTGTTCCACACCTCACAAGGGTCACCTTAAGATGCAAAGAGACATCCAAGCCTGGGTGAGTCTCACACCTCACACGGGCCCCCTAGAGATGCAAAGAGACATTTAAGCTGGGGTGAGTCTTACACCTCACAAGGGTCACCTTAAGATGCAAAGAGACATCCAAGCCTGGGTGAGTCCCACACCTCACAAGGGTCACCTTAAGATGCAAAGAGACATCCAAGCCTGGGTGAGTGTCACACCTCACACGGGCCCCCTAGAGATGCAAAGAGACATTTAAGCTGGGGTGAGTCTTACACGTCACAAGGGTCACCTTAAGATGCAAAGAGACATTCAAGCCTGGGTGAGTCTCACACCTCACACAGGCCACCCTTAGATGCAATGAGACATCTAAACCTGGGTGAGGCTCACACTTCACACGGGCCACCTTGAGATGCAAAGAGACATCGAAGCCTGGGTGAGTCACACACCTCACACAGGTCACCTAGAGTGGCAAAGAGACATCCAAGCCTGGGTGAGACCCACACGGGCCACCTGGAGATGCAAAGAGACATTGAAGCCTGGGTGAGTCCCACACCTCACACAGCCACCTTTAGATGCAAAGAGACTTCCAAGCCTGGATGAGTCCCACACCTCACAGGCGCCACCTTTAGATGCAAAGAGACATCCAAGTCTGAGTGAGTCTCACACCTCACACGGGTCACCGTAAGATTCAAAGAGACATGCAAGCCTGGGTGAGTCTCACACCTCACACAGGTCACCTTGAGATGCACAGAGACATCCAAGCCTGGGTGAGTCCCACACCTCAAGCGGGCCACCTTTAGATGCAAAGTGACATCCAAGCATGGGTGAGTCTCACGCCTCACACAGGCCCCCTTGAGACGCAAAGAGACATCCAAGACTGGGTGAGTCTCACAAGGACCACCTTTAGATGCAAAGAGACATTCAAACCTGGGTGAGTCTCACGCCTCACACAAGCCTCCTTGAGATGCAAAGAGACATCCAAGACTGGGTGAGTCTCACACCTCACACGGGCCACCTTGAGATGCAAAGAGACATCCAAAACTGAGTGAGTCCCACACCTCACACGGGCCACCTTTAGATGCAAAGAGACATCCAAGCATGGGTAAGTCTCAAACCTCACAGGGGCCACTTTTAGTTGCAAAGAGACATCCAAGCCTGGATAAGTCCCACACCGCACATGGGCTACCTTGAGATACAAAGAGACATCCAAGCCTGGGTAAGTCCCACACCTCACAGCGGCCACCTTGAGATGCGCAGAGACATCCAAGCCTGGGTGAGTATCACACGGACCACCTTTAGATGCAAAGAGACATCAAGCCTGGGTGAGTCTCGCACCTCACACAGGTAACCTTGAGATGCAAAGAGACATCCAAGCCGGGGTGAGTCTTACAACTCACAAGGGTCACCTTAAGATGCAAAGAGACATCCAAGCCTGGGTGAGTCTCACACCTCACATAGGCCACCTTGAGATGCAAAGAGACATCCAAGACTGGGTGAGTCTCACAACGACCACCTTTAGATGCAAAGAGACATCCAAGCCTGGGTGAGTCTCACACCTCACAATGGTCCCCTTAAGATGCAAAAAGACATCCAAGCCTGGGTGAGTCTCAAACCTCACAGAGGCCACCGTTAGATGCAAAGAGACATCCAAACCTGGGTGAGGCTCATACTTCACACGGGCCACCTTGAGATGCAAAGAGACATCGAAGCCTGGGTGAGTCTCACACCTCACACAGGTCACCTAGAGAGGCAAAGAGACATCCAAGCCTGGGTGAGACCCACACGGGCCACCTTGAGATGCAAAGAGACATTGAAGCCTGGGTGAGTCCCACACCTCACACGGGCCACCTTTAGATGCAAAGAGACATACAAGCCTGGATGAGTCTCACACCTCACACAGGCCACCTTTAGATGCAAAGAGACATTCAAGCCTGGGTACGTCCCACACCTCATAGACCCCTGTGAGTCTCACACCTTACAGGGGCTACCTTGAGATGCATAAACACATCCAAGCCTGGATGAGCCTCACACCTCACACGGGCCACCTTGAGATGCAAAGTGACATCCAAGCCTGGGTGAGTCCCACACCTCACACAGGTCACCTTAAGATGCAAAGAGACATCCAAGCCTGGGTGAGTCTCACACCTCACACAGGTCACCTTGAGATGCACAGAGACATCCAAGCCTGGGTGAGCCCCACACCTCAAACGGGCCACCTTTAGATGCAAAGTGACATCCAAGCATGGGTGAGTCTCACACCTCACACAGGCCCCCTTGAGATGCAAAGAGACATCCAAGACTGGGTGAGTCTCACAAGGGCCACCTTTAGATGCAAAGGGACATCCAAAACTGGGTGAGTCCCACACCTCACACGGGCCACCTTTAGATGCAAAGAGACATCCAAGCTTGGGTAAGTCTCACACCTCACATGGGCCACCTTGAGATGCAAAGAGACATCCAAGCCTGGGTAAGTCTCACACCTCACATGGGCCACCTTGAGATGCAAAGAGACATCCAAGCCTGGGTGAGTCTCACACGGACCACCTTTAGATGCAAAGAGACATCAATCCTGGGTGAGCCCTACACCTCACACGGGCCACCTTTAGATGCAAAGAGACATCCAAGCTTGGGTAAGTCTCACACCTCACATGGGCCACCTTGAGATGCAAAGAGACATCCAAGCCTGGGTGAGTCTCACACGGACCACCTTTAGATGCAAAGAGACATCAAGCCTGGGTGAGCCCTACACCTCACAGCGGCCACCTTGAGATGCGCAGAGACATCCAAGCCTTTGTGAGTCTCCTACGGGCCACCTTGAGATGCAAAGAGACATCCAAGCCTGGGTGAGTCTCGCAACTCACACGGGTCACCTTGAGATGCAAAGAGACATCCAAGCGTGGGTGAGTCTCACACCTCACACGGGCCACCTTGAGTTCCCGCAAGTGAGTGCAGTGAGGAGGCCTCTGTAGGAGTGACATGACACTGCCAACAAGAGGCTTCGGGCCTGGAGCCATCCGTCCGGTTTCTGCAGGTGGATGCCATTTCACGGGCACACGTCATCCCTTCCGGAACGGCTTTTCTTGGGCTTCGGCCAAGGATTCATCCGTGACGAGGTCACGGGCGGCCAGGTTTGAGGACTGTGGGAAGCTGGAAGCCAGGGGCTGGCGGCAGAGCCCGGCTGGATGGGCACTCGGCCAGGATTTAAGAGCCAGCACGTTCCAGTGCCCTGATTAAAAGCACCGAGAAGGCCCCGGGGTGGGGCACGAGGCGCTTCCTGGCTCGGCGTGTCACGTCATGAGACTCTGCCCGAGGAAATTCCCAGAGTGAGTGAGAAAGGGGAATCTCGTGAGACTCAAATATTGTCTCCTGGGGCATCAAAGGGACAGGGGCGGCGTGAGAGCCCCCTATGGGATGAGACGCCTGTAAGTGGTCCTAAAAAGAGTCTGTGAGAGGTCCTTCGATGGAGTCGGACACGGGTAAGGGTGACACAGCTCCGTCTTGTACCCTCGCCCTGCCCTTGGGATGCCTGCATCCCACTTCTCCGGCCATCCCTGAAGGTCACGAGAACCCCCAGGCCAAGTGTCCCTTCTGCCACCCTGGCAGAGACCGCCCTAACCCGAATACTGTGTGTACCCTCTTAGTTGAAGCAGTGCCAGAGACCTCACGCTTTAAAGCTTGGCCATGTACCCACTGTCCCAGTCCTCTCCACAGGGCCCCTGGGCTCTCCTGTGCCACTTTTGGGGGTGTCCCTAACCTGTGGGCCCCATGCCACTGGAAAATCGTGTCTGTGACAAGTGTCTGCTAAGTTACAGGCTAATACCCCTTTACCAGCTGTGACAAGGCATCAAGGGTGAACTGCCATCCTAGCCAGCCACCGACCCTCACCCAAAGTCCAGCGACTGACTGGTGCACTACTGTGTACAGACACCAAGGGCCATATTTATGAAATGTTTGGAGCTGCGCAACAAGCATCACAGGGAAACGGCAGGAATGTGCTGTATTTATTAAGGGTGGTTGGAGAACTCCCCTCCGCTGGCGGAGCCTGCAGATTTTTGCCTACACCGCGTTCCACAGAGAATGCGGAGTGTAGACAAAACTCCTACTGCGCAGTGGAGTTCTGAGGCCAGGGTCCCCACCTATAGCTCCCTGCCTCCAACCCCCATAATTAAATGTATCTTTTTTTACAATAAATAAGATATAAATAAATACACTTACCTTATACACGGCGTATCCAGGCTGCCCTCCTCCTCCTCGCAGTGGTCTTTGCGAACCCCTGCGTCATACGTACGTCGTGGTAGGACTGTGCATGCACACACAGTCCTACCACGACATATGCATGACGTAGGGATTTGCAGAGACCATGGCTAGGAGGAGGAGGGCAGCCCGGAGACGCCGCATATAAGTAAGTGTATTTATTTATATCTTATTTATTGTAAAAAAAAGGTATATTTAATTAGGGAGGGTGGAGGTGTGCGTCGTAGTTTAGAGTTTTTGCCCAAATCCGTGGAACTCCACGTAGAGCCAATCTCCCCAAGCTCCACCCAGGGTGAGTATTTATCCAATGCCGCGCATTTCAGTCCTTCCCCCTGCACTTACTCCGTGTTTCTGGGCATCCTAGTGCCAACGCAGGCACTTTTGCACCATGGTGCAAGGGTGCCTATGTTGTAAAGAGGATTATTTTTGTTCAGGAAGGGACACCTTTCTGCACAAAAACAATCCTGAGAGGTGTTTTCCTCTTTCGATGTGTGCTACAGAATGCAGCACACACAGAAAGAGGAGAAAAAACGAGGGGAAATAAACATATTTCTCCTCATTGGGCCTCTCCTGGGGAGGCGTATCTTTTTGGCCCATACCCTTGTAAATCTGGGAATGCATCAAAAACCATGAGATTTGCGTGGGAATACCCACCAGGAGCTCACTCAGGTGGATGAGACCTTCCTCCATAATATGAGACTGGCATATGGACATTAGTGGAGATGGGGGGGCATGTGTGAGCTCTGTGGATGGAGTGACACTGAGCACTGGCTCATTTAGAAGTGCATGACGGAGTGAGACCCTAGAGTGAGCTACAAGAGGACTGCAAGAGACCGCCCTCCACGTGTGTGAGCTTAGTGTGAGAGTTACTGCCAGACTGTGAGGTTTAGCTGTGGGAGCCTTTAGGTGCTGACGTCACTGGCCTTAAAAGAACCAGGATTTTCTTCCTACTTTGAACTCTGGACGAAACACACCCAAAGGGGGAGGAATGGAAAGTAAACATTGTTCTCTTCTGCACTAGAGACCTTTAGTTGAAGGAATAAAAGTTTGTTTTTCTTCAAAAGGACAAGTTGCTATGCAACCACACCCAACCAAAACACAAAAGAACAAAAAAGAGTACATGACAGGAGGCCAAAACGAGTTGGCCAGCTCACTGCAAGGAGAGCATGTAGGTATGTGGTATTTGTATAGCGCAAACCTAGCCGAAATGCAGCGTCGGGGGTTAATGGCAAGGATATAGTCAACAAGTGACTGTAGGATAGCTGGGTTCTAAGGGAGGAAGTGGAGTGTTATTTCATTGTGGTGTAATGTCCTCAAAAGAGGCGCGTCTTCAGCTCTATCCCCAATGACTCTAGCCAGACTACATCAACTAAAACTCTATAACTTGCTCCTCTACCATGCACAGTTTTCACACTAGTGATGGCATTTCAAATGTTGTGAGTGTTCTTATGAAGGCTCTGGTTTATCATGCTACAAGTGATGTATGATATATCATAGGATTTAAGGTGTGCGTGTAGAAGGTGTGAGTTGTAGTTAATGTAGTCTGGCTAACGATGTCACAACACTGTGCACGCTTCATTGTAATTATACGGCAGGGTGTAAATTATAACTTTACGTTATGACTGTAAAGTTATAATTATAACTTCAAAATTTCTAAAGTTTGTGTACAGTTGGTTTTGTATTGTAACCATATATTACGTTTTCCTAATTAAAACTAAGCTGTAACCTTTGTTTCTTCATTACATTTCAATGTTTTAAAAAAAAGTGTTTCACATCATAGAGTGAAGTGTCCTGGAGTACACTGGAGGCTTTGCTCATAGAAAGATAAGACTGTCCTATATTTGTTGTGCGTGGAAACTCTTCTGTCCTTAAAGATGCTAATAGTAAAATGCCTTGTGACTAGCAAATATTTGTAAAATTACACAAAAGTATAAGTTTACTATTGTGAATCGGGCCCATAAGGCACAGAAAGTTAGTGATATATTGGGCCTCGGTATGTCGCGATGATTTCATGGTAAAGTGCAGTACATGGCAGTGACAAAACAGTATATGATTGGGTAATGACTGCCCTTACGAAAAGTGAAAGGCAGCCATATTATTTAGACACTTTGGCTGTGTTTTGGATGTGTACCGTCCTACTGTTTATTACGTGTGTAAAAAGGGATGAGTCAGTTTATATAAGCATGTAAAGACAAGTAAAATATGTTTTATTACTTGATGTATTTGTTTAATAAAGAATAAAGTTTGCAGAGTATCGCCGTACTACCATATTTTTTAGACTGCAGTTACTCTGTGCTGGGGTTTTAATGGCAAATATAGTGTAATACAGTGTTTATTTTAAATTTTAACTTTTTTTATTTATGTAACTACACTGTACTACAGGATATTTCCCTTGAAAACCCCGAACGCAGACTAAGAGGCCCATTAGGATCTCGGACGGATCGCCACCGCCCGCATGGCAGTGGCGATCCACCCAAGATCCTTCCGCCCGCCACCCATTCCCCCCGCCATATAACTATGGCGGGGGGACCACGTCGGACAGAAAGACCATCCGCCGCTTTTCAAAAAGGGTTTAATATGGTGGCGTGTCTGTTAGACACCGCCAGCCATATTATCATGGGTGCGGAAAGATTCCTTTCCGTGGCGGCATTGCCGCCGCGGAAAGGCATGCAGGAATAGACTGCGGGGGCACGTTGCAGGCACCTAGGGACTCTGGGGGGTGGGGGGCATATGGGGGTACCTATGGTACCCCCCAGCAGTTCCATGCACAACATGGCAGGCACCGCGCAGTGCCTGCCATGTTGTGCATGGAAGTGCACAACATGCCTTCCTGGCATTGTGGCGGGCCCCCGCAGTCTATCGCAGGCCCCTAGGGACTCTGGGGGTGGGGGGTGTATATGGGGTACCTATGGTACCCCCCAGCATTGAAGTGCACAACATGCCTTCCTGGCATTGTTTCAGGCTGTGCTGAGCCAAATCTACAAAAAACATGCTTTCTGGATTTGTCAAGCTGCACCAAAGTTTATATATATATATATATATATCTATAAATATATATATATATATATATATATATATATATATATATATATATATATATCTCCTACTGGCGATAGCCAGTAGGTGTATATTTAGTTAGGACCTAGTTACCATAGGAAATCCCCAACATTCTATTGGGAATAACTTTGGCGCCGATTGAGGAATCTGTGTGTAATTTTCCTTAAAATTGCCTCGTTTCGCTCTGCTCCTTCCCTGAAAGTTTCGGGGGGGATTCATCAAGCGAGGGCCGAGAAAAAAGGGGTGTCCCAAAACATGTTTTTCCCATGTTAATTTCCATAGGAAACTTTAGACACTGCTACAGCCCGAACGGCTGAATGGAATTACACCAAACTTGGCAAAATGGTAGGGACTGGAGATGTGCCTTTGCTATGTTTCGTGAAAATCACTCCAGTAGTTTTTGCAAAAATTGAATGTGAAATGTAGCCCAATGCAAATTTCCATAGGACCTTTAGACACGGCTACAGCCCGAACGGCTGAATGGAATTACACCAAACTTGGCAAAATGGTAGGGACTGGTATGCAGTAGTGCCTTTTTATATTTGGTGAAAATCACTCCAGTAGTTGTTGAGAAAATTGAATTTTCCCAAATTATATATTTATGGGCGGGACACCGTCCGTGCAGAAAGGTCTTTGCATGGTCCTTGCACTGTGCGCGGAACCTAGCGTGCACGAGTGGAATTCTGATTGGCTTTTGGACATCTGTCAACATTCCAGTCAGTCTAGATGAGGAAGTGCTGTCCGCCATCTTGTTTTTGTGGCGGAAGGTAGCTGTAAACAGAAGGCTAGTACTTGAAAAGGAGGCAGGGTAGAGATTCCTGATCCCCCTAGGTTTTGTCATGGGGTCTCTAAAGGACCCCGAAGATCGAAAAAAAATCAATTAAAAAAAAAAATTGCGGGGTCCGCAGACCGTGCACGGACGGTGGTCTAAAAAGACAAAAAAATACATTTAAATAACAAGTTTGAGTGTTTAGGTGTTGGTTAAGTGTAATATGGAGTGGTGACTTTTTCACCTTTGGGTTTAGATAGGTGTTTTGTGGAAATTTAGTATGGTAATAGATAGAGAGCAGTGGGTGTAGGTTGAAGATTATGTGAGTTTGAAAGTGTTGAAATTTTGAACCAATTAAAATCTTACTTTGGTTTTGATTTTGTGTGTGATGAAATTTGATTGGCTGGGTATCTGAATATGTATGATAAATGAGAGGGAAACACAGCCATTTTGTAATTATATTGTCTGAGGTACACTTGTGAGGGATTTTTTTGAGTTGAATTTCTGGTGTGAGATTGACACAGTATTTACTGTTAAACAGTTTTCTAGAAGGTTAGTTGTTAATTTGTAAGGAGATCTATGTTGTTTAAGTTAATAGGAAAATGTTTTGCTACTCTCTCTGTCTTTCTCTCTCTCTCATTGCGTCCCTTTCTGTCCACCACTGTTCTTTTTTTCCTTTTTATCTTTTTCTGAAAATTCTTTTGTTTCACTTATTCCTTTTTCTTTTCTCTTTATATTGTTGTTTTTCTCTCAGTCTTCGATGTTCCTGTTGATGAGAGTAATTTTGAAGGAGAATTTTATGATGGAGGAGATGGCATGGAGGATTTCTATGATGAATCCTTCGATTCAGATTTAATGGAAGCTTTGGAGTTCATTGAGTTTGAGGATTCTTTTTGGGAGATTTTCAATGTTGATATTGCTGATGATGCAATGTTAGACGATGATTTAAATTTCCAAAATTCCCAACTATAAATTTATATTTAGTACATAAAATGTGTTTGAGAAATTAAACTTTCTTCCTACTTTCTTCTTTCTAGAAGGAACAACTTGAGGCTGTTAAAAATCCCGGAAGGGAAAGAGGAAGGGGAGATAAAGAACTTTGTTGCAACCATACTCAAAGACTCCCTCAATCTGGAAGAATCAGTGTCTGAACTAGAGTCCGATATACAGAGGGTACATTGTGACCCCTTCCGTCTCAACCCAAGCAGAGCCAAACCAAGAAAGATCCTGGTGAACTTCCGAACATATTCATTGAAAGAAAAGATACTAAACTTAGCACTCAAAACCAAGACCCTGAAAACTTCAGACTTCCCTTTCAAAGTTAGATCTGACTTATCTAAAACCACATTAGACAGGCAATGGGAATTAGGCCAGCGGATGGAGAAGTTTAGAGGACTGGGAGCCACCGTCCAGATGCGATTCCCCGCCTTCTTAAGGATAATGTACAATAATAAAATGTACAACATCAAGTCTCCCTTCGAAGCAGATGAGCTATTAGCTTCTATCAGTGAATTCGCAAAGCCCCCTTGACACTTGTAATAGCTAGCAAATTACAAAGGGAAAATATAAGAGTTAGAAACACGAACAAAAACTAAAAAAGGGGAAGAAATAAACATCAAGGAAAAAAAAGAAATAGGGGGAAGAAGTAATGGTAATGAGTATTTGGGAAAAAAAGAGATAAAATAAATAACAGTTAAAAAAAGAAAAAGAAAAAAATAATAATGATCAGGTAAAAAAAAAGGGGAGAAAAAAAATGGAAGGGAAAAAGAGGGAAAAAAAGGGAAAAAAATAAAAATCTCACTACAGATCACCACCTCCCGTAAAGCTAATCTTGATAAGAAGTCCCGTGCTAGACCAATCCTTTCTATGATTCACGCCTAATAACACCTTTGAAGTTCGAGGGTCATTAGAAGTTACAACATATTTAACATAGTTAATATTTAATATAATAAAATTATATTCTCATTATTTATCATTGCCTATAAAACATTGAGTACATCGACCGATAAAGGAGAAAATGAGGGCAGCAGACAGGAACACGTCGGGGGACGACAATCTGGCAAGACATCCAGCCAGAGTAATTTGGGGGGGGGGGGGTTCCAGGGGTGGGAGGGGGGGAGGCACAAAAAAAAGTTCTCATAAGCTGAATCTCATAATCTTAAAAAATATAGATCCAAAGGCGCGATACAATCATTGCTTGGTTAGTACAGGAAATGGTAGGCAGACAACCGGCAATAAAGCACTAGAGCTGTGGGATGATAAAATGGATGACAGATATTAAATTCTTATCCTGGAACGTCAACGGTCTGCAAGTAAGGGCGAGAAGACACAAAATTATACAGTACCTTAGAGACTCACCCGCGCAGATCATGGCGATTCAGGAGACACATCTAAACAAACAGGAGATTACTGATATACTAAAAAAATTGAAATGGGTCGATAAATTTGTAAGTACGGACCACAACCCCAGTATTCGCAGGACTGCCATCATTTTCAAAAAAGGAGCAAGGGCCCAGATCACGGACTGGAAAACAGATGCGAGCGGTAGATGGCTGATAGCTAATGTTCAATTGTACTAAGGCGTCTTACTATTGTTAGTTATTATGGCCCTAATCAGGACGATTCCTCTTACCTAAATATTTTACAGAACCACCTGATTACTTGCTCAGACCCCATAATATGGATGGGAGATTTCAATCTAGTGTTAGATCCAAAACTAGATAAATCTCCCAGCTCTAGAGCCGTAGTGCAAAGTAACATGAGGGATACGCTCCGGAGCTGCATGTCAAACCTTGGGTTAAACGATCTTTGGAGACAAAGAGCTGGGAAAACCATGGAAGTCTCCTTTCATAACTATAAGTACAAGCATAAATCGCGAATCGACTATGCCTTATTCAGCCTATCTCTTAAAGATCAGATTAAAAATTTAACATACTTGCCTTTGCATCTATCAGACCACTCTGCTATTCTCTTCTCGCTAAAACTAGAGCAGGAATCTACTCATGCATCATGGTCTTTTGACCGAACAATACTATTAGAGGAAGAGGAGAGAGATTATCTTATACGTGAAACCGCCTCCTTTTTAGAGTGGAATATAGGCTCTGCTTCTCTGGTAAATGTATTGGAGGCCTGGAAAGCTTATATAAGGGGCTTCAAGAGGAGAAAAGAGAACTAAAAGGTAAATTAGATGCGCTACTGCAAGAAAGATTGAACAAAAGATGGCAGGCCAGCAAACTCTCGAACTTTGAATACGGCGAATCTGCTGGAAAATTGCTAGCCTGGAAAATAAAAGCTGACCAGACTAGAAATTATATTAAAGAAGTGAGAGTGGCTGGGATAGGACGACGGATATTGACATCGGGGAAGCTTTTAGCGATTTTTTTCGAAACCTCTAATCAGAAGAGATTAACGCTAATTTTGAGGAAAGTTCTGAATGGCTGGATAAGGTTACTCTTCCAAGGCTAAATAGGTCCCAAAGAGAAAATCTCGATAAAGAAATAACAGAACCAGAAGTTGAAAATGTTATCAAACAACTAAAACAGGGGAAGGCCGCGGGACCGGATGGTCTCCCAGGAGAATTATTTCGGGTACTTAACTCTATTCTCACCCCGGTCCTTACGATCCTATTTAATAATATACTAATCAGAGGCGAGACACCACCTAGTTCCTGGGGGGAAGCAAACATAGCCCTAATATTAAAAACAGGCAAAGATCCAGTTGAGTGCGGATCATATCGTCCAATCTCGCTTCTCAATAATGACTATAAAATCTTTGCGTCAATTCTGGCTGCACGATTGGGAAGCGAGATTGGATCAATTATCCATCTTGATCAAAAGGGGTTTATTAGAGGCCGACAATTGTCTGATTTAACATATGATTTAGTGGGAGCCGCTGACATCGCCTCAACGTTTTCTTTACCCCTTGCAACTATGACACTTGACGCAACAAAAGCGTTCGACAGGGTAAACTGGGCATATTTAAATACAACAATGGATAAATTTCAACTTGGTTCCAAATTCTGCAGAACCATTGGCTTACTATGTAATAACCCCAGAGCCTGTCTATTAGTAAATGGCACGCGAACAACTCCCTTTAAAATCAGCAGAGGAACAAGGCAGGGGTGCCCCCTCTCTCCCCTCCATTTTAATTTATACGTAGAGCCATTTGCGCAGTCCATAAGAGAGGATATTAATATCCTGCACTTCTCTTTTTCCGGATGGGAGAAGAAAGTCGGGCTATATGCCGACGATATACTCATCTACACAACGGACCCTGCTCTGGCATTTCCAACGGTTATTTATAAAGAAGGCGGAGGAATTTGGGAAATTCTCTGGATATGAAATAAATGCCGGGAAGACAGAAATAATGGCCTGGAATATCTCTAATCTCCAACTCCCGGTAAAATCCTCAATCCGATACTTGGGAATAACAATAACCAAAGACTTAGATCTTCTGGCTCAAAATAACCTGGCCCGGATCTCCCGTGAATCCAAAATCTTGATGAAATCCTGGTCCTTTCTCCCGCTTACCATCTTCGGGAGAACCAGTCTGATAAAAATGAGTATTCTCCCCAAATATACATTCATTTTTAATACTATCCCACTAACTTTTGAAACTAAACAACTTGTAAAATGCCAACAAAACATTAATTCATTTATCTGGGGCTACAAATCTAGCAGACTGGCGTGGAGGAAACTAAGAAGAAGAAGAGAAAAGGGGGGGCTCACCTTGCCAGACTTGGAATGCTACGCCTGGGCTTTTCATTTGACCCACTCCAGGATGCTACTTAAGATCCCCTTGGACAATGCAAATGGCAATATGTTTAAGGCAATGCTATTGGGTTCTGACCTCCCACTGAATGGCTTCTTATTTAAGTTCGGCCACCAGAAATTCTTTAAAAAAGTCAGACTAAAGTCACTACTGGGCACCATAAAAGAATGGACCCAAATCAAATCTAAGGCTGGGATAGGGTATCTCTCTAATCACGCACCGATCTGGGAATTACCTGGGCTTTCACCACAACACTCCAATAGAGTTAAAAGGGTCCTACTGGACGCTGGTATAACACGGTGGGGGGAATTAGTGGTAGAAGGATCCCTTATGAAATGGGAAACATTCAAGCTCAGGGTAACATCATTACTCTCCTGGCTAGTATATATACAACTGGCCAGCTGGCTTCGAACTCAATCAAAGAAAAAAGCAATAATGGGTGAATACAGCCCCTTAGAAAACAACTTAGTGGAGAAACCCGCGGGAAGAAAGGAAGTTGCACTCTACTATTGGAATATCATAGAGGATGGAGAGGGCGACCTCAACCTTCCGGTAAAACTTTTGGGAGGAGAGGGAGAATTCCATGTGGAGGACACATGGGAGGAATCTTTTACCCTCCTCTACAAAATCATTAAGCCAGCATGGCTGAGGCGCAATCATTTCTTCATGCTACATCGGGTGTACTACTCCCCCAAGAGACTCTTGAAATGTCAACCCGGGAAATGTTGTAGCAAATGCTCTTTCCCAGCAGCCTCAGACTTACATATGTTTTGGGAGTGCCCGAATATCTCTACTTATTGGCCAGAAATCAAGATATCACTCAAATCAATTCTTAGAATTCCTATCCCCCTGACATGGTCTTTAATCATCTTTGGCCTAAACGAGAACATCAAGGGATTAGAAAGAGAATTCTTATATTATGCTATTCTACTAGCAAGAAGAGAAATTTGTAAGAACTGGGTCAACACAAACTCTCCGACACATGCAGAGTGGCTGTCTTCACTATACGCAACATCGAAGGTCGATCTAACTAAAATATGTAGCCCTCGCTCGGTGAGATTTTGGGATTTCTTGATTGAGTGGAGAAGGTATAATTAGTCAACCCGAGTTTTTTTATTTTTTTGTTATTTTTTTTTCTCCGGGTCCGATGATTAGGCCTAAATCTCCTTGTCCAAAGGGAGGCACCCCAAGCCATACTGCTGTCGGACTACTTGCCAATAAATGGCCCGAATGGAGATTGTTCGTGCAGGGTTCTTCATGGCCTGAGATATCTTGTCTGCCCTTCTGGGTACTAGGAGACCATTTATTGGTCTCTTGGTGTCACAGCGGAGATTGGGTCTCATGGTTGAAGCGCCCCTGGATCGACTATATGGCTAATGAGGACAAAAAAAAAAAAAGAGAAATTAAAAATTTTTAAATGTAATTTATGAGTTAGTGGTCAAATAGTTGTTGTATGCAGTGAGATTTGTAGTATAGAGTCCAACATTTTTGTGTTATATAGTAAGTTTACTCATAACCTTAGGCCTTATTAAAATGTAAAGACATGGAGATTGCATGATCGTATGGGAACCGTGTAACTGTAACTGCATTGCTGTAATTTTTGAAATACCAATGCTGCCTTGTCTTTTTATACTACCCTAACAGCAGTGCACAATCCTTATTACTAAAGACTTGATAAAGCTAGTTTAATATTAAGTATTTCTAAAAACGATAAATTAAAGTGATTTTTTTTTTCTTTCCAAGTTACAGCACGAAAATTTAAATATAAAATGGATCACCACAATGAGGAGGCCGTTGTAATTTTTAATGAATTTTCTGCAACCTATATTGAGATTATCAATGAACCAGAAATTGACAGTATCAGTAATAATCAAGTTGATGTTGGAGGCGAAGACATGACATTTCTTTGATCAGTCTGTGGATGATGAATTATTAGAATGTTTGGACACCATAGAGTGCCAGGAAATTTCTTTGCAGACTTTTCATGAGGAGAATCCAGAAGATGTGAATGAAGAAGAAATACGAGATCAGTTAATGTTGGAAGTTCTTTTAAATTTTGAAAATTCTGAAGATTAAATTTATATTTAGAAAGTAAGAATTCTTTGTTTGTAATTTATGAGGTAGTTGCCAAGTGATTGTGGTATGATGTAAGACTTGTAGTATAGAGTGCAATATCGCCGCCATTTTGTGGTTTTAAAAGAAAGTTACCAATAAAAGATGAAAACGTGGAAAGGGGGCAGGGTTGAGTGTCCATGACCCCCTAGGCAAAGGGGGCAGGGTAGAAACAACCTGACCGCCTAGGCCTGCTCAGGTGGTCCCACAAGGATATTAACATATTTAAACGTTATCCGCTAATAGAATTTGCATTTCTCTAATCACGCACCGATCTGGGAATTACCTGGGCTTTCACCACAACACTCCAATAGAGTTAAAAGGGTCCTACTGGACGCTGGTATAACACGGTGGGGGGAATTAGTGGTAGAAGGATCCCTTATGAAATGGGAAACATTCAAGCTCAGGGTAACATCATTACTCTCCTGGCTAGTATATATACAACTGGCCAGCTGGCTTCGAACTCAATCAAAGAAAAAAGCAATAATGGGTGAATACAGCCCCTTAGAAAACAACTTAGTGGAGAAACCCGCGGGAAGAAAGGAAGTTGCACTCTACTATTGGAATATCATAGAGGATGGAGAGGGCGACCTCAACCTTCCGGTAAAACTTTTGGGAGGAGAGGGAGAATTCCATGTGGAGGACACATGGGAGGAATCTTTTACCCTCCTCTACAAAATCATTAAGCCAGCATGGCTGAGGCGCAATCATTTCTTCATGCTACATCGGGTGTACTACTCCCCCAAGAGACTCTTGAAATGTCAACCCGGGAAATGTTGTAGCAAATGCTCTTTCCCAGCAGCCTCAGACTTACATATGTTTTGGGAGTGCCCGAATATCTCTACTTATTGGCCAGAAATCAAGATATCACTCAAATCAATTCTTAGAATTCCTATCCCCCTGACATGGTCTTTAATCATCTTTGGCCTAAACGAGAACATCAAGGGATTAGAAAGAGAATTCTTATATTATGCTATTCTACTAGCAAGAAGAGAAATTTGTAAGAACTGGGTCAACACAAACTCTCCGACACATGCAGAGTGGCTGTCTTCACTTTACGCAACATCGAAGGTCGATCTAACTAAAATATGTAGCCCTCGCTCGGTGAGATTTTGGGATTTCTTGATTGAGTGGAGAAGGTATAATTAGTCAACCCGAGTTTTTTTATTTTTTTTTTATTTTTTTTTCTCCGGGTCCGATGATTAGGCCTAAATCTCCTTGTCCAAAGGGAGGCACCCCAAGCCATACTGCTGTCGGACTACTTGCCAATAAATGGCCCGAATGGAGATTGTTCGTGCAGGGTTCTTCATGGCCTGAGATATCTTGTCTGCCCTTCTGGGTACTAGGAGACCATTTATTGGTCTCTTGGTGTCACAGCGGAGATTGGGTCTCATGGTTGAAGCGCCCCTGGATCGACTATATGGCTAATGAGGACAAAAAAAAAAAAAGAGAAATTAAAAATTTTTAAATGTAATTTATGAGTTAGTGGTCAAATAGTTGTTGTATGCAGTGAGATTTGTAGTATAGAGTCCAACATTTTTGTGTTATATAGTAAGTTTACTCATAACCTTAGGCCTTATTAAAATGTAAAGACATGGAGATTGCATGATTGTATGGGAACCGTGTAACTGTAACTGCATTGCTGTAATTTTTGAAATACCAATGCTGCCTTGTCTTTTTATACTACCCTAACAGCAGTGCACAATCCTTATTACTAAAGACTTGATAAAGCTAGTTTAATATTAAGTATTTCTAAAAACGATAAATTAAAGTGATTTTTTTTTTCTTTCCAAGTTACAGCACGAAAATTTAAATATAAAATGGATCACCACAATGAGGAGGCCGTTGTAATTTTTAATGAATTTTCTGCAACCTATATTGAGATTATCAATGAACCAGAAATTGACAGTATCAGTAATAATCAAGTTGATGTTGGAGGCGAAGACATGACATTTCTTTGATCAGTCTGTGGATGATGAATTATTAGAATGTTTGGACACCATAGAGTGCCAGGAAATTTCTTTGCAGACTTTTCATGAGGAGAATCCAGAAGATGTGAATGAAGAAGAAATACGAGATCAGTTAATGTTGGAAGTTCTTTTAAATTTTGAAAATTCTGAAGATTAAATTTATATTTAGAAAGTAAGAATTCTTTGTTTGTAATTTATGAGGTAGTTGCCAAGTGATTGTGGTATGATGTAAGACTTGTAGTATAGAGTGCAATATCGCCGCCATTTTGTGGTTTTAAAAGAAAGTTACCAATAAAAGATGAAAACGTGGAAAGGGGGCAGGGTTGAGTGTCCATGACCCCCTAGGCAAAGGGGGCAGGGTAGAAACAACCTGACCGCCTAGGCCTGCTCAGGTGGTCCCACAAGGATATTAACATATTTAAACGTTATCCGCTAATAGAATTTGCATTTAAAAAACCTTGAGAATTCACTGAAAAAACCATAGGTTTCAGGCCTTATATAGTTAGGAATTAGCATTAAAAAAACTTGCAAATTCACTGAAAAAACCATAGGTTTCAGGCCTTATATAGCTAGGAATTAGCATATAAAAACATTTGAAATTCACTGAAAAAAACCATAAATTTCAGGCCTTATATAGTTAGGAATTAGCATTTTAAAAAACCTTTGAAATTCACTCAAAGTATAAGTTTTAGGGGTGTTATAGTTAGCTGGACATTTCACTCATACAAAACCATTGAAATTGCTCCTATATAGTTAGTTGTACTAACTATATTTCGCGCACCCGCAATCCACTGCTGATGATGTCACATATTAGATCATTCATGACATGGTCAGTGACATCACTGATGACATCTCAAATGACATCATTGATGACATCATCCAGTGAAAGTGGTTTGCTTTGTTATTTAAATATGCATTATATATATATAGCAATTTGCATTGAAGAATGAGTGGATATATATAAATAAATATTTGGATGGAGGATTTAGTAGCAGTGTAATTGACTGTTGACCAATTTATAGTGTCTCACTAAATATAGTGGATAGTGACTAAACTGTATGAATATCTGTCAGTTGTTGTGTAAACTGATTCTACAGTTGGTTACTAGCTATGTGAAAGTCTATATTAGTTATTGATTAGTTAACTGAGTATTTGTATGGGAGTGTGAAAGTGTGTACGGTTCGGTGGGGGGTGTGTGACTGTTCAAAGATGTGTGAATAGTTGATTCAGTTGATATATGAAGTTAAAACTACATGCATGTAAGTAAGTACATGCATGAGTGACTATATAAAACTGTTGGTGAATGAGTGGATGTGTATGTAGATGTTGGAATTACCTAATAAGTTGTTGTAATTGGTATTGGTTTCTCCTTTTTTAAGAAAAGTTTAGTTTCTATTTTTGAA
Source organism: Lissotriton vulgaris (assembly GCF_964263255.1). NCBI lineage: Eukaryota > Metazoa > Chordata > Amphibia > Caudata > Salamandridae > Lissotriton > Lissotriton vulgaris. Next base: position 266,253,045 of record NC_141686.1, read on the forward strand.
TGTGTGTGTCAAAGGTTATTTTATGCTGATAGGAGGTCTGCCACTTTGTCACAAGGATGTTGTCATCAGTGATGTCATTTGAGATGTCATCAGTGATGTCACTGACCATGTCATGAGTGATGTAATATGTGACGTCATCAGCAGTGCATTGCACGCGCAAGTTATAGTGAGTCCAACTAACTATAACGTGGGAATTTCAATGGTTTTATGCGAGTAAAATTTCCACGTAACTATAACTGGTGTGAAACCTATGGTTTTTTCAGTGAATATATATATAATATATATAGAGAGAGAGAGAGAGAGAGAACATTTTCCGTACATAGTTGTCCCCCTGAGCATATTCTTTTACTATATATTCAAAGAATGGACATGCATGGGGTTTTGCTTCAAGGATATTGCAATTCATAATCTGGAGGCACATTCCAAACGCAGGCTCATTTTGTTCTTTGGTTTAACGACGTACCCGCGCCCATTAACAGAATGCCATTTTCCAGTGACGCTCACTGGGACTGGGAAAGAAGGGCAGACAGAGTGGCGTGGTTGAGATGCACTCGGCCTTGCCCTCTTTCTACCTCCTCAGACACACCGTGCCAGGAGATCAGTCTGTGCAGTTATAATAAAATGTTTAATGATTAATGTTGAGTCTTGGACCTGTCCCTAAGGTTTCTGGTTTCTGATTAATGCTAGAATGGCCATAAATTGTGGAGCCAAATGTGTGGATTATGCATAATGTCCCCCCATCTCTCCACAGCTCTTGGGGACACTCGGAGCACTTCAGACCATTGGTTAGGACAGTCCACCCTCCATTGTGTTTTTTTGGTGCTGCCGGATTCTTCTAGGAATTTGTGTAGGTGAAGCATTGTGCCCTTTCCCCTTCAGGAGAGTAACCCTTTTCATCCTCCCGTTCACAAGTGCGGTCTGTAATTTAAAAACTAACCCCACTCACATGCCGGGTAATCATCATGTGTGTGTCTTTCTCCCCCTGAAGTGGAAATCGGGTTGCCATCTCGACGGTGTGTTTTTTTCAGAGTGATTAAAAAACCACACACGTTTTCTCTGAACAGAAGCGGAGAAGCTGTTACACGAATAGTTGGAGTGCGTTGATTATAGAGCAAAGGATTATGTACACCCTGATTATAAGTGAGCATCGTCATATGTTTGCTGGTGTCAGTAGTGTATCATGTTTGCCAAGGGGCCCTAGTGGGATGACAGAAAAGGGGACTGACTAGACCCCGGCAGGGAAGCAAATGACATCCAAGCAAATGACATCCATAATTGGCGTGCAAAAAGCCTTCGACGTGCCTAGACCTTGGTGCCACGGTACCTGCTGCTCTAGTGAAAGTCTCGTAGCCAGCTGGCGTCTGTACGATACATACAACCGTTAACCATGGGCAATAAACTCAGCTCTGCTAGCAGAGATTTGGTAACTACGCATTTCACTAAAAACACAGAATTCAGGCAATAGTAGTGGAGTTAGCTACTGCACCCACAAAAACATATAACCAATTCACGAAAGTAAACTTTAAAAAATACCAGGCAATGAGAGAGGTGATGATTTTGGGGTCACCGCTAACCTAGGGGGAGGGCAAGCAGATGCCTTTGTTAAATATTAGAATGCGATGTGAACATTACCGGCACCATCTTGTCCCATTTAGGCCTTTACGAGCGCATAAGCGGCAGCCATTTTAGACACTGTGGTCACTTCTTAACATTGCCGATCGCCTGCACATCTCCCTGACCTCACAATCATCCCCCACGCGCTGGCAGCCCCCAAGCACAAATGCTAGAGTCATAAAGCATCCTCAGCACGACCCTGCCCCCGAAGCCACTTCCCGTGCCCACATACCCTTTCATCTCTTGCGCACGAACAGGCCCTTCGATAATCTCCTACCCTGCACCTGGCTGTTCGATCCGATCCCAGGACATAATCAACCCCTGCGGATACAGTTTATTGCCCCTGTACATTAGGATTCCGCCTCACATCAAAGGAGCCGGAATTAATCAACGCCACAAACCCCATGAGATCCGACCGATTGCGCACATTTCAGCTCCTGCCAGAATACCCAGCTGCGCGATAGCAATCACCTATTGAAACCGGGGTGGGGTACAGTATGGTTGATGTGTGTGGGAACGGGCCTGAAGCGGGAATTCCAGAGAAGGTTTACAATGCATCAAAGTAATGTCAAGAATGTGTTACACTGCAATAAAGGAATAAAACTGTGTAGAAAAGGCCAAGCCACAGAGGTACAGTTACAGCACCTCGAGACGACACCCTGTTGGTCCGATCTGACGTGTTTTCCTTCGAAGAATAAATACGTTTCCTGCTTTCCAGTTTCCAGTGCCCGCCTCTTTTATTTGATAGTTTATCGAGAGAATTAAGGCATTGATCGCCGGCAGTGCTTGAGGATATCTGGGGAAAATTAGCTTTTTCTACAATTGGCGTCCCAAACGTGGGGCCCATCAGCGACTTGTGGGTCCAGTGAGAGAGGTCCTAACGACGGAGTGAACAACTGCAACGATCGGGAAGAGCTCCTGCCCGAAAGACCCTCGTCTGGCAGCCGATCATCCGACCTTCACTGGTTCTAAACGGACCTCTCGCGAATGATCTGCGGTCCTGACTGGGAACCCGCAGGAGTGCCGTGGCATAACGGAGAAATAGAGGACGATCGGGCGCTGGGAAGTGGAAGACGAGAAACAGTCCATACGGTCCGGGTAAGGTCGTGAAACACGTTATTGATTGATTGATTGTTGGAATATACTAGTATTGCTCTATTGATTGGGTCATTTAGCCTTCGTTGCTGCTCGACATATTTATTATTGGCTCTATTGATTGGGTCATTTAGCCTTCGTTGCTGCTCGACATATTTATTATTGGTTCTATTAGATTGAATCGTTTAGCCTTCGTTGCTGCTCGAGGAAATCTATCTGGTTCTCTTGAGATATTCTCTGTTTGCAAATAACGAAGAATAGGAATATTCTGTCTAGTCTTTGCAGATAGCAAAGGATAGGTAGTGCTGACCTTTGTCCAACATTGTTTGTGATTTTATTTGAGCGATTATACGTCATGCCTATCTTCTCACCACTGATTGGAAATTGGTTCAACCCGGACCGTTTATTAGAGGTAGATCATCCAGCTCCACTGGAGGGAACCCCTAATAAAGACATGTATGTGAAGTATGGACTAGTCGCTGTAGCTTATAGTAAACTATGGCATAAGCACACAAAGAAAGATCGAGAAAGTCAGTGGCCACTGATGGGATCTTTTGACCTTAAAAAAAAATAGAAGCGCTAGAATTAGCCCTTCGCAAAAATAAAACAGTGCCAACCATGCTTGACAGTCTCGACATGTGGCGCAAAGAAGCAACGCAAGGTAAAAAGAGAGACGAAGCTAAGAATGAAAAGGAGCTCAGAAAAGCAGCTCTCTTAGCTAGTAAAAAGCTAGAAGAAATAAAGGAAAGAGAAAAAGCTAGAAAGGAACAAGAATTTGAAATCTCAGGCCAGTGCCCTGTTAGAACACACTCAATGCTTTACCCTGAGCTACCATCGAAACAAAGAACAGATGATGATTTGCTTTTAGGTCCCCGATCATCTATATGCCTCCTCCTTATGCCCCTACCCATCCCTTAGTACAGCACCTAGAACCCCAGAACCTAATTGAAAGTTGTGCCAGGGCCTTGGTACCCACGGCCTCCGCGCCGACCGAGCCTCTCGTGCAAAACCTCACCGCGAAGGACACATCAGAAAAGATGGAAATGAAAGAAAAAAAACTGGCAAGAATCTCACGTTTGAGCACAACTGAACGAGCCGGAATCGAGAAAATAGTAAAGGCTCTAATTAATAGGAAAGAAACAGAAGAATACATAACTGACACGTATAACTCCTACGCTGGCAATCACAAACGACATTTCGTTGTGCGTTTTTGTTACCACGCCCTCACGATGTACGAGGAAAAGTATCGAGAGATAGGGCCTAATCGACTCATGACTCTATACAGAAAGGTAGATACAGGGGACGAGAGTGAATGCAACGTAGCAGAACTTTTCTAATATGTCTTGGTAGTCTTCCGCCACCTCATAGAACAGGGACAAACAGTCAAAAGCGCACCCCCTGTGGTAGTCGAACCCCAGATACAAAAGATAGATAACATGATACCCATAAAAGAAGCAGCCCCCTACTGGGTTCCCCCAAGGGGACATAAATCATCAAGACGCTAAAGGAAGGGTGGTGTACAATTGGGTGTACCAACCCTAGGATAGACAAGATATCCTGACGTTTCGCAAATCCTTGCCGGAATTACGAAAGAATCCCACTGCTTTTTATTTATTTATTTATTTATTTTTAATTAGAGAACCAGTAGCAGCATAGGACAAACACAGGTAAGTTTAAACAGTAAGTACAAGGAAAAAATACAGGTAATAGAAAAAAACGAGAAAAAAAAAGAACAAAATGCTTCAAGAATGGATACATTATACATACATTTAAGAACTATGGAGCTGAATACTAAGACTAGAGCTACTAAGTGGCATAAAAACAAAGAAATTATAAGAGTACAATCAAACAGAGTCTTGTATACCTCAGCCAATTCCACTAGGGATTATCCCAGCTTTCCAGTTTGAGACAGGCCGCCAGATTGCCTCCCCTCGAAGCCTTGCTTTGAAGCCTCTAGTAGCAAATGTAGCCGGTTCGTAGCTGTAAACCGCTAAGAAACGGGCTAGCCACATCTGAAAGCTGGGTGGGGAAGCTTCCTTCCAACGGGCGGACAGAATTAGCCTCAGTACCGCTGTGCCAATAAACAACAATCTTTCTTCAGTTTTTGAAAGTTTTAAAGAGTTGTCAAAACCCAAATAGGGTATCAGACTCGGGGAGTTTATGACAAAATAGTTTTTCCCAAAAAGAAGAAATCATACTTTTTATACCATTGAGCTCTGAACAGTTGCTAAACATATAGGTAGAGTGGCGGGTCCTTGTAAACATCGCGGACACAAATCACTCTCTCTTTTGCCCCATGCAAAAAGTTTAGCCGGGGTAAAATAAAGATCGAATACTGTCTTGAAAAGTTGAGCTTTTAGGTTACTAGCCATAAATAATTTATGGCTCAACTCCAGGACTCTGTCTATATCAATGTCTGGATTATTAAGTTTCGCCGCCCATTTAGTTTCCGTCTGTTCTATATCATCCTGTGTTTCAGTCAGAAGGGTGTCATAAAACATTCCTATCCTAGTATTTGGTCTAACCAATACCTCAATTATATCAATTTTTGAAAGACACAATGTAGACCCTTTGGCTCTTAGCTTAGCGAAGACCTGAGCAAACTTTAGGAAGTCCCCATTAGGGAGACCATATTTCATTCTTAAATCAATAAAAACAGTGTCAAAACATTTTAGCAAAAACTCGTTAACAGTTTTAATACCCAGCCTTTCCCATTTCCTTGCAGTAGAATCAAAATCAAGACCATGTGTAATAGTAGAATGCCACAGAGGTGTATAACGGTTGATTTTCCCGATATGCATGTGTTTGGCTACTTTATCCCAAATTTTCCAGGCCCTATTTAGGATTTCTCCCTTATTCTTCTTGTAATTACTTGCCTCAGTCCTTCTTAATAATAAGCCTTTAGCATCCTGACCGAGTAAGAGCTCATAAATTGAAGAAATTGACACTGTACCGGTCCGACTTTCTTCGATCGAATCTAACACTATAGGAGTAAGCTGTTTAAGGAATGCTGCCCAGTGGTAGAAAATTATGTTAGGTAGAGTAAGCCCACCCCTATCCAATGGAAGAGACAGAAAAGAGTGTGATCGCCTAATCTTTCCATGTTGCCATACAAATTTAGAAAAGGGGTGGTGATGAACAGAGTGTCTGAATTAAGCAGACCACTCTTACCCAGTCCAAAGATCAGGGCTTGATCCATCACCGTTTTTTAGCTCACTGCACCATCCCAGCTCAGAACCTGGCTACATGCAAATTAGTCTGTTCCTGTCCCAGTGCATGATGGGAACAGGGCAAACCAAACTACCAAGCCAATTCTTATACTGGGAAGGAAACAAGCTTCCGGGGACCGGTTTCTGGCATTTCAGCCGTCGTCGGCCCGGCTTGCTTGAATCCTGATGGTGCAATGAGCAAGGGACTCACATATGAGTATACCCTTCCACGCTTATGGTGGACAAAATGATTCGGAAAAGGGGGTGGTGATGAACAGAGTGTCTGAATTAAGCAGACCACTCTTACCCAGTCCAAAGATCAGGGCTTGATCCATCACCGTTTTTTAGCTCACTGCACCATCCCAGCTCAGAACCTGGCTACATGCAAATTAGTCTGTTCCTGTCCCAGTGCATGATGGGAACAGGGCAAACCAAACTACCAAGCCAATTCTTATACTGGGAAGGAAACAAGCTTCCGGGGACCGGTTTCTGGCATTTCAGCCGTCGTCGGCCCGGCTTGCTTGAATCCTGATGGTGCAATGAGCAAGGGACTCACATCTGAGTATACCCTTCCACGCTTTTGGTAGACAAAATGATTCAGAAAAGGGGGTGGTGATGAACAGAGTGTCTGAATTAAGCAGACCACTCTTACCCAGTCCAAAGATCAGGGCTTGATCCATCACCGTTTTTTAGCTCACTGCACCATCCCAGCTCAGAACCTGGCTACATGCAAATTAGTCTGTTCCTGTCCCAGTGCATGATGGAAACAGGGCAAACGAAACTACCAAGCCAATTCTTATACAGGGAAGGAAACAAGCTTCCGGGGACCGGCTTCTGGCATTTCAGCCGTCGTCGGCCCGGCTTGCTTGAATCCTGATGGTGCAATGAGCAAGGGACTCATATCTGAGTATATCAGACATTCTGTTCATCACCACCCCCTTTTCTGAATCGCTTTTGGCCACTATAGGTATGGCAGGGTATACTCAGACATGAGTCCCTTGCTCACTGCACCATCAGGATTCAAGCAAGCCGGGCCGACGATGGCTGAAATGCCAGAAACCGGTCCCCGGAAGCTTGTCTCCTTTCCAGTGAAGAATTGGCTTGGTAGTCTGGTCTGCCCTGTTCCCATGATGCACTGGGCCAGGGACAGACTAATTTGCATGTAGCCAGGTTCTGAGCTGGGATGGTGCAGTGAGCTAAAAAACGGTGATGGATCAAGCCCTGATCTTTGGACTGGGTAAGAGTGGTCTGCTTAATTCAGACACTCTGTTCATCACCACCCCCTATTCTGAATCGCTTTTGGCCACTATAGGTGTGGCAGGGTATACTCAGACATGAGTCCCTTGCTCACTGCACCATCAGGATTCAAGCAAGCCGGGCCGACGACAGCTGAAATGCCAGAAACCGGTCCCCGGAAGCTTGTCTCCTTTCCAGTGAAGAATTGGCTTGGTAGTCTGGTCTGCCCTGTTCCCATGATGCACTGGGCCAGGGACAGACTAATTTGCATGTAGCCAGGTTCTGAGCTGGGATGGTGCAGTGAGCTAAAAAACGGTGATGGATCAAGCCCTGATCTTTGGACTGGGTAAGAGTGGTCTGCTTAATTCAGACACTCTGTTCATCACCACCCCCTTTTCTGAATCGCCATACAAATTTAGACATGAGGGCGTTGATCAATGTAAGAATTTTAGGTTCAACAGCTAAAGGAATAGCTCGAAATAAATATAGGCATCTAGGTAATACATTCATTTTCAAATAATTGACCCTACCTATAATGAAGAGGTAGAGACCGTTTACCCTATCCAAATCAGTCTTTATCTTTTCAAGGAGCGGATAAAAATTAAGCTTCACTACAAGCTTAGTATTAGAGCAGATGGCTACTCCAAGATAAGTAGCTGTCTTGGCTCTTCTTTGATCTGGGCAGACAGCAATATCGGTACATAAGATTACAGTCTTTCCTCTATTAAGAGAATACCCTGAGCAATTACCATATTCTAAGGAGACTCGCTCTATTTCGCGGATCGCCTCGATCGGGTCGGGTGTTAAAACCGCAATGTCATCGGCATAAGCTAACACTTTTGTCTCAAACTGGTTACAGAGCGCTGGTTTGATAATATTGCTTTCCAAAAATTTAGAATCCCACCGCTTTTTATACAGAACTAGGTACAGCTTTGGAATCAATGCTCATGACCCTTGCCGACATCGATTTGTTCTTTGGGTTATGTTTGCCAGCTGACGTGTGGAAGCAAATCCAGAAAGTCAACCACACTGACCTGCTCGGACATACCTGGGAACAACTCGACGCCCTAGATAAGCAACGAAACCCTGGACAGAAACCTCTAAAAGCCATTCTAGACCTCCCAGATAAAATATTGCAAAAAGTGAAAACCCTAATACCTGAGAAAAAGGTAGACTGGTCTATAGTAACAGCCTGCCGCCAAATACCCCAAGAAGATGTTTCCGAATACTGCTCCCGGTTCGAAGTGGTGTTCTCCGATTACAGTGGACAGGACCACTGCCACCGAACATCACCTGTTCGTACAAAATTATGTAAAAGGTCTCATACCGGAAGTTTCACAGAAACTTCAAACAAGTGAAAGCCGTTGGGCTGCCTCAAAGCCCGCGGCCATCCTCCAGATGGCCCAGTATTACGAGCACCAAAAGAATGAAAGCGATAGAGCTTCTGAAAAGAAAAATAAAGATCTAAAAGAATGAGTCATGATAGCTCAGTTACAGAATGTAAATATAGGAAAGGAACAGTATAAGGGAGGTTATCAGCAGAATACTCCTAGAACCCCACTGCCCAGGAACAATGCACCCGCACCCTATGCTGGACCTAGAGACTTAGGCGGTAATCTGTGTGCATTTTGTAAAGAGTACGGACATTGGAAGTCGCAATGCCCGGTCCTGTTAGAGATAAATAGGAATAAAGAGACAAGAGACTTAGTGAACGGACCGAGAACTAGAGGTCGCGGGCGAGGGTACACAAACAACGTTAGTGACGACAGGCCAGGTAGAATGAATACCTTTGACCGACCCGACAGAATCAGTACCAGCAATCTGATTACAAGAATGCATACGATTTTGCATAGGACTGCCTAGGGCAAGGAAGGGATCCAGTCGAGCTCTATGTTGACCAGGAAGGCCCTTATGTTACCGCAAAGGTCCTAGGCATGGAGTCTCCATTTTTGGTAGATACGGGAGCAACACGTAGTGCATTATCTAAGCGACTGATTCCAAGGGCACCCTTATCTGGCTCACATGTAACATCAATAGGATTTGATGGTACGCCCTCCACCAACCCTTTGTCCAAACCGATTCCTTTTGACCTTGAAAATAATACCACAGACACAACCTTCCTTCTCTCCTCCAATACCCCTGATGCTATTATGGGTCTTGACTTGTTAAAACATTTTCAAGCTACTATCAGGTGCTCGCCCGACGGAGTTCGAGTCATCCTTTATGACAACCCCAACCTACTCAGGTCCTGCCCTTCACAACACATGTATCCCATTACTGAAGCTAACGTGTCCCTACTTGATAACTTACGGTCGCACTTATGGGCGAAAGCTGACTCGGACGTATGATGAATGCTGACAGACCGAGTTCATGTGACATTACGACAAGACGCGACTTTACCGAAAATACCCCAGTACAAGATATCACCAGAGGGTGAGAAAGCACTAATTGAGATAATACAGTCATTAGTGGATGCAGGAGTAGTAGAGGAAGTAGTGAGTAATGTCTGTAACAGTCCGATCCTACCAATCATTAAAAGACAAGGAGAGGGAGATGAGAAAGCGTACCGTTTCATCGTTGACCTATGAGAGATCAACAAAATAGTCGTGCCACAGTACCCCGTAGTTTCTGATATTACCACTATCCTGACACTGATCCCGTCCACTGCCAGCACCTTCACTGTCATTGACCTAAAGAATGCCTTCTTCTCCATACCCATTCACCCAGACAGCCGCTACCTCTTTGGATTTACCCTAGGATCCCGCTTGTATAGATTTTGTAGAGCACCCCAGGGGTACACTCAAAGCCCAAGCATCTATAGCCAGGCGCTCAAAAGACAGCTAGACGCAGTTCAGTTGGAAGACGGAGTGGTGTTAATACAGTATGTAGATGATATTCTTTTAGCCGCCGACACCACTCCGCTTGCAGTCACAGCCACCATCCAACTCCTACACTTCCTTGCAGAGAACGGTCACAAAGTATCCCGAAAGAAGCTACAGTTCTGTAAACCCCAAGTGGCTTACCTAGGACACCTCTTATCAAAGGAAGGTAGAAAATTGACACCAGACAGAATCCAGACTATCCTAGATACTCCTGTCCCTAAGAACCAGAAGCAAGTCCGCTCACTGGTAGGCCTCACCTCATTCTGCCGACAATGGTTGCCGAACTTTAGTCTCATCATCAAGCCCCTGCTTTCCCTCCTAGCCAAAGATGTTCCCTTTCCACTCCCTTGGACTCCTGAATGTCAGGCCTCTTTTAAGGAATTGCGGGACACCCTTTGTTCGGCACCCATTCTAGAAACCCCAAACTACTCCAAACCATTCTCCCTTTTCACTCACGAAAGGGAGGGATGTGCATTATCTGTCCTGACACAATCAATTGGCCCTAAACAGCGCCCTTGCGCTTATTTCTCAGCTACCCTTCATCCCGTGGCCAGGGCATTACCAGCCTGCCTACAGGCTGTAGCAGCCCCAGCAGTCTTGATACGGCAGAGTGAAGGAATTGTGCTTTCCAACCCCCTCACAGTGTTAGTACCTCATGCTGTTGACACCCTTCTGAACGAGACAAAGACCCAACACCTGACTAGTGCACGACTGGCTGGATATGAACTGACCCTACTGGCACCACACATTACTCTGAAGCGATGCACCACTCTAAACCCAGCCACTGTGTTACCCCTGCCTGAGAACGACCCTGATGTAACTCCCCTACATGGCTCTGTGACCCTTACCGATGAACAGACCAAGAGTAGAGTAGACCTCCGAGACACTGCCTTCCCAGAACCTGACGGAGAACTATGGGTGGATGGCTCATGTATCAAACTCCCCGATGGTACCACCTCAGCCGCATATGCCGTCACCACTGCCCGAAACATTATTGAGACAGCCCGAATTGCACAACGATCCGCACAAGCGGCAGAACTGATTGCCCTCACACGAGCATGTATTTTAGCAGCAGGAAAAACAGTCAACATATACACTGACCGTCAGTATGCCTTTGGGGTGGTACACCATTTTGCACTCCTATGGAGGGAAAGGAGATTCCTGACCTCACATGGCACACCGATTTAACTTGGAGATTTAGTCTCCGCCCTAACAGAAGCAGTCCTCCTCTTCAAGCAGCTAGCAGTAATAAAATGCCAAGCACACAAGAAAGTAACAGACATTGTAGGACAAGTAAATGCCTTAGCTGACGTTACTGCCCGAGCCACAGCCGGAAACAGACTGACGACACGAATGAGTGTGACCAGGTCGCAGGCAGAGAAATGGACAGATGCTAGGACCACTATCAGAGATATCCAACAGATGAGGACACAACACGAACTGACTGAATGGGCTCGGGTGGGATTAAATGACGACGAAGGCTGCTGGAGGACTAAAGACAGAGACAAATGGTTGCAACCCAACGCTTATCTGATCCCCATGTTGACCATGGCACACTTACCAGCACATATAGGATCTGCCCCCATGACCGAACTGATTACCAGGGTATGGCATAATGACAAGATCGCAGATTCAGCAAAATGCCTCGTACAGCAATGCAAGATATGTTTGCAAAACAACCCGGGGAAAGGGACAGTAGTAGCCCAGGGAGGATTTGGAATTCCTGACCAGCCCTTTGAGATCCTTCAAATGGACTACATTCAGCTAGAAAGGTGCCAGGGCCTGAAATACGTCCTAGTTATTGTATGCACCTTCAGCAAATGGGTGGAAGCCTACCCCACTCGTGATAACACTGCTACAGCTACTGCAAAGGTATTACTGAAGGAATTATTCCCCAGGTATGGCCTTTGTAGAATTTTATGGAGCGACAATGGCCCTCACTTTGTAGCCGAAGTTACCCAGCCCATATTGAAAGTATTAGGAGTAAGACAAAAGTTTCACGCAGTCTTCCACCCCCAATCTGCAGGCCTAGTAGAAAGACACAACGCCACGCTGGAGTTAAAACTAGCTAAGATAGTTGCAACCACTGGACTAAAATGGCCTGACGCCCTTCCCCTGGCATTACTTTCAATGGGCTCCACTCCAACCCAACACCAGTTGACTCCATACGAGGTTGTCTGTGGCCGGCCTATGAATATCTGGGCGGCGCCAAAGCCAACTTCCATCAACAATGTCCCGGACATCCTAATGTCTGATTATTTGCACAAACTCATGAACGAACTAACTTATCCACCAACAGGTGAAGCAAGCCATTCCAGACGCATCCACGGGCCCTGGACACGACATCCGACCTGGGGACTACGTGTTGGTCTGAAACTTCCAAAGAACGAAAAGCTTGAACCCAGGTGGACGGGCCCCTGGCAAGTCTTGATCACCACCCGAACTGCACTTCGAGTGGAAGGAAAAAGAAATTGGCTGCATGCGCACCACTGCAAAATATCATCAACCCTGAGAGCGACCGAAAACGTGGACACCCAAGAAGAGCTCCTGACGAAAGACCGACCTGCCCTATGCTGCTACCCTGAAACAGAGATACTCGAATTGGCAGAATATCCCGATCCCACTGTGCCATCCAGGAAAGGGTACAACTTGCGACAAAAGGAGAGTGCTTCGGCCAAGCAGACTACTAAGTAAGTCAAAAATCTCAGAGTGGTAGCTAACACTACAAAGGCTACCAGGAGAGATGCTAGACAAAGTATGTGGTCCTGCCAGTCACTGAGCCTCTTGAAGGTGATGGAAGATTCCGGACGACCGAAGACCCACCGTAAAGACCCCAAGACTGCCAAGCTGCATAGTACAAAGACAATTGCACTTTTCATTGCTTCCCTCATCTGCCTCCTGCTGATGGTCACAGTTTGGATCGTGGAAGAAAGTGCTCCCGCTCACAAGACATTGATATCACCCACTATGCAGCCCCCCACCAAGAAACAACATTATTTGATTTCGCTATCACCCCATCTCCGAGAATGACTCAAGGAATTTTGGAACAATTCTTTTGTACAGTTGCAGCATCAACACAATCATGCTGCCAATGCAACAAACTGTTGGGTCTGTGGGCTACTACCTCATGCAACTGAACATTCTAAAAATGCAAGTGTTTAACAATCCGGCCCGACAATCTTTCTCATACCTACGAAAACGAACTGCTGCAACTCTGACTGTGGCCTTATCTGTGGTGAACGTCTCAGGCCTTGTTTGCATCACCCAACATGTACTTTGTCTGTGGTACGAAAGCTTACACTTGGCTCCCTAAAGGCTGGGGGGGCACTTGCTACATCGCCTTTGTTCTACCTCCCACGTACATAGCATCAGCAGGCCATCACCGTGAAAAACGCTCCAAGGATTGTGAGCAAGCAAACTCCACTGTGGCACAGTTCATTGATGTAACAAAAGGTCTCATCCTTCTGTGGTGTCCGATGGCAAACAGTCGAGCCATCCGACATCTAACCCAAGCAGTTGAAACAGCATTGAACATAACAGCAGACATCCTCTTGAACAACACAGCCAAGCTTCAGGCGGTCCGCTTAGTGGCTCTGAAGAATCGCCTTGTTTTGGATGTTGTATTAGCGGATCGTGGAGGAGCATGCCGCATCATCGGGGCCAGCTGTTGCATCTTTGTCCCTGATAGTTCACCATCTGTTTACAAAGCAATCAAACACCTTCAGTGACTGGCGTCAGAGATTAACCAAGAGCAAGGAGGCTGGACACTTGGAAGTTGGTTGAGAGACTGGGGCTGGAAGCTGTTGATGATATTATTGGTACCAATGTTCATTATATGTGGTTGCTGTTTTGGGATACAGTGCCTACCACCCCTGTGCTCACTTTTTATGAACTGCATTTGCCCTAAGACTTTGGACACTAAATTAGAAAATATGAAAGTATTGTATGAGAGAGAAATTCAGAATATGATGGAATTTGTCATAGATTGACAAGATGACGAGGCATGTTCAAAGGAAGGACTGTTAAATATTAGAATGCGATGTGAACATTACCGGCGCCATCTTGTCCCATTTAGGCCTTTACGAGCGCATAAGCGGCAGCCGTTTTAGACACTGTGGCCACTTTGTAACATTGCCGATCGCCTGCACGTCTCCCTGACCTCACAATCATCCCCCACGCGTTGGCAGCCCCCAAGCACACATGCTAGAGTCATAAAGCATCCTCAACGTGACCCTGCCCCCGAAGCCACTTCCCCTGCCGAGCCCACATACCCTTTCATCTCTTGCGCACGAACAGGCCCTTCGATAATCTCCTCCCCTGCACCTGGCTGTTCGATCCGATCCCAGGCTATAATTAACCCCTGCGGATACAGTTTATTGCCCCCGTGCAGTAGGATTCCGCCTCACATCAAAGGAGCAGAAATTAATCAACGCCACAAACCCCATGAGATCCGACTGATTGCGCGCATTTCAGCTCCTGCCAGAATACCCAGCTGCGCGATAGCAATCACCTATTGAAACCGGGGTGGGGTACAGTATGGTTGATGAGTGTGGGAACGGGCCTTAAGCGGGAATTCCAGAGAAGGTTTACAATGCATCAAAGTAATGTCAGGAATGTGTTACACTGCAATAAAGGAATGAAACTGTGTATAAAAGGCCAAGCCACAGAGGTACAGTTAGAGCACCTCGAGACAACACCCTGTTGGTCCGATCTGACGTGTTTTCCTTCGAAGAATAAATACGTTTCCTGCTTTCCAGTTCCAGCGCCCGCCTCTTTTATTTGATAGTTTATCGAGAGAATTAAGGCATTGATCGCCGGCAGTGCTTGAAGATATCTGGGGAAAATCTGCTTTTTCTACACCTTGAACACAAAGAACATATCATGCTGAACGATTCAGTGGTGGTCCCATCCTCCTAGGACCACCCCCAAGCAAAGTTATGGGGAAAAATACAATGCCAACCACGGGCCCAGCAAAGCATTACGGGGCGAGATTCTACAGAGCAGTGAATATTATAGTATTAACTCTCAGCTAAGCCTGGAGAGCCTTGAGGAATTTTTTTGATATTGGATACTATAATATTCACTGCACTCTAGAATCTTGTTCAGTATGATGTGTTCTTTGTGTTCAAGGCATCTGCTTGGTTCTCCCCCTAGGTTAGTGAGGACACCAAAATCATCACCTCTCTCTCTGCTTGCTGTATTTTTATTTTCACTTTTGTGAGATAGCTATATGCATTTTTGCATGTAATGAAAGCGTTACTTGTTGCTTTATCAAGGGTATGTGAGGTTTCTGTTTTAATAATTGGGGTGATACAGTACGGAGTTCACAGAGTTGTTTATTAATTCCGCAGGATTCCACGTAGTACTACGACCAACCTTAAAAACGCTGCCAAACCCACACATTTTGTAACTGGTTTAGTAAGCTCTCCAGTATATTCTGAATGCTGCTTCGTACTTTGTTTATATCAGAATTGCAATGCTTCACTTCTTACGACATATACCGTGTGTGACTAGGTCATGGGCAAAGCCTTCTTTTACGGACACTAAATACTCTGCCCCTAACACTGGCTGCATAAAGCTGTGTACATGTTGTTGCTTGTTATCACTTGAGGTGAAAGTGATGACATAAGTAAGCACCCCCATACACCACTCTATACTAAGGCAGTAAGTAAAAGGCCCAGAAGTAGCAGCAATGGCTTCGGGTGAATAGTGAGTGCATCAGAAACTGACCCCAGAGACAGATATTGCCTCAGAAGCCACTGTGGGCACCGCGGCTGGGTCCATGCCAGTGTTCGGGCCACCGGCGCCTCCTGCCGACTCAAAGCAGATGCAACTCCTGCAGCCCGGCTAGGGTGGCCTGCAGTGACTCTCCTATGCGATCCCAGTCCACGCCTTCACGTCCCGCGATGTACCCCAACTGCATGTCCGTCTCTAACTACAGCCCCAAGGCATTGCAGGCTCCCCCAGTAGGTGCAGTATTGGGAAAAGACCCTAGGAGAGGGCTGATGACAGAGAGGAGACTGGGTAACTGACACAAGAAGAAGGACAAGGCACCGGGAAGTGTGAAGAGAGCGCAATGAAAAAGACAGGGGGCAGTAGATTGTACTGGGAACAAGAGCAGAAGGAGAGTAGACAAGAGAAGGAAAGTAAGGTTGCCAGGGAAGGGCAGTAAGGGCGTTTGTATAAGATTCAGGCTCTGTAGGCATGGGACAATGGTAGTGCTCAGGTATCTGAAAGCAACAGGTTAGTATTAGATTCCTTACCTTAGAATATCCCCAGGCGTCAGACTGGATCCGGAAACTCTTGCGTATCAGTACTAAGTGTGAGCGGGAAATTCGTTACGCTCGCGGATTTTGCAGATTTTTGGGAAATCCACAATCCGCGAATTTTGCGGATTTCCCGCAAAATCCGCAAAAAAAAATCCGCGAACGTAACGGGTTCAAACGTTGAACCCCCACTCATGCAACTATTTTACAATGGCGCCAGCAAGCTGCCAGCGCCGTTGTAAAATAGTTACAAAATTAGCTTGCACAGGAACCACTAGATAAAACGAAGCAGGTGCTGCTTTATTTTATCGAAGTGCTTCCTGTGCAAGCTAACTTTGTAACTATTTTACAACGGCGCTGGCAGCTTGCTGGCGCCATTGTAAAATAGTTGCATGGCTGGGCACAGGTCTGCAGCTCACTCAAGGGACCCCTGCGCCCTTCGGGGCGACTGCATAGTAACACACACATGGTCGCTCGAACTAGTTGATGCTCAAAATCAGTGACTCATTCATTAGCCCAAAAACAATCGTGAGCGTCGTCGAGGCTGGACAGGTGTGCCTTCTTCCCAAATCTACCGTGGAAATTCAGCTGTGATGCTGGATAGGCTTTGCATCCTTGACTTTCACGAGCGCAATACCCGTGCTGTTCCTGTGACCAGGAGCTTCTTTCTCTTCATCTGCTGAACTGATCTTTCTCTGACCTTTTATTCACACCTACTGGGCACATTGTGTTCGCACGGGTTTCTGCAAGTTCGCACGCGTTTTGTACAATTTCGCAATTTGCGAAATTGTACAAAACCCTCGCGAACTTGCAGAAACCCGTGCGAACATAAAAAAAAAAATCCGCAAATTCGCGAGAATTCGCGGATTTTGCGGATTGCGAGTTCGCAAATCCGCAAAATTCGCGAACGCGAGATTCGCAAAATTCGCCCATACTTAATCAGTACCCCTGCGCGTCGGTAGGCGTTGTCTGCAGCTCCGCATCCGTCGTAGGCGTTGTTGCGCCGGGATGACGTCACCAGAGTACTTAGACGCCGCCCTCGCGCTCTGACATCAGTTCTTTTTTCCGCGCCACCTAAGCACAGAACCGGAGATGTAGTACCCTTTTAGTCATTTTTTGACTAAAACTTTGATCTTTTTGATCCGTTTTTCGAGTCGATTGACTCCGACGGTGCCAATAGGGATGCCCGGGTTCAAACCCTGCTACAAGTGCTGCCGATTGATGTCTGTTACCGACCCCCATCGCCGGTGTCTTCAGTGTCTAGGCCTCGACCACGACAACAGAACCTGCTCCGACTGCCGGACTCTGACGTCCAAGGCTAGGTGGGAGCAGTCCCGCAAGCAGCTTGAGCTCTGGCAGTCGGCCCGCGCCGTTCAAGGTCCCGGTCCCACAGGAGGTTGAGGGACCGGTCGCAGAGTCGGAGCCCTCGTAGTTCCGAGAGTCGGCATCGGTCTTCGGGATCAAGATCCTCAGGTAAGAGGCATGAGAGGTCGGAAAGGCGTCATCGCTCTTCTGACCCATCTCGATGATCACGCGACGCGGCCGGGGGTTCGGGTGACACCACCCACGCGACTCCGACGGAGTCACGGGCGTCGCCGCCTGACCCATACCTTCCTGTCCTTGGGCATGACGTGACGCCAGAGGAGATCGAGCGGTACCTCATGGCCATGAGGTCTCTCCCTTCTCCGCCGGGTTCCGTGGCACCTTCGGGCCCAGCGGTCCTGGCTGGGGGGCCTAGCGGGTCGGGTGCTTCGGCTCCGATGCCGTCGAGTGCTTCGGCCAAAAATGGCGACTTCGGTCCCGGCGCCGCAGGCCCTCACTGGATCCGGTTCCGGATCTGGGTCGTCGCCGGTCGACCTCACGACCTCATCGGCGACGGCCCCTAGGCCTCTGGGCAACACGTCCCCGATCCTGCCCTCTATTCGGTTCCGGCGCAGCTCTAGACATCGTTTGGAGACTTTTATTTCCACGAACCGGCCCCATCCTTTGAACCTGCATACCAGGAGATCGGTGACGAGGGGCATTGGAAGGGGTCTGAGGACCCTCTGGCATGGGAGTGTCAGTCTCAGCAGGACTGGACAGGTGAGCTTGAGACTGCCAGTGGGCTGGACACCTCGCCAGACACTGGTTTTGTCTCCCCTCCACCGTGGCTACGGAGGAGGGGGCTGCCTACAGTGTGGTGCTGACGCGGGCGGCCATGGCCTTGGGCCTGGAGCTCCCCATCGTGGCCGTGAGGACTAACCTCCTCACTGAGGTCCTTAAACCGCAGTCAAGCTCGGCTGAGCCTCTGCTGCTGTTTAAAGAGGCCTTGTCAGATGTACTTTTGGGCACTTGGTCCAAGCCCGCTACAGGTCAGCCTGTAGATAGGAACGTGGCAAGACGCCACCGCCCGGCTCCGGCCGACCCTTGCTTCCTGTCCACCCACCCCACCCCGAGAGCCTGGTCATCCAGGCCTCTAACTCCCAAAACGCATTCCTGACGGCCCGCAGAGGGGGAATCCAAGAGATACGAGCAATACGGTAAGAAGGTATTCTCCTCCCTGAGTTTGGGACTGCGGTCAGTCAACACTGCGTGCCTCTTGGGCCGCTACATCCACTCTCTGTGGGACACGGTTGCGGACGTGCTGCCAGAATGTCCAGTGGAGGTTAGGACTAAATTCACCCAAGCCCTTGCGGAGGGTCGAGATGCAGCACGGTTTTCTATCCGGTGTGGGCTGGATACCACAGACTCACTGGGCAGAGCGATGGCAACGACGGTGGCAATTCGTCGCCAGGCCTGGTTGAGGTCCGCCCATTTTTCGGGCGATGTCCAGAACACTCTTATGGACATGCTGTTCGATGGCCATCGCCTTTTAGGCGACAAGGCAGACCATGCGCTTGAGCACTTTTAAGGACTCCAGGGCTACGGCCAAGTCCTTGGGCCTCTCGGCCCCGCGCCAGCAAACGGGTGCCTTTTGCTCCTTTCGTGGCCAAGGAAGGGGCGCTCCCACATGTGCTGCCAGCCACGCACCGCAGACTAACATCCAATGCGGTGGCGGACATGGAAACTGCCGTGGCGGCGGTCGGGGACAACGGCGAGGCCAGTCCACACCTTCCCCCGCAGCATCCGCCTCTAAAGCCTCCTAGTCCATTCTTTCAGGCCCATGTGACGCCAGTGGGGGGCAGGGTTCGCCATCACCACTTCCACTGGCACACTGTCACTTCGGACAGGTGGGTGTTGCAAATCGTCCGAAGGGGCTACTTCCTCCCCTTCGAGACGACTCCTCCAGCCATGCCACCGCTATACCACCGCATGTCGGGGCACCACTTGCAACTTCTGCAAGAGGAAGTTACGGCCCTCTTTGCCAAGGGGGCCATCGAGCTTGTTCCTGGGCCGGAAGTAGGGTGTGGTTGTTACTCCCACTACTTTCTGGTACCCAAGAAGGGCAAAGGGGGCCTACGCCCTATCTTGGACCTACGGAACGTCAGCGACTTCCTCCGGAAAGAGAAGTTCAAGATGCTGACACTGGCTCAGGTCTAAGCTGCCCTGGACCCAGGAGACTGGATGGTAGCGTTGGACTTGCAGGACGCTTATTTCCACATTCCCGTCCTGCCGGCCCACCGGCGCTACCTGCGGTTCACGGTAGGCCACGAGCACTTTCAGTTTACCGTGCTCCCCTACGGCCTTACCAGCGCCCCAGGTGATGGCGGTGGTCGCAGCTCATCTGCGCAGGTTAGGGGTTTCAGTCTTTCCCTACCTCGACGACTGGTTGTTGAAGGCGGGCTCGCCCCAGACAGTCGTCAGCCACCTCAGACAATGGCAGACCTCCTGCACCAGCTGGGGTTTTCCATCAATGTGCCAAAGTCACACCTGTGCCCCTCTCAGAGGCTCCTCTTCATCGGAGCGGTTCTCGACTCGGCGCAGTTTCGGGTTTATCCTCTCAAACAGCGGGTTTGGGATATTCAGGCTCTGATTCCAATCTTTCAGCCTTTATCTCGGGTCTCGGTCAGGTTGACGCTGCGGCTTCTTGGGCTGATGGCCTCCTGCATCCTTCTGGTGCATCACGCCCGGTGGCGGATGCGGGCTCTGCAGTGGGACCTGAAGTTTCAGTGGGCCCAGCATCAGGGCAACCTGTCCGACCATGTCCTGATCTCAGAGGGCACTGCGAGACAGCTGCAGTGGTGGCTCACGGACCGCGATTGGGTCAGCGGCAGGTCCCTCTCCTTACCCCAACCAGAGCACATAGTTGTGACGGACGCGTCCCTCCTAGGTTGGGGAGGTCACATGGGAGTGGCGGAGATCAGAGGCCTCTGGTCTCCGGCGGAGTCCCGGCTCCATATCAACCTTCTGGAGCTGAGGGCGATTCGTCTAGCACTGAAGGCATTCATCCCCTCTGTCCGGGGGAGCGTAGTGCAGGTGTTCACGGACAACACCACCGCCATGTGGTACTCCAACAAACAGGGCGGAGTGCAGTCGTGGACCCTCTGCCAGGAGACTCTGCGCCTCTGGAATTGGCTGGAACATCAGGGCATGACCCTGGTGGTTCAACACCTGGCAGGTGTTAACCATAAAACTCAGCTCTCCTTCCCTCTTTTCCTGGTCTGCAACCTCACTCACCCTACCAACAGGTTCCGCTAGCGCTTGGACACCTCAGGGCAGCAATTCGCGCTCTAAAAATTCACTTTCATTCATTCATTCATTCATTCAGGTTCTCTGAACGCCAGGGTGGACGAACTCAGCCGGCGGTGCATGATGGATTACGAATGGCGTCTGAACTCGGATGTGGCGCAAGGCCTCTTTCTGCCGTGGGGAGCACCTTGGTTAGATCTATTCGCCACAAAAGAGAACGCGCAATGTCATCAGTTCTGCGCATTGGAATTTCCAAGGCGGCACTCGCTCGGAGACGCTTTTCGTCGCGAGTGGAGTTGCGGTCTGTTGTACGCCTTTCCGCTTATACCACTTCTGCCCAGATTGCTGAAGAAGATCAAGCGTGACCGGGCCCAAGTTATCCTTGTGGCTCCGGACGGGGCACGAAGGTACTGGTATCTCGAGCTACTCAGTATGTCTGTCGGTCCCCCGGTTCGTCTGCCTTTTCAGGAGGACCTTCTGTCGCAGCAGCGGGGGATGGCTCTCCACCCGAACCTGTCCAGTCTCCACCTTCATGCTTGGAGATTGAGCGCCGACAGTTGAGGCCATTTGACTTGCCTCCTGAAGTCTGTACTGTGATTCTGGCAGCCAGGCGTCCCTCCACAAAGTCGGTATACGCCTGCAGGTGGAACAGATTTGTGGCATGTGCACAGCAAAGGCTGTCGATTCTCTCTCGGACCCTCTTTCTGAGGTTCATCTCTTCCTTTTTTCTCTTGCCCAGCGGGGCTCTGCTCTGGGCACTCTCAAGGGCTACCTTTCTGCCCTTTCAGCCTTTTTTTAGGCTACCTGATCAGCCATCTTTGTTCAAGTCCCCAATTGTAAATAGGTTTTTGAAGGGCATCACACACATGTTCCCCCGTTCCATTCGTGATGCCTCAGTGGGACCTGAATCTCTACCTATCAGATGTGCGCTTCCTTTGAGCCACTTCATAACTGTTCTCTTCGCCGTCTTACTCTGAAGACTGCTTTCCTGGTCGCCATCACCTCTGCCAGGAGAGTGAGTGAGCTCCAAGCTCTTTCTTCCAAACCTCCTTTCCTTTCTGTCCATCCGGACAAGGTTGTGTTGCGGACAAGACCCTCTTTCCTGGCCAAGGTTGTCACAGCCTTCCACATCGGGCAGTCCATCACCTGGCCCTCCTTCTTTCCGCCTCCGCATCCCTCAAAGGAGGAAGAGCGGCTCCACCGTCTGGACCCAAAACGTGCGCTCTCGTTTTATCTGGATCGCACACGACAGTTCCGGGTGGATTACCAACTCTTTGTTGGTTACGTGGGCGCTAAGAAGGGACGGGCGGTACACAAGCGGACCATCTCTCAGTGGGTCGTGTTGTGTATCAAGGCATGCTACTCCTTGGCTAAGAAGGAACCTCCTGTTGGGCTGAGGGCCCATTCCACTCGGGCCACGGCGACTACTACTGCCCTGGGTCGGGGAGTCCCCTTGCAGGACATTTGTCAGGCAGCTACGTGGGCCTCGCTGCACACGTTTGCAAGACACTACTGCCTGGACAATCCAGTCCGGAGGGATGGCTTCTTTGGCCGTTCTGTCTTCCAGGACTTTCTGGTGTGATTATTGGTTTGCAGACCCACCACCGGGGTTGGTATTGCTGGGGTATCTATTCTAAGGTAAGGAATCTAAAACTAACCGGTTTCTTTCAGATGAACAAGTTACTTACCTTCGGTAACGATATATCTGGAAGAAACAGTAGTTAGTATTAGATTCCTTACCGCCCCACCCATCCTCCCCGTTCTGCGATCCGATATCTAGGGTTAAGGGCATCCCCTTTCAGGGCCCTAGTTTCATGGCAACAGTGTTGGTTTTTATCATGGCTCTGCGTTTTTGGCGTGGAAAAGCTGTGTATAAGAACTTACGTCAGCGCGTGAGGGCAGCGTCTGAGTACTCCGGCTACGTCATCCCGGCTCAAACGACGCCAACGAAGGACGCCGAGCCGCAGGCGACGCCTACGGACATGCAGGGGTACTGCTACGCAAAAGTTTCCGGATCCAGTCTGACGCCTAGGGATATTCTAAGGTAAAGAATCTAATGCCAACTACTGTTTCTTCCAGATATATATTGTTACCAAAGGTAAGTAACTTGTTCTTCAGGACAGGAAGCTATACTACTCGGTGCTCAATAAGTATCTGTCCCAAGACCTCTCCGCTCACGATATATAAAGCATTCCCCCAGGGACCTGGCCCACTCAGGGGGCAAACAAAAAAAACAAGCACTGGAAACCAAGCTTGTCTTTTGATTTTTTTTGCCTTGAATCCACAGAGTTCATAGCAAATAAAAAAAAAATACCACCAGGCCTAGGGGGTCAGGGTATTCCTACCCTGCCCCCTTAGGGTTTTTTGTCATTTAATACATCCTGGTTGAAGTGTTGGCAGCCAATCACATCTCACCATATATATATATTCATTGAAGGGTCTTTGCTAAAAACATATATATATATATGTAGTGAACAAGGCGGCAACGCCGAAACGCGTCTGAGCAGACACTGATCTAAGAATAAAAGTTTGGATTCATATTCACGGAGTCAGCGCCTTCTTCAATCGTATGAGCATGGTATGAAAGAATATATATATATATATATATATATATATATATATATATATATATATATATATATATATATTTAACAATGATAGCTCCTACCCTGTGGCAAGACACTTTAAGGCCGTCCCCAATAATAGTTTACAATGTCTTACATACTTTGTGATTGCCGTAGTGTCCAGACCCCGCAGGGGAGGTGATCGTGACAAAATGTTGAGAAGACTTGAATCCCAGTTTATTCTGGAACTAGATAGTCGTTTCCCTAATGGTCTGAATACCACTGAAGGCCTTCATGTATTCCTCTAATATAGAGAGCACCAAATATTGGCTAGATTGGTTTTGGAGCTTCCTGCCTCAACCGTCTTCCTTACCTATGAGTTTCTGAAAAAATATTTTATTTCTACCTTTTCACATTATCTTAACAGCACCAATTACGAATTAATTTTCTTGATATATTTTTTCCAATTTGTTATTTCTATCTTCCTCCTTTTTGGATGATAGATAGCCACATAGTAGAGGGCACTACATATTATAAGACATAGACAAAGGGGCATGATGATAAGTAGTCCTTAGGCTAGATCTCTTCTACTTCATATATATTTTTTTGCAATTTTGTTTTGACATTATAGAGTTGCACAATGCAAGATATTATGTACATGAGCCAACCACACAAATAAGCATTTATGCAGTAATAACAAGGAACATATGTATGTAACAGAACCATTACCATTATGTAGTGAATCTATATATGGATTCCAAGAACTATTTACAATGCACAGTGTTCGATTGTTTACAGATTCTTGTTTACAATGCGTTATTTTGCACAGTTATTGATTGCTTGCGAAATTTGCACCTTGCACATAGCACTTTATATGCTCTATGTTGCACCAAAAAATCTTTTGCGTAATTTGCACACTTGGATTTTAAACCATTAATTTGGTTTTCTTTTGTTCTGCTACTTTACATGTTGGCTGTACAGCATTTATGCAGTTATACTCCCTTTCTAATCTTGTATATAGCAACATATGTTTTAAATTTAAACACTTATGCATTTTTAAACGAATTGCAATTTTAAAATATATGTAGAGAACATCATTAGAAAACAGACTACTTAGCCTAATGTTTGTAGTATGTCTTCCACATCTATAGTCACAAGGGGTGTTGATGTAATGGGTTTGAAAAAAACCGGGAAAAAAATATATATAAAGTGTGGAAAAATACTTATCTGACGATCTGTGAGCAAGGGCGGACGCCCAAAACGCGCCGGATCTGGTGGCTTGACGAAAATAAATCAACTTGCCTAATATAAACACTGGAGTCGCGTGGTCTTTTTCTATCGCTGGCGAGGTGGTGGGAGAGACTACAACGGACGCATTTGAAATCGGAAGGTGGTTGCTTCTGAGGCGACTCCACTCCCCATAAGCTGGCTGCAGCGCTTAAACCAGGATTTGTTTGTTTCTCCAAGGAAAGCTTCAAGCAGCAGCCCCCGCTCCTAACCGGAATCTAACTCCACGAGAATTGGCTCAAGCGAAATGCATCTGATGAAACGCTGCAAACGCTGAAATTGACTAATCTCGTAGCGGTGAGTGCATCCGGAATCGTGAACGGTGGGGAGGAGTTTTAAGGCACATAACAATAAGACTTTTGGGAACTAATCGCGTTCAAGCCTTATTGTAATAATATCTTTGCGTATAAGTATTTTCAAGCCAACCGCAACATGCCAGCGGAAACTGTAAGAGAAAGGGAGGCGGCGGCAGATGTGCTCTATTCTAATCTACCCAAAGTGCCCACGAAGCCGGGAAACATCAAACCCGCGCCGAATGTAAACAACGACACGGAGGAGGGCAAAATAAAAACGACATTGAAACGGCTTGAGAAATGCATGCGTCAGGAACTTACGAAGTGGTGGGAGCACAAATCCCTCACAAAATACTTGGAGGAGGGTCGTGTCCCAAGAGGCCTTCGAATACTTCTGGCCCCAGCTACGAAGACCCAAATCCCGAGATGCTAAAAGAGTGGGGACAAACGAATTTAGACTCCTTGAGCAAACTAATTCAGATCCTTGTCAAATATGCTGTAATTGACAGGGAGAAACTGATGAAAGAAATTGATAACATCAATGAGACACTGGCTCCATTTGAACCCAGGGAACTCATTACAACAACTCGGAAAGAAATTGATGACAGACTAAAACTACAAGAGGAGAAAATCAAAACACGCAAAATATTTAAATTTGCAAGAGACAAGGAGGATTATGCCCAGGGCCGCATTTTCACATTTGCAAAAAAATATGAAACAGCCAAAAAAACAAAATTAGCACAGCAAATTGGAAAAAATGCACTGAAACAACAATCTAATGTCTCGGCTTCAACATCAGCCAATGCGGGAGCCAGAAGTGACGATGCAGCAGAAATCAGTGAGATCGAATCACTGACCAGTGGCTCAACATCGGATGACGGCGAGGGGCAATCCCTGGAAGTAAGCACTACAATCTTGAATCTAGGAGAAGAGATTGATTTTTTAGTCTCGGACCGCCTGCAGACCCTAAGACCACGGAAGCGACAAGAACAGCAGCCGAAAAAAGATCTGAATGTAACAAAAGGAGAAGGAACCGCCGCAAAAAACAAAAAATCACCAAAAAAAACAACGCGGCAGTATTGGCGGCAAAAGAAATAAATAACAATGTCATCATCAACTTATCTGAGACAGTACTTACTGAGGCGGAGAAACAAATCCTCAGTTTGGGACTAACATATTGTCCTGTCTCTGACTTCAATTACACAAAGGCTCGGGTTGATATATTTTGCTACATTCGTAAGCTGAAACTAATGAAATTCTTTAACATTAAAGATGGCTTGAAGGAAAACTTAGCTACCAAACCCAATACAACTGGTGCAAAAGGGACAACAGTTGAAAAAAATCCAAATGTTCAAGCGGGAGACACACAAACTTTTCTAACAATGCACCAATTGGCTGTGCCCACAACAACCAACAATGAGTCATCCTCTACTCAAGAAGAATTAAACATGGCACAAATTGGAATGGGTATGAGCCCCTTCAAGCCCAAATCTAACTTGAAATGAATGAAACTTATATAGCGCACGACTTACCCTGGGGCATCTCAGCGCTTGCTTAGGGAACCCGTCCTGGTATTCCCCTGTGAGATAACCCTGGCAGGGTATCCACAAGGTGAAAGCCAGGCATCCCACCGCGAGGGGCCGTTGTGGAGATTAAGCAAGCTATTGCCCAGAGTCGCAGAGTGTGAACCCGTGAGTTGAGAAGGCACCGGAGCGAGAATTAATGAGTCCGTGGAATTTTGAGCCCAAGACCCGCCGAGGTGGGGAATTGAACCCTGGTCCCGGGCCGAACTCAAGCTCCAGGTCTGCCGCCTCTAACCCCTGAGCCACACTTCATACCAAACATGCCTAAGGATGCTATAGACACGTTTCACGGCGTTATAGTGGAAGATCTGAAACAACTTTATCACAAGGTAAAGCACCGAAAACGCTACAAAAGCCTAAAGGAACAGGAATACATGACTTTGGTTAAAAAATTGAACAAGAACCAAGAAATTATTGTAACAATGGCAGACAAGGGAGGCAACGTGGTGATCTGGCCCCAAACAGACTATATTCAAGAGGCCTCAAGACAACTAGGCGATGGGGCTTGTTACACAAAAACAAACATGAAAATGTATAATGAGGCAAAGGAATCGCTGAAAAAACTATTATACAAATGGAAGAGAGAAGGTATGTTGTCCAAATGTGAACATGAATTTCTCCATGTCGAATCACCCGTACTTCCCAAACTATACCTATTACCAAAAGTACATAAAAAAACCATTCCTGTATCTGGTCGCCCGATCATTTCTGCCATATCCAGTGTTGCTGAACACATTGGGGAATACATTGACTATTTCCTGCAAAACATGGTAAAAACCCTGCCTACATACATAAAAGACACTGGCCATTTCATCAGCAAAATTAGAAATGTTCCCTGGAATGATGAATTGC
This sequence comes from Lissotriton vulgaris, assembly GCF_964263255.1. Classification (NCBI taxonomy): domain Eukaryota; kingdom Metazoa; phylum Chordata; class Amphibia; order Caudata; family Salamandridae; genus Lissotriton; species Lissotriton vulgaris. Next base: position 266,280,534 of record NC_141686.1, read on the forward strand.
TTTTTATAACACTCGATATAGAGTCTCTCTATACAAGCATCGAACATGAAACTGGTTTAAGAGCATTAGAACACTTCCTGGGAACACGAACTATTGATTGTTACAAACATAACAAAATGCTGTTGGAACTAATTACTTGGTGTCTTCATAATAATTTCTTTATGTTTGGCGGGGAGATCTATTTGCAACAACGTGGTGTAGCGATGGGTGCCTGCTTCTCCCCCAGCTATGCGTGTTTACACGTAGGCTGGTGGGAGGAGCAGGTACTCAAGCGCACATATGGAGCCTTAATGAACAACAACGTAGTCCATTGGATGCGTTTTATTGACGATGTGTTTGTTCTGTGGAGAGGGGACAAATTGAGTGCGGAAAACTTTATCAAAAATATTAACGTCAATGACCAAAACCTTAAATTCACATCATCCATCAGCAATGTGGAAGCTGAATTTCTAGATGTTAAGGTCTTCATTCATGAAGGAAAACTGGCCACTAAATTGCACCGCAAAAGCACTGCTGGGAACAGCATTCTTCATGCCAGCAGCGCTCACCCCAAACACATTATTGATAATATCCCCTTTTGAGACTCAAGAGAATCTGTAGTACGGAAACAGATTTCAGCAGATGTATGGAGGAATCCCTAGAAAGATTCCGATGCAGAGGATTCAAAGAATGCATCCTTAAACAAGCCGTTGCCAAAACTAAAGCAAGATCCCGAGAATCTCTATTGGCAACTGAAACTACATCTGACAATACTGATATTATCTCTAACTCAAGCACAGAAATAATGGCCCCTAGACTAATTATGACCTTTAACAAGCAGGAAAGGAAAATCAGATCAATTGTAAAACAAAGATGGCCAGTCTTAAAAACAGACCTAGTTTTGTCACCTAGATTGCCAGAAGGACCGAACATAACATATAGAAGAGGCCCTTGCCTTAGGACCCAAAATAGCAGAGAATTCCCTGAACTAACCATAAAAGACAATTGGATGCTTCGACCAGGGTTTACTTGCTGTCCTAATTGCAGGGCCTGCAAGTTCGGGATTAATACCAAAGAGTATTTTACACCATTTAATCCCACCCCAATCAAAATCATGGGATCCTTCAATTGCAAAACCGAATTTGCAGTCTATATCCTGACATACACCTGTGGTCTTAGATATGTGGGTAGTACCCGACTACAGGTACATGTCAGGATACTACAACACCTCAGAGCAATAGTTAACAATGATAGCTCCTACCCTGTGGCAAGACACTTTAAGGCAGTCCACAATAATAGTTTACAATGTCTTACATACTTTGTGTTTGCCGCAGTGTCCAGACCCCGCAGGGGAGGTGATTGTGACAAAATGTTGAGAAGACTTGAATCCCAGTTTATTCTGCAACTAGATAGTCGTTTCCCTAATGGTCTGAATACCAATGAAGACCTTCATGTATTCCTCTAATATAGAGAGCACCAAATATTGGCTAGATTGGTTGTGGAGCTTCCTGCCTCAACCGTCTTCCTTACCTATGAGTTTCTGAAAAAATATTTTATTTCTACCTTTTCACATTATCTTAACAGCACCAATTACGAATTAATTTTCTTGATATATTTTTTCCAATTTGTTATTTCTATCTTCCTCCTTTTTGGATGATAGATAGCCACATAGAAGAGGGCACTACATATTATAAGACATAGACAAAGGGGCATGATGATAAGTAGTCCTTAGGCTAGATCTCTTCTACTTCATATATATTTTTTTGCAATTTTGTTTTGACATTATAGAGTTGCACAATGCAAGATATTATGTACATGAGCCAACCACACAAATAAGCATTTATGCAGTAATAATAAGGAACATATGTATGTAACAGAACCATTACCATTATGTAGTGAATCTATATATGGGTTCCAAGAACTATTTACAATGCGTGATTTTGCACAGTGTTCGATTGTTTACAGATTCTTGTTTACAATGCGTTATTTTGCACAGTTATTGATTGCTTGCGAAATTTGCACCTTGCACATAGCACTTTATATGCTCTATGTTTCACCAAAAAATCTTTTGCGTAATTTGCACACTTGGATTTTAAACCATTAATTTGGTTTTCTTTTGTTCTGCTACTTTACATGTTGGCTGTACAGCATTTATGCAGTTATACTCCCTTTCTAATCTTGTATATAGCAACATATGTTTTAAATTTAAACACTTATGCATTTTTAAACGAATTGCAATTTTAAAATATATGTAGAGAACATCATTAGAAAACAGACTACTTAGCCTAATGTTTGTAGTATGTCTTCCACATCTATAGTCACAAGGGGTGTTGATGTAATGGGTTTGAAAAAAACGGGAAAAAAATATATATAAAGTGTGAAAAAATACTTATCTGACGATCTGTGATCAAGGGCGGACGCCCGAAACGCGTCGGATCTGGTGGCTTGACGAAAATAAATCAACTTGCCTAATATAAACACTGGAGTTGCGTGGTCTTTTTCTCTCGCTGTCGAGGTGGTGGGAGAGACTACAACGGACGTATATATATATATATATATATATATATATATATATATATATATATATATATATATATATATATATATATATATATATATATATAAATATTCTTTAAGAAGAGCTACTGATACACACAGCTTTTCAGCTCTTAACTCCCAAGTCACCCAGATGAAAGGTGAGCAGGTAAGAGCTGAAAAGCTGTGTGTATCAGTATCTCTTCTTTAAGAATTAATGGACAGTTAAGATCAGGTGTTATATCAGCCTCCAATTGACCCTGTTTCAGGATTTATGATAAAGCAGAGTGAATTATTAATGTTGTTCATCCCAGGAGCTGATAACTAAAAACGAGTAGTAGTAAAGGCATTAAACTTTAAGCATGTTTTATAATCTGTAAATGGATAAGACACTCAATAGTAAACGTGTTCCTGAAATATTCAGTGTTTGTTGGGAAGGGGAAATAGGGTTTTTATATCAAGACCCCATTGAGTATCCGTGAGGATCCACGACTCATCATTCATTGATTAACAAAATCTTTCTTAAGATGCTAAACATGATTCATTCTCATAAATTACATCATTTACCGTAGGACTATACATTTCACATGCTCTCAGAGACTGTGCAACCGTATACCATCACTGCCTCCTTACTGGCTTCTAGCCATAGATTCACAATAAAAGGTGCTTCTGCTATGGTCATGCCCATGGATCGCCCGATGCCCTGGCGATGGTTTACTTTTGTGGGTGACTTGTTGTACAAGGCCCCTTTGCTCTTCACATGCTCCGAGTAGCCATGCTTCCTTGTGTTGCATGCTTTACGCTTCTCAGCTCATGTGCCCCTCATTGCATTTCTTACATCCATGCATTCATATGCTCATTTCTCATTCATAAACTTCTGCTTCATTCAGTTTAATGCCAGACGTTTATTATAACGTTGAACAGCGATTGCTAATATATTATGCATTAATGTAAAAGAGAACATTTGAATGTTGAGAGCTTCATTGTAGACAATGGAGTGCTTCGGGCTTCTAATGGCCAGTAGAAGCCCGGAGAGCAACCAATGTTGTTTTCCTTTCACACCTGTTTCTGTGAACAGAGGCCGCTCGGATCCCGAAGGGATTTAAATCCCCTTGGGCTCTGAGAGGCCTTTGTTTTTACAAATTAGAACAATCTGCCCTCTAGGGGTGGAATAGTCTAATAGCCTTAGAGCCCTCCATAGCGGACTCAACGAGCCATTAAAGGCCACACGAGCCTTCCGCTCAGACCTTTATCGCCGGATGGCATTAAATGGCCAGTAGAGCGGCTACGTCAGGATCTAAGGCTATATTATGGTATCACATTTTTATAAATGTGCACCAGAATTCAGAGGGTAATTATTGCATTTTATATCATTAATCATAAGGTATGGCCTTTTCATAGGACAAGAAAAGGGTATTTTATTCTGATGCAAAAGCATTTTCAGGCAGCACCATCTCCGCTTTAGTTGGGAACTTCGATGGATCCGCATGCTGCAAGCACCCTAGCTGAACGCCATGAGCTCACAGAGCCGGCTTTATCTATGCCTTTCGCGACTTAGAAGGCCACAATTGAGCCAAGTTTCGACCTTCTCACAACGCTGTGCTTTTTTAAAATGACTTTATTATCCAAGAAAGGTTTGCATGCTAGCGTTAATCTGAGAAGCTCATATAAGAACTTTGATGCAGGCAAGTTTTTGTTAGAGGCAAGAAAAGGGTGGCTACCATAGCTTGTTTTTTTCCCACCAAGATGATATAATGAATAACATCTTAGCACCATCTAATGTTGCTGTTTTTAATATACTGTTTAACCGCATGTTTAATTACAACCATTTTATTTATTTATGTAGGAACATCTTCTCTAATAGTCTGTACTAGATCAAGGCATGAGTTTTAGTAAAGCATTTCATATATATAGTGTGTATTTCTTGTATGTGTTGGACCAATAGGGGCTCTGGAACTCACTGTCAATAAAATGCTTCTGCTGCTTCACACAGGACTGATGGTTATCCTATAAGCATCATCCTCAAGTACAGAGCGAAAGGTACATGGACTACAGTCTGCCTGACTTCCTGGGTCGAGTTGGTAAGTGAACTTCCGCTTGGACTTTCCCGTGTGTTTTGGGTGTCTAAATCTGGGGCATTTCTGCTGGTGAACCTGCAAAAACATGTCGCTTAATTCACCTCCACAATCCTCTTTGGGCACAGAGCTACATTCAGAATTTGCAGATTTCTAAAGCAATGGCTTTTTTGTGTGTAACTTGCAACCCTGGGACTGATATATATATATATATATATATATATATATATATATATATATATATATATATATATATATATATATATATATATATATATATATATATATATATTATTAAAGAACTGTGCTCTTCACAGACAGATGGCCATAGACCACCTACATGTCTTTGTTTGGGCTCCTAGGTGCGTGTTCACAACACACGTGCATCTCTCTCTGAGGTCTCTTAGCCACACATTCCCAATGAGCAGACTTCCCCTGCTATTGTACCCCGTGCTTACCTTACAGCCCTGGTGCTGGTTCTTCCCGGATTGGGATCCTGTTCCCATGAATTGCAATTCCAGCTCCTGGATCATCGGCTCCTTCCAATCTAGAAACACAAACCAAGCCGTCAAATGGATGCAGGCTACTCTTGTGCAGTGAGTCACAAAGTCAAGCATCAAACGTAAGGAGGAGATTCTTCTGCTAATAGCAACAGAATACACAGGTTGTGGGCCAGCTATCTGATTTTCTGGCATCCAATGCTCTTCTTGACCACTCTCGTCCAGGCTTCCACCCTTTACATAGTACATGTACTGCTGTGTGATCATTGTGGTCCTCCGCGGACTCCTTACAAAGTTACGTAACCAGTTGTAAGGTATCTGGGTGTGGTCAATAAAGTTTATGACGTAGTGCATTCAGTTAACGGTTGCATGCCGAAGAATAAAGACATGAGTTTCAGAGCTTCCTGTGTTGTGCGTTCAATTGCGTGCCCCAGTGCTGGGGAGGAAGCGAGAGTCCAGAACCAGCACTTTCAGCTGCCACAGATAACATAATATTGATCTGAGGCCGAGGAGACTCTGCCGCCCTATTACTCGATCAGCCAAATGCCACACTGCCACATTTCCACACAATTCAAGGCTCAGGCACGGAAGATATAGGGCTTGTGTGTGTTGTTGACCCCACACTCACCGACAGTTACAGGAAAAGGCAATGGCTCTGACACAAAGTTTACAACCCGGTGAGCGACTGTACAGAATGTAACTATAAAGAAATGATGTAAGCCCGGTGAGGCAATTAGGGATTTTCGCCTGTGCCTAGAGTTTCTGCCTCTACATAGCTCCGTGCAAGCCCTCCCAGGGTGTTTTCATTCTAATAAAAAAGAAAGGGCGGCACCGGGAGGAGGTACAGCTATTATTGTAAAGAGGGATCTCACGGCGACGGGAATAACACCAACAAACGTTGCCACATATCCACGCCTTATGTAATATGTCAATTTGTGCTCACTGGAGCAGAAGTTTCTTACACTGATCAGTGAGTGCCTCAAAGCGATAATACAGAAGAAGAGGTATTAAGCCTTTCATCCACTCCAGGGAAACTTCACAAAGAGATGGTGAATAGTTCACTCTATTTCATAAGAGTTGGGGTGATGACTTCGATATAGGGGTGTAGGAAAGAAACATGGCAGACAGAAATCATCTGGAGAGCCTGGGTTAATGGTGTTAAGTGTCAATATAGTTAATTTACTGCTGACATGGTTATTTCAGTGGGGAGAGGATCATAAGGAAGATATTAATAATCATTTCTTGTCTCCAAGTACATTTTTTGGGCTTTAGATAAAAATAACAGGGCAATTCTTTACAGAATTGTTGTGACGACAAACACTGTGGCTCTAAAAAGATGTTATGGTTTTAAATATTTTTCTGATAAGATAAGAAACCTCTCAACTTTGCCACTGAATATAGTCACATTTGGCTATAAATATTTGTTTATTGTATAATTTCAATTCTACTTTGAAATTGAAGGCACTCTCCTTGGAATACGTTGCTCTCTATTTGTTTTGTAAATGTCTTACTTTTAGGTGACATAGTTGTAGAGAGTTGGGGAACCATTTATTCTGAATTATATTTGGTGTTAATGTGCCACCCTATCAAGTACACTTGTTAAATTATCACTGACAAATGTTAATGCTTCTTCAGTTGAACTTAAGTTGATGTTGTTAGTTAAACAATCTGTTTTAATTTTCACTACATTTCGCTGAAATATTTTTTTCCAAGAGCGCCACCGGTTGTTGAAACTACAAAAGGTGCATTGCTCTTTGTCTCTTTCGAAATTTGAAAAATGATCAGTGCAGATCATAGGGATTAAGTTAGAGACTTCAAACTATTTCATTGAGAACCGGATTTGATCAAGAGGAGGGCCCAAATTGTGGGTTGTTCTGTGAACAGTTTGGGAAACTCCAAAAGATCTCCTGCATTTGTAAAAGTCTGGGACTGCTGGATCTTGTATGTTATTCCTCTGATCACTGAAGTCACCTAAAAGGATCAGTTTTGGAAGGTTCAAAAGAGCAGTACCTTTGAATTCATAAAGATGAGGTAGAGATAAAGTATCTCTACTAGGTCTGTGATAGGCCACTAGGAATGGCCGAGACAGTTCCGCAGAGAGCAAATAAGTGCATAAAAGTTAAGGGCCCGGTGTACAAAGTATTTTTGAGGTCACCAACAGCCCGTAGAAACACCAAACTGCAATTCCGAAGAATTGCACTCTGTATTTGCAATTCGGTATTTGAAACCAGTGTGTTTGGGGCGTCCCTTCCAAATACCGAATTGTAGTGGTGTGTATTAATGTTTTGCTACCAAAATGCAGTCACTAAACATTAATATTTTACCGACACCTCAAAGGAGGTGGTAAGCCATTCACAAAAGGAAAGGAGTCCCTATGAGGCCCCTTCCCCTTAGAGAATGTAAAAAAAAAAAATTCAAGAGCAAGGGTTGGTCCCACGGAGCAACTCTTAAAAAATAAAACTTAAGCGTTTCACATTTATCTTTTGAAATGCAGTCCTTTTTTCTTTAAGGAAAACAGGCTGAGTTTCAAAGACAAACTGATTGCTTTAATTGAAAGCAATCACAGACATGGTCATCTGCTGATCCCAGCAGGCCAGCATACCTGTGATGGTCATCATTAATATGCATAACGGGGGTTTATTTGCTGTCCACTAAATCCAAAGTTTTATACATTAAGGATAGCGATTACCAAAAGCAATTCAGTAAAAATCGCTATTAGGAAAATCTCTATTCTGTTATTTGTACATCCGATCCTTGAGTCAATGACAAAGAAACACCGGGCATCTCAATGGAATGCATCAAACCACACCCTGCTGAAAAATATAAACATACCACTCAAATAAACAGGCGTGGGAAAATATTATTCATTTAACAAGCTTAAAGCAATAACACACTATTAACAATGTTCTTGTTTAGCTCTGTGTAGTTTCCACGCGAAACAAGGGATCAATATTGATCTCATCATCCTAAGGAGCGCATCTGGAGCTGGAAATACCTTTCTTGCTAGTTAGTTAGTCAATCAATCAATCAAGGACATTTATAGAGCGCACTACTTACCCGTAGGGTCTCAAGGCGCTTGGGGGAGGGGGGGTGCTGCTACTGCTCGAACAGCCAGGTCTTGAGCTTCTTCCTGAAGGAGAGGTGGTCTTGGGTCAGGCGCAGGTCGGTCGGGAGGGAGTCCCAGGTCTTGGCGGCCAGGTAGGAGAAGGACCTTCCTCCTGTTGTCGTTCTTCGGATGCGGGGGACGGCGGCGAGGGCGTGACTGGCAGATCGGAGATGGTGTTTGGGAGCGTAGAAGTTGATGCGGTTGTTGAGGTAGCTCGGGCCTTGATCGTGTAGGGCTTTGTGTGCGTGGGTGAGGAGCCGGAAGGTGATTCTTTTGTTGACGGGGAGCCAATGCAGGTCTCTCAGATGTCCGGAGATGTGGCTGTGTCGTGGGATGTCGAGGATGAGTCTGGCTGAGGTGTTCTGGATCCGCTGGAGTCTCTTCTGGAGCTTGGCAGTGGTTCCGGCGTAGAGGGCGTTGCCGTAGTCCAGTCGGCTGGTGACGAGGACCTGGGTGACCGTCTTCCTGGTCTCGGTGGGGATCCACCGGAAGATCTTCCGTAGCATGCGCAGGATGTTGAAGCACGACGAGGAGACGGCGTTGACTTGTCTGGTCATGGAGAGGGAGGAGTCCAGGATGAAGCCCAGGTTGCGTGCGTGGTCTGTCGGTTTGGGTGCGGTGCCCAGGGCGGGGGGCCACCAGGAGTCATCCCAGGCGGAGGGCGAGGAGCCCAGGATGAGGACTTCCGTCTTGTCTGAGTTCAGTTTCAGGCGGCTGGTCGTCATCCACTCGGCTACGTCTTTCATCCCTTCGTGAAGGTTGGCTCTGGCGGCGGCCGGGTCGTTGGTCAGGGAGAGGATCAGCTGGGTGTTGTCAGCGTAGGAGATGATGTTGAGGTTGTGTTGGCGTGCGATGGCCGCGAGGGGGCTCATGTAGACGTTGAAGAGGGTGGGGCTCAGCGAGGATCCTTGAGGGACGCCGCAGATGACTTCGGTGGCCTCTGACTTGTACGGTGGTAGACGGACTCTCTGTGTTCTTCCGTCGAGGAAGGAGATGATCCATTCCAGTGCCTTCTCCTGGATTCCGACGTTGCTGAGGCGCTGCACTAGGGTGCGGTGGCAGACAGTGTCGAATGCCGCGGAGAGGTCTAGGAGGATGAGAGCCGCTGTTTCTCCGTTGTCCATCAGGGCTCGGATGTCATCGGTGGCAGCGATGAGGGCGGTCTCGGTGCTGTGGTTGGTTCGGAAGCCAGACTGTGAGGGGTCGGGGGATCCATTCGTCTCACGGAAGGCGTCCAGCTGTTTGTCGACGGTCTTCTCGATGACTTTGGCTGGAAACGGGAGGAGCGAGATGGGGCGGTAATTCTTGAGTTCGGTGGGGTCCGCTGTTGGTTTCTTTAGTAGAGCGCTGAGTTCGGCGTGCTTCCAGCTCTCCGGGAAGGTGGCGGTGTCGAAGGAGGTGTTGATGATGTCCCGCAGGTGGGGTGCGATGACAGCGTCGGCCTTGTTGAAGACGTGGTGAGGGCAGGGGTCGGTCGGAGATCCGGAGTGGATGGAGTTCATCATGCGGACGGTGTCTTCGGTGCTGATCGGAGTCCAGGCGCGGAGGGTGGTGGTGGGGGGCGGTGGTTCGGTCGTGGCGTGCGTCGGTTGAGTGCTGAAGCTGTTGTGTATGTCCGCGATCTTGTTGTGGAAGTAGGAGGCGAGGGAGTTGCAGAGGTCTTGCGATGGGGTGATGTCGTTGTTTCCGGCGTTGGGGTTGGAGAGCTCTTTCACGATGTTGAAGAGTTCCTTGCAGTTGTGTGCGTTGTTGTCCAGCCGGTCCTTGAATGCAGTTTTCTTGGTGGCGCGGATCAGTTGGTGGTGCTTCCGGGTGGCAAGCTTGAGGGTGGTCATGTTGTCCGGTGTTGTTTCTCTTCTCCAGGCTTTCTCGAGGGCTCGGCAGTTCTTCTTGGAGCTCTTGAATTCGTCGGTGAACCATGGGGCCTTCTTGCTGCCGGGTCTGCTGGGCGGGGTCCTCAGTGGGGCGAGTTCGTCCGCGCAGTTGCTGATCCACTTCGTGAGGTTGTCGGCGGCCTGGCTGGGGTTCGCTGAGCTGGCGGGAGGGTGCTGGCTCAGGGAAGCGGCGAGCTGGTCGGCTGTGATCTTGTTCAAGCTTCTTCGAGCAACCTGTTGCTGGTGGTGGTGGATCGTCGTTCTTCTGAAGGTGAAGTGGACGCAGCTGTGGTCCGTCCAGTGGAGTGTAGTGGCGTGGCTGAAGGCGATGTCTTTGCTGGATGAGAAGACGGCGTCGAGTGTGTGTCCGGCAAGGTGGGTGGGGGTGGACACCAGCTGCTTGAGTCCGAGGTTGGCGAGGTTGTCGAGCAGGGTGATGGTGTTGCGGTCGTTGTTGTTCTCCAGGTGGAAGTTGATGTCCCCCAGGAGGATGTAGTCAGCGGAGGGGAGGGCATGCGGGCTGACGAAGTCGGCGATGTCCTCGCTGAATTGTGTGCGTGGTCCCGGGGGTCGGTAGATCAGGGTGCCTCTGAGGGTGGTCTTCGGGTCGGTGCGGATCTGGAAGTGTAGGTGTTCGGCGGTAGTCAGGGTGTCGTCGGTGTTGGTCGTGATGTGGATGGTGTCCCTGTGGATGATGGCGATGCCTCCTCTTAGTCTTATCTCCTCTGTACTCCTTTCTTGCTGACTCCCAACAAAATCTCAGTCAGTAGTCAATCGATAAATATTAGGGGTGGGTGGTAAACTCTGTTCCTCCGTTGCCCACTCCATGCTCCGCTTGGAGTGTGTAGTTCCGGTAAACTATGCCAACCGCCACATGGCGGAGTTTTTTCACAATGTTAAGTTGGCAAGCACAAGCAAGAAAATCAAGCACTAGACCAACTCCTAGTGAGATTTCTTATTGCCGGTGGTCACGGCAGCTTGAGTTGGGAAAGCTGCCGCTCAAGTAGAAAATCTACTCGAGCAGCTGAAAGAATCAGTACCGTCTGATGCACCGCATAGGCAGCCGCCCTGATTTGACAGTGCGGGACAAGCTCCCAGTGCTAAAAATCAGCATTAGTAGTGCAATGTACCAGAATCTCGCAGAGTTTGTAGGTAACTCTGCGGAATTCCACAGAGTGAAACTCCACGAGATCCATCCACCCCAATAATTATTCAGTTTAAATATGTGACACCAAAAACCTGGACCATGAGGAGTTCAGCCTTTTACCACTGATTGAATGACTGAGTGGGTTAATACCTCACACTTTACTCTCACGTGAACCTGGGTGGAATGGACACGGGTGAACTGTTCACCCGCCTTGACACATGTAAATCTTCTCACATCCTGCACTGGCCAGATTGTTTTATTATGTTAGATGAGTTTGCTCCTTCAATCTAAAGTAAAAAGAACTCAGAACGACAGCCCTCGTCTCTTAAAGGCAACAGGAAAATTGTAGGGATACTGAAAGAATGTGAAACCCTAAGCATTATGAAGACCTTCGTACTACTTGTTGAGCCAACAGAAGATTTAACAAGAAACGTATCCAGGGGTCCACTGCCTCCTATCTAAGATAGCAGATAGACTGGGATACGACCGCCCCAAGAAAGCTGTCCGTTGTCAACAACTTGCAGCCTTCTTTGTAGAAACATGAGCTCCATATGATCACCTCTGCCCCCACCACAGACCTCTTTAAAAGTACCTCAATATTGTACAAAACATCTCCATCCAGCTGGCAGTCTCCTCACCAGTTTTATCCATAGTCAGGCCCGGACTGCCCATAGCGGGCACCGGGCAATCCCCCGGTGCGCCTCAAGGGTGGGGGCCGGTTTTGAGCCCCTGGGGGCCGATTTTGTTACAGGGCCGTTTTTGCAGCATAGCTGCAAAATAGGCCGTGCAACAAAATCGGAATTGGCACAATCCCCAGTCTGAGCCCCCAAAATATAGAACTCTCTCGCCCCCTAGTTTTCCAGACAACTTTCTTGCTCAGGGTATCTGGACTTACAGCGCTCTCTATACCACAGGTAGCTTCTTGGCGCTAGCCGTCTTCGTCATTGCCTATCTAACCTCGTCACTTCACTCCAGTGTCACTTCAGTTGCCTGGCACACCTGCTGACACCTCTATATTACTCTGTTTGTTCCGGGCTCTTTAGCGCACCCACCCTTCTGCTTCTAGGTACCCCCCCCCCCCCCCCCCCCCTTCCACCCACGCTCTCTTTTTGAACTTAAAACTTCGCTCTCATATCAAAGCGACGAAGCCTGTTTTCTTTCTTTTGTTGGGAATCTTCCGTCCTACCTTTGTATGTTTTGCTACCTATTGTTTCGCACCTGTTTTCGCCTCTTTGTAAAGTGCGCTGGTGCCGTCCTTGCCTGTTTCGTGTGTAGCAAAAACAATGTATACATAAATCATACAGACAAGTCCCATGTTCAAAGGCCTGCTACAAACCACACTTAAACGTAACTAGAATCACAGGAGACATTCCAGGACGCCAAACCTTCTCAACCAACAGATACGAACACATTGCCAGCCAAACAAAAGAATACAATTATAGATACACAACATTCTAACTTGACAGAAAACAACATTCCTAAAGTACACTATATACACTCTTCCAGCACCAGGATGCAGGCCCCCTACATTTTGACTACTCCCACGTTTCAGGCTCTTTTCGTTGAATTGTCGAGGATGCTGTTCACGCAATCAGAAATGTCTATTTCCCTCAGTATGTTTATAGTATTGTCACAAACGTTCAAGGAGATCACCCTTTTAAGGACCTCCTAGATAAACACCTACATTAGGTTTATTTTGATACGAAATAACATACCAGTTTTCTAGCTCTTTGATTATGTTATCATGTCAAACACTGTTGATAAAGTTTACAAAGTGGATTGCTTATATGTTTTCGCTCCTCCATGGGACCAGCGTGTTAAACCCACATTTACACATCTGTAGCATAAACTCAGCACACGTGAGAAAAATGCTGACTTATTACAGAAGTGACTGGGGTACGCGCAGCTTCACTGACATATCCGAACGCGTGGAGTCCTCGGGTACAGCGTGAAAAGGAGATGTGGATTGCAAATGTGTGTGTGGATATGTGGTGTTGGGAAGGAAATCTCTGGCGTATCTCCGGAGAGAGTGTGCTTTTAGGCCATCCAGGAACGCATCAACGCCAACGCACACAACAGCAAAGAACTCTTGGCTGTGGTCAAAAATTCACCAAAACCAGCACTGAGACAGCAGACATTCCCCCTCTCAAGTCCTCTGCAACAACCTCACCACCTTCTTCCATCGCAAGATTAAGGAGATCTACGACAGCTTTGCAACCCAAGATCCACACACCCCACCCGCAAGCACCGCACCCAATGGCTCCAGACCCCAGCCCACCTTGCCCAACTGGACTACCCTCACCTCTGACGACACCCTCAAGATTATGAAGAGCATCCACTCCAGAGCCCCATTGGGTCCCTGCCCTCACCATATTTTCAACAGAGCCGGCACCTAAATCGCCCCAACTCTGCCGCACCATAAACTGCTTCATCGAGTCTGCCACCTTCCCTGAAGACTGGAAGCACACAGAGATCAACCCCCTGTTGAAGAAACCCTCAGCCAACCTGACGGACCTCTACTACTACAGACCCATCTCTCTGCTCCCCTTCCCAACCAATGTCATTGAGAAATTTATCAACACCCAACTCTTCGAGTGCATAGAAATTAACAGCATCCTGGACCTCTCCCAATCGGGCTTCAGTGGCAACTACAGCACCGAGCCTGCTCTCCTCGCCACTACAGATGACATCTGCACCCACCTCGACTGAGGCGAAACTGCTGTCATCCTCCTGGACCTCCCAGCCGCATTCAACGCCATCTCCCACAACACCCTCTGCTCAAGACTCCACGGCCCCAGCATCTGCGACAAATCTCTAGAATGGGCGGACTCCTTCCTCACCGGCCGAACACAGAGAATGAGACTTCCACCGTTCAACTCAGACACCCACAGAGATCAGCTGTGGAGTGCCTAATGGATCCTCCCTGAGCCCAACCCTCTTCAACATCTACATTGCCCCGCTTGCAGCCATCGTCAGAAGCCACAGACTCAACATCATCTTCTGCGCTGACGACATCAAGATGATTCTCTCCATCACAGATGAACCCACAGCCGCCAAGAGCAACTTCTAGAACGGGATGAAGGCAGTCGCCACCTGCATGAAGGACAGCTGCTTCAAGCTTAACTCCGGCAACACTGAAGTCCTCATCCTGGGCTTCACCCCCTCCGCCTGGGATGACTCCTGGTGGCCCGCTGCGCTTGAAACCCCCCACACACTCTCAGACCATGCATAAAACCTTGGAATCATCCTGGACTCCTCCTTGCCTCAATGAACTGTAGACTCAACGCCGTGACATCCTCTCCACACACTCCGCTTCTTTGTAAGATATTCAAGTGGATCCCCACCGAATCCAGGGAAACAGTCGCTCATGCGCTTGTCAGCAGCAGACTTGATTACAGCAACACACTCTATGCCGGCACCACACAGAAACTCCAAGAGAAACTGCAGAACATCCAGAACACCTCTGCCAGACTCAAACTGACAATCCCACACCGCAGCCACATCACCGGCCACCTGAGAGACCTTCACTGGCTACCTGTCAACAAAAGCATTACCTTCAAGCTCCTCACGCACGCCTACAGAGCCCTCGACAATGTAGGACCTGCATACCTTAACCACTACCTGTCCTTCTACACTTCCACCACACATCTCCGCGCTGTCCAACTGACCCTGACCACCATCCCATGGATCTGCAAGACTACGGCAGTCGAGGGGGCATGCCTAGTGCACCCCTATTTCACAGTGAGTGGCTACTGCCCTCTCTCTACCCAAGTTGTGGTAGATTGACAGTGGTGGCAGCAATAAATCTATAGCCAGGGGTATCGGTATCCCTGTATTCTGACAAGGGTGGACTAGCTACCCTTCTGATCAAATCTGTGCAGTCTCTCATGCCTGTGGTCCTGTTGCCTTTGCCTACCTGACGCGTGTTAGAGAGCCCGTGGGTGCACTGGGGAAGGATGGTGAGTTGAGCCATTGTGTGTAATGTGAACTGTTCTGCTGGACATTCCAGCTCTACGTGCCTCTCCCAATTCCTTGGACAGGCCTGGCGGGCTGGGGGTAGACACTCGCTCTTATCTGTGTTTAACTGTTCTAACCCTGCTTGGAGGGACCCTTTCTGTTGGTAGATGGTCAGTCCCCCCTGTTCTGGAGTTAATTAAAATTCCCCTCAGGGGAATAGCCCAAGCTGGTATAAGGGAAGACAGTAGCTCATCCTTTGCACGCTTTGGACACTCAGTGGACATGCAAAAAAAAGAAGGGGCATCTAGAATTCAAAAGTAGCAGACCCTCTGATTGGACCAGCCTATCAATCAGAAGTGATAAAAGTCTAGCCTTAGCGGTCAGTTGTGGTTCAAGACTGGTCTATGAACTGAAGAGGCCGCTCACACTGTCCAAGGAAGCCAGCCAGGATGCCTGTTGTGAAAGCAGATAAGAAGCTTGCTCTCCGCCCTCTGGAACAAGAAGAAGTTTTTTCTATGACTGATGCATATTCTGCAAAGGAATGTGGCAGTTTGATGAGGTGCAAGGGCATCAGCAGCATTAGGGTGAGTTCCAGCTGTTCATGTGGAGCTTGCCGAGCTGATGCTTTCAATAAGGAAATTGCAGGCAAATGCTCAAAATAAGGAAGCTTGCAGCACATCAACTGAGGCAGAGGGAGATGGGGACACTTGATTCAAGTCCTTGAAGGTGAGATCGCTTTGCCCAGACCCCTCCCCTGGGCTGTAGGAGCCTGTGTGGAACTGCCAGTTACAGTCTGTAGCTGCTGAAGAGTGTCCTGTAGTACAGGCCCCCACCTTTCTTGTTGGTGACATCTGGGGTATCAGGGTGAACTGGCACTCTGGCCAGCCACTACCCTCCTACACCTAGCCAGTGACTACTGAACTAGTGGGACTCCAGTAAACTGTGCCAAGACATCAAGCACCTGTGATCAGATCCCTGATGCCACCAGAGGTGTGGCCTCGCTCAGGACGGCAGGGCACTTCGGTTTCTTTGGGTGGCGGCTTAAAGGGCTGATCAAGAACATTTGGCTTCACATCAAATGCTGAAACTAGCTTGTGTCTCAACCGAATGAGAGCAACCCTGTGCAAGATGATCTGTAAGATGCAATGCTAATTGTGTGTTTACATGTGAACTGTATTTTTTAAGTACTTAGCGTCAGAACTCTGGCACAGAGACTTGTAGAGACATCTGGTTTTCACTGTTTATCCTAGTTTTATGTGCAGTATATTCCTCTTGTGTGTCAGGGACATCTTGAGAAATGTGGGGGCACTCAGCCAATGGTATTTTGACGGTCTCTGTTCTGATCAGCTTTGCATTTATGATCCAATTTCAGCTCTTTCGTTACCTCTCTGGCCAGGTCAGTGACTGTGCACATGCACACTCGCTTAAATTCTAAATGTGTTTACTACTAATATTCAGAAATAGTGAAATGTGTTTTCAATGTTGTAGTACAGCAACAGCTTGCTAATATTACTGAAAATACTCTCTGTGAAACCCTCCCATTTCTCATGTTTTGATCTAAAAGAACCTTTTTTTATGCATGTTGCATCAAACATAAACCTAACAATTCTCTGCAAAATGTCTAGTAGAGACTCTCACACATCACCCACATTAAAATTAAATTAAAGTAAAACAGCATTTGAAACAATCTGCTTAAGAATTATTCAAGGTCAGCAGGGCAAGACTCTGCCAACAGAGCTGGCTCTATCAGGGGCCCCCTGAAAGACTGGGGCCCGGTGCCAAAGCCCACTTTGCCCATGCATCAAAACATCTCTGTTGTGTGAATTAAAGTACTTTTCTTGTATTAAAAGTAAAGCACTGACTGGACATTGATTTTATCCACCGGTAGTACGGTGTGCACTGTATTCTGACTGTCTAACCCCACCTCACCTCCTTGAGTAAGCCTTAGACTGCTCTGTCTCGCTGCCCTGAGAGAGTCAAGTGCTGGAGAGGAGTACTTGGTTATCCTGGAGCGAGGACCATTCTAGTTGATGCGATTGGAGCCCAGTAACCTCTGTGTGCTCTGGTGCCCAGGAAGCCGGGTCTAACATGTGGTTACTTACACTGGTCAAAGAGGGCTATTGCCAGCGCTTATTTTGAATTTTTGCAGTTTTGCAAAAACTTGCCTCGAAGGTTTGGAGCGCTTTACAAGAGCACTGGTTACATTAAACAAGGTCACATTAATTTTTGTTTTTTTTAGGCATAGGAAGATTAGGTGGTTTGCCTAGAATCACAAGGTGTTGAGCCAACGCAGAGACTCAAAGCTGATTCCTCAAGTTCCAAAGTCTAATCAATCAATCAATCAAGGAATTTGTAAAGCGCACTAGGGTCTCAAGGCGCTGGGGGTTTTGGGGGAGCCGCTTCTGATCGAAGAGCCAGGTCTTGAGAAGTCTTCTGAAGGTTAGCAGGTCTTGGGTCTGTCGGAGGTTGGTGGGGAGGGTGTTCCAGGTCTTAGTGGCGAGGTGGGAGAAGGATCTGCCACCGGCGGTACTTTTTTTGGGATGCGTGGGACCGTGGCGAGGGCGAGGCTGGCTGAGCGGAGGCTGCGAGTGGGGGTGTAGAAGCTGAGACGTCCGTTGAGGAATGCTGGTCTGGCATTGTGTAGGGCTTTGTGTGCGTGGATGAGGAGTTTGAAGGTTATCCTCTTGTTGATGGGGAGCCAGTGTAGGTCTCTCAGGTAGGGAGTGATGTGGCTGCGTCGGGGGAGGTCGAGGACCAGTCGTGCCAAGGCGTTCTGGACCAAAATGATACATCCTTTCCTTATTTCTAAAACAATAAGGGGCATATTTATGAAAGGCTCACGTCACGTTTTCACCACGCAAAGTGGTACATACATGATGCAAGCCTCTAAGTCAGATTTATGAAGCCACGCAAAGCATGTTGCGTGACTGTGAATGGCTTAAAAAGTCTGTAGGAAGGCAACATAGCACAAATCGCTGCATTGTCTTACTCTGTGCAAGGGAGGCATTCTATGAGCATTGTGGTGGGTGTACCCAAGCAACTCCCATGATTTCTGACGCATTCCCAGATATACAAGGATCTGTAAACCTGGAAATATGTCAAAGTCTTATACCTTCTGAAGTGAGATGTAACAAGGATAAATATCTTTATTTCTCCTTGCAAAGAAGGTGCCCCTTCCTGCACAAAAGCAATCCTGCATACAATGGAGCACCCTTACACCATGTTGCAGAGGTGCCTGCATTGGTGCTAGGCAGCCAAAACGGCACAAGCACAAGGGGGAAGGACAGGAATGCACCTTATTGGATAAATAAAGCGCATTCCTGCCCTTTCCCAGTGACCCAGGGCAGCGCACCAAGGTGACTTGCTGCGCTGCCCTACGCCACTATTTGAATAAACATGCCCCTAAGTACCAGTGGGCCCCACCAGGGGGTGAGTGGGAGCACTGGGGTCCAGGTGTCGCCCTTCCTCCCCCACCAGACCCCGGCCTCCGGGTCCGGCCTAGCCCAAAAGCAGTGTCTTTTCCCTAAGCCTTCCATGACTGAGCCATCAGGTCCTTTTGGACTTGAAAGGTTGATGCAGGGGCCAAGCTGGGGCCCAAATGATGACATATCGGCCCCAGTGTTCTTCTGGGCTTGAGGGGGAGGAGGTTAGTATATGCCTGGCTGTGAGGCCACCTTCGCCAGAGCAGCCAACTGTGGATCTCGAGAACAAGGTTTGAGTCCCAGCGTTGGCTGAACATCCTGTGATTCTGGGCAAATCACTTAATCTCCCAAAGCCTAAAATAAAAACAAATTTGATCTCTTCTAATGTAACTGGTGCTCATGTAAATCGTTCCAATGCCCTAGGGCCAAGTTCCAGTGATAAAAAAACAACACATAACAGGCCATTGTTCATGTTTTAAAATTCTGCTAAGACCACGTCATTATAGTTAAAGAGGAGTCTTTATATTAAAAAAAGCTCTTATTCCTTATTTAATGGCTGTTCTACCCTTGTTTAGTTCAACGTTCAGTCACAGATTATTGAGGCAGCTTTAGAACTAATTTTAAAGTGCTTTTGCCTTACGTTTACTGTTTAAAGTACACACTGATCAGGGGAAAATATACCTGATTTGCATGATTTTCTCCAGTTTCATACCTGTCAGGTTATTACAATACTCGTCATGCCTGGGAAAAACCAGCCAGCAGGCAGCCCTACCCAGACCAGGTGTTGTGGCCCTTGAGCCATTTTATTTCACCTCATCCGCCCGGCCAAAACGCATCGCTTCTAGTTTTTACCAATGTCACTTGCTATATAAGCTTTAACATGCTAAAATTATCGAACATTTCTATAAAAATGAGTCCAGTGAGACTAACCAAATTAGTGTTCCATGAAAGTGCACGATCCGGGAATTTTGGCCACTTTTTGGGCGCATGCCTGGGCCTAATTATGCTCCCAGTCCGACCCTGCCTTCTTTCGCCCCCAGTCTCCTGTTCTCTTCACCTAGGGCCAGATGTATCAAGGGTTTTGCGACTCACAAAGGCCGAAATTCGCAAAATTTCGGACTTTGCGACTCGGAAACGGCCGATTTTTCATATGTATTAAAAAATCGCATTTTAAGGAATCGCTATTATTTGCGATTCCTTATTTTGCCGTAGCATTTAAGGAATCGCAAATTTTGCGATTCCTTAAATGATATGTATGACACATTTTTGGTTTGCGAATTTGTGTTAAGAAATCGCAATTTACCACCAACTTGTAGTTGGTGGTAATTTGCGATTTCTTTTAAAAATGCCCTAATTGGCATTTGTGAGGGTGGCATGTGACACACATACATGCCCATAGGGCATGTATGTGTGCCACATGCACACACATGTAGATTTCAGGGGTGCAGCAGGGTGTCTTTGAGACACCCCTGCACCCTTGAAATAATTCTCAAATTGCGATTAGCAAATTGTGAATTCGCAATTTGAGAATTATTGCACCATCATTCCTATGGGCCTCCGGCCCATAGGAATGCATTGGAAATTATTCTTTATTTGCAAATTCGCAAATTGCGAATTCGCAAATAAAGAATAATAAGAAATCGCTACAAAATAGCGATTTTGTACATACATACCGTTTTGCAAATTCTAAATAGCGATTCGCAAAAAATCGCTATTTAGGATTCGCAAAACGGTATCTTGATACATCTGGCCCTTAAACTTTGCAGTGAACATTGAAGAGGTGTCAAAGTGCAGGGGCGTTGTGGGCCAATCCTTGTTGATGGCTCCACCCCCATGGCTCCTTCACGGATTGCCTTGCCACCCAGAGGCGTAACTAGAGCCAAATTTCGGGGGGGGGGGGCTGATTCTTATTACAATATGCAGAGTGGAGCTGCAGGGGCTGTAAGAAGGGGTGAAAACACAACGCCTCGTTAGCAAGTAAATTGGTATTTTAACGACCTGCGAAGTACTCGGGTGTGCCTGTGTATGTGCCCGGGAAGCTATCTCAGCCGCGCTGACACACACGATGGGCAGGCTCAAGCCCTTTGAGCCCAATGTGCGTTGCGCACCTGCTACCACCCTCCAATGACGCCCCTCATTTCTCCTTAGACACTTTCTGACATTGACTTTTTTCACAGCGCTACTCATCCCAGTGGTGAGTTTCAGATCGTAGTGCATCACAAACATATTATTCAGAAACAAGGAGTCATGCAAGTGTGTAAACCAAAGTGTAGGAAATGTTCTTTAAGAGATTGACACTGACAAGGACAAGGTGTAAAGTTGCACGTAATGCGGACGGGCGGCCATTATGTGTTATGAGTGCTTTGTCTGGAGAAATAAAAGGGCAGATTGACTAGGTATTCATGCAGCGCGGTAAGCAAAGTCTCTGCGCTGCGTGAAAAGGAGAGAGCACAACAGCATCATATCTAATGAAATACAATGCTGTTGCTCTCTCCTCCAGTGCTGGTGTACCTGAGGCTGTGTGCACCTATGCACGCACGTTTGCAACATGATGCAAGGGTGTGTGCAAGATGTGAGGTATAGGTTTTATACTGGAAGGGTAACCTTCCAGCACTAAATTCGAAATAGCCACTCTGTATGTGTGCTGTGTGGTGCAGCACACATGCAAAGGTAGAAAGGTTTGGAGAAAAGACATATTTTCTGCAATTGTATGCCTGCCTCGAGGAGGCATACTTTTTAGGTCGAGCCTAGAGCAGCGCATGCGCTGCTTGCTAGGCTCGACTTTTAGTAAGGGGGTTTTCAAAGTGCTACCAGAGGCTGCCTCAAGCTTGCATACATGATCTCGTGCACACGCGCAGCTGCCATCTGTCTTTTCTCTGTCATGGGTAATTAAGTGCCTCGCAATCGCGATGCACTTTTACTTTTGGCACCCGCTTGTTTCTAAATGCCCCTCTCCTGTAATATCAATTAAATAGTTAGACTCCAGAGACGATAAAGCATATCTACAACAAAACTAACACATCTTTCCTTGTAAAGGTGCAGAACCATGTAAATCATTTAGTAAAACAGCTTCATTTAATTAGACTTAGTCGTTTTGTGACAAACACGAATGGGTGATTTACAAATCACAAACTGGTCGTTCCTTTCAACTCAGATTTATACCTCACGTCTACAATGCCTTTCCTTTCATCAAAGCCATATATTTCTTTGTTTAAGGGCTGTAGGTGTGTTTGTTGTGGCATTCTGTCTCGCTTCCAGTGCTCTGCATTCTAGCTCCAAGTGGCTGGCAGCTCATAAAACCAGGGTATGTTGAAATTGCTGCTATAAATAGTGAGCGAACCACTTGGACAAGATGTACTGGTACCAATTTAAAGCACAGTTTGAATCTCTATGGGGCTAAGTATCTTAGGATAAAAAAGGGAAAAAAGTACCTTTGATTCATTTGTTTGTCCACCATACTTCTAACAGCTGCAGCTCCTTCCAGTGTCCTCATGCCCAGTCCCCAGAAAGCAGCCATTGCGTGTGTGCACACAATTTAAATAAACAAACAAACTTTTGAATGCGGCCCGAAAAGAAAGCAGCCCTCGCGCATAAAACATGAAACGTTATTTTTTTGTTTTACAAAGTTTTACTTTTAATTGTTTATATTCCCGCTGGGTAAAAAGACATGCCTACTCACTCATAAGTGCACCATTCAAGTACAACTGCAAGTTATTTTCCGCCCCATCTCCCACAGGTATACAGTTAGCATTTTGCCTGGTCTCTCGTATCTCTGGTCCTTTCACTGCCCCTTTCCTCATTAGAAAATCCAGGTCTGGTGACGTTCCAACATACCCTAGCTTTAAAGATTGCACCACCACCACCACGTCCACCACCACCACATCCACCAACACCACCACTACCACCACCACGTCCAACACCACTTCTACCACCAGGTCCACCACCGCCACGTCCACCACCATGACCACCACCACGTCCACCACCACCACCAGGTATACCACTATATCCACCACCACGTCCACCACCATGTCCACCACCAAGTCCACCACCACCATGTCCACCACATCCACCACCATGTCCACCACCATGTCCACTAACACCACGCCCACCACATCCACCACCATCACCATGTCCACCACCATGACCACGTCCACCACCACAACATCCACCACCACCACCACGTCCACCACCATCACGGCCACCACCACTGCATCCACTACCACCACGTCCACCACCACCAAGTCCACCACCACCACCATGTCCACCACCAACTTGTCCACCCCCACCACATCTATCACGTCCACCACGACGTCCACCACGTCCTCCACCACCACCATGTCCACCACCACGTCCACCACGTCCACCACATCCACCTCGACGTCCACCATCTCCACCACGTCCACCACCAGCCCTTCCACCACCACCACATCCACCACCACGTCCACCACCACCATGACCACCACCACATCCACCACTAGCACATCAACCACCACCATGTCCACCACGTCCACCACCACCACGTCCATCATGTCCACCACCACCACGTCCACCATGTTCACCACCATGTCCACCACATTCACCACCATGTCCACCACATTCACCACCATGTTCACCACCACCACATCCATCACCACGTCCACCACCATGTCCACCACATCCACCACCATGTCCACCACATCGTCCACCACCATGTCTACCATGTCCACCACCACCACGTCAACCACCACCACGTCCACCACCACCATGTCCACCACGACATCCACCAATACATCCAACATCACTACCACGTCCACCATCACCATTTCCACAACCACCACGTCCACCACCATCACGTCCACCACCACCACATCCACCACCTGTGACAGGTAATGTGTCACTAGAGGGCAGGGGTAATAGGAGTGTCAACCCCAGCTGTACATGGAACATTTAAGGATGCATTGGGTGCGAGAATACGGGAATAGGGGCTATAAGTATTACACCAGACCCAAGATACATTTTGAAGAGGCACGACGTCACAGGGGATCCTGTAAAAGGACTTGCAGCCTCTCTACCTCACAGTGGCATACCTACACAAGCCACTCACTCAAAACAAGCATTGGCATAGCCAATAAGTCTCGCCTTTGGGACCTTATAAGTATTTAGCCATGCAAGACTTGATGTTGTTGCACCAAGGATATTGTGCTGGATAACTAAACACTTATAAGGTCCCAAAGGCGAGACCTATTGGCTATGCCAATGCTTTTTTTATTCTATCAAAGTTTGCAGATAGGGATTAGCAGAAAACCCATGGGTGTGCCTCCTTGACGTAAAGTAACATATAGTGTTACTTTGTGTTACTTTAAGGCTACTGTCCAATGCAGTTCGGGATTTGTGCTGGAAGGTAAACAGCAAAACAACACTTTGCAGGACTGCATCTCTTTTGTCAAGAAACCAGGCACAAAGTGTTAGTACATCTGTCTCATAAACTGAGGACAGGATATGAAACATTAACACAACAATTGTGGACGTAACACTAATGAAGTGCCTTTACTACCCAAAGTAACATTTTTTAGCAACCTTACAATAATGAAAGATTGAAGAAAAAACCAATAAGGTTTTAAAGCTTTGCCTCGCAATTTGCACACAGCACTTTCATGCCACTCCATAGCTCAATGTGCTACAATATTAGGATTGTAACTTATGAGCTCCAAGTAACAAAGCGATCTCAGAGACAAGAGCACTACTAACCCACTGAGCTATCTATATGAAATACAAATCTGTGAACTGCATATTACAAGTTGTAATTACAAATCTAAAATCTGCATGTTACGCTCTGTAATTACAAATCTGAGATCTGCTTGTTACGCGTTGTAATTACAAATCTGAGATCTGCATGTTACGCTTTGTAATTACAAATCTCTGCTCTGTATGTTACACGTTGTAATTACAAATCTGTGACCTGCATGTTAAGCGTTGTGATTACAAATCTGTGATCTGCATGTTACGCGTTGTAGTTACATATCTGTGATTTGCATGTTATGCGTTGTAATTACAAATCTGTGACCTGCATGTTAAGCATTGTAATTACAAATTCTGTGACCTGCATGTTACGCGTTGTCATTCCAAATGTGTGATCTGTATGTTATGCGTTGTAATTACAAATCTGTGATCTGCATGTTATGCATTCTAATTACAAATCTGTGATCTGCATGTTATGCATTGTAATTACAAATCTGTGATCTGCATGTTATGCATTGTAATTACAAATCTGTGATCTGCATGTTATGCTTTGTAAATACGAATCTGTGATCTGCATTTTAGGCTTTGTGATTACAAATCTGTGATCTGCATGTTACTCGTTGTAATTACAAATCTGTGATCTGCATGTTACGCATTCTAATTACAAATCGGAGATCTGCATGTTATGCATTGTAAATACGAATCTGTGATCTGCATTTTAGGCATTGTGATTACAAATCTGTGATCTGCATGTTACTCGTTGTAACTACAAATCTGTGATCTGCATGTTACGCGTTGTAAATACGAATCTGTGATCTGCATTTTAGGCTTTGTGATTACAAATCTGTGATCTGCATGTTACTCGTTGTAACTACAAATCTGTGATCTGCATGTTATGCGTTGTAAATACGAATCTGTAATCTGCATTTTAGGCTTTGTGATTACAAATCTGTGATCTGCATGTTACTCGTTGTAATTACAAATCTGTGACCTGCATGTTACGCATTGTCATTACAAATTCTGTGACCTGCATGTTACGCGTTGTCATTCCAAATGTGTGATCTGCATGTTATGCGTTGTAATTACAAATCTGTGATCTGCATGTTATGCATTCTAATTACAAATCTGTGATCTGCATGTTATGCATTGTAATTACAAATCTGTGATCTGCATGTTATGCATTGTAATTACAAATCTGTGATCTGCATGTTATGATTTGTAAATACGAATCTGTGATCTGCATTTTAGGCTTTGTGATTACAAATCTGTGATCTGCATGTTACTCGTTGTAATTACAAATCTGTGATCTGCATGTTACGCATTCTAATTACAAATCTGTGATCTGCATGTTATGCATTGTAAATACGAATCTGTGATCTGCATTTTAGGCTTTGTGATTACAAATCTGTGATCTGCATGTTACTCGTTGTAACTACAAATCTGTGATCTGCATGTTACGCGTTGTAACTACAAATCTGTGATCTGCATGTTACTCGTTGTAATTACAAATCTGTGATCTGCATGTTACGCATTCTAATTACAAATCTGTGATCTGCATGTTATGCATTGTAAATACGAATCTGTGATCTGCATTTTAGGCTTTGTGATTACAAATCTGTGATCTGCATGTTACTCGTTGTAACTACAAATCTGTGATCTGCATGTTACGCGTTGTAACTACAAATCTGTGATCTGCATGTTACGCGTTGTAAATACGAATCTGTGATCTGCATTTTAGGCTTTGTGATTACAAATCTGTGATCTGCATGTTACTCGTTGTAACTACAAATCTGTGATCTGCATGTTACGCGTTGTAATTTGCGCTGAGAACATTAACCCTCTATGATACTTTATCTTCAGTCAAAATTGTGACTACGATGATATCACGCCGATGTTATTATCCCCTGAAAAATGCTGGGTACACAAAGACCTCTGCAAGCGGCTCTTATCTCACGGTAGAGGCTCATGCAAAGGGTGCCCCCTTAAGCTTGGTACCAGGTACAGCTGCACCGGTTGCGCTACCCTAATGCTGGCACTGTGGGACTCCTTTTTTGCCCCCCTATTTTTGTTTTTACTTTGTTGTTATGCAATTTGTGAAGCTGGCAACCTTTTGTTTTAAAACAAATAAATACCATGAATCTAACGTTATGTAGCTTCTCTGCACAAGCACAACTCTAAAACCCTATTGGTGCCCAGCCTTCTCTCTTTGTGCCCAAAATGCCTTTTTTAGTTGCTTGAGTGTAACTTTTTGGTTGGAAAACAACTTAGGAATTGGGCCAACCCCCCCCCCCCCCCCTCATAAATAAACGTGTGCTGTGCTGGGTGTACAGTTTTTCGTTTGTATTTATTTGTTATTCGTCCAAGTAAAAGAACTTGAGTTCTGCGTAAATTCATATATATTCAAACTTTATTTGCACATAGTATTTGCATGTCATTCTTCATCATCTTCCCACTGTGAATCATTGTGATACAATTCTACTTTGCAGCCAGCGTGTGCCTCCACTGAGCTTTCTTCTGACTCAAGGTTTGAATATACATACATTTACGCAGAACTCAAGTTCCTTCTTATACTTGGATGAAAAGGAAAAAATACGAACGAAAAGTGCACACTCTGCACAACACAACTCTATAGTCGATGTCCCTCCCTGTCTCTCACGCATCCTTCCCTGGACCCCCGCAGTCTGCCTTAAACTCCTGCATTCTTCACAGAAAAAATGCTCAGTAGCAGGAGAAAGCATCATAAGAGCCATACCAGCGCCTTGAGACCTCCATGGGTGAGTAGCCGCGCTTTACAAACCTTTGATTGGTTGATCGATTGGTTATTCAAAAACAATAAATTCTATTACCTCATCCCATGTCTTCATCATCCCAGTTCTTACAGCTTGAATTGGTCACATCAACCACTCAAGTCCAAGTTTAATTTATTATGATACGGAACTCCGACGGAGGTCCACATAACATATGACAATAATTAAACAGAAGTACATATCCCATAATATCCATCAACCAGGCAAAATTGGTCTCTCCTAGATAAAAGAAAATACTACAAAAATGTCTTCAATCAATTAATCAGTCATTTGTAGAGCGTGCTACTCACCCGTGAGGGTCTCAAGGCGCTGAAGTGGGGGTAGCTGCTAGTGTTCGAACAGCCAGGTCTTGAGAAGTCTCCTGAAACTTGGCAGGTCCTGGGTCTGTCGCAGGTGGATGGGGAGGGTGTTCCATGTCTTGGCGGTGAGGTAAGAGAAGGATCTGCCGCCGGTGGTCGTTCGGTGGATGCATGGAACGGTGCGAGGGCGAGTTTAGCGGAACGAAGCTGACGGTTCAGGGTGTAGAAGGTATGCTAGTCTAGCGTCTTGGAGTGCTTTGTGAGCGTGGGTGAGGAACTTGAAGGTGATCCTCTTGTTGACGGGGAGCCATTGTAGGTCCTTCAGGTGGGCAGTGATTTGGCTGTGGCGGGGGATGTGGAGGATGAGGTGTGTGGAGGCTTTCTGTATGCGTTGTAGTTTCTCCTGGAGTTTAGCCGTGGTTCCCGCGTATAGGGCGTTGCCCTAGTCCAGCCTGCTGGTGACGAGGGCCTGGGTGATCGTCTTGAATCAGATACCTCCCCTTTCACCCCGGGTAGGCCACACACCTCCCTTGCCTTAGACAGTAAGCACCCTCCATCTTACTCTCTGTAATGACAAGTTATTTCTGGAATTATTGTGGTCGCTATAAAAAAGCGAGGGGGAAATAGGGACTGTGATGAGGATGAACTGGGCTCCAAGCAATGGAGGATGCCAATAAGTAACTGGGTCATTACTTCGTGGCTCATCTTCCCCCTCCCAATCCTTAATCCTTCAAGGAGTCAGTCTTTTTGTTGCATCTTTAAGAAAGCCTATGTACATGTCTGTCTCCACTTTGTGAATTATAAAAAGCAGTAGGTCCAACGGCGTGTTTTCATGACAGGAAAGTAAAACAAATGAATGCACAAGGGTAAGCGATTGGGGAATAGCACTGATACTTTATGACATGCTAGGGAATATAATTAACACACCATCAATCAGACATTAAAATGTCATTAGGTAAGCAAAGTAAATGCATGAAAGGGCAAACACTGGCTCTTAAGTAGGAGCTACATGTCAAACGTCATAGGCATGATGGACAGCTCATCCAAGCAATAGCAAAGCATGAAAAACAATGACTTTCAATGGCTAAAGGGCACCGACCCAAAGCCAACCCTTTTTTCCTGTAATTCGTGTTACTGTACTTTTGTAGCAAATTAACACCATGAGATAATTAAACAACCAAAGCTGCTTCAGCGAGACCTAACTAGATGTTAGACTCGGGGGGGGGGGAGGGGGGCTCCGAGTGAGATTTAATAATATCAGTTTAACCCCTTCCATGCTGATGACGGCCCCCAGCCGTCATGCACTACGGTGCTCGTGTGCTGATGGCGGCTGGGGGCCGTCATAAACCCGCCCACTCGCGATTCTGCCGCACAGGCGCAGAATGGCGGCCGCATTAAAGGGGTTAAAGAGGCTAGAGTGCTAAGGATTATGAGGCTGTTAAATGAGACGGGAATGAGCACAAGAGCAAAAGGACACATTATGAGATGAGGCCCAGGAAAACCAGTATTGGCAAAGCCAATTGACTTTGACAATGTTTTGTAACCATGCTGTGGATGCTTTGCAGCATGGTTAAAACGACTTTTAAAAAACACTATGACACAGCCAGAGCTAATTTCCCCTGTTAGAGCTGGATGCTTCATAGTTCTTATTTTATTATTTTTTGCCAAGCTGCACAGCAGCCACACTGCTTTACAGAATGGCTACAAGTCATTGCTAAATGCATCGGTTGCCACAATAAACATACATTTCAAAGTAGAATTTGGGCTACTGTGAACTGTATGTTACATATCTACAAATGACATGCGGTTCAACAAGGATGACAGGGAAGAAGAAAAATAAAAGCAGTACCAATCAGTACTTGGTCCATGCTCCAGCCGAAAGAAGAGGAAGTGACGTCTACCCATGCTGGCCAATTAGAAGGCAGGTAATGAGAGTGACAATGTAGCCAACAAATGATTAGCAATGGATGGCCTGCAAGCCCCTTGTTGTATTCAATAACTCTCTCAAGTGAGAGCCCATGCAGTGCACTCGCTGTCACAGGTGAGATCGAAAACAGATGCTCTCTGACTGCTGGTGGAGGCTGAAGAGCAAGAGGTCAGAATATGAGACAAGAGGTCAGAATATGAGACTGTAGGTGGTGGCTTAGACATACCATGTCATACTATGAGGTAACTAGTTAAGACTGAGGAGTATGAAGACTCAGTACGAGATTGAGGGTGGGGGCTCAGGAGTATAAAGTCCAAATGTGAGATTACTGGTCGAGACTGAGGAATATGAAATCACAGTATGAGAGCGAGGGTGGAGGCTCAGGAGTATAACGTCCAAATGTGAGTTTACTAGTGGAGGGTGAGGAGTATGAAGTCACAGAGCAAGAGCGAGGGTGGAGGCTCAGGAGTATAAAGTGTGAATGTGAGATTACTGGTGGAGGTCTGAGGAGTATGAAGTCACAGAGCAAGAGCGAGGGTGGAGGCTGAGGAGTATAAAGTCTGAATGTAAGATTACTGGTGGAATCGGAGGAGTATGAAGTCACAGTATGAATGCAAGGGTGAGGCTCAGGAGTATAAAGTCTGAATGTGAGATTGCTGGTGGAGGTCTGAGGAGTATGAAGTCAGAGTACGAGAGCGAGCGTGGAGGCTCCGGAGTGTAACGTCTGAATGTGAGTTTACTAGTGGAGCTGAGGAGTATGAAGTCACAGAGCAAGACCGAGGGTGGAGGCTCAGGAGTTTAAAGTCTGAATGTGAGTTTACTAGTGGAGGCTGAGGAGTATGAAGTCACAGAGCAAGAGCGATGGTGGAGGCTCAGGAGTATAAAGTCTGAATGTGAGATTTCTGGTAGAGGCTGAGGAGTATGAAGTCAGAGTACGAATGCAAGGGTGAGACTCAGTAGTATAAAGTCTGAATGTGAGATTACTGGTGGAGGTCTGAGGAGTATGACGTTACAGTACGAGAGAGAGGGTGGAGACTCAGGAGTATAACGTCCCAATGTGAGATTACTGATGGAGGTCTGAGGAGTATGAAGTTATAGTACGAGAGCGAGCGTGGAGGCTGAGGAGTATTAAGTCACAGAGCAAGAGCAAGGGTGGAGGCTCAGGAGTATAAAGTCTGAATGTGAGATTTCTGGTAGAGGCTGAGGAGTATGAAGTCACAGTACGAATGCAAGGGTGAGGCTCAGGAGTATAAAGTCTGAATGTGAGATTACTGGTGGAGGTCTGAGGAGTATGAAGTTACAGTACGAGAGAGAGGGTGGAGACTCAGGAGTATAACGTCCGAATGTGAGTTTACTAGTGGAGGCTGAGGAGTATTAAGTCACAGAGCAAGAGCGAGGGTGGAGGCTCAGGAGTTTAAAGTCTGAATGTGAGATTACTGGTGGAGGCTGAGGAGTAGGAAGTCTCAGTACCAGAGCGAGGGTGGAGGCTCAGGAGTATAAAGTCTGAATGTGAGATTACTGGTGGAGGTCTGAGGAGTATGAAGTCATAGTACGAGAGCGAGCGTGGAGGCTCAGGAGTATAACGTCTGAATGTGAGATTACTGGTGGAGGCTGAGGAGTAGGAAGTCTCAGTACCAGAGCGAGGGTGGAGGCTCAGGAGTATAAAGTCTGAATGTGAGATTACTGGTGGAGGTCTGAGGAGTATGAAGTCATAGTACGAGAGCGAGCGTGGAGGCTCAGGAGTATAACGTCTGAATGTGAGATTACTGGTGGAGGCTGAGGAGTAGGAAGTCATAGTACGAGAGCGAGCGTGGAGGCTCAGGAGTATAAAGTCTGAATGTGAGATTACTGGTGGAGGTCTGAGGATTATGAAGTCATAGTACGAGAGCGAGCGTGGAGGCTCAAGAGTATAACGTCCGAATGTGAGTTTACTAGTGGAGGCTGAGGAGTATGAAGTCACAGAGCAAGAGCGAGGGTGGAGGCTCAGGAGTATAAAGTCTGAATGTGAGATTACTGGTGGAGGTCTGAGGAGTATTAAGTCATAGTACGAGAGCGAGCATGGAGGCTGAGGAGTATAAAGTCTGAATGTGAGATTACTGGTGGAAGTCTGAGGAGTATGAAGTCATAGTACGAGAGCGAGCGTGGAGGCTCAGGAGTATAACGTCCGAACGTGAGTTTACTAGTGGAGGCTGAGGAGTATGAAGTCACAGAGCAAGAGCGAGGGTGGAGGCTCAGGAGTATAAAGTCTGAATATGTGAGATTACTGGTGAAGGTCTGAGGAGTATAAAGTCATAGTATGAGAGCGAGCGTGGAGGCTCAGGAGTATAACGTCCGAATGTGAGTTTACTCTTGGAGGCTGAGGAGTATGAAGTCACAGAGCAAGAGCGAGGGTGGAGGCTCAGGAGTATAACGTCCGAATGTGAGTTTACTAGTGGAGGCTGAGGAGTATGAAGTCACAGAGCAAGAGCAAGAGCGAGGGTGGAGGCTCAGGAGTATAACGTCTGAATGTGAGTTTACTAGTGGAGGCTGAGGAGTATGAAGTCACAGAGCAAGAGCGAGGGTGGAGGCTTAGGAGTATAAAGTCTGAATGTGAGATTACTGGTGGAGGTCTGAGGAGTATGAAGTCAGAGTACAAGAGCGAGCGTGGAGGCTCTGGAGTGTAACGTCTGAATGTGAGTTTACGTGTGGAGGGTGAGGAGTATGAAGTCTCAGTACGAGAGCGAGGGTGGAGGCTCTGGAGTATAAAGTCTGAATGTGAGATTTCTGGTAGAGGCTGAGGAGTATGAAGTCACAGTACGAATGCAAGGGTGAGGCTCAGGAGTAAAAAGTCTGAATGTGAGATTACTGGTGGAGGTCTGAGGAGT
This sequence comes from Lissotriton vulgaris, assembly GCF_964263255.1. NCBI lineage: Eukaryota > Metazoa > Chordata > Amphibia > Caudata > Salamandridae > Lissotriton > Lissotriton vulgaris. Next base: position 266,312,744 of record NC_141686.1, read on the forward strand.
ATGAAGTCATAGTACGAGAGCGAGCGTGGAGGCTCAGGAGTATAACGTCCGAATGTGAGTTTACTAGTGGATGCTGAGGAGTACATGTATTTATATAGCGCAAATTACCCACATCGCAGGCATCTAAGCGCTTGCTTAGGGAACCCGTCCTGGTATTCCCCTGTGAGATAACCCCGGCAGGGTATCCACAAGGTGAATGCCAGGCATCCCGCCGCGAGGGGCCGTTGTGGAGATTAAGCAAGCTATTGCCCAGAGTCGCTGAGTGTGAACCCGTGAGTCGAGTAGGCACCGGAGCGAGAATTATCGAGTCCGTGGAATTATTGAGCCCAAGCCCCGTCGAGGCGGGGAATTGAACCCTGGTCCAGGGTCGATCTCAGCTTCCGGGTCTGTAGTATGAAGTCACAGAGCAAGGGTGAAGGCTCAGGAGTATAAAGTCTGAATGTGAGATTACTGGTGGAGGTCTGAGGAGTATGAAGTCAGAGTACAAGAGCGAGCGTGGAGGCTCTGGAGTGTAACGTCTGAATGTGAGTTTACGTGTGGAGGGTGAGGAGTATGAAGTCTCAGTACGAGAGCAAGGGTGGAGGCTCAGGAGTATAAAGTCTGAATGTGAGATTTCTGGTAGAGGCTGAGGAGTATGAAGTCACAGTACGAATGCAAGGGTGAGGCTCAGGAGTAAAAAGTCTGAATGTGAGATTACTGGTGGAGGTCTGAGGAGTATGAAGTCATAGTACGAGAGCGAGCGTGGAGGCTCAGGAGTATAACGTCCGAATGTGAGTTTACTAGTGGATGCTGAGGAGTACATGTATTTATATAGCGCAAATTACCCACATCGCAGGCATCTAAGCGCTTGCTTAGGGAACCCGTCCTGGTATTCCCCTGTGAGATAACCCCGGCAGGGTATCCACAAGGTGAATGCCAGGCATCCCGCCGCGAGGGGCCGTTGTGGAGATTAAGCAAGCTATTGCCCAGAGTCGCTGAGTGTGAACCCGTGAGTCGAGTAGGCACCGGAGCGAGAATTATCGAGTCCGTGGAATTATTGAGCCCAAGCCCCGTCGAGGCGGGGAATTGAACCCTGGTCCAGGGCCGATCTCAGCTTCCGGGTCTGTAGTATGAAGCCACAGAGCAAGGGTGGAGGCTCAGGAGTATAAAGTCTGAATGTGAGATTACTGGTGGAGGTCTGAGGAGTATGAAGTCAGAGTACAAGAGCGAGCATGGGGCTCTGGAGTATAACGTCCGAATGTGAGTTTACTAGTGGAGGCTGAGGAGTATGAAGTCTCAGTACGAGAGCGGGGTGGAGGCTCAGGAGTATAAAGTCTGAATGTGAGATTTCTGGTAGAGGCTGAGGAGTATGAAGTCACAGTACGAATGCAAGGGTGAGGCTCAGGAGTATAAAGTCTGAATGTAAGATTACTGGTGGAGGTCTGAGGAGTATGACGTTACAGTACGAGAGAGAGGGTGGAAGCTCAGGAGTATAACGTCTGAATGTGAGTTTACTAGTGGAGGCTGAGGAGTATGAAGTCTCAGTACGAGAGCGAGGGTGGAGGCTCAGGAGTATGAAAGAGATTTCTGGTAGAGGCTGAGGAGTATGAAGTCACAGTACGAATGCAAGGGTGAGGCGCAGGAGTATAAAGTCTGAATGTGAGATTTCTGGTAGAGGCTGAGGAGTATGAGGTCACAGTACAAATGCAAGGGTGAGGCTCAGGAGTATAAAGTCTGAATGTAAGATTACTGGTGGAGGTCTGAGGAGTATGAAGTTACAGTACGAGAGAAAGGGTGGAGGCTCAGGAGTATAATGTCCGAATGTGAGTTTACTAGTGGAGGCTGAGGAGTATGAAGTCACAGAGCGAGGGTGGAGGCTCAGGAGTATAAAGTCTGAATGGGAGATTATTGATGGAAGATGAGGAGAATCAAGTCCGATTACGAGAGCGACAGTGGGTCTCTGGAGTATAACGCCCAAATGTGAGTTTACTAGTGGAGGCTGAGGAGTATGAAGTCCCAGAGCAAGAGCGAGGGTGGAGGCTCAGGAGTATAAAGTCTGAATGTAAGATTACTGGTGGAACCGGAGGAGTATGAAGTCACAGTATGAATGCAAGGGTGAGGAGTATAAAGTCTGAATGTGAGATTACTGATGGAGGTCTGAGGAGTATGAAGTCAAAGTATGAGAGTGAGCGTGGAGGCTCCGGAGTGTAACGTCTGAATGTGAGTTTACTAGTGGAGGCTGAGGAGTATGAAGTCACAGAGCAAGAGGGAGGGTGGAGGCTCAGGAGTATAAAGTCTGAATGTGGGATTTCTGGTAGAGGCTGAGGAGTATGAAGTCCCAGTACGAATGCAAGGGTGAGACTCAGTAGTATAAAGTCTGAATGTGAGATTACTGGTGAAGGTCTGAGGAATATGAAGTCATAGTACGAATGCAAGGGTGAGGCTCAGGAGTATAAAGTCTAAATGTAAGATTACTGGTGGAGGTCTGAGGAGTATGACGTTACAGTACGAGAGAGAGGGTGGAAGCTCAGGAGTATAACGTCTGAATGTGAGTTTACTAGTGGAGGCTGAGGAGTATGAAGTCTCAGTACGAGAGCGAGGGTGGAGGCTCAGGAGTATGAAAGAGATTTCTGGTAGAGGCTGAGGAGTATGAAGTCACAGTACGAATGCAAGGGTGAGGCGCAGGAGTATAAAGTCTGAATGTGAGATTTCTGGTAGAGGCTGAGGAGTATGAAGTCACAGTACGAATGCAAGGGTGAGGCTCAGGAGTATAAAGTCTGAATGTAAGATTACTGGTGGAGGTCTGAGGAGTATGAAGTTACAGTACGAGAGAAAGGGTGGAGGCTCAGGAGTATAATGTCCGAATGTGAGTTTACTAGTGGAGGCTGAGGAGTATGAAGTCACAGAGCGAGGGTGGAGGCTCAGGAGTATAAAGTCTGAATGGGAGATTATTGATGGAAGATGAGGAGAATCAAGTCCGATTACGAGAGCGAGAGTGGGGCTCTGGAGTATAACGCCCAAATGTGAGTTTACTAGTGGAGGCTGAGGAGTATGAAGTCCCAGAGCAAGAGCGAGGGTGGAGGCTCAGGAGTATAAAGTCTGAATGTAAGATTACTGGGGAAACCGGAGGAGTATGAAGTCAAAGTATGAATGCAAGGGTGAGGCTCAGGAGTATAAAGTCTGAATGTGAGATTACTGATGGAGGTCTGAGGAGTATGAAGTCAAAGTATGAGAGTGAGCGTGGAGGCTCCGGAGTGTAACGTCTGAATGTGAGTTTACTAGTGGAGGCTGAGGAGTATGAAGTCACAGAGCAAGAGGGAGGGTGGAGGCTCAGGAGTATAAAGTCTGAATGTGGGATTTCTGGTAGAGGCTGAGGAGTATGAAGTCACAGTACGAATGCAAGGGTGAGGCTCAGGAGTATAAAGTCTGAATGTAAGATTACTGGTGGAGGTCTGAGGAGTATGACGTTACAGTACGAGAGAGAGGGTGGAAGCTCAGGAGTATAACGTCTGAATGTGAGTTTACTAGTGGAGGCTGAGGAGTAGGAAGTCTCAGTACCAGAGCGAGGGTGGAGGCTCAGGAGTATAAAGTCTGAATGTGAGATTTCTGGTAGAGGCTGAGGAGTATGAAGTCACAGTACGAATGCAAGGGTGAGGCTTAGGAGTATAAAGTCTGAATGTGAGATTTCTGGTAGAGGCTGAGGAGTATGAGGTCACAGTATGAATGCAAGGGTGAGGCTCAGGAGTATAAAGCCTGAAAGTGAGATTACTGGTGGTGGTCTGAGGAGTATGAAGTCATAGTACGAGAGCGAGCGTCGAGGCTCAGGAGTATAACGTCCGAATGTGAGTTTACTAGTGGAGGCTGAGGAGTATGAAGTCACAGAGCAAGAGCGAGGGTGGAGGCTCAGGAGTATAAAGTCTGAATGTGAGATTACTGGTGGAGGTCTGAGGAGTATGAAGTCATAGTACGAGAGCGAGCGTGGAGGCTCAGGAGTATAACGTCCGAATGTGAGTTTACTAGTGGATGCTGAGGAGTATGAAGTCACAGAGCAAGAGCAAGGGTGGATGCTCAGGAGTATAAAGTCTGAATGTGAGATTACATTTGGAGGTCTGAGGAGTATGAAGTCAGAGTACGAAAGCGAGCGTGGAGGCTGAGGAGTATAAAGTCTGAATGTAAGATTACTGGTGGAACCGGAGGATTATGAAGTCACAGTATGAATGCAAGGGTGAGGCTCAGGAGTATAAAGTCTGAATGTGAGATTACTGATGGAGGTCTGAGGAGTATGAAGTCAAAGTATGAGAGTGAGCGTGGAGGCTCCGGAGTGTAACATCTGAATGTGAGTTTACTAGTGGAGGCTGAGGCGTAAGAAGTCACAGAGCAAGAGGGAGGGTGGAGGCTCAGGAGTATAAAGTCTGAATGTGAGATTTCTGGTAGAGACTGAGGAGTATGAAGTCACAGTACGAATGCAAGGGTGAGACTCAGTAGTATAAAGTCTGAATGTGAGATTACTGGTAAAGGTCTGAGGAGTATGAAGTCATAGTACGAGAGCGAACGTGGAGGCTCAGGAGTATAACGTCCGAATGTGAGATTACTGGTGGAGGTCTGAGGAGTATAAAGGTATAGTACGAGAGCGAGCGTGGAGGCTGCGTAGTATGAAGTCTGAATGTGAGATTACTGGTGGAGGCTGAGGAGTATGAAGTCACAGAGCAAGAGCGAGGGTGGAAGCTCAGGAGTATAAAGTCTGAATGTGAGATTTCTAGTAATGGCTGAGGAGTATGAAGTCACAGTACGAATGCAAAGGTGAGACTCAGGAGTATAAAGTCTGAATGTAAGATTACTGGTGGAGGTCTGAGGAGTATGACGTTACAGTACGAGAGAGAGGGTGGAAGCTCAGGAGTATAACATCTGAATGTGAGTTTACTAGTGGAGGCTGAGGAGTATGAAGTCTCAGTACCAGAGCGAGGGTGGAGGCTCAGGAGTATAAAGTCTGAATGTGAGATTTCTGGTAGAGGCTGAGGAGTATGAAGTCACAGTACGAATGCAAGGGTGAGGCTTAGGAGTAAAAAGTCTGAATGTGAGATTTCTGGTAGAGGCTGAGGAGTATGAGGTCACAGTATGAATGCAAGGGTGAGGCTCAGGAGTATAAAGTCTGAATGTGAGATTACTGGTGGAGGTCTGAGGAGTATGAAGTCATAGTACGAGAGCGAGCGTGGAGGCTCAGGAGTATAACGTCCGAATGTGAATTTACTAGTGGAGGCTGAGGAGTATGAAGTCTCAGAGCAAGAGCGAGGGTGGAGGCTCAGGAGTATAAAGTCTGAATGTGAGATTACTGGTGGAGGTCTGAGGAGTATGAAGTCACAGTATGAATGCAAGGGTGAGGCTCAGGAGTATAAAGTCTGAATGTGAGATTGCTGGTGGAGGTCTGAGGAGTATGAAGTCAGAGTACGAGAGCGAGCGTGGAGGCTCTGGAGTGTAACGTCTGAATGTGAGTTTACTAGTGGAGGCGAGGAGTATGAAGTCACAGAGCAAGAGCGAAGGTGGAGGCTCAGGAGTATGAAGTCTGAATGTGAGATTTCAGGTAGAGGCTGAGGAGTAAGAAGTCATAGTACGAGAGCGAGCGTGGAGGCTCAGGAGTATAACGTCCGAATGTGAGTTTACTAGTGGAGGCTGAGGAGTATGAAGTCACAGAGCAAGAGCGAGGGTGGAGGCTCAGGAGTATAATGTCCGAATGTGAGATTACTGGTGGAGGTCTGAGGAGTATAAAGTCATAGTACGAGAGGGAACGTGGAGGCTGAGGAGTATAAAGTCTGAATGTGAGATTACTGGTGGCGGTCTGAGGAGTATGAAGTCATAGTACGAGACGAGCGTGGAGGCTCAGGAGTATAACGTCCGAATGTGAGTTTACTAGTGGAGGCTGAGGAGTATAAAGTCACAGAGCAAGAGCGAGGGTGGAGGCTCAGGAGTATAAAGTCTGAATGTGAGATTACTGGTGGAGGTCTGAGGAGTATGAAGTCAGAGTACGAAAGCGAGCGTGGAGGCTGAGGAGTATAAAGTCTGAATGTGAGATTTCTGGTAGAGGCTGAGGAGTATGAAGTCACAGAGCAAGAGCGAAGGTGGAGGCTCAGGAGTATGTAGTCTGAATGTGAGATTTCTGGTAGAGGCTGAGGAGTATGAAGTCACAGTACGAATGCAAGGGTGAGGCTCAGGAGTATAAAGTCTGAATGTGAGATTACTGGTGGAGGTCTGAGGAGTATGAAGTCAGAGTACGAGAGCGAGCGTGGAGGCTCAGGAGTGTAAAGTCTGAATGTGAGATTTCTGGTAGAGGCTGAGGAGTATGAGGTTACAGTACAAGAGAGAGGGTAGATGCTCAGGAGTATAAAGTCTGAATGTGAGATTTCTGGTAGAGGCTGAGGAGTATGAAGTTACAGTACGAGAGAGAGGGTGGAAGCTCAGGAGTATAATGTCTGAATGTGAGTTTACTAGTGGAGGCTGAGAAGTATGAAGTCTCAGTACCAGAGCGAGGGTGGAGGCTCAGGAGTATAAAGTCTGAATGTGAAATTTCTGGTAGAGGCTGAGGAGTATGAAGTCAGAGCGAGAGCGAGGGTGGAGGCTCAGGAGTATAAAAGAGATTTCTGGTAGAGGCTGAGGAGTATGAAGTCTCAGTACGAGAGCGAGGGTGGAGGCTCAGGAGTATAAAAGAGATTTCTGGTAGAGGCTGAGGAGTATGAAGTCACAGTACGAATGCAAGGGTGGAGGCTTAGGAGTATAAAGTCTGAATGTGAGATTTCTGGTAGAGACTGAGGAGTATTGAAGTCTCAGTACGAGAGCGAGGGTGGAGGCTCAGGAGTATAAAGTCTGAATGTGAGATTTCTGGTAGAGACTGAGGAGTATTGAAGTCTCAGTACGAGAGCGAGGGTGGAGGCTCAGGAGTATAAAGTCTGAATGTGAGATTTCTGGTAGAGACTGAGGAGTATTGAAGTCTCAGTACGAGAGCGAGGGTGGAGGCTCAGGAGTATAAAGTCTGAATGTGAGATTTCTGGTAGAGACTGAGGAGTATTGAAGTCTCAGTACGAGAGCGAGGGTGGAGGCTCAGGAGTATAAAGTCTGAATGTGAGATTTCTGGTAGAGACTGAGGAGTATTGAAGTCTCAGTACGAGAGCGAGGGTGGAGGCTCAGGAGTATAAAGTCTGAATGTGAGATTTCTGGTAGAGACTGAGGAGTATTGAAGTCTCAGTACGAGAGCGAGGGTGAGGCTCCTTCAAGTCTGCTGTGTAGCTGCATCTGCAGTGTATTTTGTGTGACTTTATTGGATGCCCATCATCTTGGGTCCAACGGGCCGACTGGACCTTGCCAGTGCTTAATTTGAGTTGGGGTTTCCTGTGCTGGGCACTTGCACTTAATTGTGAACACTGGCACTTATGACAGCTGCAACATGGTGGCACTGCTTGAGTAATTTAGAGATGAGCAGAACAGCAGTTGTTTATAAATGTAATAAACTTTAAAAACAACTAATACCTATTGTCCAAACCATTCTTAAAGCTTCGGGGGCCTCGAACAGTCTGAGTTGTCACACTCATAGGAATGTGATTGTTAGTATTTCGCCTCCCAGCCCCTGCAGTGGCGTTAAATGTGAAAAAAATTGCAATGAAATGATTTAATTGCCGTTTTATTTTTCACGTTTATCCTGCAGCAGCCTCCATCTGGGATAAATGGGTGCGTGTCCTTTGCTGCAAATTGACCTAAAGGACCGGAGAAGCAAGATGGACCCTCCAAAGTGCGCATGTCAGTTTGTCTGGCTCTCTTGAGCTGGCCAAAGTGACATTTGACATCCCATAAAACAATGTGCCCAATTCAAAGCGCTATGTACAGCTTTTAAGTCCCTAATGGGCAGTGGCCCGGAATACCTAAGAAGGCGCCTTCAATGGTATGTCCCTGGGAGAGAGTTGCGCTCTATGGACGCATAGCGAGTGATTGTTCCTAGAGCAAAAACGGCCAATTGGGGTGGCAGGAGTTTTATTTTAGGTGCCACTAGTTTCAGTTTATAAACTTTATTCGACAGTTTAAAAAAACGTCATAAAAGTACACAGATAAAATCGTACATGTAACATTACACAGGGAAAGTACATATCATCATGGGTTGTTTTCAGGGCATACAGAAGTCAAGCAATAAAAAAAAACAAAAAAAAATAGCTAAAAATCCATACTTTTTCTTGCAGCAACAGATTTCAGGATAAAGGTTGCGATAAAAAAACACAGATCCGGGCTAGCAAGCGAAAATAACAATTTCATGGCATTTGAAGTAGAAGACACAGAATATTTTTTAAATAACGGTTTCAGATAAACAATACGTAGGGCTTTATAAAGGGGGCAGATTAACATAAAATGAAGGGTACTTTGTTTGGTTAGTCCATCACAAGGACAAGCAGATGTTGGATAATTTTTCATTTTTGGAAAGGCCACAAGGTTGTGGACAATACCAAGTCTAAATCTGGATAGGACGAATTGGTGAGATTGCCTGTAGATTATTTTAAGATAGGTAGGCAAACCAGGACCCTCGTTTGCATTGGAGGAATAGAAAGCATGGGTTGAGTAGTTACTTGTATCTGCTTTCCGTTTAACGAATTTTACCCTCATAAATTCTTCTTTCACCTCCTTTTTGGATAAAGTAGTTACAATCTCGGGATCTTTGCGTACATCTAAATCAAAGAGTTCTTTAAAAGTAGTGGTCACATACTTTATCCATGGTATATTCTTGAAATTATCCAAAAACAAACAATCTTTGATAATGCTCTTTGTGAAACTTGTTTCGTCCTTCAGCCAAATAGACCTCCATACCAGGAGAGGTCTCAATTCGATTAAATCGGCTATATGGTCCAACCTTAGTTCCTCGTGGACCAGGTAGTTAGATGCTGATGAGGGTAAACAAAGTAGCCGTTTCAGAAACAAATTTTCCAGAATTTGCAAGTCCTTGTTAGACCCGTACCCCCATACCCCTGAACCATAAAGTGCTATTGATGAACATCTGTGTCTATAAATATTTAACATTGCTGGAATCCGTCGGCTGCCCAGTTTATTGGCAAATCGGAAGACACCTAGTGTAGCCTTCCCCATCCTGGCTTTTATGTTAGTTTGTTCAGGTGTCCATGAGCCCCGACTGTTAAAAGTAATGCCCAGATAACAGAAGTTATCTACAACCTCAATTCTGTTATCTTTAAAATAGAAAGACTTAGGGTGATTCACCTTTTTGCCACAGACCATTATGAATGTTTTAGAGTTGTTAATTTTGAGTTTTTTGCCCTGAATAAAATCATAAAAACAGTTCATTAGCCGCTGGAGGCCGATTGGGGTTCTAGATAATAAAACAGTGTCGTCCGCATATAACAACACTGGAATTGGTAGGCCACCTGCTTGTGGTGCATCTGCTTGGACCTGTTTTAATTCTTGTTCCATAGAATTAATAAAAAGGGAAAAAAGCAAGGGGGCCAATACGCACCCCTGCCTAATGCCTGATTTTACCATAATCTTTCTCGTACACTCTCCTGCTGGTCCATATCGAATCTGTGTGGTAAGGTTGGAATATAACCTAGCTAAGAAATGGATAATAGCTGAGGGTGCTCCCATATCAAGAAGGGTTGTCCACAGCAGGGAATGATTCACCAGGTCGAAGGCACTAGAGAGGTCCGCAAAACAAAGAAATAAGGAGCCTGATTTGACCTTAGTATATTTACCTATTAAAAGGTTGAGGTTGATGCACTGGTCAATGGTCCCCAAACCCTTTCTAAAGCCATATTGGGATTGTGCCAGGATATTGTTATCGGTCGCCCACTCCTCCAGGCGTAGTAGTAGTACCCGGCTCATGATTTTAAGGGAGGAGTCTAAAAGGGAGATGGGACGGTAGTTTTTGGCCTCCCCTCTATCTCCCTTCTTATAAATCGGGATAATAACGGATTCACTCCAGGTTGCCGGGGTGGAGAAATCAGTGGCAGCATTAAAGACCTGGGTCAATAGGGGGCTCCAAAGGGCCAGATCATGTTTGTATAGATCTATCGGGACCCCGTCAGGTCCCGGGGCTTTACCTCCTTTACTAGAATTAATTGCCGTGACTACTTCTCGGATGGTGATTCCCAAAGGCTGGTGGGTCAGCTGGGGATTCATACAGATTTTATCATAAGACTCCTCAGGGGGGTCAAAAATTCCTGAAAAATATTGGACCCAGCTGTCTTTGCTTACTAATGCGGTAAGTACTGGGAAATCTTCTTTCTGGAGGAATGGGGCATTAATGGTACTCCAAAACAATTTACAGTCCCGGAGAGCTGCAGCACAATCCAGATTGTCCCAGGCTTGTTCCCGGAGTTCGTTTTTCCTGCGTTTAAGTTCTATGTTATAATTGGACCGCAAGGTTTTAATCACTTCCCTGTCTCTTGGGAGATTGGACAGTGCTTGCTTAAGGGTTTTTAGCGCTGTTGTACAGGCTTGGTCGAACCAGCCAACCTTATCCCGTCTAGAATTGATCTTATTGTTAGTAAAGATTCTATTAATAATAGTGCCTAGATCCTCAAAATCCGCTATAATACCCATAGGGAGGGCATTGACTTCCAGACAGCGAAATATCTGTCTGGAACCACCTACCACAACTGTACTATGTAGTTTTTCTGATTTTTCTGTACACCACTTTATCCGGGTTCCATTAGGCCTACTTGGAACAATATTGTCAACAACCCTGCCTGTAGGCGTAATTCTGGGGCCCCAGATAAGAATAGACATAGTTAGGGCATTATGATCGCTCAGACAATAGTCCTTAATTATTGGCACTGTACAGAATGGCACCAAAAGGGTTGAAATCCCTTTGAACGTTGGAACAATATTGCCCATTTTATCAAGAGCTGGTTGGTGAATAACTAAATCAAATTTTAACAGAAGACCATTAAGGGAAGTCCCATATGGGGAGTGTTGAAAATGTGCTAAATACTCCCCCGAATCCCCATCAAACCCGCAAACTGGGGATTGAGAGTGCGGGCACGTTCTGATATTGAAGTCCCCTCCCCGTATGATGTCGTAAGATGTGTGGGATTTGTTACAGATTTTATTTAAGAAGGCTTCCAGTTCGTCCACAACCAGGGTGCTGGTAGGATCAAATGTGTTATTGTAATGATTGATCAGTAAAGTGTTCCTACCCTTTTTGGCTTGTAATTCCAGAATTTGTGAATGTGTGCCAACAGTAGAATATGAACCTACAGTTATCGGGAGATCAACTGATATAAGAACAAGCAGGCCCCCTTTTGCCCTCCCCATAACAGATTCCTGGGCAACACAGTTATAAGAAACAAAACCATCAAAATGAATGTCTATAGTGGACCCTGTTTCCTGTAAACATAAAATATCAAACCCAAGAATAAGTTCCCTCCACCCTAGAGCCGAAGCTCTCTGACGCCAGCCAGCTATATTCCAGCTCACCGTGGAATACCCTTGATCACTTGGGGTAGATATCTCTTCTAAGGGAGAAGTCATTGTACATCCCCTATCAGCAATAGCCTCATCGAGTGGTGAAAGGTGGACTTCAGTTGGTTTATCGAGAGTTAAGGGGATCAGATCGGGTAGATCGGAAGTTATTTTGCCAACCGTTACTGGTAAGGTATAATACTCCACAGTAGCCCCGCTATCGACCGAATTAGTCTCGATGGGTAGAGGGGGAACAGTGGTGGAAACACTGGGTAGTCAGTCGACTCCTTCAAGCCCATCGAGACAACTATATCGATTATAATCCCAGAAGGTGTTCTGCGGGGGCTGAAATGGGGGCAATCTGGTGTATCTTGGGCGAAAAGGTCTTCCCCTACGTTCAACCCTAGTCCATTCATTGCTTCCATCATAGTACATGGGGTTAATAGGTGGTGGGAAGAAAAAGGAGACAGGGAGAGTCTGGATAGTGGAATCTAATGACCTATTAACACCCGCACATATGTAGGACACTGTACGTGGGTCTCTAAAACTGACAGTGATACAGTCTCCCTTAATGGATTTAGGGGTTTTACCAATCCATGGTACCCTCCTCACCATGATGACTTCATTGTGCAGGTGTGCCGGTAAGGGTCGGTTCCAATTAAGCCATCTTATAACTTGGTTTTTAAGGGAGTTAAAGGTTTCAGTTTCACCCCTATCTAATGGTGGTGCTCCTGCCAGAATTACCATAAACCAGTTGGCCTCCGGTGGGAGGTCAGGCCGTCTAATTCTTGGAGTTTTGAGATCTTCGGGTGGGGGCCCTTGGGTATCGATAGACATAAGTGCGGGTGGGATATGCAAACCTGGGGGGGGGGCCTTGGATATTCTGTGAGGCAACTAGGCTAACCGAGCTAGAAACTTGGGGAACAGGTTGGATGCTTGTGGTCGTTGAAACAGGAATTTGGGGCACAATAGTTGGAGGAATAATTTGGGGAGTAGGCATGCTAGGAGGGAGACCAGAACTATTAGGCTTGGAGGAGTTAGCTAAAAGTATAGCAGTTGATTTCTCTATATTAGACATTCTGAAATCAAGCCTATCTAGTTTGGCCTCTAGTGGAAAAATAATCGATTTAGTAGGGTTGCTATTTTATCCATAGAAATATCGTTACTAGGTAAGCTCCCTCCACCGTTGGAATTCAACAATACAGATGCTCCATCTATTTTAGCTGTTTTAGATGCCCTCCCGGTATTTTTACCCTTACTGTTATATTGTCTCTTCCGTTTCTTAATAGCCCCTTCTTTTCCCCCCTGAGTTGTAAGGAGGGTAGAATTTCCATCATTTACACAGGTAAAGGAAACATTTGCACAATCGGAGACATGGCTAGAATCAGCAACGACGATGGAGGGATTAGATGTAACAACAGAGTCTACACTTAGCGGGGGGCAGAATCGGGAAGTAAAAGTTGGGCATCCACCACAGGCAAGCAGTCAGTAGGTCTTTCAGGAGTTTTGGCATTAGCAAAAGGGCCCATACTAGAACGTTTAAGAGACATTAGTTCCTTGGACAGTCGTTTCTCCAGTGTGACAATTTCTTTGTCAATAATGTTATTAGCCCTAGTAAGAAACTTCTCCATACCTCCTGCGGCAGATTGTGATCCTCCAGCCAACAGGGATTTGCTCCTGGTTTCGCGTCCGACCATGATCCACAGGAAATCAGGCAGCAGGAAGATTCAGGGGGGTAGCCCGGTCCGGTCACTACCGGTCACGAACGGGCACAAACGGGCCCGCTCTTGGCCCGCTTCTTCGTCCGCGCGCGTCCCGCGTACGCGTTCCAGGCGTGGTTAAAATAGAGGAGGAGAGAAGGGGGCGGGAAGAGGAACCAGGTGCGCGCGGTGGACGGCGCTAGCACTTCTGGACCTCGCAGTCCCGCTCCCAAGGCAGATTGCAGTTCAGGCTCTCCCCCTGCCGAGGTGACCGAGCCGATGTGCTCCCAGGTCGCAGGATAGGCAAATTAGAGGGCTCCGCTGCAGTACTTGCCCCCAAAGCGTCCACGAGTACAGAGCAACACTCCACACACAGCTCGAGGTGCCACTAATGCCTGGAACAATCTACCAATGCATCTTAGGAACTCCATCAATCTCCTTTCTTTCAGGAAGGGATTGAAAACGTGGTTGTTCACAGAATAAGCTCAGCTGCAGAGGGATACAGTGCTCAGCGCCAGGACACCCTAGGGTAAAAGTGCGCTTTAGAAGCCTAATTAACATAACATAACATTCACACTTTTCAGTTCTCCACTCAGCTGTCTTAGACAATTGGATACCAAGCACAGGTCTAAAGGGCCTGAAGAACCATCCAGCCGAGAAGCTCCATCCAATCCTGGCGCTGTTCTCATGCTGGTGAGAGTAGCGCCAAGATTGGATAGTGGAATTCCTGGAGGCTGAAGCAAGCAGAGCTGACAGAGGAGAGACTTCGGAGGACTTCGGACTTGTAGCAGGCAAGGTAAGTGACTTTATTTTTAATTATTTGCCACTCGCCTTACATGCACGCACCCACCCACCCCCCCCCCCCCCCCCCCCCCCCCACACACACACACCACTTAGTTGCCCGCCCCTGTAGATAACCAGCTTTCAAGATATTGTGAGAACCACCAATCGGGGCAACTAGCACTCTTGCCACGTAATCCTCCAGCTGCTGCATTATTTGCGATTTTAACAAAATGCATTTGTTCCTAACCCAGACAGACCCAAAGTTATTAAATTTGCTGCAAAGTCAAAGTTAACATGGCCTCTTCCAGCTGTTGTCCTCTGCCTTCAGGCGTTTCAAAACAAAGAATGTTCCAGACGTATAGACCTCCCCAAGTGATAGATAGGGACAGCGATGCGGCTTGGTGGGAGCGGGTGGCATTTGTTTGCCGCAGGAAATAAACTCTTAAATGGAACTGAAAAAGAGTGGAAAGAAAGATTCCCCATTTCTCATGAAAATGTTTCGTTTCATTAGTCACACAAACTCATGTTTACATCACAGATTTTTTCTCACAGTAGCAAGTTGTTTAGGAGAGCACTCAGAGTCTAAAAGAATTCCAAGTATGTATGTTAGGTCTGATGCTTTGAATCCGGAAATACCTTCTAGGGGCCCACATGAATAATAAATATGAAATGTACTGGGCCCTTCCGTGGGACAGTTCCTTCAACCAAAGGGCTTCCAGGACCCCCTGGTGTGAGCACAAGTTAAAACCGAAGACACGTTTTAGAACGTAAATGTGGTTCACCCACCAGCTCAGATGTTTACTGTATTCAATGAAAGTGTGTTCATACAGGCTGCTGTTCTGTGTGTTTAACACGGCAGACCTTCCCCCTGGCTTTAGAAAGGCCTGTCTTCATAAAATGCCCTTTCTGGGTTTCCATGCACGGCAAAGTCAGACTCAGGAAAGACTTGTGAATAAAAGTTTGAATGGGATCAACCGAATGCAACGATTCTTTCTAGACATTCATGTCTTTTAATAATTTTGGAATCTTTTTGGCAACATTGAGTATTAAATTGCTACATTATAACGCCACATAATATGGTGCCTGATCTACATTTATTTGCATAGTATGCATTCTCTTTCCTTCCTACACAATTTGCCTTTTCTTCCTATAGGTACCTCTACCACATAATATCGACCTAATTTACCGCATAATTCCAGGGGTGATTGCCAGGGCATAGCAAAGGTACACAGAAGAGCTTCTATCCTGGAAGGAACTCTATGGATCAGACATTATTCTCAGAGCCAGGCCACTGTCCAGATGCGCTCCAAGGCTTATTAATGAACAAGCTCAAATTGTAATTCCAAATCTGGCCCAAAGACCCGCATATATTAAATAAACGTAATAAAAGGGCTTAAAAAGGCAGGCTGTGTCCCAGGAAAAGATCGCTTAACTGAGGCAGAGAGGTGGGGCAGCATCCCAGGACCTTTCAATAATGGGAAACAGATCATGTGCAGCTTAGTTAGAACTATTTATAAATGGACAGACTACATGCGAAATGAGACCACCCCCGGGGGCGGCGTTGGGCTAAGTGTTCCTGCAGCCAATGTCACTGATAGCATAAGAGCGCCTCACCTGGGCGACGCTGGGACTGCAACTCTCTGCAACCACTCGGAACACAAGAACGCCACCGGCCTGTCGAGGTTGGGACTGCAGCTGTCTGCAACCATTCATAACACAAGAACGCCACTAGCTGGATAAGGCTGGTACTGCTGCCGATTGTAACCACTGAGCACAAGAACACCACCAGCTGGACGAGGCTGGAACTGCAGCTCTCTGCAACCACTCTGAACACAAGATCATCCGCAGCGGTGCTAGGATCCAACGGTCTGCAGCCATTGAGGGGACAGGAGTGCAAGCCACTCTGACTCGCCATCAGCTGCACAAGGCCGAACTGTGGTATTATCCAGTATTATGGGTGTCTTTCATAGATTCACATGCCTGAATCATTCCCCGTCGTCGGAATGGGTGTCCCGGACTCACATTCCGATGACTGGGAATGATTCAGGCATGTGAATCTATGAAAGACACCAATACTGGATAACTGCAGTTCCAGGTAAGTAACACATTTCTTCAGTACCACCAGCAGGGTGGGGTAGGGACTGTCCAGGCTGCAGCCTCTCTGAATGTGTGCACCACCCACAGAGCAAGGTACTGACTCCCCTGTCGTTAGCCCACTGATCATCAGAGAACCAACAGCAACATACACTTTCCTTCTGTGCATCCACTGAGGACACATGAGCGCCCCAGCTGGGACTGCCACTTGATGCAACCATTCAAGGCACAAGAACACCACCTATTGGGAAGTTTAGGTACTACAGCAATCTGCAGCCACTGTGAAAACAGCGACAGCCAGGTAAGGACTGCAGCGGTCTGCAGGCACTGATAACCCTAGGGAGCCGTTAGCCGGGAAGGGTGGACTCTGCAGGTCATCTGCAGACACTGATAGCACAAGCGCACCGAAGGCTGGGTAGGGCTGTAGCTGTGAGTGTTTGCCATAACATAGGAGTAACACCTGCAGTGTACAGCGGGGAGGGCTACTGATAACACAAGAGCTGCTCCAGCTAACCAGTGAAGGCGCTGCTAGCACACACGTCACCTACAGGGAGAGGCTGGGACTGCAAGCTATCTAAAGCCATATATAGATTCAGAGCTCCACCAGCTGTGCTGGGCGGGGACTGCTGCATGTCTGCATTCACTAACAGCAAACTAGGCCACCAGTTAGGGCAAGGGCATCACTTATACCTCAGAGGGCCAACATCTGGTCGAGGCTGGGACTGCACACTATCTATAACCACATAGATCAAGAGCGCCACCAGCTGGGCTGGGCTGGGACTGCTGAATGTCTGCATTCACTAACAGCAAACTAGGCTTGTAGTCGGGGAATGGGCTGCACTTATACCTCAGAGTGCCACCAACTGGGTGAGGCTGGGACTGCACGCTATCTATAATCACGTATAAATCAAGAGTGCCACCAGGTGGGCTAGGCTGGGACTGCTGAACGTGTGCATTCACTAAAAGCAAAAAGATCTAAGGGCTACCAGATGGTGGCGCTGGAATTGCAAGCTACTGATAGCACTCAAGCAGCTACGGCTAACATAGTGAAAGCACTGGTAGCACAAACATGCCACCTACAGGGAGAGGCTGGGACTGCATGTAGATCAAGAGCACCATCAGCTGCGTTAGGCCGGGACTGCGGAATGTCTGCATCCCCTTACAGTAAACTAGGCTGCCAGTTGGGCAAGGCTGGGGCTGCACATTATCTATGATCATATATAGATCAAGAGCGCCACCAGCTGGGCAAGGCTGGGACTGCACATTATCTATGACCATATATAGATCAATAGCACCACCAGCCGGGCTAGGCTGGGACTTCTGAACATCTGCATTCACTAACCGCAAACTAGGCCTCGGGTCAGAGGGGGATCCACTTATGCCGCAGAGTGCCAAAAACTCAGATAGGTTGGAACTGCTGAATGTGTGTGTTTGCTACAAGCAAAACTCTGCATATGCTGCATAGCGCTACCAGCTGGTGAGGGGGAAACTGCAAGCTTCCTGCAATAATCGACAGGTTAAGAGTGCCACCAGGTGGAAAATGGATGGGACTGCGACTATCTGCAAACATATATTGATCAAGATGGCCACCAGCTGAGATGCATTCACTAAAAGCAAAAAGCTGTAATTATATCACAGAGCACTACCAGTTGGAGGGGTTGGAATTGCAAGCTGAACGCAATCACTGACGAGATAAGAGCGTCACCCGGTGGGACACGGATGGGATTGCAGCTATCTTCAGCAACCAGAATCCCTCGAGCATCACCATGTGGGTTAGTCTGGTTACACCACTCCCTACAGAAGTACCAGCTAGTAGCGTATATGTCTGAACCAGCAAGTCTGGTAATCTGGCAGCCCTTGGGCCCCTCCCCCGGATAATCCGGGCGTATAAACACTCCATCTCTTCCGCAGTCACCGGATCCATGATCCATCTGCCAAGACGTCCTCGTGCGGCGGCTGCAGACTGACAGTGCAGGTACAGCCCTCTGGCGTGCATCCCCCAACCATCTCCCCCCTTCTTCAAAAACCTGCAAACTTGGCTCTTGAAACACTCTTTTCCGTAGCCTTCCTGTTTCTTGACTCACCCGCTGGTCTATTTGGTAAACATATTGTGGCTTTAAGCTAAATATGGGGCATATTATCAAGGCTATTTTGCCTTTTTTTGGGTTTAATAGCCAAAAAAGCGGCGAAAATGACATCGCCCTATCTACAAGGAGATGCTAATATGCATTAGCGCATGTTAGCACCCGTTTTCCCGACGCCTCGCTTTGCATTTTTAATGAGATGTAAAGTGGGCGCCATTTGGCAGTACTCCTTATAAATAATCGCTGATGTGCACATCGCAATATTTACAAGGAGGCCCAAGCATTTTTGCAGACGTCAGTTTTTTGCGAAAACCACGGTTTTCGCCAAAAACGTCTGCAAAAATGCTGACTTGGGTATACTTACCATGGGGGGGTAGATTATGATGATACGACCACAGGGTCGTATCAGCAAGGTTATTGCCGTTTTCTATGGAACATCGCTGAAAAACCAGCGCTGTTCCATGGAAAACACTGCTAACGCTGGAATAATTATCGCCATTGCGCTATGCATTGTTAATACAGCGCTAGCATGGCGATAATTACCAGCGATAGCCAGCGATAACATTTTAAACGCTGACTGTGGCCAGTGATAATTATTGCTGCCGCTTGATGATATGCCCCCAAGTTCCTTACACATTTCAAAAATGAAAAAAATCTCTGCCAGTTTTCAGCAAGAGGGACTCAACCGACGGCTCTAGGTGACCGGCTGGGTTTCATACACCCTTCAAAGATAATATATTGTTGTACATTACTCTGTAACTCTATCTGCTTTCCCCATCTCTTAAATCACGTTTTTATCATTCCAAAACGCTGAAAGTGTTTATTTTTCTCAATTGCTGAACATTAAGAGCAGCGTTTCCCTGCCCCCTGGCAGTCCCTGCTGAGGAAGCAGGCATTCCTGCTGCATATCTCCGCGCCCTCGCCATAAATCAGAGGGAAGGGATGTGCTCTGAGGTTTCACTCAACAAAATACTTTACTTATCTCCTCGCAAATCCGCCTTTTCCAATTACAGCACAGAATCTTCGCCTGTTTGAGAAGCAGGTGGCATATTAACAAGAAATAGCGATATTTATCGCTAAGCAGGGTTAACGGCAATAATTTTATTGCCTCGCTTCGACGATTTTTATCGCTGAGATACCTTGCTATTATCATGGTTTATCTCAAAAGCGATAAAAATCATGCGAAATGCATGCATATCGCTGAAAATTCAGCGATATTCATGCATTAGTGACCAAATGCTCTTAGCCATGTTATCCACCTCCCATTGGATAACATGGCTAAGAACTGGTCAGAGCAGGTGTTAGTTTTTGGCCATAGCGGGAATATTTCCATCGCTATGCCTGTGTTGGTAATAGGCGATAGCGAGGTTAGCGACTGTTTCAGTCGCTAACAGGTTGGGAACGCCCACTTTGCATGTCATTAGCGATAAATATCGCTGACATGCAAAGCGGGCCCCAAACCGCTCGCTATCGCCTAAAACTGTCGCTAACATCAGTTAGCGACAGCTTGGTAATAAAGCGATAGAATTATCGCTGGTTAGCGGCCGAACACAGTCGCTAAACCGGCGATAATTCAATATCGCCACCCTTGGTAATATGCCCCCAGGTTCCCCTAGCACCGCTTCCGGCTTGTGCTGTAGACACATATCAAGATGCCAGGGTCAGAGGCGGCACCGTGACTTCCGGTCATCTGGCTCTGCTCCTGCCTTCTCACCACCCCTTCTCTCCGTCTCATGCTCTGAATCTGCTCCTTACACTAAGACTAGATTAAGTATTGATCAAGGTAGACAGACAGACAAAGGCTGACAAACCCTTCTAGCCTCCAAATTCCTGACTTACTGTCACGTAGGCGCCAGCTCTGGTTTTGCTCTTGCATTATTACTACATTATATATTGATAGAAGGAGAAGGACAGACAGACGATAGATAAAGGCTGCCAAGCTCTTCCAGTCTTGTTGTAACACCATTGACTGCTCGCTTCTTCTTTCACTGTTTATACATTTTGTGGGCAGATATTATATATTATATGAGCAGGTAATGCCAGCAGATAATACACACTATGGGCCTCATTTAAGAAAAGTGTTGCATCGCTGAGTGAAAACAGTGATGTGACACTTTTCCGTTCGCCCTCTGTGCACACCATGGATGCACCGTATTTACTATACAGATACGGCGCTCCTTGTCGCAAGGATTTACAGATACGTCCGTAATCCTGATGTATCTATAGACTCAAAAGTGGCACATAGCTGGGGTGTGTCTAAAAACAGACACAACTCCAGCAATGTGTCCTTTCATAAATAAGCCCCCTAGCCTTTATGGTCTGTTTATAACGATCTTCCCTCTCATCCCCGTCAACTTATCCGGCCCCAAGTGTGACCCTCACAAGCCGCACACATCGTATCCCTTTTAGTGGTTCTAGGACCGCCGCACTACGGCGTCCCAGCCAAGCCAATTCTAAGACACTATGTAGACTTCCTCGCTACTATGTATTGTGACCACTATCTTTCCTACCGCCGACGGCCAGCAGTGGTGTTTTAGACACCAACAGGCATGGACACAGTGCCTCTGGTCCGGCTACCCCCACGTGTAAGGCTCTTGGCCAATCCTCCTGGCACAGCGACTTCCGCAGAATCCCAGGAGGACCGCTTTTGTAGCTGTGCATAGAGAGTAATTCCACTCTTCCATCGTCCTGAAGAAGCCTGTAATAACAAGGCCGAAACGCGTCAACACCTCTAATCAAAGGAGTCTTTTTTCAACTTCAAAAGCTCCTATGCAAATTATGGATACATACTAAGAATCAGAGGGCAAGTTTGTCCCTTGTGTGTGAGCTCTTTAACTCTTTCGATGCTGATGACGGAACCTCTCCGTCATCAGCTGCGGTGACGCTGTGCTGATGACGGAGCGGATCCGTCATGGCCCTGCTGCCGCGCCTGCGCGGCGCGAATTCCACGCCTGCGCTGGGCGTTCTTTTGAGCGGGCGGGGCCATGACGGAACCGCTCCGTCATGAGCACAGCTCAACCGCGGCTGATGACTGAGCGGTTCCATCACCAGCATGCGGCCGCCCCGCCCACTTAGCACTGCGGCGGAATAGCCGCCGCAGTGAAGGTGTTAAGGACTACCTCCTAGTTGAACTGCACAGTAAATAAGGAGTACAGCCATACCGTTTAAAAACAACTGGAAGACTAGAGAAAAGTTTCTTGCTGTTTCATTTATTGTGTTCACCCCATATATTGTTTTGTAAACGCACTTTTGGCGAACGTTTTTCTCTTTCTTTTCTTTATTATTGTCTTGTATGTTTATGTATATTGTTATATCTTGTCAGCTCTGCACACCCCAGGTACCTTCTCCAGGAGTGAAGATTAGTATGCTTGATAACAAACAAAAATAAATCATGGTTTGTCAAATTGAATACTTCAAGTATTCACAGTGGAAATTACTGATGTAGTAATTTGTTCCCACATTATACCACTTTTTCAGTTTTTTTCCTGTCTGTATGTAGGCACCAGCTCCGTCTTTGTTCTTGCATTATTTTTGCATTATATAATGATAGAGGGAGGGAGGGCAGATAGACGGACAGATAAAGGCTGCCAACCCTTTCACTGTTTATACATGTTATGGTCAGAGATTATCTATTATATGGGGAGGGAGTGGCGGCAGATAAGATACACCTACCCTTTAAAGTCTTTTTATATCCCACAGTACTCAATGTCCGTCATTACACTATGATCAGAACCACTGGACAATGGATTTACAGCATTTGCCACATAATCTACCATCTGCTTCATAATCTGCAGATTCCAACAAAAAAATAGTTTCTCGATCAAACTGATCAAAAGTTACTAAAAGTGAAGCAATGTGTTGCTGTGGAGGGGGGTGGCCCTTTGCAAAGCGTGACTGGTCCCCTTTCTGTTGCTTATTTCTCTGTTAAGTTATCAAAGTGGTACTAATGAGGTGAAAACTTTGCTGAGAAAGTGTTAACTTGTAATATTGGTGTAGGACAGCACCGCAAGTCTTCTTGCTTCGATACCCTACAGCGACGTGAAAGGTCAGGAATGCACCATATTTAAGAAATACAGTGCATTCCTGTACTTTACCCCTGCCTGGTGCTCAATTTTCTGCTGAGTGCTAACATAGGCACTCTTGCGCCATGGTGCAAGGGTGCCTGCATAGTAGGCACAGTTGTTTTCTGTGCAGGAAGGGACACCTTGCTGCACAAAGACAATCCTCAGAGGCATGGTCCTCTTCCTAAGTGTGCTGCAAAATGCAGCAGATATAAAAAGAGGAAACCGCGAGGAGAAATGCAGATGTTCTCCTTGTTACACCTCTAGTGGGCAGGTGTACAAATCTGACACATTCCTAGGTCTGGGAATGTGTCAGAATCCATGGGTGGATGTGTGGAAACTCCACCCACGGCACGCCTCCTTGCCGCAGAGTAACAGAAAGGCAGTGATTTGTGCTGCGTTACTCTAGATTTATGAAGCCGCGCAGGGCCATGCCAGGTGGCCATGAGTGGTTTGATAAGTCTCCCTTAGGTTTCGCGTCATCCTTGCACCCCCTTGCGTGGCACATGGGCAACACAAAACCTTACCAACTGTACACACAATTGCAATGAATGAGCTGTGCCAGGCAGTGTTTGTTCTGTGTCAGTGAGCTCTGCCAGGGAACGCTTATGTTGGCGAAGAGCCACGTTTTATAATTAAAAAATAATATTGACCATGTGTACAGTTCACAACACAAGCTGAACTCTTTCTTGGTACTTAAATAATAGATGTTGTTATTACCCAACTCAATGGTACTTATTGTATCTTCTGCAGAAGGTTGAGAGCATGCGACCTTCAGGCCTCAAAGCTCTTTGCATGGTTGGCCCTTGAGGGCACCTCCGGGGCCCATGGGGGCACTGGTTTACCTCTGGAGTCCTTGGAGTGCATCCCACCGGGTGGATTTGACTGTCCTCCAGTTGCCCCTGAAAACCAGTGGGACTTGCAGTGGCAGTTTCTGATGCAGGGCGGAGATGCCATGCCTCCCCAATTTCACAAGTGCTATTATATAAGGTAATTGCAAAAGCCAATTACAATCCTGCATAGTAAATATATGCAGTCAGTGGCCACTGCCCTGGCCTGACTAGCCCACTCTCCACAACGGATATCAGGCAGTTTTCCATCGGCACATGCGCTAGTACGAGCCGGGGAAGGGGGGGGGGGGGGGGAACTGGGCCCAGCTCAATCCTCCAAAGTGTTTGTCATCATTGGGCCTTTTACAATAACCTCCTGTACCGGTTTTATATACACAAACACATACACAAGATATTCTGAAAATCGAAAAGCTGGTCTAGTTCTGCATTTGAACGAAATGGGCTATTTTATGTATAGGTGAGGCTCACGAGCGTTCGGTAAGATAATGTCAATTTTATTGTTTAATTAAAACTGACAATTTTAGTTTAAGAAGAAACAGGGTATGCTGTTACGAGTGTGTTTGAGGGACAGTCTCCATTTCATTTTTTCACAGTGCTCATTTACAGAAAGTGAGCAATGGACGCCTGGAAACCAGCGGGGCCCTCCCTGCATGTTTGTTTGGTGCTATATGTGGGTCATAGTAAAGTGTCTTTAAGACTCCACCCAGCCCTGTGTCCCTTGCTTGTTTTAACCATGCGTAACAGATTGTTTGCAGAGCACGATGCAGGAGCAATCCTGGAAATAAGAATATCACCACACACTGTGTTTATATAAATATTTGCAACAGGGCTGGTATTTTTTGTATTTACGGAATCAAGCATTGACCGTTTACGGATGCTTTAGGTGTAAGCACTTGCCATCAGGCACAGGCTGTGAGACATGCAAAGTCCACTAAATATTTATATAAAAAGTTATTGTGGTATCCTCACTTTCATAGCCATCTACTGTGAAAAATTCTGCCTTAAGTTTCAAAATATTTGGTTGAAATACTTTGCTCATTAAGGTATCCGGTATATATATGGTCGAAACGCATCGTCCTTGTCTGCTGTGTGACAAAGAAACCTACCTGCAATTGGTGTTGTGGGCTCGTGTTAATCTTTGACAAGATTTTCATTCCTTTGGAAATATATGTGTGTATTTTTATATATATATACATATATATATATATATATATATATATATATATATATATATAATTTACTTTTTTTGTAAAGCATAAACTAATCACCGCCAAGGGTCTGAAGGCGCTGAGGGCCGTCGGGGTGATTAAGTGAGCTGTTTCCCTGAGTCCCATGGTGCTGAGCTGTCACCTGAGATCGAACTGTGAACCCTTGCTGGAGTCAGCTGCTCTGGCCGCTGCAACACAGCTCTAAAACAAATATGCCCATTGAAAACCTCCAAAATATGTATCTGCTACACATTCATATACATTCTCTCTAAAGCTGTAAAGTGCTTCGTAGCCTCATCAGGGTAGTAAGTGCCATTTGCAGTACAATGCAATGTTATGTGAATCGTCCAAGGCATGTCATGTAGACTCTTCAAAATAAAATAAAAAAGTATACTTTTGAACATGCAGAGGTTTTTCACCCTAGTACACGAGAATGATTACTTGCCCTTCACGCTTTTACATTCTTCTCAGGCGGGAAGCCCCAGAACCTCCCTTTTTAGGTCTCGCTGCGAAAAGCGCGCGAAAGCACGCTCTCGTTTCACATGGGGTCACTCCTTAAGTCAAACTCGCCCCTATCATTTATGGTGCACCACTTTAGAAAGTCACCAGCCGCTCCTGGAGACTCAAGCTGCTGCTCCTACCATGAACTCTGGTTCTTTTTTTTCTTTTCTTTTTTTTCTCTGGACTCTGGTTCTTAATGTCCCCCCCAGCCAAGGCAGTGAGTGCTGTGCGGGCTGGGAGAGTCAGTCCACTGAGCAGAAGAAGGGTCTTTGGTGCACGGACACCAGAGCACCCATCTAAAGGAAAGCTACCGAGGGTCTGCAGCACTAAAAAAATGCCCTGATACCCCTGGTGCTGGGCGATAGTGAGAAGGAGACTGGCTGCCTGGTCTGGATTGGCCTCTGGAGATAGGTGGACTTATGACCTCATGTTAATCTTCTGGAAAGAGGACGGAGATGTACCTGGACAGCAAAGAAGGGCTAGCGGACTGGTCTGGATTGGCCTGTGGAGATAGGTGGACTCATGACCTCATGTTAATCTTCTGGAAAGAGGACGGAGATGTACCTGGACAGCAAAGAAGGCCTAGCGGACTGGTCTGGATTGGCCTGTGGAGATAGGTGGACTCATGACCTCATGTTAATCTTCTGGAAAGAGGACGGAGATGTACCTGGACAGCAAAGAAGCCCTAGCTGACTGGTCTGGATTGGCCTGTGGAGATAGGTGGACTCATGACCTCATGTTAATCTTATGGAAAGAGGACGGAGATGTACCTGGACATCAAAGAAGGCCTAGCTGACTGGTCTGGATTGACCTCTGGAGATAGGTGGACTTATGACCTCATGTTAATCTTCTAAGTAGGATGTGACTGTGTGTGGTGTTCAGTCCCCACTGGATTGTAAAGCTTGTCTTTCCCTGGAAACAGATGTTCCTGCTAACAGTCATGTTGTGGCAACGAGGCTGCATGAGACCGTGCTGCTAAGAGTTCTGGGGGTTCATATAAGTGGTGAATAAATTTGGGCTCATCGCACTGCACCAACTGTGACAGGGTTCTCTTCCTTTAAAATTCTGGGAGGAAGAGATCCATTTATCAGAGAAAACCAGACGTGGGTGAAAGAGGAAAGGCAGGAACTAGTCTTGCGGAATAAAGTTAAAGTGAATATAAATAATAGTGGTCGTATTTCCAAACGACCTGAGAGATGTGAAGATTTAACATAATTGAATGTCATCAAATTTTAATTTTGTATGCCGCTTCATAAGTTACCATTATAGCTTCCTATTGTCATATTTTGCCATTATAATTGTTTACATTTTTTTTTCAAAAACAACTCCCTCTTTGAAGGATAGTATCTTTGATGTAGTTTAGCTGTAAGAATAGGTTTCTTAGTAGTTCTTATTGTGCTTTGATTGAATTTTCAGTAAAGTCTCCGTTTCATTGTTTTATTACAGAGGGAGATGTGTGTCAAGTCCTAAGTCCTCGTGTTCTGTCATTAGTGGAATGTGATGACGGCGACGTTACGTGAGTAGGAGATGGAAGCGTTGAAGAAGTTTGTGTCCTGGCTTCTAGCCGCTGCGGTTTCCCGATTTTGAATAAATCCTTCCTACTTCAAAAGTGTCGGCGCTATCGACGTCACACGCGCTCTTCGGAAGGGCACAAGTCCTCGGGACACTCTCCCATTACAGAGGGGACCAGAACAATGTGCCTGGACCGAGATCCCTCAAGACACTACCGCCCAGACCAGCAATGTGCCTAGAACCTATGAGAGGATGTATACGCCATAGAAGGGCACTAATCCCTCAAGACACTATACCTTTTTGCAAGGGCCAGACCAGCACTGTCCGTGGACACTATGAGAGGAGGAATGCTCCTCGAAACACCCAGATACCTCAAGACACTATACCTTTGTCCAAGGGCCCAGACCAGCGATGTCCCTGGACACTACAAGAGTATGAATGCGCCTGTGAAGGGCACTGATCCCTCAAGACACTATACCTTTTTGCAAGGGCCAGACCAGCACTGTCCGTGGACACTACGAGAGGATGAATGCTCTTCGGAAGCACCCAGATACCTCAAGACACTATACCTTTGTGCAAAGGCCAGACCAGCAATATCCCTAGAACCTGTGAGAGGATGTTTGTCCATCAGAAGGGCACTGATCCCTCAGGACACTATACCTTTCTGCAAGGGCCCAGATCAGCAATGTCCCTGAACACTGCGAGAGTATGAATGCTCCTCGGAGGTACCCAGATACCTCAGGACACTATACCTTTGTGCAAGGGCTAGACCAGCAATGTGCCTAGAACTTATGAGAGTATGAATGCTCCTCGGAAGCACCCAGATACCTCAGGACACTATACTTTTGTGCAAGGGCCAGACCAGCACTGTCCCTGGACACTACGAGAGTATGAATGCTCCTCAGAAGCACCCAGATCCCTCAAGATACTATACCTTTGTGCAAGGGCCTGACCAGCGATGTGCCTGGACACTACAAGAGTATGAATGCTCCTCAGAAGCACCCAGAAACCTCAGGACACTATACTTTTGTGCAAGGGCCCAGACCAGCGATGTGCCTGGACACTATGAGAGTATGAATGCTCCTCAGAGGCACCCAGGTACCTCAGGATACTATACTTTTGTGCAAGGGCCAGACCAGCACTGTCCCTGGACACTACTAGAGTATGAATGCTCCTCAGAAGCACCCAGATACCTCAGGACACTATACCTTTGTGCAAGGGCCCAGACCAGCAATGTGCCTAGAACCTATGAGAGGATAAATGCTTCTCAGAAGCACCCAGAAACCTCAGGACACTATACCTTTGTGCAAGGGCCAGACCAGCACTGTCCCTGGACACTACGAGAGTATGAAGGCTCCTCAGAAGCACCCAGATACCTCAGGACACTATACCTTTGTGCAAGGGCCCAAACCAGCACTGTCACTGGACACTATGAGAGGATGAATGCTCCTCAGAGGCACCCAGATACCTCAAGACACTATACCTTTGTGCAAGGGCCCAGACCAGCACT
Source organism: Lissotriton vulgaris (assembly GCF_964263255.1). Taxonomy (NCBI): domain Eukaryota; kingdom Metazoa; phylum Chordata; class Amphibia; order Caudata; family Salamandridae; genus Lissotriton; species Lissotriton vulgaris. The sequence continues at coordinate 266,340,466 of NC_141686.1, forward strand.
GTCCCTGGACACTACGAGAGCATGAATGCTCCTCAGAGGCACCCAGATACCTCAGGACACTATACCTTTGTGCAAGGGCCAGACCAGTGCTGTCCCTGGACACTAAGAGAGTATGAATGCTCCTCAGAGGCACCCAGATACCTCAGGACACTATACCTTTGTGCAAGGGCCAGACCAGCACTGTCCCTGGACACTACGAAAGTATGAATGCTCCTCGGAAGCACCCAGATACCTCAGGACACTATACCTTTGTGCAAGGGCCCAAACCAGCACTGTCACCGGACACTATGAGACGATGAATGCTCCTCAGAGGCACCCAGATACCTCAAGACACTATACCTTTGTGCAAGGGCCCAGACCAGCACTGTCCCTGGACACTACGAGAGCATGAATGCTCCTCAGAGGCACCCAGATACCTCAGGACACTATACCTATGTGCAAGGGCCAGACCAGCACTGTCCCTGGACACTACGAGAGTATGAATGCTCCTCGGAAGCACCCAGATCCCTCAAGATACTATACCTTTTTGCAAGGGCCAGACCAGCGATGTGCCTAGACACTACGAGAGTATGATTGCTCCTCAGAAGCACCCAGATACCTCAGGACACTATACTTTTGTTCAAGGGCCCAGACCAGCGATGTGCCTGGACACTACGAGAGTATAAATGCACCTCGGAGGCACCCAGGTACCTCAAGACACTATACCTTTGTGAAAGGGCCCAGACCAGCAATGTGCCTAGAACCTATGAGAGGATAAATGCTCCTCAGAAGCACCCAGATGCCTCAGGATACTATACCTTTGTGCAAGGGCCCAGACCAGAACTGTCCCTGGACACTACGAGAGTATGAATGCTCCTCAGAGGCACCCAGATACCTCAGGACACTATACCTTTGTGCAAGGACCAGACCAGCACTGTCCCTGGACACTACAAGAGTATGAATGCTCCTCGGAAGCACCCAGATACCTCAGGACACTATACCTTTGTGCAAGGGCCCAAACCAGCACTGTCCCTGGACACTATGAGAGGATGAATGCTCCTCAGAGGCACCCAGATACCTCAGGACACTATACCGTTGTGCAAGGGCCCAGACCAGCAGTGTCCCTGGACACTATGAGAGTATGAATGCTCCTCAGAGGCACCTAGATACCTCAGGACACTATACCTTTGTGCAAGGACCAGACCAGCACTGTCCCTGGACACTACAAGAGTATGAATGCTCCTCGGAAGCACCCAGATACCTCAGGACACTATACCTTTGTGCAAGGGCCCAAACCAGCACTGTCCCTGGACACTATGAGAGGATGAATGCACCTCAGAGGCACCCAGATACCTCAAGACACTATACCTTTGTGCAAGGGCCCAGACCAGCACTGTCCCTGGACACTACAAGAGCATGCATGCTCCTCAGAGGCACCCAGATACCTCAGGACACTATACCTTTGTGCAAGGGCCCAGACCAGCACTGTCCCTGGACACTACAAGAGTATGAATGCTCCTCAGAGGCACCCAGATACCTCAGGACACTATACCTTTGTGCAAGGACCCAAACTAGCACTGTCCCTGGACACTACGAGAGTATGAATGCTCCTCGGAAGCAACAAAAAACACTACGGCAAGGTAGGACCCAGGGGAATATTTAGAGACCTAGCTCTGGACACGACCCCCACGGATACAAAACAACAAAGAAGTGACAGAGGGTCTAACAGAGAAGTAAGGATTTACAGTGTATAAAGTACAGACAAGAGACAAGGGACCTCTAGAGCTGACCTATAAATTGTGGTATACTATGACAACCTGAATAGATGGTCAGAGTCACCCATCAGTCACCACTCGGAACCACCATTCATCATTTGGGATTTATCCAAAACCATCCATGCAGGTATGTATTACTCAGTCAGAAAAGAGACCAGGATGTGAAAAGGTCTTTTTCACTGAGCAAACAGTGGTATGGTAGACCACTCCTCCGGGCTGGTGAATGGTCAAAATGTGGTGTGACTGGGGAAGTGCAGTGCTAAAAAATGTGAAAAATAATAATAATGTGTGTACTAAAATTGGATGAGGGAGCACAGAACAAACTTTATTCGGATGATGCTCACTCCGCCAATGTTAAAAAATTGTTAAAGACAGTTTAAGAAATATACTGTCTAGAGGTGGAACTGGGTCGACATGTTTCAGCAACCAAGGGACACAATTGTCCTTGCTTTCATCAGGACCTTAACAACAATTACATGCTACTGCATACATAAAATAAATGATAAGTGACAACTAAAAAACAAGTGTCCCTGGACATTACGAGAGTATGAATGCTCCTCAGAGGCACCCAGATACCTCAGGACACTATACCTTTGTGCATGGGAGAAGACCACCAGCATCCCTGGAAACTACAAGAAGGTGTGTGCTCCACGGAAGGGCACAGCGTCCTCGTACACTATACCCTTGTACAGGGGCCCAGACCACTAACGTGCTTGGACACTACTACCTTTACTTCTGCACTGGTGGCAAAGATAAACCTGTTTCTTCGTTATTACTTTCTCTCATTGGTTTCTCCCATAAACCTTGTTCTTCTGTTTTTTCCAGGGGTTTGCACCCGGGCAGGTGTTGTCTTCCCTTCCCGGCGTCTGCTGATTCATTCTTGGCCAGCTAGGCGCTACCTTTGGTGCTGATGTACGCTCTCCTCACAGATCCAGTGGCAGGAAGGGGTCCCGGCACAAACTCCTGAAGCAGCGATGTTTATTTTTCCATGATTCAAGGCAAACACGCCTTTAGGAGGCGCCATGAAAGGGCGGCACATAAAAGGTGGCACACTTTTAGTGTACCTCCTAAAGACTGCCCTCAGGAGGTGAGAATGGGGGTCTCATGGACCCCGGCCCCCACAGACATCCACTTGCAGGCGGGTGCAGTCACTCACTGCACCCACCTGCAGGGGGATCTCTCTCCACTCTTAAAGTTGCAGGCGGATGTCCACCTTCACAGTGCAACAGAGAGCGGCTTTGAAGCGGCCGCCCTGTATTTCACTTGCATGCGCTGCCCTGAGGGCAGTACAACTTCACAGCTGCCCCAGAGGCAGCGGCGCAGGGCATTCCCCCTGTATGCTCACGGCGCACCTATTTAAAGGTGCTCCGTGTCGGAAACAGGTACAGTGTGCCACATATGTATGTGTCCCCTGTTTAGGTTATTTGCATATTTTATTATGAAATATTTTAACAAACATTTTTGAATTTATAAATTAAAGCAACATGTTTTTAAATATTATGAAAATACTTTTAATCAATGCTATACATCACTTTTATTAATGATTAATGCAAAAGGAGAGGGAGAAGAGAGATGGGACGCATATTGCTCAAAGTGTCAGGGTCCAGACAGGTTTTTTTTTAGGATGGGTTTGACTATACTGTGTTTCCAGGCCAGGGGAACCAGCCCAGCTTGATGTGATTTATTGAGGATATTCATTAGGGAGGGGACGACCACTGCCGTTACATTAAGAATAGCATGTGGGGGTGCAGAATCCAGCAGAGAGCCTGATTTGGTGGATTTGAGCAACTTGAGAGTGGCTTCCCCATCAAAGCCGGGAAAGTGTGTAAGAGTAGGGGAGGAGGCTGAGGCACAAACCATGCAGGACTCCTCTAGAGCCGCCTGAGGAGTATTTTGAAAGAGATCATAGATATCAGCCACTTTTTTTCTGAAAGAAAGGGACTAAGTGATTGCACCTTGCTATCGAGGCTTTTGGGGGGGCCGTTGGTTTCTTGGGGAGTGGTCAGGTTTTTTACCACTCCAAAAAATTATTTGGGAGAGTTAAGGGCCTGACAGATGTTTTCTTCATGAAATTTAGCTTGAGCCAGTTTTAGTTCCTTATGTTAAAGTCTAATTGAAGCTTTGTAATTCATTTTTTTATCCGGGTCAAAGTCTTTTCTCCAATCCCTTTCTGGTCTCTTACAAAGCTTTTTGAAGGACAGCAGCTGGTCATTGATCACGAGGCTTTCTTGGTCTGGTGTGTCCGGAGAGGGCTTTTTTTCAGGGGGGCGCAGATCCCCAGCGACTGGCTGATCCAGTCTTCCCATTTATTAAAATCATCCTCAGTGCCGCGGTCTAGATTTGGCAGGGAGCTCTTCAGGGTGTTAGCCCAGATCATGGTGTCAATCCGGAGCCAGTTTGTGACGCAGGAGAACTGGCCTTTTTACTAGCCTGGCCGGATTTGATAGCCCATATCTAATCAGGCAGTGATAAGACCAGAGGACGGGGGTAACCCCGAGGTGAGGGGGTCATTTATGAAAATAAGATCTAGTGTATGTCCTTTTTTCATGAGTAGGCGCTAAGACCAATTGAGTTAGTTGTAATGCCTCAAGATCATCTCGAAGTCTCTTAACCAGGGGAGCGTCCAATGAATCAAAATGAAGATTGAAATCGCCAAGAAGGGTGATAGAAGGTTTTTCTAAGGACAGGGATGCTAGGGTATCAGGTAGGGTCTCTAGGAACAGGGCACAAGGGCCGGGTGGTCTGTAGGCCAAGATGCCGGCGTAGGTGCAAGAGGGGGGAGAGACTAATATGAAGCTGCATACTTTCACAGTCAGGCAGCGCGAGGGGAAAGGAAATGCAGCTAAAATTAGTTTTTAGAATAATAGCAATTCCACCTCCAGGTTTTTTCCCCTGATCTAATCTATGGATGTAATATCCCGGAGGGAGTGCAAGCTTGATATCAGGATTAGAGCTATCCTTGAGCCAGATTTCAGTCATAAATAAAACGTCTAAGATATCATCTTCGAGCAGGTTTCTAATGTCGATGGCATGTCTAGGTAAAGACCGGGAAATGATTAGGCCCTGAATGTATCTCCTTGCGGATGAGTGGCTTAAATCCGCAATTACGACATCCTGCATTGGGTCCGAGGAGCTTGAGGGGATCCATCTCTTGTTCACATGTGGGTAGTGTAATGAGCCTGAGCCCTAGGAGCTGTACCCTAGAGTAGATACACCGATCTTGGGTAGGAGGGGCAGGGTTCCTGGCCTCTGGCCCCGTTCGGGCACGGACGGGCGCAGACGGGCTTGCCTTAGGTGCGCGTCCTGGTTTTTTGGGGGTTTTTTTTAAGCCCCTACCTCTATTATTTTCTATAGGAGGGTGTTGTAGAATCAGTGGTTGGCCAACTGTGATGCTGAGGGGCATGGAGACCCCAGGGCAGAGAGCTCGGGAGAGATGTGTGTAAGGGGTACGGAGATCCCAGAGCAGGAAGCTCAGGAGAGTGTTGTTTAAGGGGTACAGAGACTACAGGATAGGGATTTCAGAGGAGTTTTGTGTAAGAAGCACAGAGACTCCAGTGCAAGGAACTCAGAACAAATGTGTGTCAGGGGCACAGAAACCCCAGGGCAGTGAGGCGCTGGAGAGAAGTGTGCAAGGAGTACAGAGACCCTAGACAGGCACAGGGGAGATACATTTGTGGCTGTGTGCACAAAATACAATATATTCCAAAATGTTACCTTTCAGCCAGTCGGATTAAGCTGCATTTGAAGGTTAAAAAAAACAAGCACTGGCAAAGCTGATCTGTCTTTGTTGGCTGTCAGCCTTAAAGCTTTGTCAATATTTGATGTATTGCTGAAAGACGTTATGGAACCTTGCCAATATAAAAAAAAAACCATTGGCTAAAAGCAACATTATTTTTGTCAAAAAGCCCACATTGCCGTAGCAATCCCTGGCACTGTACGGAACTACTTTGTATGTGGATGTGCTCCTTGTGAAAGGGCAGAATGTCGTCACTCAGAGTGAAGTTAGCTAATGGCTGAAGCTGGCTGAACCACTGCCTTATACAGTATGATGTTGTGGGGGGAACATGTGACTGACACAACAGACCAATGGCTGATGAGGGATGGTCGAATTCTCTAATAACTATATTATAGATATCATTTTAGTGAAATAAATTGGGTTGATTAACAAAAGACCTGTAAAGGTGCTGGGGAAAAAGAACCCTCCACCAGGAAAATAAACTATTATGCACTTGATCTAATATTAATATGTTTTTGTACTACAGCATTTGCAGTTTTAAACAACAATAAATAGCAAAATAACAAGGTTAGTATTAGCGAACGTAATCGTAGTCAATTTATTGAGCTCAAAAGAATGACAGGCTGAGTTGGCCCTGGCAGGATCCGAGCACTAGGTTCATTTTAGCAGCGAATGTCAAACTGTCTGAGTGGCGCAGAGAGAAAATGGGACTGACTGAAATATAAGCGATGCCTTCCCCATAAGTGCACTCACTAGAGCCCCACAGCCAGCAGCGGCCAGGACAGGTAAGCACGGTGGGGTGGTGAGGCAGGGCAGGGCGCAGTAGGGGGGAAGCCGACAAACAGTGTTGGATTGGGATTAAAAATCGGCCCGGGCACGCTAAAAAAAAGTGGCCCACATTTGCATTTTGTCTATCCGCAAAAGACTGCTTCGTCAAAATTTTATTAAATAAAGGGGGGGGGTGATAAAAAAAAATGCACGGATTAGTTTATACTGGTGAAACACACCTGAAAACTAGTGAGGCCACTTCTGCTCAGGCCCCCTGCCCCCGCTCAATCTGCATACATTCAAAAATCACAAGAAGGTGGATTTGGTATTCCAGATCTGCACATCACACCATGTCCCCTTATTATCAACAAAGTTCATCTGAATATGAATAAGATTTCAAATATTGAGTGCCACCTTGGTGTTAGATGCTTATCCACCTCAAGCACAAAAAAAGAACTCTCTGCCCACCGACAGCGTTGCAGATTGTCACATCAGCAAAGATAAAACACCAGCGCATATCCCAAAAAAGTCACTTTTATCCTTCTGCAGTCAGCACTTTTTCTCCAATTCGTATATTTGTTTAAAAACTTCTCATCCAATCCAAGAGAGTCACGTTGTGTAGAAAAATGCAGGTTTTATTTCTTTTTAAAGCACAGCGCTCCACAGCCGACACGCGTTTTGCCCTTTGCGGGCTTCCTGAAGGCTAATTCGCAACGTATAAAGCTCTCCAGTAACTAAAGCACAGTCTATGTGTGGTTCTTAGCATAAATTTCACCGTAAGTATAATCAGCAATATTCAAGCACTTGCATTGTAAGCAGAAATCCTCTTTACTTGGACCACGGAGCCATGATAAATTCCATCATAAGCATCCCAAGCCTTGAGTGTCAATGTCAATCTGCATACATTAATGGACCAGCTCAGCGAGAGAAAGGGAGTGACACCTCTGCCCATTGATAAAAAGGGAGGTGATGGGCGCCCATCTGCCTCCAGAAAGGCTGCTCAGGCACCCACTGGGCCGCTTGTGGTATCCGAACAACACAGAAACCACCCACATCGGCCCTTAGACTTCTCAGAAAAGCAGCCCACAGCTGGAACTGAACACCTGCCCCTCGGGCATTGCCTGAGTGCCCTCATTACTAATCCGACCCTGCCGACAAACGACGGAAAATGTGTTATTTATTCATTTAGTTATACCTATTCTGTCTTCTGTTGACTTCCCCCACCCACCCTGCCCCCGCCCCGCCACCCCTCTGTGTTTACCTGGGCCAGCCACCGCTGCCCACTGCCTCTCCGTGGGCAACACAACAGTTACAAGAAAAGTCTGAAAGCGATGTCAGAACCCACAGAACCTCAGAGGCATGCTAAAGACCCCTCACACTTGTTCAACAATCACAGGCCGGTTTTTCCTTTTTGCTGGCCCTCCATGTGATGACGTGTACTAGTGATAAAGTGGATAAAACGTCAGTAAAGTGTTATTTCGCGTTAGTTTAGTGGACAAATGTTCTTAGTGGCATGACAGCCGTCGCAATGAGAGGTTCAGGTGGACCGTCAGGGCAGGGTCGGATTGGGATCACAATTCGGCCCGGGCACTGACGAAAAAAGTGGCCCAAATTCAAGAGGCGTGGCCCATATTTAAGGGGCGTGGCCCACATTCAAGGGGCGTGCCCTTTCATGAAACACCATTTGCACAGACAAGGAATGAAAGTGGGAGGATACTGTTCTTGCACACAACACAGGGCAAAGGTGACAATGGCCTACATGCTGAGCAACTAAAAAAAATAGAAAGGCCTCTTTTTGTAACAAAATTATTCCAGCCCTCCAGCACAGGAGCACCTGAAAAGTAGCAAAGCCCCTGCTATTACTAACCTACTCAGCCCTCCCCAGACCTTCAGCTCAGGAGCACATGAACAGAGGTAAGGCCCCTGCAATTAGTAAATTAATCAACCCTCCAGGCCTTGGGAAAATTTCCTGGCAGGGGAGCACAAAACACAGCTTTCTGGGTCATCCCAGGTAGCCAGGTAGCCAGGGGGGAGGCTGAGGTGAAGCTGGTGCATGGGAAGTGCCCTCCCAGTGTGTTCTGGCAGTTTGAGTATTTACCATTTACTGTAGTATTACCCTTGTACCTGTGTATGGTACCCTTTTCTAACTTGCACACGTCACTTTTCTCTTGTAACACACTGTTTGCTACCTCTCACTTTTGTTTGCTTTAGATACTTGCACAAGTGCCACCATTGCCTACGTAACGTTTGTTCTTGTGCTGGAGTGTCTGCCATTAATTGCAGTATTATACCTCTACTTGTATTTTGTACGCTTTTGTAACCTGCACACATATCTCTTTTTCCTCCTGTAATGTATCGTTTGCTCCTCTTGTATTTTGGTTGCTCACTATTGTCACTTTTGATTCATGTAACTTAACGTTTGCTTTTGTAATTTGTCCACTTATAATTTTCTCCTCATGTATTATTGCTGTTCCTAGTGTGAAGCGCTCTGACACCTTCGGGTAAAGTCCGCACTATATAAAATCGCATAAATAAATAAATAAAACAAAAAAATTCCAAACATCACCAGGCCCCCACAGCAAGACCCATTCTTCCTCGCCCACTATGCCCTGAGTGTGAAGGGATGTGGGCGAGGTGTTAAGACTAACACCGTTTCTGGGCTGCATGGGCCCCAGAAGGGACGAGGTGCAAATGGCTCAAATGCCTGAGAAATACCTGGCCCTCAGGGAGGCCGATTATTGCAAACAATCACCCCTCCCCAGCCCAGCCTTGGCTTGATTGCTTGGCAGGGTAGGAGTGAAGGAGAGCCCACAGCTGACAATCGCTGTCTGGCCGCACAGCGAGGCTGCTTTCATTTTCTACGTCTCTGTCTCCGTGCACTCTGTGGGCCGTTTTTTTTTCTCCCCTTTCCTAGTCCACTCTCTGTGGACTGGGACAGGGGAGAAAAAAAACGGCCCACAGAGGGCACTGAGGCACCGGCCCTTCGGCCCATTCCCGAATGCCCGCCTTGCCAATCCGCCCCTGTGTCAGGGTGACCACCACATTCCAGGTCATTACGGACACTGTCTTTAGTAGGCCTGGGCGTAATTTCAATTACACCGGACTAGTCAAAGTAAATTTAGTAATGCCGTCTTACTGTTTGATGAGGAATTAAAAATAATGACTCGAGTATTCCTGCTCACTGAATTATGAGGAATGGAGGGGGGGGCCTTACTGCAACAGCACATTTAGCGAGCACGAGCAGCCCCGTGCAGTCATATTCTGTTGCATTTAGCACTGTTTCTTCGTGTATAATGCAGAATTACTATTGTTGCATAGTTAAGCATAATCTTGCAGGATTCTTGGGTAATTCCACATGATTACAGTACACTGCATTACACTAGTTACACCCCCCCCCCCAGTCTTCAGTCTTGAACTTTTGTTGTGACGCGAGGTTTGTCACAAGCACTGGTCGTATTGGTACACACTTGCAGGTGCACGTGTGTGAGAAGTTGGCCTGATATGTGGTGTTTCCAATTCTGGAACCGCCTTGTATCAGTCCAAACAATCCCTTATGGTGTCTGGTTGTAAGTCAACCTTGTAGACAAGCTATCCTAGGGGTAGCATGGACTAAGCAGCCTTAAAGACTTAACTTAAGAGGTCGTGTTAAGCGAGCTGTTTTACCACATACAATCCTGTAATACCAAATGAAAGGACACCACACAAGTATATATTATAAAAATATATGTGTTTATTTCTAAATTAATCCCCAGTACTCTTTATGAGGAAAGGGGCACAAGCGTTAAATCAAAAGCACAGTATAACATACAAAGTTGCACAATTATGGATGAGGGCGGGTGGCTACTCAAACCATATACTAAGAAAGTGGTATAAGAGATACCAATCGAACAGTGGTTAGGCCTAGGGCCTAGAGAATCGCTGGGAGCAGTCAGGACTAGCAATGCTGAAGTCGGGAGTAGCCCACGGAATTCGGGTGCAGCACGTAAAGTGCGGCTTGCACCAATGCAAAGTCAATGGTGCGTAAAAGTTACACAAAGTTAGTTTAAAGATACTTCCGCTGAACCTAGAGGAACAAAACTTAAGACACAGACCCTAGAGGTGTGTACCAGTGTAGGGACACCGGCGTTGCAATGTTACCTCACCCACAGGAAGTGGGTGCACAGGGTCGAAGTGGCGTCGGGTTTTGACACGCATGTTCTTGGTGCTTGGAGCTGGAGAAGCTGCAGGCGATGGGAAGCAGAAGTGTCCGGTGTGATCCAAGGGTGGATCGAAGTCTAGATTAATCTGAAAGCAGAGGGGACATAGTATGGGTCACTCAGCAGTGACCAGGGTGGAACCAGGACGGAACCAGGCAATGTCCGGCGCAATCAGATGGTTGTCGAGAGGCTTCTCTCCGCTGTCACGTGGGCTCTGGGGCATCTGCAATGTCCAGGAGCGGGTCATGCCAGAGCTCCATCTCACATAAAACCACACACTCTGCCTCCAGGATTGATAAGGCCTTCCATAGGAGTGACTCACAGGTTTATATGTGTCCAGATATAGGTTTAGATATAGGTATACTATATCTAAGCAAGGGGTGATTACACCCACTTGCCCCAACTGAGTGATCAGCCAGTTGTGTCAATTTAAGAACCAGCCAGGGGTGGCAAAAGGTATGCATCAGCCCCTGGTAGGCCTTGGTGGCACCTATGCCCTGAGCACCTATAGTGCATGGTACAGGGGCTGACAAGGAGTCCATTTCCAATTGTGGTATGCACCTATAGCACATGTATTTCAAATTTAGAGAGAGAACAGCAGGCTGGGGGTCTGATTAGCAGGCCCACAGCCTCAGTAAGTCGAAAACCAGTGAAGCAAAAAGCAAAAATTGGGGTGACCATAGGATAGCAGACCCTACTCTCCTACACAGTGCCATTGATTAGGTGAGGGAGGAGTGGCTCGTGCTTTGAGCAGTATTTACTCCATGTACCGTGATGACGAGGCCTCACAGGGCGAGTGTGCGCACCCTCGAGGTTAGAGATGGTGGTGCAACCCAAGGGAACCAACAACACCCGCGAATCAACACACCCCTGCACCAACACCCACCTTACATTCAATAACAGAGGTTGCACGCCACATGACTGACGGGCGCTGCAGCCTGCTGCAAGGGAGGAGGGGGCGGGATCACCCCGGAATCACAAGCGGTGAGGTATGCAGACTCCCCATAAGGAAAGTGTACAGAGTCCAGGGATAGACTAAACACCGAGGAGGATTTATTGAGGAAGCCAGGAGAGCAAGGAAGCTGCCAAAAATGTGTTTATTTAGGATAACATATTGTACTACCATCCTGTCAGCTGTCTGCTCAGAGGGAGCCGGAAGCAAGCGCAAGAGCTCATGGGACAGAGGGCGATGGCCTCGTTAGCATAATATATTCATAACAGAAGGCAGGCTGGGTAAAGAAGCGTATTTCAAGGGGTTTGGGTAAAGGTGGTACTCATAGAGTATTGTGTGAGGCTTCCTGGCACAGCAGTGCAACTTCAGTGAACACTCAGAGGCACACGTATGACTTTTGTGGCGCAGGGCAGCGCAGCAAGTCACCTTCATGAAACCACACACGCCCCGCAAGGTGGCTTTGCGTGGCTTCATAAATCGCATTTTACATTTGCGTCACTCCTACACAGCATTGCGTGGTGCAAGTGTGATGCAACTGGGCTTATAATGATTCCCCTAGGGCCCTTTTTAAGAAGAGGGCCGACATACGTGCAGTCACTATCAGGGTAAAAAAATGCTCCATATGTACTAAGACATGCGGATTTTGGGTCTTGAAGCACCCAAATCTTCATACTATTCCCCAAAAACTAGCATTTTAGTGGTCTTTATCACATCAACTAAATTCCGGGTGCTAGGCGCTATAACTGCCCAACTCAATGGTCTTCATTTAATCAACTGATTAGGGCTGGAAGAATGCAGAGGGTGTATTAAACGTTGGGCTGTTTCAGTTTTTTTTTTCTTTTGTGATTGTGTTTTTTCTGACTCCAATGTTAACCTGACCTAGGGACCTTCTTTCTTTGAGCTATGATTGGAAGTATGTGATGCTTTGATAGGGGTTTGGAGAATTCCACACAGATAGAAATTAGGAGAGACCACCTCTAATCAATTGAGAATTGTGCTCCCTGTACTTTAACAAAAGTTAAATAAAAAAGACTTATGCCCTGGAAATGTATTATAATCTCTGCAGCCTGTACATAACCCGCTGATCTACCTCGCCTTTTCGGACCTGCGTTGTATCGTGCATTTGCTGCCCCTTGGCTGGGAGGTTCACTCTTCCACTGCCGCCAGGATTTCAATTGGCAGCAAGTGCATTTATTGCGCTTTAAACTATAAGCCTTCCCTCGTGCCAAAGCGGTTCTGTGTGCTTCGATGAAAAGTGGAAGTAGGAGCACAACTCTACTGCAGAGTGTAGGAAATTACTAAAGGTCTCCCGGAAGAGCTCTGGGCAGTCAGAGGTTTAGGGATGGACTTGGCCAGAACCTGAAGCTACCCAGAGCTGGGCTTGTGGGGAGGAAGCAGCCCCAGCCCAGCCAGCATTAGTTCAGAAATGCTGGTATGTGTGCCTGGGTTCCAGGCAAGCACCAGGCTGAGAACTCCAAAGACACAGGCCTTATCAGTGTGTTTGAGAGTTCTAAAGCTGCAGTAAGTTAGCTCAGTGGGTTGATGCAGACATTGCATGTGGTGTGATAATGTCCTATTACTTACAGGTAATCTTCATTACCCCAATTAAGGTCCTCCTCGTCCCAGTCACCCCCCCCCCCCAACCCCTCAATTAGTTGTGTCTGGTCTTGTTACTAGCAGGCATGGAGGCTGGTGGGAAGGACCTTTATTCTATGAAAATTTTAACAAATGCTAGCTTGTTAGAATGCCTGTCGGGAGGTGAGACCTCCTCATATTGTAATGACTGGGATGAGGAGGACCTATGTGGGGGTAATGGTGGGCATGAGTTTGAGCAGTCCTCGAAATGTGCCAGGACCCATTATCTCTGGGTACATGACAACTGCCAGTACTCTCCTGTTGTGGAGAAGTGTGGCTCACTGGTTAGAGCAGGCAGACCCTGAAGCAGAGGTCAGACCCGGGACCAGGGTTCAATTCCCGACGCAGGGTGTTGAGCTCAAATGTCCATGGACTCGATAATTCTCGCCTCGGTGCCTGACCTAATCATGGGTTCACACTCTGCAACTCTGGGCATTAAGCTTGCTTAATCTCCACAACGGCCCCCCCGCGGCGGTATGCCTGGCTTTCACCTTGGGGATGCCCTGTAGGGGCTATCTCACAGGGAAAAGCCAGGACGGGTTCCCAAGGCAAGCGCGGAGATACCCCTTCGGGGGTCGATTCAGGCGCTATATAAGAAACATAATAATAATAATAATAATAACTTACCCTGCCGGCAAGTACCGGTGCTCTCTCTTTCAAGGTACTCAGTACCTGCCATTTAAAACCAATCAGGGCCAGGTCTACTAAGGCATTTTGAGGCAAGATCGGACCCTTTGCAACAGCAAAATAACCTTTACGTATGTACGAGGCCCAAAATGTGATTTAGGAACACGTTACCCAATCGGAATTTGGGTTTGCGACTACATGCTGAATCGCTATTCGGAAGGAACGCTTAAGGGGCATCCTTTTCGAATAGTGATTTGCAATGGGATTCATGCTTTGCGGCAGAAATCAGTATTTTACTGAGTACTCAAATGGATTGTAACCCATTCACAACAGGAAGAGATTCACAGGATCCACATACCTCTTTATGAATAGTGAAAACATATATTTTTTAAGAGTAGGCGTGAGGCTCAATGGATCTCTGCCTAGTCTTAAACATTGTTAGTAAAGCTTAAACGAAAATGGGCAGCATTAAAACAAAAAAGTGCTTTATTGAAAAGCAATCATAGGCATATTGGCCTGCTGGCCCCAGCAGGCCACCATCCCTGTGATGGCAGCGAATCTTACTGGATCGCATATTTCTGACTAACCTCATTAATATTCATGAGATAGGTCAGCCTGCACCCCACTACGATGCAGTATTTAGCAAACCAACCTATAAGAACATAGCATGGTTTGCAAAATCCCACACTGGTTGCAAAAATACTGGTGACAAATTGAGACCCGCATTTTGTGATCTGTATTTAGTACACCTTGCCCTCAGTTCGAATTACAGAGAATCTTGCTCACACTTTTATGGCTAAAATGAGTGCCAAATTTATTGGAATGTTAAAACCAACTAGTGTATTGTGTGTGCCATGTGGGTAAATGTGGCATAACCAGTGGCGTAACAATAGCCCCCGCAACCCCCCGAGGTGCGGGGAGCCACGATCTCCAAGGCCCCCCTCTGGCACAGTGCAAGGGTGGCGGGCCCCTGACCTGAGAGCTTCTGACTGGGTCCGGAGAATGGGCGGTCCCCACCATGTACTTTGCAGGGTGACCCTCTCAAGCTTTGTTACGCCACTGGGACGACTTTCTGGTCCTCTCATGCATGGTCACTTTTTTTTCGGAACAGCCTAACTCTGCAGCCCTTCTCCTTCAGAACATTGTCCCGGAGACCGGCGACTGGTGGATCCAGATTCCTTCAGATAAGGAGCTCAGCTGTGGGCACTTAGATCGCATGGTGGGTGTATAGAGTCCCTGGCAAAGAGCCAGAGGGCACCATGCCACCGTGCCCACAGCTTACAGTGCTGGCATCCGCACTGCATCCCCCCACTCAGCCAGGCCACGGGTGATTCTGACCTCCAGGGAACATGTTATTGTAAGTATGCTCTCCGCATACCATAAGTAAATGTAAATGTAAATGTAAATGTCAAGGTATTTATAGAGCGCACTGCCACCAAGCGGTTTCCTGGAGCTATTACTCATACCGCTGTGGAACCCTTCCTGTCTTTCCCTGTGAAGTGTCCACTCCTGGGCACCCCCAGGGTGAAGTCAGGCATCCTAGCACTGTTGGGGCCGGTGTGGAGGTTAAGCAAGCGATTGCCCAGAGTTGCAGTGTGGGGCCCATGATTAGAATAGGCACCAAGGCGAGAATTGTCAGGTCTGAGGAAATTGAGCCCAAGACCCGCTGAGGTGGGAATTGAACACTGGTCCCGGGCTAGAACTCTCCATCAGGGTCTGCCGCTCTAACCATTGAGTCACACTCCTCCTCCATAAGTATATGTTGTGGTATCTTTTGTATGAAATCATAGTGCTTTCTTAACCCCAACATTGTTTTTTTGTCAACCTCTGTGATTTCCATTGACTGTGTATGTTGTTTGATTCAGTTCCTGAAATAGAAAAATAGAAGTGCAGGTAGTCTGTACCAGAGAACCTGCTTGTTTCTGAGCAGTGCCTGCACTCGCCAAATGAAAGTATTACGTCACTCTTGAGAAGTGCAGGTACTCGCCTTCTCAAAACTAAAAAGTGCTGTTACTGAGTACCCGGCTGTACTGGCCCATTTAAAGCACTGGTTTGATTGTGAGTAGAGGTGAGTGTAGGTCTTCTCCTGCTCCGGGACATACCTGGATGCGGGTATCAAAACTAGTTGCTGTTTTTTAATTGAGCTGGGTGCGGGGTTATCCATAGCCCATCCTGTGGAGATTGCTTCTGAGACATTATCACTAGCCAGGTAAATAATTCTGATGTGATGGTGTGGCAGGAGGGTATTGTATGTTTAAGCTAACTTCATTTGAATGCTTCTAAGCTGTGTGTTGGTCTGGTGCAGTGAATAACAGTCCTTAGGTTTTTTCCATATTTTCAATATATCCTATGAAAATCCTAGTGCTATAATTCCTTTGTGTACGAATCACAGGACCTCCAAATATACAAAACAGCAAGCCATGTTAGTTTTTATTAAAGTAAAAGTTCAAAACACCCATGTACTTTAAAGAAGGGATATATTCATTCCAGGACAGCCAGATGCATGGAGATAGTGAAGAAACCCTATGTAAATGAGCAACATTTAAATTCAGGATAACCCCTATGCAAATGAGTTCTATTTAGATTCAGGATAGCCCCTATGTAAGTGAGTTTTATTTAGATTCAGCATAACCCCTATGTAAATGAGCTGCATTCCGATGCAGGGTAACCACTATGTAAGGGATCTGTATTCAGAGTCAGAATTACCCCTATGTATATGAGCTCTATTTAGATTCAGGATAACCCCTATGTAAAAGAGATCTATTTAGATTTAGGATACCCCTATGTAAATGACTTTCATTTAGATTCAGGATACCCCTATGTAAATGAGCTCTAATTAGATTTAGGATAACCCCTATGTAAATGAGCTCTATTTAGATTCAGGATAACCCCTATGTAAATTAGCTCTATTTAGAGTCATAATAACCCCTATGTAAATTAGCTCTATTTAGAGTCATAATAACCACTATGTAAATGATATCTATTTAGAGTCAGAATAACCACTATGTAAATGAAATCTATTTAGATTTATGATACCCCAATGTAAATGATATTTATTTAGATTCAGGATACACCTATGTAAATTAGCTCTAATTAGATTCAGGATAACCCTTATGTAAATGAGTTCTATTTAGATTCAGAGTAGTCTCTATATAAGTTATCTGTATTCAGATTCAGGATACCCATATGAAAATGAGCTGTATTCAGATTCAGGACACACCTATGAAAATTAGCTCTATTTATTTTCAGGGCAGCCCGTATGTATATGAGTTCTATTTAGATTCAGGAAAACCTCTATGCAGATGAGCACTATTTAGATTCAAGATAACCCTATGTAAATGAGTTTTATTTACATTCAGGATACCCCTGTATAAATGAGTTCTATTTATATTCAGGGTTTCCCCTTTGTAAATGAGTTCTATTTAGATTTGGATAACCCTTATGCAAATTAGCTCTATTTAGATTCAGGATATCCCTATGTAAATTAGCTCTATTTAGATTTGCTGCAACCAGACATATCTGTTGTAAATATCCTTTCTATGGGGCCTGGATCAGCCATCCGGCACCTACGTTAGACATCCTGGTATAGAGCATCAGGTGACAAATTTACAAAGAAATGACACAACACAGTGCAGCAAGTAAAGTTGCTTTGTTGCACTGCATGAACGGGATACAGCAGAACAGTGCCATGTTGTCTACTAAGATGTGCCAATGTTATCTGTCCCTGCTCTGGCTCACTTTTGGCTGCCACGCACCATCGCA
Source organism: Lissotriton vulgaris (assembly GCF_964263255.1). Taxonomy (NCBI): domain Eukaryota; kingdom Metazoa; phylum Chordata; class Amphibia; order Caudata; family Salamandridae; genus Lissotriton; species Lissotriton vulgaris. The sequence continues at coordinate 266,357,896 of NC_141686.1, forward strand.
GACACCCTTGTGACATCGTACAAGGGTATCTGTGTTGTAGTAAGTAGTTTGTGTACAGGTAGTAGTCGTGGACAAAAACTATACTTTACAGTATTTCTTTATTTTGTATGCGTGCTGTAGAATGCAGAACACATGCAAAGGGGGGAAAATAAGGAATAATGTAAACATTTCTCCTTGCTGCGTCTGCCTTGCAGAAGTGCAGGGTTTGGGCGCAAATCCCTGTCTACTGCTGTTTGTCGACCGCGATTTGTATCAAATCCCATGGGTAGGTGCATTGAACACACATACGCCACCCATGGTGCAAAGTAACGCAGAGAGTGCGCTGCCTTGTGTTGTTTGGGTTACAATTCAACGCAAACCTCAATTTCCGTTGGATTGTAAATCCCACCAGTAGCCTTTGTATCAGGTTTGCATTAAAAAGCATTACAAACAAGAAGCAAATTCTTGGTGCATTTGGGCCCTGGTCTCATTCGGTGTCCTGTTGGGTAGGAGCATAATGTGACTAAAGGGTCATAAATCCGAGATTGCAATAACTTCTGGAGGGAAATTCTGTACCGGAATATAGTGTCCCTGATGGCAGTAAGAGATCACTGAATATATGTGCCAGAGCTACATACAAAGGCAGCCTTCCATGCGAACAACTGGCACACACTGATGGCATCTAACCCCTTATTGTGTTATTGGCCTCCTATGGTGGCTGTGAGAAATATTCAGGCATTTCTGAAGGCACACTGTTTTAATTCATAGCCCTACTGAGTGAAGCTTCCTGATTACATTACCTATTTCTAGTACAAACAGGTGTATCCACACACACAATAGCGTGGGCAGCTTTGTACTCATAACCCCAAGCCTCCCTCCCATACCTTTGCCATCTGACTTCATTCTGCACTGCTGAGCAGCAACACATAAGACAATGACAAAATCAGAAACTTTGGCATAAGAAATCACAACTCAGAGCTATGTGGTGTGTTGACCCTCGTACCTTGTCAGACACAGGTCCCACAAAATTCACACCAGTCACATGTGACAAACTGTATTAAACACGAGTGATGTCATGTTAATTATAATATTTTAGTCACTTGTTAATGTTACAAGAAATTCACCAAAAAACACAACAAGTCTAATATTTTGTTTAGTACCTTGGAAAATGCAGTTTCAAGCAGTTCAGTCCAGTTTGCTTCTCTTTTTAGTCTTACTTTCTCTGGTTTATGCAAAGTGCAGACTCCTTAATTTCTTCAAGTACTTGAAATAACATTTGATTTGCATTATGTCCTCGCCCCCCATAATTTAAGACTAATGGAGATTTCTTGTTCTTCATTTACATGTTACTTTTGTGTTTTATTCAACTAATTCTAACTTCACAGTTACTTTTTCTAAGGCCACATGATCACTTTACTGAGGTCAAATATTGCGTCATCGGCCCTTACAACAGCGTAAACACTCCATCAGATAGATGACATTCGCATGCTCAAGTCGTTCACAGTCTAACAGTGTCCTCAGATCCAGGGTCCAATGCTAACCTGTTGAAGAAAGGCCATTAGGCCACTTCCGGGTACATGAAGATCACACAACAGAGGGAATCATCGTATCAATACATAGATGTAGACATTCATGTTTTTTGTATAGTGCAAGGTTGGCCATCACTTGGCCTTTAGGCAGCCGCGGCCAGTGCAGGTTAGAGCGGCGGGCCGGGTGAAGGGGGATTTCGACAGACGATGACGAGGGAAAATTAAATAAATAAATAATTGTCCCTTTCGCCGACCGTCAAAATACCCCCTCACCTGGCCTCACCACTCTTAACTGCATGGGCCGCTGCTGCCTTTAAGCACTGTTAGGATGTCGATCCTAGTATTTTGAGAAAGGAGACAAGTCCTAATGGGTCACGCATTCCACAAGACTGTGCTCAAAATGTGACACAAAGGGTGGTTCCGTGGAGGGTAAGGTTAGCATACCTGCTGGGCTGGAGACCTCCCTGTCCAGGGCTAAATGTTACAGGCGAAGGCTTTGGTGAGACATGCACCCAGGGTAGACTTGGCTCATCCCAGCATGGCCGACAAGGAGAACTCTTCCTCATGCACTTGCGAATCAAACGCCGACCCAGAGAGGTGGACAGCGCAGGTCTTATGAATGGGGGAGGGGCCAGACTGCAGCCTCATCCAATTGGCAAGCAGAGTTCAGTTTCAGGGAGGGGCTAAGCCAGTGATTCCCTAATCCCAGATTAGAGGGAAGGAGGAATTTACAAGAGGCCTATCCCGGAGGATGTGCTGGGACACTATGCTGGGGAGAAGGGGGATGCTCTGGGACACCATTCTAGGGAGAAGGGTGATGCTCTGGGTCTTGGGACACCATTCTGGGAGTAGAAGAAGGATGTGGTGAGACCTGGGACACCATGCTGGGAGAAGAAGGATGTGGTGGGACGTGGGACACCATACTGGGAGAAGAAGGATGTGGTGGGACGTGGGACACCATACTGGTGAGAAGGTGGATGCTCTGGGTCCTGGGACACCATTCTGGGAGTAGAAGAAGGATGTGGTGAGACCTGGGACACCATGCTGGGAGAAGAAGGATGTGGTGGGACGTGGGACACCATGCTGGGAGAAGAAGGATGTGGTGGGACGTGGGACACCATACTGGTGAGAAGGTGGATGCTCTGGGTCCTGGGACACCATTCTGGGAGTAGAAGGAGGATGTGGTGAGACCTGGGACACCATGCTGGGAGAAGAAGGATGTGGTGGGACGTGGGACACCATACTGGTGAGAAGGTGGATGCTCTGGGTCCTGGGACACCATTCTGGGAGTAGAAGGAGGATGTGGTGAGACCTGGGACACCATGCTGGGAGAAGAAGGATGTGGTGGGACGTGGGACGTGGGACACCATTCTAGGGAGAAGGGTGATGCTCTGGGTCCTGGGACACCATTCTGGGAGTAGAAGGAGGATGTGGTGAGACCTGGGACACCATGCTGGGAGAAGAAGGATGTGGTGGGACGTGGGACACCATTCTAGGGAGAAGGGTGATGCTCTGGGTCCTGGGACACCATTCTGGGAGTAGAAGAAGGATGTGGTGAGACCTGGGACACCATGCTGGGAGAAGAAGGATGTGGTGGGACGTGGGACGTGGGACACCATTCTAGGGAGAAGGGTGATGCTCTGGGTCCTGGGACACCATTCTGGGAGTAGAAGGAGGATGTGGTGAGTCCTGGGACACCATGCTTGGGTTAAGGAGAGTGCTCTGGGACACCATACTGGGGAGAAAGAGGGTGCTCTGGGACACCATACTGGGGAGAAGGGGGAATGTACTGGCACATGAGACACCATACTGGGGAGGAGGAGGATGCTCTGGGACCTGGGTCACCATACTGGGAGAAGGACGATGTGCTGGGACATGGGACACTATACTGGGAGAAGGCGGGGTCCACCGGAAACTGGGACACCATACGGAGAAGAATGGGGGTGCACTGGGAACTGGGACACCATACTGAGAAGAATGGGGGTGCACTGGGAACTGGGACACCATACTGAAGCCTCCTCCTTTGCATGTGGGAGGATGCCCTGGGGCACCGAACCCACGTCTGGGCATACCTGTGGCACTTTGTGCATCTACTGTAACAAACGACACAATGATAGAAGGCTTAAATGAATCTCTGCCACTGGGGATCCCTTGGACCACATTCCAGTCCATCGTTTTATGCCTAGTGTGCATCTGTAGATAGGGCTCAGCCACGTGCACATCTGTCTCGGTCCTGCTCTAGTAGTTCAGTCCAAGGTCAACTGTCAGAGCAAGAAGGTTTCTTTCCTACTTTTCAATAATGAACACAAATAATGAATGTATTTAGGGAAGATAGATACAGCTGGGTCTCCAGAAGACAAAGAACGTGTCCGAATGACTAAGGATGGGGATAATGATATAGATGCAAGCGGAGTTTTGCAAAGATTACATCGTTTGCACTTCACATAGAGAACATTTGTACAACCTTTGCAAACATTTGCCTGCATGCAGAAATTCTGATAAAAATTCAAATGTGGGGTTAAGTAATGTTTTACAACGTGTCAGTGGTATCACGTCCAGAGGCACCCAGGCCTTCATTAAAAGAAAAGGGATTACTCAGCAGACGTGCCGAAAGCTGCCCCTGCTCCAGCCTTTCATGGATACCAATCTGTTGTGAAAGATTCCGATGTCTCTCATCATTGTGTGGGCTTTCCTCAAAATTAAAGTTTTTGTACCTTAGGATAAACCACAGAGAAAGAGGCTTCAAATAGACAAGTGTTTTTAGTACAAGAGAGGAAGGAGCTATGAGACAAGATTTAAGTACCCGGTGGGTGTGTTACCTGAGAACGTGCCAAGGAGGGGTGGGGGGAGGGGCGGAGGGGTGTGAGTGAGACATTGTAATACCTCATGGTAAAACCACAACACAGAAAAAATGACACGAGAGAGAGAAATATTGCTGTAGAACAGGGAGGTGGAGACATTTTTGCTGCATAAGAGCAACAGCTAAACAAGCATTTGCAATGCAATAGGTCTCACATTTACGAGAATTGAGCTATTGGCATTGTAAATGACAATGCCTTTTATTTATGTGTTGTTTTTAAAACAGATAAAGAACAGGCATTGTCATTTACAATGCCAACAGTTTAAACTCTCGCAAATGCGAGACCTATTGTATTGCAAATGCATTTGTGCTATAAATAATTTTTTTAAGCGTTAGGAGAGAGCTTGTCCCAACAGCAGGCAAGGCAATGCTATTTGAGAAAATAGTGCTTGATCAATCAATCAATCAGATCATTTGTAGAGCGCACTAATCACCCATGAGGGTCTCAAGGCACTGAGGGGGGGGGGGGGATGGGGCAGGAAGGGGTGCAGCTCCTGCTCGAACAGCCAGGTCTTGAAGTCTCCTGAAGGTCAGCAGGTCCTGGGTCTGACGCAGGTGGGTGGGGAGGGTGTTCCATGTCTTGGCGGCGAGGTAGGAGAATGATCTGCCACGGGTGGTCGTCCTGTGGTGTATGGGTGGAACATTGGCGAGGGCAGTGGAACGAAGCTGGCGGTTCGGGGTGTAGAAGGTGAGTCGTTGGTTGAGGTATACTGGTCCGGTGTTGTGGAGTGCCTTGTGAGCGTGGGTGAGGCTGTACTTAAAGCCTACCAAGTAACAGACGTAACAGGGGGTGTCAACGTGGGAGGTTACAAAATGAGACAAGGCTGTATTAAGGAGGGACTACAAAGCCTATTGACCAATGAACAGCCACAGTTTACAGTGGATAATGACACAAGCCAATGAAAAATATTGGTGAAGAGTGGGCGGAGCTTCAATTCCCTACCTTTGTACAGCATAACTCGCAGAGTAGTGCTCGCGCTACTCAGGCTCGACCTTAAAAACTGCTGAAAAATATAATTTACACAGCAAAGTAGAAATATAATACAGGTGAGAAAGGAAGAAATAAACTAAAGAGTTAACTACTCGATGGGTATAAGAATAGTAAGAGGGAGATTGGGAATATAGAAAAACCTTTAAGTACCAACAGGTTATCCAGACAGTAGGGGAGGCCAGCACATCGAGCAGCCGTGAGGGGCTAGAACAAGCAGCCATAACATTAGACTTGTAGGGGCTTCTGGTTAACGCAGAATAGAAATTCTTATTAAGAAAAAGCATTGGCAAAACCAATAGGTCTCGCCTAGGAGAACTGTGGGCTTTTGGCAATGCTTTGTAGCCATGCTGTACAGCAGCGCACATGCTTTTCAGTGTGGTTAGAACTCATTTTAAAAAAGCCCTCTGACGCAGCCATGGCTAATACGCTTTCTTTTTTAAAGTGTATTAATGCTGCATGCATCATAGTCCTTTTTAATTATTATTTTTAGCCATGCTGCACATCAGCCACGCTGCTATACAGGATGGTTACAAATCATTGCCAAAGTCAGCAATGCCCCTGCTGTACTGCATGAACAAAAAGCAATGGCAGAGCCAATAGTCTGGTTTTGCCAATGCTTGTTAGGTCTCGGCACACTAGCCTTGTGATTCTGAGCAAATGAGTTAATCTCCCCATGCGTGAAAAACAAAAAACATATGACAGTTGGCCAAAACTCCTATCACATCACATAAAAAGCACACTTGCGGCATTGTCCATGTCTTAGTGAAAATCCACTTGGAAGCAGAAAACATCTGTTGCCAAAAAAAAGCAGATAACACCTGTTAACACAATAAATATCCATTACAAAGGAGAAAAGGGCTTCTTTGAAGCGCATGTGCCAGTGTAGACATAGCTACAAATGGCAAGAGGTACAACAAGGATAACAGGGAAGAAGAAAAATGAAATGAAAAGCAGTGCCTCAGTCACAGATTGATTAGCTGATGGGCAGCAATCAAGTTACAGCAATCAGTATGTGGTCAATGCACCAGCCAAAAGAAGAGGAAAGGAAGCCAGTACACTTGGGCCAATTAGAAGGAAGAGAAATAAGAGTGAGAATGAAGCCAATGTATGCTGAACTACGGACATGCGTGCAGACCCCTTGGTTCACTCCCATAATTCCGATTAGCAGAATCACCCAGAATTTGCTCAAAATTCCATGACATTACATGGAATTACTTGCGAAAAGTAATTCTGCATTTAGTGCTATTTTCTTAGAGCGTAAATGCCCACTCACATCCAAAATGGATGTGAGTATGCATTTTGCACGAACAAAGAGTGCTAGATGAAACATAACATGAATAGCAAGAGCGAGCAACTGCTCACGCTTGTTCAATGAGCACTTGGGGTAGAATTTTCCTCCAATTTACTCCTGGCATTTAGTGCTAGCTTCTTAGCGCAAAATGCACATTTACATCCAAAATGGTCACGAGGACAAATTATGCATTAAGAAAGTGGCAGCATAAACAGCAGTGCTGGCTAAATGTGCGCTTGCTATAAAATTTATCCCCCCCAAATTACTCTTAATTTCATGAGCAGGAGTAATCACATTATCAATAATTCCATGCCAAAGAGTAATGCGAAATCAACAAAATTGCTTTAATTACTCCGGCGTAATTAAACATTTCCCCAAGAAGGTAATTCAGAAAGGCTTGGGGCGGATATGTGGGAATAATGCTTGTGTGAGGACAAAGACAGGGCGGAAGATCAGGCTAGTGCGTCAAGGAGGAACACCATTGGTGGCAGTAACGGTGCGCACTGGAGTTGCTGCTCGTTGGTACCAGAGCCTATGTGCAGCCTGGCACGGCTGGTGCGCCTGTGCCTTGGTACAAGCAGTGGCCGGCCTCCTGTGGCCTGGAGCATCTTCCGACAGCATAGGGTTATTGATGGCTGCATTCCTGCCCCAAAACAGCATCAACGTCCCCCCTTCCACCCGCTGGCCGCCCCCTGGGGACGGTAGGAATCCTGCCAGGACTTGTGTTGATGGGGGAACTCTAGTCAGTGTATGGAAAAGCACCGGTGCAGCAAAGGCCCCGCGAGCACAGGTGAAGCTGGAGACCGGGTGGGGAGTGGGACATGCACAGACCAGAAGGGCTCGGCCGTCTTTTTCATTTATTTATTTAGAGTTTTTGTACCGTTCTCAACAAGCCGCCCTTTCAGAGCCCGGGGGTGGGTTAGGGAGTGAGTTAGTGACTTGTCACTGGAATGACCTGCAGGTGATGCAGAAACAGCAGAACGTAAATCCTTCCCAAAACACTTTGCAACACATTTTATGTCTAAATAACCATTGGCAAAGACGGTAGCTCAGCCTTTCACAGACAAGATATATTGGTTTTGACAATGCTGTTCTCTTTTGAGGTCCTGCCGTTATTGTTTTTTTGAACATGTCCCGATGCATCCCAGAGGAATGAAATACCCACAAGAGAAGTTTGGGGTTTCCCTGGGGCTTGAGGAGCGCGTGAAAAGGACATTCAGCGCATCACATCCTGGTGATCGGAGTGCTAGAGTCCAAGGGCCTGATTCACAGAACTAACTTAAGACAAAATCCTAATCTTACTACTTTTGGTATTCACAGAATGCACTTACTACTTTTGGCATTCACAGAATTAACTTACTACTTTTGGTATTCACAGAAGTTAGGATTTTGTCTTAAGTTTGTCTTAAGACAGACTTAAGTTAGGATTTTGTCTTACGTCTGTCTTAAGTCTGTCTTAAGTTTGTCTTAAAACAACATCCTAACTTCTGTGAGTACCAAAAGTAGTAAGTTTAGGATTTTGTCTTAAATTAGTTCTGTGAATCGGGCCCTTTGGCCCACATTTACTGGGTTGTCGTGCAGCTCAGTGCAGCGGCTGCAGATGCTGCGCTGCGCGAGAAAGAGAGAGCAGAAGAAGGCTTTATTTACTGAAATATGACATTCTCCTCACCTCTCCCTAGCCCTGGTGCAGAAATGTACTGCTGTGCACCACAGACGCACCTTTGCACCATAGTGCAAGCAGTTTCTGTGAGTCCAGCATAGGTTTTGTGCTGGAAGGATACCCTTCTAGTACAAAGGTCCTTCTTTACAAGCCCCTTGCACCGTCAGTGCATCACTTTTAAGATGGGAAAAAGTGATCTACAGCGGCGCAAGAGGCTTGCAAATAAGCTCCAAAATACTTTGCTTAGACTCACTTTAAACATTTTCCCACTTTGTATGTGCACTGTCAGTGCTTTAAATGGGCTGGTACTGTCCGGTACGGAGTACCAGCACTTTTTTAATTTGAAAGGGACTGTACCGGCACTTTTCAAGAGAAATATAATACTTTGAACTGGAGAGTACCGGCACTTCTTGGAAACAAGCAGGTACTCTGGTACAGAGTACCTGCACTTCTATTTTTCCATTTCAAGCACTGTGTACTGTACAGTGCAGACCACATGCAAAGTCAGAAAAACAGGAGAAATTAAAACAATTGTCTGTGATAGTGCCTGGTTGAATTGAGTGCTATTTTCTGATGCTGAACCCTGCCTACTTTTTTTCCAGTAAATAGGGCTTAGCACCTGAAACCATGCGTGGTTGCATCAGAATACCCATGCCGCATCCATGGTAGGCACCCTTGGCGCTAAGTAATGCAAATCAGCGCAATGTACTGCTTCGCGCAAATTTCAAGTGATTTTCCAGCTGGAAAGTAAATTAGTACAAAAAGATTTAGCGTCATTTTGCTTATCTTGTGATGCAAACACAGAGTTAAAACTAAAATATACCCCAAGTATTGAGTTTTACTTTGTTACTACAAGGTACATATATGTGGAGTTAAGAGTAGCAGATCTACATTTACCTATATATATTTACCTTGATTATATAGTGGTATTCAGCTGCTCTGGAGTTTATGTATGTATAGGGTAAATAAAAACAATTGATAACGTGGCAAAGCACCACGACAGAGGCAGAACCAAATGTGGTGCTGGAAGTGTGACCTTGCAGGCTTCTTGGCCTAGGCCCTCCATCACCGGGTCAAAGGCCATGTGGCTGACTCTCGCCCAATGGGTCCCTGGTCCCAGCAGAAGGGGAGCGATGACCCCTGACCTGCACCACCCCTTCCTGCAGAGCTCAGCAAGGAACTGGAGAAGAGCTGGGCACAGCTTCTCCTGTGGCACCGCCATCTTCCTCCTGAGCCTTCAGTGTTGCCAGCACCTCGGCATTTACTGACCCTGTCATTAGTGGCGGGCAGTGTGTCAACTTCTGCTTCAGGGTCACGCCATTGCACTTCCCCTGACATCATTTCCTGCAGCCGGTGTCCCACCCTGGCCTGACGGGACTTCAGGCGGAAGGGAAGGACAGAGTGTTATAAACTGCCACAAAGCTTGTAATTGTTAAGCCTTCAACACGCTTTGTAGACTGCACAATGCATTATTTTTCCCTAAGCAACTTCAAAGACCCCCTCGGGAAGGCACACTAGCACAGATAGGCTGCTTTGTGAAGGGTGTTGGCAAACTCCTAGGATTTCCCCCCCTTCTGTCCGGGTCTGGGTGAGCGAAGCCCCTGCGACAAGCAGCCAGGGGCGTATAACCTCATCTCAGCCAGGGAGTTAAGGGGGAGGGGGGGGGGGGGCTTGGATATCACGCATTCTGTAGACCTTCACAGGTCTCCCTAAAAATATATTTTACACAGCAGAGTATAAATATAATACAGGTGATAAAGGGTGAAATGAACAGTAGAGTTGATTTATCGAGGGGTATAAGCTTCCTCTGCATAGCCTCCTAGTCACGACCATTACAGCCAATGAGTGGGTACGTGTATATCTGTAATATATGTGTAGCTCTTAAAAGTAGCTGCACAGTGCCATGTCCTAGCGTTATATATATATATATATATATATATATATATATATATATATATATATATATATATATATATATATATATATATATACATATATATAAAAAACTTGAAATATGAGGGCTTTGTCTTATAGTGAATATCCTAGTCTGTGTAATGTGTTATTGTCACAGCCTCGATTTGAGTTTACTTTTTTCAATGTCACGTGAATCAAGATAGCTCCCGAGCTGCTGCCAGCAGGAGGACTCTGTAAGTTAAACGTTCATCCTGAAACATGCAGACATTTGAAGGTCACATGTTTGAATGTCAGTAATGCTTCCAACCAGGGGTCTTGTTATACATTTTCCTTGATTGTGCTGGGCGCACTGTATTAAAAGGTGTGCCGGGCGCAATCAAGTAAAATGTGCTGTATTAGGATGAATGCGCTGCCCCGGGGCAGCCGCAAACTCATACTGCCCTGAAGGCAGCGCATTCATGTGAATCTCTCTGCCGCCTTCGACACTGTTCCCCATGCTCTCCTCATCGCCAGGTTAGCCGCAATTGGCATAGGCGGCAATGTCCTGGCCTGGGTGACCTCATTTCTTTCTGGTAGGACACAACAGGTCTGGATGCCACCTTTTTCATCTAAGCCCAAACCGCTGCTCACTGGGGTACCACAGGGATCTACTCTTAGCCCCCTGCCGTTCAACATATATATCACCCCCTTGGTTTTTTTGGCTGAACAGTACGGGGCTAAGATTATAGGGTATGCTGATGACACGCAGCTGCTCTTTACTTGGCCAGATGATCACTTAGATACGGCAACGGTTCAGCTTTGCCTAACTGCAGTCTTTCGCTGGTTAACTGTGGCCCAGCTAAAATGTAATGAGGCTAAATCGGAGTCCTCTTCTATGGCTCCTTCCCTCCCAGTTTCAGAAGTTCGCTATGGCCCCCGAATATCCCCTGCCCCATGGTGATGGGGGGCCCGGCGAAGAATCTTGGAGTTTGGTTCGGGGAGGATCTGAAATTTGAGGACCATATAATGAAAGTCTCTGGGACATGTTTTGTTACTCTAAGAATGCTCAGAAAATTTTTACCACTACTTCCTAGAGAGGCTAAGGAGGCTGTTACCCGAGCACTTATTTTAACAAGACTGGATTACGCGAATGCCCTGTTTAGTGGCATTCCTGCCTACTTAGTTAATCGGCTGTTCGCCTTCTTTTTAATTTCCCAAGATGGAAGAGTGTCCGGTCTCATATGTCTAGCCTTCACTGGCTCCCAGTCCCGCAACGCATCCTTTTTAAAACCCTTGTGCTTGCCTTTAGAGCCATTCATGACCAAGGTCCGGTCTATCTGAAGAAGAGATTTACTCTCTATGTCCCTACAAGAGCACTTAGATCATCCTCACTGTCTAAAATGACCCTTCCTCGGTTTAGGCGAGCCAGGCTGGGTGGCCAGTCCATTGCTGTTGTGGCGGCCCGAGCCTGGAACGCTCTCCCTTTACATCTGCGCTCCAGTCAAGGTGTTATTCAGCTCAAGAAAAATCTTAAAACCTATCTGTTTAGAAATGTGACATAAGTTGATCTCTGTTGTTCTCCCCCCGTTATCTCTCCTTCGCGCCAGGATACTCTCCAGTAACAGAGCGCGCTATAAAACAATTTATACATATACATACATGTGAAAAACGGAGCGACTGCTTTCAGGCCACTCCATGTTTCACAGTACAGGCGGCACCCGCCTGCACTTATAAGGAGAATTAGAGAGCCTTTTCAGGTGGGTGCAGTGAGTGACTGCACCCACCTGCTAGGGGAGGCCTGGGAGAGGTCCATGGGACCCCTTTCAGAGGGCTGCCATCAGGAGGCTGTGCTCCTCCTAACAGCTTCATTGCTTCTGTGCCTGTGTCTGTAATAGGGCGCGGGCGCAGAAGCAAAGGGATTCTCTCATTTACATGGGCCATGCCCCAATAAAAATGAGGGAACGCCCTCTGATGATAGCGCCAGCACTATGGGTATTACAGAAGGGGACACACAAGTGTCTGCTGCCCCTTCTATAATACCAAGGTGCCCAGGGGGTGTGCAAACTGGGCACAAACACCTGTTGCAGCCCTGGGGCACTTCATTAGTATGGACCCTGACATCAGTAAATAGGCATAACACCACCAGGAGGGGCCGTATTATGAAAGTCCCCTGGGGGCGCAACAGGAATTTACGCCCACTTTCTGCACCCCTAGGGCACTTTGGCATTACGGAAGGGGCTGCAGACGCTTGTGCGTCCCCATCTGTAATACCGATAGCGCTGGTGCACATACAGCACCAGCGCATCCTCAAGAGGGCGTTCCCTCATTGCATGGGGGCATGGCTCCATTAAATGAGGGAATACCTTTGCCTCTGCGCCGTTCTACAGACGTGGGCGCGGAGGCAAAGAAGCTGTCAGGAGGATCACTGTCAGTGCGTCACCTGATAGCAGTCCTCTGAAGTGGGGGAATGGGGGTCTCATGGACTCCCCAAGACATCCCCTTGCAGGCGAGTGCAGTCACTCACTGCATCTCCCTGCAAAGGGATCTCTAATCCCTCTTTGAAGCGCAGGCGGGTGCCGCCTGCACTGTGAAACATTGAGTGGCTTCAAAGCAGCCGCTCCATTCTTCACCTGACTGTGCTGCCCGTAGGACAGTGCAAGTTTGTGGCTGCCCTGGGGGCAGTGTATTCAGTATAATACGGTACACTCTCCTTGTTTGCACAGGGCGCACCTTTTGAAATGTGTGCCTGGCGCTGACGAAGAGAGCGTACTGTATTCTGTAATATAGCCCAACCTCAAGATCATTCACTTTGTTCCAGAACTCCCACTCTGAAGTCTTATTAAAAACAAGCATTGGCATAGCCAATAGGTCTCGCTTTTGGGACCTTATAAGTATTTAGTTATGCAGCACAATATCCTTGGTGCAACAACATCAACTGTTGCATGGCTAAACACTTATAAGGTCCCAAAGGCAAGACCGATTGGCTATGCCAATGCTTGTTTTAATTAGTCTTACATTTTATTTCTATGTGCCTTTTTCCATCACACCTTCATAAACATTCATCTACAAAGGAGTGCTGAAACATACAGTGTCTAAACATACCAACAGAGGCACTGCTATTCAGCATCAGTGCAGCACCACATCAGTATCACTTCAGCAAAAGAACAACTCAGCATCGCTGCTCACTCCACTACACCTAAGCACCAATTCAGCACCACCACCTCAGTATCACTAAGCATCATAGTTTAAAAACATTGCCAAAGCCAATAGCTCTGGCTTGACCTTCAAAAGGTCACAAAGGCGAGACAATTAGCTATGCCAATGCTGTTTTTTTTACCTGCCCGGTTTGGGTGTCATTTTAAGGTTCAGCAATTTATTAAAAAGACCTTGAAAGGTGTTGAGTTTGCTATTTGCTGTTTGTGGCGTTGGGTGATGTTTTCTCCCATTCTGCTCGATGCCGTCCCTGGGCACTCTGTGCCACCATGGGACAATTCTATTACATACAGTATGTGTTTAGGCGGTCATGTACTGTGGCATGTTTTTGAGGCCTGTGCTACAGATTTGGCATTGCTTTTACCTGCTCCTCTTCGTGGATTATTAGCTACTAAGCACAATGGTTAGGTGCTAGGCTGATGATTCCTGATTTACATCTTGTTGGTTATGGAATATGCCCTCCGTGTCCACATAGGTGCACTCCTCTCTGGGTAAGTATAACTCAGATGAACAGGAATATATAATCAGCATTGGTAAAACCAATCAGTCTGGGTATTTTAAAGGACAATGTGCTTGTCCATTGATTGGTGAGTTTGTGTGTCTATTGTGTGTTTGCGTGATTGGGTGAATATGAGAATAAGTCAGTGGTTGGGGCATGAGTGAGTGAGTGAATGGATGAATGCGTATGTGACATGGCTATGTAACTGCATGCATGAATGTTTGAGTAATGAGAGCAAGATGGATGGAAGACTAGATGAAAGGGTGAGTACATGACTGGACGCAAATCTTGGAGGCTGAACCTTCGTAAAGCAGCAGTGAACTGAGTGGCTGCACAGGCCCAATCTTAAATGTCACTGTGTCTGACCATATTGTCTGTCTGCAGCTCAGTTACTCTACACGAACCATAGACCTCACTGAACACTGAACAGAATTGTTCTAACAAAGTGCCCATCCCTGAATACAGCACAGAAGTCTGCCAACAGAATTGGGACGATTACTGAAATATAGTGTAACACAGAGTCATATTTACAAAATACGGCCTTCTGCTACTTTCTTCACCTGCAATGAAGCGGAAACAGGCTGACTAGCATGCACCGTGTAGCAGAGGTGTTTGCATGTTCTTATACTTATACCCTTCCAATATAAAATACTATTCCCAAACAACTTTTAAAACATTGGATGTATGCTGTACAGGGAAGCAAACATGCAATTTGGGATCTGCTTGGACACATCCATATATTTCTTCAAATTAGTGGCTGCCTCCAGGTGGCATTTTCTAAATGCAAAGGTTGGTCTGACAATTTTAGTAGGTAGGGCTTTGTCTATTAATAAACATAAGTGCTTCTGCTGCAAAGCAGCACAAAGCATAGAAATGCGGCAATATAGCGGAAAAAAAGTTTTGTGCTGAAAAGTGAATCCTCTTTCAAGACTTTTGTGCCGCTTTGGGTCACTGCTTGAATTCATAGTAATGAAAAGTCTTCATAAATCGCCTGTATATCTAAAATTACATTGAGTAAATGTGTATTATTCACATTTCCAGTATCATCTTTAAACACCAAAGAGTGTTGCTGCATCTGTAAGCCAGTGATCCATGAACACCCTCTGTCTTATGCCACAAGCTATAGGTTATAGATGTCAAATTGCTCCCGCCCTATCAGTCACTTGAGCCAGCTGCGCTCTCATTCTATCAGTCACTTAATCCCAGGTGCACTCTAAGTCTATCAGTCAATTGATTCCAGGTGCACTCACACCCTATCAGTCACTTTTTCCTAGGTGCACTTTCACTCTGTCAGTCACTTGATCCCAAGTGCACTTTCACCCTATCAGCCACTTAATCTCAGGTGCACTCTCACTTGAACAGTCACTTGATCCCAGGAGCGCTCTCACCATATCAATCACTTGATCTCAGGTGCACTTTCACCCTATCAGTCACCTGATCCGAGGTGCACTCCCACCCTATCAGTCACTTGATCCCAGGTGCGCTCTCACACTGTCAGTCACTTGATCCCAGGTGTGCTCTCATCTTATCAGTCACTTGATCCCATGTGCGCTCTCCCGTATTAGTCACGTGATCCCAGGTGCTCTCTCAACCTATCAGTCACTTGATCCCAGGTGTGCTCTCATCCTATCAGTCACTTGATCCCAGGTGCGCTCTCCCTTGTTAGTCACATGATCCCAGGTGCTTTCTCGCCCGATCAGTCACTTGATCCCAGGTGCACCCTTACCCTATCAGCCACTTGATCCCAGATGCACTCTCACTTTAACAGTCACTTGATCCCAGGAGCACTCTCGCCCTATCACTCACTTGATCCCAGGTGCACTCTCACCCTATCAGTCACTTGATCCCAGGTGCACTCTAACCCTTTCAGTCGTTTTACACCAGGTGCGCCTCACCCTGAAATCAGTCACTTGATCCCAGGTGTGCTTGTACCCTACTAATCACTTGATCCCAGGTGTGGTCTCACCCTGAAATCAGTCACTTGATCCCAGGTGCACTCCCACCCTATCAGTCACTTGATCCCAAGTGCCCTCCCACCCTATCAGTCACTTGATCCCAGGTTTGGTCTCACCCTGAAATCAGTCACTTGATCCCAGGTTCACTTTCACCCTATCAGCCACTTGATCCCAGGTGCACTCTCACTTTAACAGGTGTGCTCTCATCTTATCAGTCACTTGATCCCAGGTGCTCTCTCAACCTATCAGTCACTTGATCCCAGGTGTGCTCTCATCCTATCAGTCACTTAATCCCAGGTGCACTCTGCCTTGTTAGTCACATGATCCCAGGTGCTTTCTCGCCCTATCAGTCACTTGATCCCAGGTGCACCCTTACCCTATCAGCCACTTGATCCCAGATGCACTCTCACTTTAACAGTCACTTGATCCCAGGAGCACTCTCGCCCTATTAGTCACTTGATCCCAGGTGCACTCTCACCCTATCAGTCACTTGATCCCAGGTGCACTCTAACCCTTTCAGTCACTTTACACCAGGTGCGCCCTCACCCTGAAATCAGTCACTTGATCCCAGGTGTGCTTGTACCCTACCAGTCACTTGATCCCAGGTGTGGTCTCACCCTGAAATCAGTCACTTGATCCCAGGTGCACTCTCACCCTATCAGTCACTTGATCCCAAGTGCGCTCCCACCCTATCAGTCACTTGATCCCAGGTTTGGTCTCACCCTGAAATCAGTCACTTGATCCCAGGTTCACTTTCACTCTATCAGCCACTTGATCCCAGGTGCACTCTCACTTTAACAGTCACTTGATCCCAGGAGAACTCTCGCTCTATCAGTCACTTGATCCCAGGTGCCCTCTCGCCCTATCAGTCACTTGATCCCAGGTGCACTCCCACCCTGTCAGTCACTTGATCCCAGGTGCACTCTCACTCTATCAGTCAGTTCATCCAAGGTGCACTCTCACCCATCCAGCCACTTGATCCCAAGTGCGCTCCCACCCTAACAGTCACTTGATCCCAGGTGCAGTCTCACCCTGAAATCAGTCACTTGATCCCAAGTGCACTCTCACCTGTCCAGCCACTAGATCGCAAGTTTGCTCCCGGCCTATCAGCCACTTGATCCTGGGTGCAGTCTCACCCTGAAATCATTCACTTGATACCAAGTACACGCTAACCCTATCAGTCACTTGATCCCTGGTATGCTCCCACCCTATCAGTCACCTGATCCCAGGTGCGCTCACACCCGATCAGTCATTTAATCCTATGTATGGTCTCACCCTGAAATCAGTCACTTGATCCCAGGTGCACTCTCACCCTATCAGCCACTTGATCCCAAGTGCACTCTAACCCTATCAGTGACTTGATCCCAGGTGTGGTCTCACCCTGAAATCAGTCAATTGATCCCAGGTGCACTCTCACCCTATCAGTCACTTGATCTCAAGTGCACTCCCACCCTATCAGTCACTTGATCCCAAGTGCACGCTAACTCTATCAGTCACTTGATCCCAGGTGCGCTCCCACCCTATCAGTCACTTGATCCCAGGTGCGCTCACACCCGATCAGTCACTTGATCCTATGTGCGGCATCACCCTGAAATCAGTCACTTGATCCCAGGTGCACTCTCACTCTAACAGTCACTTGATCCCAAGTGCACTCTAACCCTATCAGTCACTTGACCCCAAGTGTGCTCTCACTCTATCAGTCACTTGATCCCTGGTGCGCTTTCCTCCTGACATCAGTCACTTGATCCCAGGTGCACTCTCACCTTATTAGTCACTTGATCCCAAGTGTGCTCCCACCCTATCAGTCACGTGATCCCAAGTGCGCTCTCGCCCTATTATTCACTTGATCCCAGGTGTGGTCTCACCCTATCAGTCACTTGATCCCAGGTGCACTCTCACCCTATCAGTCACTTGATCTCAAGTGCGCTCCCACCCTATCCGTCACTTGATACCATGCATGTTCTCACCCTGAAATCAGCCACTTGATCCCAGGTGCACTCTCACTTTAACAGTCACTTGATCCAAGGAGCGTTCTCGCCCTATCAGTCACTTGATCCCAAGTGCACTCCCTCTCTATCAGTCACATCATCCAAAGTGCACTCTCACCCATCCAACCACTTGATCCCAAGTGTGCTCCCACCCTATCAGTCACTTGAACCCAGGTGCAGTCTCACCCTGAAATCAGTCACTTAATCCCAAGTGCACGCTAACCCTATCAGTCACTTGATCCCAAGTGCGCTCCCACCTGATCAGTCACTTGATCCTATGTGCGGTCTCACCCTGAAATCAGCCACTTGATCCCAGGTGCACTCTCACCTTATCATTCACTTGATCCCAGGTGCGGTCTCACACTGAAATCAGTCACTTGATCCCAGGTGCACTCTCACCCTATCAGTCACTTGATCCCAAGTGCACTCTCACCCTATCAGTCACTTGATCCCAGGTGCGGTCTCACCCTGAAATCAGTCACTTGATCCCAGGTGCACTCTCACCCTATCAGTCACTTGATCACCAAGTGCGCACTCACCCTATCAGTCACTTGATCCCAGGTGCGGTCTCACCCTGAAATCAGTCACTTGATCCCTGGTTCACTCTCACCCTATCAGTCACTTGATCCCAAGTGCACTCTCACCCTATCAGTCACTTGATCCCAGGTGCGGTCTCACCCTGAAATCACTCACTTGATCCCAGGTGCACTCTCACCCTATCAGTCACGTGATCCTATGTGCGGTCTCACCCTGAAATCAGCCACTTGATCCCAGGTGCACTCTCACCATATCAGTCACTTGATCCCAAGTGCCCTCTCACCCTATCAGTCACTTGATCCTAGGTGTGGTCTCACCCTGAAATCAGTTACTTGATCCCAGGTGCACTCTCACCCTAACAGTCACTTGATCCCAGGTGCACTCCCACCCTTTCAGTCACTTGATCCCAGGTGCACTCTCACCCTTTCACTTTACACCAGGTGCGCTCTTACTCTGAAATCAGTCACTTGATCACAGGTGTGCTTGTACCCTACTAGTAACTTGATCCCAGGTGCGCTCTCACCCTATCAGTCACTTGATCCCAAGTGAACTCCCAGTCTATCAGTCACTTCATCCAAGGTGCACTCTCACCCATCCAGCCACTTGATCCCAAGTGCGCTCCCATCCTATCAGTCACTTGATCCCAGGTGCAGTCTCACCCTGAAATCAGTTACTTGATCCCAAGTGCGCTTTTGCCCTATCAGTCACTTGATCCCAAGTGCACTCTAACCCTATCAATCACTTCATCCCAAATGCAGTCTCACCCTATCAGTCACTTGATCCCAGGTGCGGTCTCACCCTGAAATCAGTCACTTGATCGCAGGTGTACTATCACCCTATCAGTCAATTGATCCCAAGTGCACTCTCACCCTATCAGTCACTTGATCCCAGGTGCGGTCTCACCCTGAAATCAGTCACTTGATCCCAGGTGCACTCTCACCCTATCAGTCTCTTGATCCCAAGTGCACTCTCACCCTATCAGTCACTTGATCCTATGTGCAGTCTCACCCTGAAATCAGCCACTTGATCCCAGGTGCACTCTCACCCTATCAGTCACTTGATCCCAAGTGCACTCTCACCCTATCAGTCACTCGATCCCAGGTGCAGTCTCACCCTGAAATCAGTCACTTGATCCCAGGTTCACTCTCACCCTAACAGTCACTTAATCCCAGGTGCACTCGCACTCTATCAGTCACTTCATCCAAGGTGCACTCTCACCCATCCAGCCACTTGATCCCAAGTGCGCTCCCACCCTATCAGTCATTTGATCCCCGGTGCAGTCTCACCCTGAAATCAGTTACTTGATCCCAAGTGCGCTTTTGCCCTATCAGTCACTTGATCCCAAGTGCACTCTAACCCTATCAATCACTTCATCCCAAATGCAGTCTCACCCTATCAGTCACTTGATCCCAGGTGCGGTCTCACCCTGAAATCAGTCACTTGATCGCAGGTGTACTATCACCCTATCAGTCAATTGATCCCAAGTGCACTCTCACCCTATCAGTCACTCGATCCCAGGTGCAGTCTCACCCTGAAATCAGTCACTTGATCCCAGGTTCACTCTCACCCTAACAGTCACTTAATCCCAGGTGCACTCGCACTCTATCAGTCACTTCATCCAAGGTGCACTCTCACCCATCCAGCCACTTGATCCCAAGTGCGCTCCCATCCTATCAGTCACTTGATCCCAGGTGCGCTCTCACCCTATCAGTCACTTGATCCCAGGTGCGCTCTCACCCTATCAGTCACTTGATCCCAGGTGCGCTCTCACCCTAACAGTCACTTGATCCCAGGTGCAGTCTCACCCTGAAATCAGTCACTTGATCCCAAGTGCGCTCCCATCCTATCAGTCACTTGATCCCAGGTGCGCTCTCACCCTATCAGTCACTTGATCCCAGGTGCGCTCTCACCCTATCAGTCACTTGATCCCAGGTGCGCTCTCACCCTAACAGTCACTTGATCCCAGGTGCAGTCTCACCCTGAAATCAGTCACTTGATCCCAAGTGCACGCTAACTCTATCAGTCACTTGATCCAAGGTGCGCTCCCACCCGATCTGTCAGTTGATCCTATGTGCGGTCTCACCCTGAAATCAGCCACTTGATCCCAGGTGGACTCTCATCCTATCAATCACCTGATCCCAAGTGCACACTCACCCTATCAGTCTCTTGATCCCAGGTGCGGTCTCACCCTGAAATCAGTCACGTGATCCCAGGTGCACTCTCACCCTATCAGCCACTTCATCCCAGGTGCACTCGCACTTTAACAGTCACTTGATCCCAGGAGCGCTCTCGCCCTATCAGTCACTTGATCCCAGGTGAACTCTCACCCTATCAGTCACTTGATCCAAGGTGCACTCCCACCCTATCTGTCACTTGATCCCAGGTGCCCTCTCACCCTTTCAGTCACTTTACACCCGGTGCACTCACCCTGAAATCAGTCACTTCATCCAAGGTGCAGTCTCACCCTGAAATCAGTCACTTGATCCCAAGTGCAATCTCACCCGTCCAGCCACTAGATCCCAAGTTTGCTCCCACCCTATCAGTCACTTGATCCCAGGTGTGGTCTCACCCTGAAATCAGTCATTTGATCCCAGGTGCACTCTCACCCTATCAGGCACTTGATCCCAAATGCACTCCCACTCCATCAGTCACTTCATCCAAGGTGCACTCTCACCCATCCAGCCACTTGATCCCAGGTGCGCTCCCACCCTATCAGTCACTTGATCCCAGGTGCACTCTCACCCTATCAGCCACTTGAACCCAGGTGCACTCTCACTTTAACAGTCACTTGATCCCAGGTGCGCTCTCACCCTATCAGTCACTTGATCCCAGGTGCGCTCTCACCCTAACAGTCACTTGATCCCAGGTGCAGTCTCACCCTGAAATCAGTCACTTGATCCCAAATGCACGCTAACCCTATCAGTCCCTTGATCCAAGGTGCGCTCTCACCCTATCAGTCATTTGATCCAAGGTGTGCTCACACCCTATCAGTCACTTGATCCCAAGTGCGCTCCCACCCGATCTGTCAGTTGATCCTATGTGCAGTCTCTCCCTGAAATCAGCGACTTGATCCCAGGTGGACTCTCACCCTATCAGTCACCTGATCCCAAGTGCACTCTCACCCTATCAGTCTCTTGATCCCAGGTGCGGTCTCACCCTGAAATCAGTCACGTGATCCCAGGTGCACTCTCACCCTATCAGCCACTTGATCCCAGGTGCACTCTCACTTTAACAGTCACTTGATCCCAGGAGCGCTCTCGCCCTATCAGTCACTTGATCCCAGGTGCACTCTCACCCTATCAGTCACTTGATCCAAGGTGCACTCCCATCCTATCTGTCACTTGATCCCAGGTGCCCTCTCACCCTTTCAGTCACTTTACACCCGGTGCACTCACCCTGAAATCAGTCACTTCATCCAAGGTGCAGTCTCACCCTCAAATCAGTCACTTGATCCCAAGTGCAATCTCACCCGTCCAGCCACTAGATCCCAAGTTCGCTCCCACCCTATCAGTCACTTGATCCCAGGTGTGGTCTCACCCTGAAATCAGTCACTTGATCCCAGGTGCACTCTCACCCTATCAGGCACTTGATCCCAAATGCACTCCCACTCTATCAGTCACTTCATCCAAGGTGCACTCTCACCCATCCAGCCACTTGATCCCAGGTGCGCTCCCACCCTATCAGTCCCTTGATCCCAGGTGCACTCTCACCCTATCAGCCACTTGAACCCAGGTGCACTCTCACTTTAACAGTCACTTGATCCCAGGAGCGCTCTCACCCTGAAATCAGTCACTTGATCCCAGGTGTGCTCGCACCCTATCAGTCATTTGATCCCAGGTGCGGTCTCATCCTGAAATCAGTCACTTTTTTCCCAGGTGCACTTTAACCCTATCAGTCACTTGACCCGTAGTGTGCTCTCACTCTATCAGTCACTTGATCACAGGTGCGCTTTCACCCTGAAATCAGTCACTTGATCCCAAGTGCGCTCCCATCCTATCAGTCACTTGATCCCAGGTGTGGTCTCACCCTGAAATCAGTCACTTGATCCCAGGTGCGCTCGCACCCTATCAGTCGTTTGATCCCAAGTGCACTCCCACTCTATCAGTCACTTCATCCAAGGTGCACTCTCACCCATCCAGCCACTTGATCCCAAGTGTGCTCCCACCCTATCAGTCACTTGATCCCAGGTGCAGTCTCACCCTGAAATCATTCACTTGATCCCAAGTGCATGCTAACTCTATCAGTCACTTGATCCCAGGTGCGCTCCCACCCTATCAGTCACTTGATCCCAGGTGCACTCACACCCTATCAGTCACTTGATCCCAGGTGCGGTCTCATCCTGAAATCAGTCACTTGATCCCACGGGCACTGTAACCCTGTCAGTCACTTGATCCCAAGTGCGCTTTCACTCTATCAGTCACTTAATCCCAGGTGCGCTCTCACCCTGAAATCAATTACTTGATCCCAGGTGCACACTAACCCTATCAGTCACTTGATGCCAGGTGCGCTCTCGCCCAGGGCTCGAGTCGGGATACCACGCTGGTGGGCGGCATCCCCCCACTTATTTTACCAGGAGCTTGATAATTGGTTCAAATGGAGCCAATTATTCACTCTTTGGCCTCTCTGCGGCGAGATGGGTACTCATTCAGAACGCTGCGAACGCTGCGAACCCTGCTCACGCGCTGTCTTCTCTGATGCAATCGCATCTAAGGGGTGAGCGAGGGGAGGCAATGAGTCTGATGGTGCAAGCCACCTTTCGTGACATAACTTCCTGTCGTGACGTCAGTGTCCACCACTTCTTTTTTTAGGTCTTGTGCCCTGCTCTCGCCCAATCAGTCACTTGATCACAGGTGCGCTCTCACCCTATCAGTCTCTTGATCCCAAGTGCACTCTCACCCTATCAGTCACTTGATCCTATGTGCAGTCTCACCCTGAAATCAGCCACTTGATCCCAGGTGCACTCTCACCCTATCAGTCACTTGATCCCAAGTGCACTCTCACCCTATCAGTCACTCGATCCCAGGTGCAGTCTCACCCTGAAATCAGTCACTTGATCCCAGGTTCACTCTCACCCTAACAGTCACTTAATCCCAGGTGCACTCGCACTCTATCAGTCACTTCATCCAAGGTGCACTCTCACCCATCCAGCCACTTGATCCCAAGTGCGCTCCCACCCTATCAGTCATTTGATCCCCGGTGCAGTCTCACCCTGAAATCAGTTACTTGATCCCAAGTGCGCTTTTGCCCTATCAGTCACTTGATCCCAAGTGCACTCTAACCCTATCAATCACTTCATCCCAAATGCAGTCTCACCCTATCAGTCACTTGATCCCAGGTGCGGTCTCACCCTGAAATCAGTCACTTGATCGCAGGTGTACTATCACCCTATCAGTCAATTGATCCCAAGTGCACTCTCACCCTATCAGTCACTCGATCCCAGGTGCAGTCTCACCCTGAAATCAGTCACTTGATCCCAGGTTCACTCTCACCCTAACAGTCACTTAATCCCAGGTGCACTCGCACTCTATCAGTCACTTCATCCAAGGTGCACTCTCACCCATCCAGCCACTTGATCCCAAGTGCGCTCCCATCCTATCAGTCACTTGATCCCAGGTGCGCTCTCACCCTATCAGTCACTTGATCCCAGGTGCGCTCTCACCCTATCAGTCACTTGATCCCAGGTGCGCTCTCACCCTAACAGTCACTTGATCCCAGGTGCAGTCTCACCCTGAAATCAGTCACTTGATCCCAAGTGCGCTCCCATCCTATCAGTCACTTGATCCCAGGTGCGCTCTCACCCTATCAGTCACTTGATCCCAGGTGCGCTCTCACCCTATCAGTCACTTGATCCCAGGTGCGCTCTCACCCTAACAGTCACTTGATCCCAGGTGCAGTCTCACCCTGAAATCAGTCACTTGATCCCAAGTGCACGCTAACTCTATCAGTCACTTGATCCAAGGTGCGCTCCCACCCGATCTGTCAGTTGATCCTATGTGCGGTCTCACCCTGAAATCAGCCACTTGATCCCAGGTGGACTCTCATCCTATCAATCACCTGATCCCAAGTGCACACTCACCCTATCAGTCTCTTGATCCCAGGTGCGGTCTCACCCTGAAATCAGTCACGTGATCCCAGGTGCACTCTCACCCTATCAGCCACTTCATCCCAGGTGCACTCGCACTTTAACAGTCACTTGATCCCAGGAGCGCTCTCGCCCTATCAGTCACTTGATCCCAGGTGAACTCTCACCCTATCAGTCACTTGATCCAAGGTGCACTCCCACCCTATCTGTCACTTGATCCCAGGTGCCCTCTCACCCTTTCAGTCACTTTACACCCGGTGCACTCACCCTGAAATCAGTCACTTCATCCAAGGTGCAGTCTCACCCTGAAATCAGTCACTTGATCCCAAGTGCAATCTCACCCGTCCAGCCACTAGATCCCAAGTTTGCTCCCACCCTATCAGTCACTTGATCCCAGGTGTGGTCTCACCCTGAAATCAGTCATTTGATCCCAGGTGCACTCTCACCCTATCAGGCACTTGATCCCAAATGCACTCCCACTCCATCAGTCACTTCATCCAAGGTGCACTCTCACCCATCCAGCCACTTGATCCCAGGTGCGCTCCCACCCTATCAGTCACTTGATCCCAGGTGCACTCTCACCCTATCAGCCACTTGAACCCAGGTGCACTCTCACTTTAACAGTCACTTGATCCCAGGTGCGCTCTCACCCTATCAGTCACTTGATCCCAGGTGCGCTCTCACCCTAACAGTCACTTGATCCCAGGTGCAGTCTCACCCTGAAATCAGTCACTTGATCCCAAATGCACGCTAACCCTATCAGTCCCTTGATCCAAGGTGCGCTCTCACCCTATCAGTCATTTGATCCAAGGTGTGCTCACACCCTATCAGTCACTTGATCCCAAGTGCGCTCCCACCCGATCTGTCAGTTGATCCTATGTGCAGTCTCTCCCTGAAATCAGCGACTTGATCCCAGGTGGACTCTCACCCTATCAGTCACCTGATCCCAAGTGCACTCTCACCCTATCAGTCTCTTGATCCCAGGTGCGGTCTCACCCTGAAATCAGTCACGTGATCCCAGGTGCACTCTCACCCTATCAGCCACTTGATCCCAGGTGCACTCTCACTTTAACAGTCACTTGATCCCAGGAGCGCTCTCGCCCTATCAGTCACTTGATCCCAGGTGCACTCTCACCCTATCAGTCACTTGATCCAAGGTGCACTCCCATCCTATCTGTCACTTGATCCCAGGTGCCCTCTCACCCTTTCAGTCACTTTACACCCGGTGCACTCACCCTGAAATCAGTCACTTCATCCAAGGTGCAGTCTCACCCTGAAATCAGTCACTTGATCCCAAGTGCAATCTCACCCGTCCAGCCACTAGATCCCAAGTTCGCTCCCACCCTATCAGTCACTTGATCCCAGGTGTGGTCTCACCCTGAAATCAGTCACTTGATCCCAGGTGCACTCTCACCCTATCAGGCACTTGATCCCAAATGCACTCCCACTCTATCAGTCACTTCATCCAAGGTGCACTCTCACCCATCCAGCCACTTGATCCCAGGTGCGCTCCCACCCTATCAGTCCCTTGATCCCAGGTGCACTCTCACCCTATCAGCCACTTGAACCCAGGTGCACTCTCACTTTAACAGTCACTTGATCCCAGGAGCGCTCTCACCCTGAAATCAGTCACTTGATCCCAGGTGTGCTCGCACCCTATCAGTCATTTGATCCCAGGTGCGGTCTCATCCTGAAATCAGTCACTTTTTTCCCAGGTGCACTTTAACCCTATCAGTCACTTGACCCGTAGTGTGCTCTCACTCTATCAGTCACTTGATCACAGGTGCGCTTTCACCCTGAAATCAGTCACTTGATCCCAAGTGCGCTCCCATCCTATCAGTCACTTGATCCCAGGTGTGGTCTCACCCTGAAATCAGTCACTTGATCCCAGGTGCGCTCGCACCCTATCAGTCGTTTGATCCCAAGTGCACTCCCACTCTATCAGTCACTTCATCCAAGGTGCACTCTCACCCATCCAGCCACTTGATCCCAAGTGTGCTCCCACCCTATCAGTCACTTGATCCCAGGTGCAGTCTCACCCTGAAATCATTCACTTGATCCCAAGTGCATGCTAACTCTATCAGTCACTTGATCCCAGGTGCGCTCCCACCCTATCAGTCACTTGATCCCAGGTGCACTCACACCCTATCAGTCACTTGATCCCAGGTGCGGTCTCATCCTGAAATCAGTCACTTGATCCCACGGGCACTGTAACCCTGTCAGTCACTTGATCCCAAGTGCGCTTTCACTCTATCAGTCACTTAATCCCAGGTGCGCTCTCACCCTGAAATCAATTACTTGATCCCAGGTGCACACTAACCCTATCAGTCACTTGATGCCAGGTGCGCTCTCGCCCAGGGCTCGAGTCGGGATACCACGCTGGTGGGCGGCATCCCCCCACTTATTTTACCAGGAGCTTGATAATTGGTTCAAATGGAGCCAATTATTCACTCTTTGGCCTCTCTGCGGCGAGATGGGTACTCATTCAGAACGCTGCGAACGCTGCGAACCCTGCTCACGCGCTGTCTTCTCTGATGCAATCGCATCTAAGGGGTGAGCGAGGGGAGGCAATGAGTCTGATGGTGCAAGCCACCTTTCGTGACATAACTTCCTGTCGTGACGTCAGTGTCCACCACTTCTTTTTTTAGGTCTTGTGCCCTGCTCTCGCCCAATCAGTCACTTGATCACAGGTGCGCTCTCACCCTATCAGTCATTTTATCCCAGGTGCGCTCTCGCCCTATCAGTCACTTGATGCCAGGTGCGCTCTCATCCTATCAGTCACTTGATCCTAGGTGCGCTCTCGCCCTATCAGTCACTTAATCCCAGGTGCACTTTCGCCTTTTCAGTCACTTGATCCCAGGTGCTCCCTCACCCTGAAATCAATCACTTGCTCCCAGGTGCGATCTCACCCTGCAATCAGTCACTTGATCCCATGCATGTTCCCCACCTAATAATGTAAAAAAAATTCTGGTTACAGAGATCGGATCCTGCAGCACCCGATCGTGTTTCCGCCCCTGGCTGGAAGGGACTCACTGACCAAGTACTTTGGGAAGAGACACACTGTGACCTAGCTTTGTTCTCTCCCCTCCCGCTGCACTGTTTACTTATTTTTCATGCTGGATTTTTTTTATCTCTGGTTTACTTCCTTACTGCCTGCCTACTATGTAATGCAATTTCCTTCTGTTTTTAACAGTGTGTATGTAAAGCTCTCTGATACCTACGTGTCAAGCTAGCGCTATATAAAACTTTTAAAATAAAAAAATACTACACCAGGACGGGGGGAGACCCAAAACAACATACTTCTCTCGGGGGACACTATGGTACCCCGGACCCGCTGTATCCCTGCCTTTGCTGGATACAGCTGGTTGGGGGGTCCCCAGAGAACATACCTCTCTCGGGGATCTCTTCGGTAACCCGCCCAGCTGTACCCCATCATCTACCGCACCAGGGCAGAGGGTGCCCCTCGACTCCCCAGAAACCTCACGTCTCTTAAGGATCCCTTTTGAACCCTTCAAGCTGTACCCAGGGCTTTAATGCCTTAACCGCGGCGGCAATTCTGCCGCGGTGCGGGTGCTCTAATGAGTGGGCGGGGCTGCAACGGTCGTTGGCCGACGGGGGCACGGAAGGGGTTAAGTGGGGGGGGGTCTGTGGGGGTCTGAGCACCTCCAGTTTTTTTTGGGGGGGGGAGGGGCTTGAAAGGGGTCTCTAGGGGACTCTATTTTCGGGCCTCAAAGGTCAAAGGTAGGGTGACCAGACGTCCCTGTTTTTGTTTGGTGTTTCGAGTGAGCATGCGCGCGCACTGCTTAATGCGTGACGCCATTGTAGCAGGAAGGGAAATCCTTTGAAGAGAGACATTTTCTCTCGGGATTTCCCTTCTCTTTGAACACGCAGCGCCACCTACGTCATCGTGCCAGCCATCGGCACAACAACAGCTGGTTAGAACCGGCACTGCATGGCACTGCATCCCTGCCTTGTGCAAACATTTTGAGAATGCCATCCAGACCCATAAGAGACCGGAGTAAGTATGAAGATCTCTTGAAGAAGCTTACATCCTATTCTTTTATCAGAGATTTGGGGGTAATGTGTGATGCACTGCAAGAGCTCAAAGACATCACTTTCCTTACAGAGGAGGGACATTACAATTGTTAATGCCCACAGACTTTTGGTTAGTCAAGTACGTATATTCAGAGCAATGAAGGACTCACCAGGGGAGTTTGCTTCTGCGGCTCATAGAGCAGTTGACGAGGGCAAATTCAAGAATGTTCCTCTTTTCCACGGTAGAAGTAACTCTGTTGCCCTTAATCAAAATCCGTTTTTGCCAAAGTCTGTTTGTAAATATCAATAAACGATGTGCCCCGGATTCTGAGAAAGAACTTATAGCCACCTTCAGTGTGCTAGATGCAGGCAACTTGCCTTCTGGTGATGAATGCATTCTTTATGGTGAAACAGATAGCCAGAAACTGTGTTCAGAGTTTCAGCTGCCAGCAAGAGATACTATCCAAGCTTTCAGACTTTTCAAAGATTTTGGTGGAAAGAAAACCCCTGTAGCATTAAAAAAGTTAGTAGTTTGCATGGAAACCCGGCCAGCAAATAATGCGGATTGCGAGAGAGGTTTCAGCGCAATTAACTTAATTGCTTGTCCAACAAGGGCCTCTCTTATTGTAGAGACCATTTCTTCATGCTTACGGGTAAGACACAAAGGTCCTCCATTTGAAACATTTGACGCAAAGCTGTATGTAAAGAGTTGGCTAGCAAAAGGTAGAAGGTCTGCTGAAGAAAATTCACCAGGGCAGAGAGGGTCCCTGGAGATCACGCTTCTCTCGGGGATCCCTTTAGTATCCCGCCCAGCTGTACCCCATGTCCCGTCGCACCAGGGCAGAGGGGCCCCCCCCCCTAGAGGCCACGGCTCTCTCGGAGACCCCTTTTCTAACTTGTCCAGCTCGGGCTCAAACCCCGCAGGGGCTGATGGGAAGGCACAATTCACAACAAAATAAATCACATCTGTTGGACCGCAGGAAGAGCCCACGGGGACGCCGGGAGAAAGGAGTCTGAAAGAGAAGTGAAGTAAAATGAAGTAAGTTATTTTCTTAAGCACACAATGCTAGTTATCTTGATTTAGACCACCCCCCTTCTCGGATAGGCCACACCCCTTTAAGAAATTTGTCACGCCCCTTTTAGAGCACCCCCGGTTTTTTCCCCCCACTTAAAGCCCTGGCTGTACCCCAGGTCCCGGCCCACCAGGACAGAGGTGGTCCCCGGAGATCACGTTTCTCTCGGAGACCCCTTTTCTAACTCGCCCAGCTCGGGCTCAAACCCCGCAGGGGCTGATGGGAAGGCACAATTCATAACAAAGTAAATCACATCTGTTGAACCGCAGAAGAGCCCACGGGGACGCCGGGAGAAAGAAGTCTGAAAGTGAAGTAAAATGAATGTATTAATAGGCGCCGCTCTTGGCAAAAGATGCAATAATTCCTTGCGCAGGATCAAAATCCAACAGCCGCCAGCGGGGTGAAGCATTAAATCACCGGATGGAAGGTTATTCTGGGCTTCTGTGGCGGTGATCAGGCCCTGGAGAGGGGCTAGATATGTGCACGGAGGTCTGAGCAGGGGTGGGGAACGGTGGGAAGATTTCCCTTTCGGAAGTTTTCATTCTTCGTGCATGTCACAAAGCTTTAAAAACATATTAAAACTGTTGCTAAAATTAGGTTCGTCGCAGAAAAAGAATGTTTTTCTAAACGCGTTTTGTGAATTTTTTAAAAGAAAAATCTTCAAGTAACTGGTGCCGAAATGTAAAACAACTTGGCAAAGTTTGCAAACTGTTAACTACGTGAAGTGCAGAGCTTTCCAACTTTGCCGAAGTTTGAGGATGACCCTTGGCCTACCTCGCTGGAGTCCTTTTGTAAAGCTTCATGGCTGATTTGGGTAAAGATGGGGCATTGCCAGGAAGAAGTGGCAGAGGTTGAAGGAATGAACAGCATTCCTGGGGAGTCGGTCACCTGGGCGCCCGGAAGTGCCTCAGTGCCTCCAAACAGTAGCTGGGGTTTTAGGGTGATCAGTGAAGAAGATTGGCTCAGTTTGTCAGTCAGATCACTCGCACAGACAACACATTGTTTGTTCGTGTTCTGGAATCTAAATCCCGGCTCTACTCTGACCTGTTCCTGATCTTGGAACCTAGTGGTGAAGTTTTTCCCATGGATTCTTGTGAGTTGTAGTGAGCACTTATTACTGACTTCCACAAGACACTGGAAAGAGATCCCATCTCCCCAGGGTTCACATCTTACCGTGTGTGCAGATGTCATGTCACTGCCAGCAAATGACAAACAGTTGATCTTCGGCAGAAACAGTTGACATCAGGTGAACCCGTGCTCAATTGCTCCCCAGCGTATACCGTGACCGGCCTGAAAGCTTCTAGGAGCTGCAGAGAGGATGGTCAAGGGATCGACGATGTGTGACTGGGGCTCTGGGGTGGTTGGCAGGCACCCAACTCAAAGTCCTATTGTGTCACTGAGAAGAGCTGGACACACCCGACTTCAGTGAAGTGTCCTTGGGCTGAAGTTGTCACTCTGAAGCACAGGGTTTTTGTCTTGTATAGTCTTAGCCCCAAGAAGAGGTACCGGGGAGCAGTGGCGTAACGAAACTTGAGCGGGCCCCACTGCAAGGTTTGTGGAGGAGCGGAGGCCCCTCCAGACGCAGTCAGAAGCTCTCCGGCCACAGTACTGTGCCGAGGGGCCCCCTCCAGACTCATCCGACCACAGTACTGTGCTGAGGGGCCCCATCCAGATTCAGTCAGAAGCTCTAGGGCCACAGTACTGTGTTGAGGGCCCCCTCCAGACTCATTCAGAAGCTCTAGGGACACAGTACTGTGCTGAGGGGCCCTCCTCCAGACGCAGTCAGAAGCTCTCCGGCCACAGTACTGTGCTGAGGGCCCCCTCCAGACTCAGTCAGAAGTTCTAGGGCCACTGTACTGTGCTGAGGGCCCCCTCCAGACGCAGTCAGAAGCTCTAGGGCCACGGTACTGTGCTGAGGGGCCCCTCCAAATGCAGTCAGAAGCTCTCCGGCCACAGTACTGTGCTGAGGGCCCCCTCTAGACTCATCCGGCCACAGTACTGTGCTGAGGGCCCCCCTCCAGACTCAGTCAGAAGCTCTAGGGCCACAGTACTGTGCTGAGGGCCCCCCTCCAGACTCAGTCAGAAGCTCTAGGGCCACAGTATTGTGCTGAGGGGCCCCCTCCAGACTCAGCCAGAAGCTCTCCGGCCACAGTACTGTGCTGAAGGGGCCCTCTTGGAGCTTGGACCCCCACGCACACCGCGGAGCTGTGGGAGTCTGTGTTACGCCACCCAAACAAATATTTTTAAACATGACCTTGGAATCTGACGGCTCACCACTTCCCATCATTGGGACCTGGTGAAGGGTATCCTGGGAGATGTAGGCTGCCAAGAGCTTCTTCATCTCCACAAAATTTTCCCCCTCCCCCCAAGTCTGAGGTGGAACTTGGCATGTGGGGGTTCTGTGCAAAGGTATCATTTGATTGGCCCTGGCTCCACTAGGATTTAGAAGGGGCAGCTGGACAAGCCATCACTTGATGGCAGTGCGCTCCGTCCATCAAATCCTTGTGTTTGCACTGCCTCTTACAGAAGCCATTACGTGGTTGGCGCTGGCTCCTGAACAAGCCATTACTTAGATGGCGTTGGTTTCTGCAGAAGCCATTATTTGGCTGGTGGTGGATCCGGTAGATGAAATTATTTAGTTGATGCTGGCTTCTGCAAAAGCCATTACTTGGTTGGAACTACTTCCTGCAGACGCCATGTTTTGGTTGCCACCGGCTTCTGTGGAAGCCAATATTTGGTGTTGGGTGCTGCAAACATTTCTTGGTTGGTGCTGACAGCTGAAGAAATCACTACTTGTTTGTCACTGTCTCTTTCAGATGAAATTATTTGCTTGGCGCGGGCTCTGTTTGAAGTCATTATTTGGTTGGCACCACTCCTTGGTTCGAGTTGGCTTGCATAGAAGCCATTATGTGGTTTGCAGTTGGCTTTAGAAGAAGCAGTTACGTTTGTTGTTCTGGCTCCCACAGAAGCCACTGAATGGCTGGCTCTGGCTACTACAGAGCCATTATCTGGTTATGATGACGGTCTTAAAAGCCATTATTTGATAGACGGTGGCTCTGCTAGAAGCCATTACTTCGATGGTGCTGGCTCCTGCAGAAGCCATTATCTTGTTCGCGGTGGCTCTGGTAGACTACCTTATTTGGGTAGCGTGGCTCCTAAA
Source organism: Lissotriton vulgaris (assembly GCF_964263255.1). NCBI lineage: Eukaryota > Metazoa > Chordata > Amphibia > Caudata > Salamandridae > Lissotriton > Lissotriton vulgaris. The sequence continues at coordinate 266,390,641 of NC_141686.1, forward strand.
GAGACTATTATTTGGTTTGACACTGGATCCTTCCAAAGCCATTGTCTTGTTGGTGGTGGCTCTGGTAGAAGCCAATATTTGTTTGGCACTGGCTCCTACAGAAACCATTATTTGGGTGGCGCTGGCTTCTACAGAAACCATTATTTGGTTGGCACTGGCTCTTACAGAAACCATTATTTGGTTGGCACTGGCTCTTACAGAAACCATTATTTGGTTGGTGCTGGCTTCTACAGAAACCATTATTTGGGTAGCGCTGGCTCCTACAGAAACCATTATTTGGTTGGTGCTGGCTCCTACAGAAACCATTATTTGGTTGGCGCTGGCTCCTACAGAAACCTGTATCTGGTTGGTGGCGGCTCTGGTGGACCCCATTATTTGGTTGACAGTAGCTTTAGTAGAAGCCATTATTTAGTTGGTGCGGGCTCCTACAGAAAGCAGTATCTGGTTTGTGGTGGCGGCTCTGGTAGACCCCATTATATGGTTGGTAGTAGCTTCAGTAGAAGCCATTATTTGGTTGGCGCTGGCTCCTGCAGAAGCCATTATCTTGTTGACAGTGGCTCTGGTAGATGTTATTACTTGGTTGGCTGTGGCTCTTGTGAACAGAAACAGGTCTGGTTTGGGATGGAAGCTGGAGAGGAACTATATTCTGGATGTTTCGGGGGGTAAATCGTGAAACACACAAAAGATGATTGGAGGCTGCTTGAAATAAGTATAGCCACTGGCAATCACTCTGGGTAGCTCTCCGAACCATTGTTCTTTTGGTCACTATGCCACATCAGTTTGGACCCAGCCATATGCAAATCAGTCTTGACCCTGCTCCTCATGGGAACAGTCCAGCCTGAACTGCCAGGCCCTCCCTGAACCAGATCCCAAGCAAGCCAGGGCCAGTTTGCCCTAGTTATAGGCTCATCATCTGGGTACAGTTTGGTTCCAGTGACACAGTATGCACAGGACACATGTCTAGGCATACCCATGCACCTTAGGCCGGTACATGAAATACACAAAAGGTGATGGGCGGCTGCTTTCAATAATGTGAAGATGAGACCTCTCCCAGTGGAAACACTGCATTGGATGCCAGTTTATTATCAATCAATCATTTGTAGAGCACACTACTCATCCGTGAGGGTCTCAAGGCGCTGGGGGGATGGGGGGGCTGCTACTGTTCGAACAACCAGGTCTTGAGAAGTCTCCTGAAGATCAGCACTTCCTGTGTCTGTCACAGGTGGATGGGGAGGGATTATGGTATGTGTGTCTGTCAACCACAAAAGCACAACCTCACAAAATCCTCCATTCATGTCTGGATTTCAGGAATACAAAGGACCACATATATTTTTGGAATTAAAACATGTGTCTATCAAAATAAGAGTGGTCCAACTAGGGTTACAGACAGGAGCGGCCCATGCAGGTAAGACTTGTGGGGTGGGGTGGGAGGGGGGAGTTGACAGACGACGATGAGGGAAAATTAAATAAAATAAAAAAGTTACCTAGCACTCGACGCATTGCCGACTCAGCACAGCGCAGTAAGTGGTTTTAACTATTTATTTTATATTCCTTATACATTCGTCACTTTGGGCGGGAAAAAAATACTTGTAATATTAGAAGACCTCCTATGCAGTGTGGAGGGGAGTCGAGGGTGGGTGACAAGTTATTCATCCCCAAGAAGTGAATATGCACTTAATACATACATGTTGGCCAGACTTTTCAACACTTTGCCCTGATACAATAGGATGCCAAATTTTGCTAAGTTACAATTTTGGATTTATTTTCCAAAGCAAAACAATATTATCATGGAAAGTTGCCCATGCTCCCAGCTTGTGTTACTTTGCATCAAGGATGTGTTCAATGGGTAGTACATAGGCGTTCCCACACTACCACACATTGGTTTTGACGTAAAGCCCTATCTATTCACATTGTTAGACAGGGCTTTGTGTAAAAAATACAAATTCAGTGCAAACTAGGTGACAGCTTTTCTTCCCCAAACGTTTCCTAGTTTGCATGTCTGCTGCACTGTACAGCACACGTGCAAAGTTGGAACAGTTTTCAAGTTAGTCTGTGTGTGCTGGATTCAAGGTCACACCTTTGCATTCATTATGGATGCGCGAGATACGCAGCCTGAGGGTGCGCCATCGCTTGTGAAGAGAACCGCAGCGCCTTATGTTAGTAAAACAGGCTGATTCCCATAACTGCATTTTTCAAACAAGGATTTGCAATACAATAGGTCTCGCATTTTCACGAGTTTAAGCTATTGGCATTGTGAATGACAATGCCTTTTATTTATTTGTTTTGATAATAAACACATAAATAAAAAACAGTGCCATTTACAATGCCAATGCTCAACTCTTGTAAATGCAAGACCTCGGCCACCATTGTCATGGGCTGCTTGGAAAGTGAAAGCGAGCACAGCATGCTGAAAGTTGCAGGAAAGCATGTCGTGCCTGCAGTAGGAGAAACGCATTTAAGAAAATAGTGCTTACAGACAAAATTTTACATACCATGTAACAACTACAGTAAAAGGGCCAGTCCTCATGGGAGATTACAAATTAAGACAAGACGGTACTAAGGAGGGACTAACAAGCCTATTAACGAATCAGAAGCCAGCATTTACAAAGGACAATGACACAAGCCAATGAAAAATATGGGCGGAGAGTGGACGGAGCTTCAAGTCCATACTCGAATACAGCACGGCTCGTAGAGCAGCGCATGCGCTGCCCAGGCTCGACCTAAAAAGAAGTTAAATAACTACTTGTGAACAAACTCCTGCCCTAGGTCATACAATTGGACTAAAAATCTGCACCCATGATTATCACTAGACTGTCAGACTATATCTATCAGGTGGACAACACACATTTGGCTCACCAGGATTCGCCCCCCCCCCCCCCCCCCCCCACCCCCGTTGTTTCTGTCAGCCTGGGCTGAGACCGCTTCGCGGGCTGGCGACGTCTAATTGCAGCAGCACCCAAGTACTTCACAGGTCTTTAAAAGACCGTGTACGTGTAAATTAGGCTTTTGTTATGTTTTCATCCCTTTTTCCAGCCACTCTGGTTACAGCTGGAAGAATTAGCCCCCCCCCCCAAATCTTTTTCAGCCCCCCCCCCCCCCCCCCCCGAAATTTGGCTCTAGTAGCCTGCCTGATATCTATTGTTTAGTGGACTTGTCCTAGGGATATTCAATACATGTAGGTACACAGTTGGCACCTCTCTTGATTATGCTGTTGTTTGCTCTCCTGTTTTGTATATCCTTTCATTTGTAAAGCGCTCTGATACCCTCACAAATCATGTTCGCAATAGATAAAATCTTATTAATAAATGAAATATCTGAGATACAGCGCAGTCCTGCTCTCTCCCTTTCAAACAAAACAGAGCAGCAATGACTGGTCTTGCTCTGCGCTGCGCGAAATAATAGTAAACCTGCCAGGTTATGCCATCGAAGAGGGTGTCATACTCCTAACTTCAGGGTGCTTCAATTCAGCACCCCCAGAACTTGTTCAGAGCGGGAGCACTGCCACTGACACCGACCAGTGGGCTTACTTCATCCAGAGATTTACTGAGGCTGCAGACAACCTAACCCATGCAGTGACACCATAAACGCTAAATTCCTAAGCTAGTAAAGGGTTAATTTTATCTCTTCTCTTCAAAGGGCTCCCCTGCTGCGAGAATTTGATGTATGCAAGATCACACATAGCGAAAGTGAAGTATGCCAAGACCCTGTGACCACTGAACAGGTGCATGGGTTACATGTTTTCTGGGAAGGTTTTACTGAGAGGGAACAGGGGCACGCGAGCTGATCTCCCTGCCAGAGGGGCAGGAAGAGCGGGAGAGCGTGCAGGCAGAGGCCGGGGCATGATCTCACTTCCCTCTGAAGGTGCCTTAGAGCAGGAGGGTCTCATGTGTGATCTCTCTCTCAAAGAGCAAGCCTTGGGATCCTGCAGGAGCGGAGAACGTACCTCACTCCCTGAGATGACAGGGACTGAGAGAGCAGACTCGAGATATGATCTCACTCTGAGATTAGCAGACCCGAGATGTGATCTCACTCTGAGAGAGCAGGCCCGAGATGTGCTCTCACTCTGAGAGAGCAAGTTCGCGATGTGATCTCACTCAGAAAGAGCAGGCGCGAGATGTGCTCTCACTCTGAGAGAGCAAGTTCGAGATGTGATCTCACTCAGAGAGCAAGCTCGAGATGTGAACTCACTCTGAGAGATAAGGCGCGAGATGTGATCTCACTCTCAGAGAGAATGCCTGGAAACAGACTTAGATATGACTTCACTCTCAGAAAACCGTCAGGGTCTAAGAAGTGATCTCACTCTCCGTCAAGGACCTGAGATGTGATCCCACCTCTCTTCTGGCCCTGAGATGTGATCTTGCATCCCCCTCTGAAGACGCCTGAGACCAGACAGCTCAGATGTGATCTCACCTCCCAAGGGAGGGCGCCTAAGAGCAGACAGGACCTGAGATGTGATCTCACCCCCTCCCGGACAAGAGAAGTGATCTAACCCCCTTCAAGCCCTGAGATATGCTCTCACCCCCTTCAGGCCCTGAGATGTCATTTCACCTCCTGAGGGCGCTGAGAGCAGACAGTCTACTTGTTAGGAGTGCGTGGTTGACTGTCTTTCTGGATTCGGGGGACGGGTCCACTTGAAGGTCTTGCGAAGGATGCTGAGGGTGTTTAAGCCCGTGGAGGAGACAGTGTTGATCTGTCGGGTCATGGTTAGGGAGGAGTTGAGTATGATGCTGAGGTTCTGGGCGTGCGCTGTGGGAGTGGGGGGACTGCCGAGGGTGGTGGGCCATCAGGTGTTGTCCCATGCAAAGTCTTTCATTCCTTCCTAGAAGCTGAGTCTGGTGGTGTGGGGATCCTTCGTCAGGGAGAGGAGGGGCTGGGTGTCGGTGTAGGATACTATGCTGAGTCCATGCTGTCTGACGATGGTGGCCATATAGATGTTGAAGAGCGTGGGGCTGAGCAATGATCCTTTGATCCTCAGGGTACTATGCAGTTGATCTTTGTGGGTTCGGAGAGGAAAGGCGGGAGTCTAATTCTTTGAGTTCGGCTGGTGAGGAAAGAGCGGATCCAGTTGGGGGCGGTTCCCTGTATGCCGGCGTCGTGGAGCTTGGCAGTGAGAGTGCAGCGGGAGACTGTGTTGAAGGCTATGAAGAGGTCTAGTAGGATGAGGGCCGCGGTGCAGCCCTGGTCGAGGAGAGTGTGGATGTCGTCTTTGGTGGCGAGGAGGGCGGGCTCAGTGCTGTTGTTGGTTCCGAATCTGGATTGAGAAGGGTCGAGGGTGGAATTGTCTTCAATTAAGTTCATTAGCTGGCTGTTGACCTTCTCGGTGACTTTAGCTGCGAAGGGGAGGAGAGAGATGGGTTTGTAGTTTTAGAGGTCCGTGGTGTCTGCAGAGGGCTTCTTGAAGAGGGGCTTGACTTCTGTGCGTTTCCAGTGATCGGGGAATGTGCTGGAATCAAAGGTGGCATTGATGGTGTGTCATAGCTCGGGTGCTATAGTGGCTCTGTGGAAGATGTGCTGCGGGCAGGGGTCCGTGGGGGCTCCTGAGTGAATGCTCTTCATGACCAGGCCCTAAGATACAATCTCACTCCCCAAGGGAGGCCGCCTGCCAGAAGACAGGCTGAGGTGTGATCTCACCTCCCTCCGGGCCCTGAGATGTGCTCTCACCTCCTGTGGCAACATCTGAGAGCAAACAGGACCTGAGATGTGATCTCACCTCCCAGGCCCTGAGATGTGATCTCACCTCCCAGGTCCTGAGATGTGATCTCAGTGCCCTGCTAGGGTGCCTGAGAGCAGACAGTACCTGAGATGTGATCTCACCCCCTCCCGGCCCTGACATGAAATCTCGCCCCCCTGCGAGGGGACCTGAGAGTAGACAGGACCAGAGATATGATCTCACCCCTTCCAGGCACTGAGATGTGATCTTCCCCCCATACGACGGTGCCTGAGAGCAGTCCGGCCCTGCGATGTGATCTCAACCCACCTCCAGGCCCTGAGAAGTGATTCACCCTCTCCTAGCTCTGAGATTTGATCTCGCCCCCGCCAGACCGTGAATGCGAGCCCACCCCATGTGAGGGCGCCTGAGAGCAGACAGGACCTGTGATGTGATCTGACCGCCTCCAGACCCTGAGGTGTGATCTTACCCCCTCCAGGCCCTGAGATGTGAGCTTGCGCTCCTCCAGGCCCTGTGATGTGATCTCATCCCCTTCTCGGCCCTGAGATGTGATCTCATCCCCCTCCAGGCCCTGAGATGTGATCTCACCCGACTGTGAGGGCACCTGAGAGCATACATGACCTGAGATCTGGTCTCACCTCCCTCCAGGCCCTGAGGTGTGATATCACCCCCTGGGGAGGGCGCCTGAGAGCAGACAGGGCCTGAGATGTGACCTCACCCGCCTTGGAGGGCGCCTGAGAGCAGACTGGCCCAAAGATGTCATTTCACCTCCCTACCAGGCTTGAGATGTGATCTCACCCGCCTATGAGGGCGCCTGAGAGCAGACATGTGATCTCACCCGCCTGTAAGGGCGCCTGAGAGAAGACAGGACCTAAGATGTGATCTCACCTCCCTACAGGGCCTGAGATGTGATCTTACCCCTAGGGAGGGCACCTGAGAGCAGACAGGGCCTGAGATGTGATCTCACCCCCTAGAGTGGGTGCTTGAGAAGCACACATGTCCTAAGGTGTGATCTCACCCGCCTGTGATCGCGCCTGCCGCCTGAGAGCAGACAGGCGCAGAAGTGCTTTCTTTCGCCTCTGGAAAAAGCCATTTCTTTGGACAAGTATTTCACGAGCCTCCTGGAATGAGAAGCATGCGTGAAATGTCGGCTCTGCTGATGTCATACGCACATAACTGTATATAACATGCCAGGGGGCACTGGAAACTGTAGCCACAATGAAGTACTGTGCAATAAATCAGACCACCCTGGTCCCCCACCCACTGGCCAGGGTACAGGAGGTCAGACACCAGCATCAGGCGAGGGGACTAGCAGGCCTCCCCAAATAGTCCTCCTTCCTAAACCTTCGCTACCCCCCACCCCCCACCCACACGTACCCTACAACTCCCGCCAACCACCCCAAACCTAAAAATCCCTCAATGCTCCGTTGACGCTGTCTAGTCACGACAGTCTGTGACACACCTTGCACAGCGCTTAGAGTGCGCACACTTTAGTCTCAGGAGCTCTGAGAGAGGCTGCCTGTGGGTCCAGCTAGCAGCAGATGCAGTGGCACCGGGTAGGGAGTTCTAACACAATATCGAAGTTTTACTATTGACATGCACTTATACCGAGTACACGGTATCAGCTGCTGATCTCGGGAGAAGCAGTTCATCACCAGAGGCGCCTACAACACCCTACTCTGTAGTGACTTAGAGATCTAAGGGAGAGGCTATCTACCATCAGAGGCCTCACAGCAGCTCCTACAACACCCTACTCTGTAGTGAGCTGGAGATCTAAGGGAGAGGCTAGCCACCATCAGAGGCCCCACAGCACCACCTACAACACCCTACTCTGTAGTGACCTAGAGATCTAAGGGAGAGGCTAGCCACCATCAGAGGCCTTGCAGCACCACCTACAACACCCTACTCTGTAGTGAGCTGGAGATCTAAGGGAGAGGCTAGCCACCATCAGAGGCCCCACAGCACCACCTACAACACCCTACTCTGTAGTGACCTAGAGATCTAAGGGAGAGGCTAGCCACCATCAGAGGCCTTGCAGCACCACCTACAACACCCTACTCTGTAGTGACTTAGAGATCTAAGGGAGAGGCTATCTACCATCAGAGGCCTCATAGCAGCACCTACAACACCCTACTCTGTAGTGAGCTGGAGATCTAAGGGAGAGGCTAGCCACCATCAGAGGCCCAACAGCGGCACCTACAACACCCTACTCTGTAGTGACCTGGAGATCTAAGGGAGAGGCTATCTACCATCAGAAGCCTCGCTGCGGCGCCTACAACACCCTACTCTGTAGTGACTTAGAGATCTAAGGGAGAGGCTATCTACCATCAGAGGCCTCATAGCAGCACCTACAACACCCTACTCTGTAGTGAGCTGGAGATCTAAGGGAGAGACTAGCCACCATCAGAGGCCCAACAGCGGCACCTACAACACCCTACTCTGGAGTGAGCTGGAGATCTACGGGAGAGGCTAGCCACCATCAGAGGCCCCGCAGCACCACCTACAACACCCTACTCTGTAGTGACCTGGAGATCTAAGGGAGAGGCTATCTACCATCAGAGGCCCCACAGCAGCACCTACAACACCCTACTCTGGAGTGAGCTGGGGATCTACGGGAGAGGCTAGCCACCATCACAGGCCCCACAGCAGCACCTACAACGCCCTACTCTGTAGTGACCTGGAGATCTAAGGGAGAGGCTATCTGCCATCAGAGGCCTCACAGCAGCACCTACAACACCCTACTCTGTAGTGACCTAGAGATCTAAGGGAGAGGCTAGCCACCGTCAGAGGCCCCACAGCAGCACCTACAACACCCTACTCTGTAGTGAGCTGGAGATCTAAGGGAGAGGCTAGCCACCATCAGAGGCCCCACAGCAGCACCTACAACACCCTACTCTGGAGTGAGCTGGAGATCTACGGGAGAGGCTAGCCACCATCACAGGCCCCACAGCAGCACCTACAACGCCCTACTCTGTAGTGACCTGGAGATCTAAGGGAGAGGCTATCTGCCATCAGAGGCCTCACAGCAGCACCTACAACACCCTACTCTGTAGTGACCTAGAGATCTAAGGGAGAGGCTAGCCACCGTCAGAGGCCCCACAGCAGCACCTACAACACCCTACTCTGTAGTGAGCTGGAGATCTAAGGGAGAGGCTAGCCACCATCAGAGGCCCCACAGCAGCACCTACAACACCCTACTCTGTAGTGACCTGGAGATCTAAGGGAGAGGCTAGCCACCATCAGAGGCCCCACAGCAGCACCTACAACACCCTACTCTGTAGTGAGCTGGAGATCTAAGGGAGAGGCTAGCCACCATCAGAGGCCCCACAGCAGCACCTACAACACCCTACTCTGGAGTGAGCTGGAGATCTAAGGGAGAGGCTAGCCACCATCAGAGGCCCAACAGCAGCACCTACAACACCGTATTCTGGAGTGAGCTGGAGATCTAAGGGAGAGGCTAGCCACCATCAGAGGCCCCACAGCAGCACCTACAACACCCTATTCTGGAGTGAGCTGGAGATCTACGGGAGAGGCTAGCCACCATCAGAGGCCCCACAGCAGCACCTACAACACCCTATTCTGGAGTGAGCTGGAGATCTACGGGAGAGGCTAGCCACCATCAGAGGCCCCACAGCACCACCTACAACACCCTATTCTGGAGTGAGCTGGAGATCTACGGGAGAGGCTAGCCACCATCAGAGGCCCCACAGCAGCACCTACAACACCCTACTCTGTAGTGACCTGGAGATCTAAGGGAGAGGCTATCCGCCATCAGAGGCCTCACAGCAGCACCTACAACGCCCTACTCTGTAGTGACCTGGAGATCTAATGGAGAGGCTATCTACTATCAGAGGCCCCACAGCAGCACCTACAACACCCTACTCTGTGGTGAGCTGGAGATCTAATGGAGAGGCTAGCCACCATCAGAGGCCCCACAGCAGCACCTACAACACCCTACTCTGGAGTGAGCTGGAGATCTACGGGAGAGGCTAGCCACCATCAGAGGCCCCGCAGCACCACCTACAACACCCTACTCTGTAGTGACCTGGAGATCTAAGGGAGAGGCTATCTACCATCAGAGGCCCCACAGCAGCACCTACAACACCCTACTCTGGAGTGAGCTGGGGATCTACGGGAGAGGCTAGCCACCATCACAGGCCCCACAGCAGCACCTACAACGCCCTACTCTGTAGTGACCTGGAGATCTAAGGGAGAGGCTATCTGCCATCAGAGGCCTCACAGCAGCACCTACAACACCCTACTCTGTAGTGACCTAGAGATCTAAGGGAGAGGCTAGCCACCGTCAGAGGCCCCACAGCAGCACCTACAACACCCTACTCTGTAGTGAGCTGGAGATCTAAGGGAGAGGCTAGCCACCATCAGAGGCCCCACAGCAGCACCTACAACACCCTACTCTGGAGTGAGCTGGAGATCTACGGGAGAGGCTAGCCACCATCACAGGCCCCACAGCAGCACCTACAACGCCCTACTCTGTAGTGACCTGGAGATCTAAGGGAGAGGCTATCTGCCATCAGAGGCCTCACAGCAGCACCTACAACACCCTACTCTGTAGTGACCTAGAGATCTAAGGGAGAGGCTAGCCACCGTCAGAGGCCCCACAGCAGCACCTACAACACCCTACTCTGTAGTGAGCTGGAGATCTAAGGGAGAGGCTAGCCACCATCAGAGGCCCCACAGCAGCACCTACAACACCCTACTCTGTAGTGACCTGGAGATCTAAGGGAGAGGCTAGCCACCATCAGAGGCCCCACAGCAGCACCTACAACACCCTACTCTGTAGTGAGCTGGAGATCTAAGGGAGAGGCTAGCCACCATCAGAGGCCCCACAGCAGCACCTACAACACCCTACTCTGGAGTGAGCTGGAGATCTAAGGGAGAGGCTAGCCACCATCAGAGGCCCAACAGCAGCACCTACAACACCGTATTCTGGAGTGAGCTGGAGATCTAAGGGAGAGGCTAGCCACCATCAGAGGCCCCACAGCAGCACCTACAACACCCTATTCTGGAGTGAGCTGGAGATCTACGGGAGAGGCTAGCCACCATCAGAGGCCCCACAGCAGCACCTACAACACCCTATTCTGGAGTGAGCTGGAGATCTACGGGAGAGGCTAGCCACCATCAGAGGCCCCACAGCACCACCTACAACACCCTATTCTGGAGTGAGCTGGAGATCTACGGGAGAGGCTAGCCACCATCAGAGGCCCCACAGCAGCACCTACAACACCCTACTCTGGAGTGAGCTGGAGATCTACGGGAGAGGCTAGCCACCATCAGAGGCCCCACAGCAGCACCTACAACACCCTACTCTGGAGTGAGCTGGAGATCTACGGGAGAGGCTAGCCACCATCAGAGGCCTCGCAGCAGCACCTACAACACCCTACTCTGGAGTGAGCTGGAGATCTACGGGAGAGGCTAGCCACCATCAGAGGCCCCACAGCAGCACCTACAACACCCTACTCTGTAGTGACCTGGAGATCTAAGGGAGAGGCTATCCGCCATCAGAGGCCTCACAGCAGCACCTACAACGCCCTACTCTGTAGTGACCTGGAGATCTAATGGAGAGGCTATCTACTATCAGAGGCCCCACAGCAGCACCTACAACACCCTACTCTGTGGTGAGCTGGAGATCTAATGGAGAGGCTAGCCACCATCAGAGGCCCCACAGCAGCACCTACAACACCCTACTCTGGAGTGAGCTGGAGATCTACGGGAGAGGCTAGCCACCATCAGAGGCCCCACAGCAGCACCTACAACACCCTACTCTGTAGTGACCTGGAGATCTAAGGGAGAGGCTATCTGCCATCAGAGGCCTCACAGCAGCACCTACAACGCCCTACTCTGTAGTGACCTGGAGATCTAATGGAGAGGCTATCTACTATCAGAGGCCCCACAGCAGCACCTACAACACCCTACTCTGTGGTGAGCTGGCGATCTAATGGAGAGGCTAGCCACCATCAGAGGCCCCACAGCAGCACCTACAACACCCTACTCTGGAGTGAGCTGGAGATCTACGGGAGAGGCTAGCCACCATCAGAGGCCCCACAGCAGCACCTACAACACCCTACTCTGTAGTGACCTAGAGATCTAAGGGAGAGGCTATCTGCCATCAGAGGCCTCACAGCAGCACCTACAACACCCTACTCTGTAGTGACCTGGAGATCTAAGGGAGAGGCTATCTACCATCAGAAGCCTCACAGCAGCACCTACAACAACCTACTCTGTTGCGACCTGGAGATCTAAGGGAGAGGCTATCTACCATCAGAGGCCTCGCTGCGGCACCTACAACACCCTACTCTGTGGTGAGCTGGAGATCTACGGGAGAGGCTAGCCACCATCAAAGGCCCAACAGCAGCACCTACAACACCCTACTCTGGAGTGAGCTGGAGATCTAAGGGAGAGGCTATCTACCGTCAGAGGGCTAGCAGCGGCACCTACAACACCCTACTCTGTAGTGAGCTGAAGATTTAAGGGAGAGGCTAGCCACCATCAGAGGCCTTGCAGCACCACCTACAACACCCTACTCTGTAGTGAGCTGGAGATCTAACGGAGAGGCTAGCCACCATCAGAGGCCCAGCAGTGCCGCCTACAACACCCTACTCTGTAGTGAGCTGGGGATCTAGAGGAGAGGCTAGCCACCATCAGAGGCTCCGCAGCGGCACCTACAACACCCTACTCTGGAGTGATCTGGAGATCTAAGGGAGAGGCTAGCCACCATCAGAGGCCTCGCTGCAGCACCTACAACACCCTACTCTGTAGTGACCTAGAGATCTACGGGAGAGGCTAGCCACCATCAGAGGCCTTGCAATACCACCTACAACACCCTACTCTGTAGTGAGCTGGAGATCTATCGGAGAGGCTATCTACCATCAGAGGCCCCGCAGCAGCACCTACAACACTCTACTCTGTAGTGAGCTGGAGATCTAAGGGAGAGGCTAGCCACCATCAGAGGCCCAACAGCGGCACCTACAACACCCTACTCTGTAGTGAGCTGGAGATCTAAGGGAGAAACTTTTTACCATCAGAGGCCCAACAGCGGCGCCTACAACACCCTACTCTGTAGTGAGCTGGAGATCTAACGTAGATAGTAGCAACCATCAGAGGCCTAGCAGCAGCGCCTACAACACCCTACTCTGGAGTGAGCTGGAGATCTAAGGGAGAGGCTAGCCACCATCAGAGGCCCAACAGCGGCGCCTACAACACCCTACTCTGTAGTGAGCTGGAGATTTAAGGGAGAGGCTAGCCACCATCAGAGGCCTCGCTGCAGCACCTACAACACCCTACCGTGTGGTGAGCTGGAGATCTACGGGAGAGGCTAGCCACCATCAGAGGCCCAGCAGTGCCACGTACAACACCCTACTCTGTAGTGAGCTGGAGATCTAGAGGAGAGGCTAGCCACCATCAGAGGCTCCGCAGCGGCACCTACAACACCCTACTCTGGAGTGATCTGGAGATCTAAGGGAGAGGCTAGCCACCATCAGAGGCCTCGCTGCAGCACCTACAACACCCTACTCTGTAGTGACCTAGAGATCTACGGGAGAGGCTAGCCACCATCAGAGGCCTTGCAGCACCACCTACAACACCCTACTCTGTAGTGAGCTGGAGATCTATCGGAGAGGCTATCTACCATCAGAGGCCCAGCAGCAGCACCTACAACACTCTACTCTGTAGTGAGCTGGAGATCTAAGGGAGAAACTATTTACCATCAGAGGCCCAACAGCGGCGCCTACAACACCCTACTCTGTAGTGAGCTGGAGATCTAACGGAGATGAAATGAAATGAAATGAAAAATTGCATTTGTATAGCGCATAACCGCCCTGGGGCCTCGCAGCGCTTGAAGATAAAATGGTTTTAGCGCAGGCTCGGGGCAGATCAGAGAGATTTAGCAAACAAATGCGTTTTTAGGGCCTTTCTGAACGAGAGGAGGTTGCTGTTAACCCGGATGGCAAAGGGGAGGGCATTCCAGAGTCTGGTCGCCGAATGAGAAAAAGAGCGGCCACCCCAACGGGCTTTGTTAATTTTAGAGGAGGTGGCCAGCTGCAGGGTACCAGACCGAAGGGGGCGTGTTGGAACATAAGGCATAACCAGCGGGTGCAGAATCGCTGGGCCTACACGGTGGAAGGATTTGTGCATAATGCACAGAGCTTTGAACTGCACTCTGGCAGCCATTGGGAGCCAATGAAGGTCCTTCAGGGCCTTCCTCGCCGACTGCCGACGGGACAGATTGAACAATAGGCGGGCCGCACTGTTTTGTGTGACCTGGAGCCTCTGAAGGACCGAAGCAGGTGCTCCCAGGTAGAGAGCGTTCCCGTAATCCAGGCGAGAGAGAATGAGGGCCTGGACCATGATCCTCCTCGCCTGGAAAGGGAGCAAAGGGAGCACCCGCCGGAGCATCCTCATTAGTCGGAAGCAAGTGGCAGCAGTCTTAGTAGCCTGGACAGAGAAATCAAGGGCAGTGTCAAGCCAGATCCCGAGGCTCTTTATCTGGGACTTGGGCGCAGGAGGAGCGCCAAGACATGGTGGCCAGACGGGTGCAAGAGCAGACGGGGAGGGATTTCCAAGGAGAATGATGTCTGTCTTCTCCCCGTTAAGCTTGAGACAGGAAGCTTGCATCCAACTGGCAACAGCCTCTAGACAGGGGCCTAAGGTGTTGGATGATCCATCTGCGTGGTCTAACGAGACCACCAGCTGCGTATCATCCGCGTAGGTGACTATACGCACACCAAAGGGATGGACTATCCTGTCCAGAGGTTCCATGTAGGCGTTAAAGAGGGTCGGGCTCAGGGAGGAGCCCTGAGGGACCCCACACCTGAGAGGATGTTTAGGAGAGACTGTCTCACCCTCAAAGACCCGGAAAAAGCGCTCACTCAAAAAGGAGGTGAGCCAGTCCAGAGCTGCGCCCGACACGCCCATGCCCGCCAGTCGGTATACTATAGTAGCAACCATCAGAGGCCTAGCAGCAGCGGCTACAACACCCTACTCTGGAGTGAGCTGGAGATCTAACCGAGAAGCTATCCACCATCAGAGGCCTACCAGCAGCACCTACAACACTCTACTCTGTAGTGAGCTGGAGATCTACGGGAGAGGCTAGCCACCATCAGAGGCCTCACAGCAGCACCTACAACACCCTACTCTGTAGTGAGCTGGAGATTTCAGGGAGAGGCTAGCCACCATCAGAGGCCTCGCTGCAGCACCTACAACACCCTACTCTGTGGTGAGCTGGAGATCTACGGGAGAGGCTAGCCACCATCAGAGGCCCAGCAGTGCCACCTACAACACCCTACTCTGTAGTGAGCTGGAGATCTAGAGGAGAGGCTAGCCACCATCAGAGGCTCCGCAGCGGCACCTACAACACCCTACTCTGGAGTGATCTGGAGATCTAAGGGAGAGGCTAGCCACCATCAGAGGCCTCGCTGCAGCACCTACAACACCCTACTCTGTAGTGACCTAGAGATCTACGGGAGAGGCTAGCCACCATCAGAGGCCTTGCAGCACCACCTACAACACCCTACTCTGTAGTGAGCTGGAGATCTATCGGAGAGGCTATCTACCATCAGAGGCCCAGCAGCAGCACCTACAACACTCTACTCTGTAGTGAGCTGGAGATCTAAGGGAGAAACTATTTACCATCAGAGGCCCAACAGCGGCGCCTACAACACCCTACTCTGTAGTGAGCTGGAGATCTAACGGAGATAGTAGCAACCATCAGAGGCCTAGTAGCAGCGCCTACAACACCCTACTCTGGAGTGAGCTGGAGATCTAAGGGAGAGGCTAGCCACCATCAGAGGCCCAACAGCGGCGCCTACAACACCCTACTCTGGAGTGAGCTGGAGATCTAACGGAGAAGCTATCCACCATCAGAGGCCTACCAGCAGCACCTACAACACTCTACTCTGTAGTGAGCTGGAGATCTATGGGCGAGGCTAGCCACCATCAGAGGCCCCACAGCAGCACCTACAACACCCTACTCTGTGGTGAGCTGGAGATCTACGGGAGAGGGTATCCACCATCAAAGGCCCAACAGCAGCACCTACAACACCCTACTCTGTAGTGAGCTGGAGATCTACGGGAGAGGCTAGCCACCATCAGAGGCCTCACAGCAGCACCTACAACACCCTACTCAGTAGTGAGCTGGAGATCTAAGGGAGAGGCTATCTACCGTCAGAGGGCTAGCAGCGGCACCTACAACACCCTACTCTGTAGTGAGCTGGAGATCTACGGGAGAGGCTAGCCACCATCAGAGGCCTTAGAGCAGCACCTACAACACCCTACTCTGTAGTGAGCTCGAGATCTAACGGAGTGGCTAGCCACCATCAGAGGCCCAGCAGTGGCGCCTACAACACCCTACTCTGTAGTGACCTGGAGATCTACGGGAGAGGCTAGCCACCATCAGAGGCCTCACAGCAGCACCTACAACACCCTACTCTGTGGTGAGCTGGAGATCAAACGGAGAGGCTAGCCACCATCAGAGGCCCAGCAGTGGCGCCTACAACACCCTACTCTGTAGTGACCTGGAGATCTACGGGAGAGGCTAGCCACCATCAGAGGCCTCACAGCAGCACCTACAACACCCTACTCTGTAGTGAGCTGGAGATCTAAGGGAGAGGCTATCGACCGTCAGATGCCCCGCAGCACCACCTACAACACCCTACTCTGTAGTGACCTGGAGATCTAAGGGAGAGGCTATCTACCGTCAGAGGCCCCGCAGCAGCACCTACAATACCCTACTCTGTAGTGAGCTGGAGATCTAAGGGAGAGGCTAGCCACTATCAGAGGCCTCACAGCAGCACCTACAACACCCTACTCTGGAGTGACCTGGAGATCTACGGGAGAAGAAATCTACCATCAGAGGCCCCGCAGCAGCACCTACAACACACTACTCTGTAGTGACCTAGAGATCTAAGGGAGAGGCTATCTACCATCAGAGGTCTCGCGGCGGCACCTACAACACCCTACGCTGTAGTGACCTGGAGATCTACGGGAGAAGAAATCTACCATCAGAGGCCCCGCAGCAGCACCTACAACACACTACTCTGTAGTGACCTAGAGATCTAAGGGAGAGGCTATCTACCATCAGAGGCCTCGCTGCGGCACCTACAACACCCTACTCTGTGGTGAGCTGGAGATCTAAGGGAGAGGCTAGCCACCATCAGAGGCCTCGCAGCACCACCTACAACACCCTACTCTGTAGTGAGCTGGAGATCTAACGGAGAGGCTATCTACTATCAGAGGCCTCACAGCAGCACCTACAACACCCTACTCTGGAGTGAGCTGGCACCACCTACAACACCCTACTCTGGAGTGA
Organism: Lissotriton vulgaris; assembly: GCF_964263255.1. Taxonomy (NCBI): domain Eukaryota; kingdom Metazoa; phylum Chordata; class Amphibia; order Caudata; family Salamandridae; genus Lissotriton; species Lissotriton vulgaris. The sequence goes on from NC_141686.1 coordinate 266,407,632, forward strand.
GCTGGAGATCTAAGGGAGAGGCTAGCCACCATCAGAGGCCCCACAGCAGCACCTACAACAACCTACTCTGTTGCGACCTGGAGATCTAAGGGAGAGGCTATCTACCGTCAGAGGCCCGCAGCACCACCTACAACACCCTACTCTGGAGTGAGCTGGAGATTTACGGGAGAGGCTAGCCACCATCAGAGGCCTCGCAGCAGCACCTACAACGCCCTACTCTGTAGTGACCTGGAGATCTAAGGGAGAGGCTATCTACCATCAGAGACCAAACAGCAGCACCTACAACACCCTACTCTGTAGTGAGCTGGAGATCTAAGGGAGAGGCTATCGACCGTCAGAGGCCCCGCAGCAGCACCTACAACACCCTACTCTGTAGTGACCTGGAGATCTAAGGGAGAGGCTATCTACCATCAGAGGCCCCACAGCAGCACCTACAACACCCTACTCTGGAGTGAGCTGGAGATCTAAGGGAGAAGCTATCTACCATCAGAGGCTCCGCAGCAGCACCTACAACACCCTACTCTGTAGTGACCTGGAGATCTAAGGGAGAGGCTATCGACCGTCAGAGGCCCCGCAGCACCACCTACAACACCCTACTCTGTAGTGACCTGGAGATCTAAGGGAGAGGCTATCTACCGTCAGAGGCCCCGCAGCAGCACCTACAATACCCTACTCTGGAGTGAGCTGGAGATCTAAGGGAGAGGCTAGCCACCATCAGAGGCCCCACAGCAGCACCTACAACACCCTACTCTGTAGTGACCTGGAGATCTAAGGGAGAGGCTAGCCACCATCAGAGGCCCCACAGCAGCACCTACAACACCCTACTCTGTAGTGACCTGGAGATCTAAGGGAGAGGCTAGCCACCATCAGAGGCCTCACAGCAGCACCTACAACACCCTACTCTGTAGTGACCTGGAGAGCTAAGGGAGAGGCTAGCCACCATCAGAGGCCTCACAGCAGCACCTACAACACCCTATTCTGGAGTGAGCTGGAGATCTAAGGGAGAAGCTGTCTGAAGTCCACCAGTTATACCCCGATCCCCCTTTGATGAGCCCCTCCTCAAGTCAAGGTGAACTACCATCAAAACCCTCACTCCCCCTTTGAACACAGCGCTCATGGCGAAGCTGTCAGCCACTGGAGGCAGTACAATTATTCATTCGTTCATTCATTAGTCTGTCAACCACTGAAGGCCACACTGGAAGCCAAGGTCACTCAGCTATGACCTTTTCACAGTCAAAAAGTCAAACACCTGCAGCAAACCTGCCCCTTCTCTCTAACCTGCAGCCCTGAGCCCTTCACTCTTCCAGGTGAGGCAAGGCAGTGAAATCATGCGGTTCTGCAGCCTCGGCCTTGCCCGCATAATTATAGGTTCAGCACACATCTACTCTCTCTGCCTCTGTCTCCCCCCGCCCTCTCTTTCTCTCTCCCCCTCTATCTCTTTCTCTCTCTACGCTCTAGCTCTTTCTCTCTCTCCTTGTCTTTTCTCACTGTGCCCCACTGTAGTCTCCAAGGCAGCCCTACACCTGCAGCCACCACAAGACGCCCTGGGCGTGTCATACGACCAGCACCCGCACTGTTTGTATTTGATTAAGCAGCATGAAGGGCTCTCCCCTCCCTGCTCTATTCGCCTGTCACTCCCTCCTGCCACCTTTCTCTAAGTCGTTGCATCGCTTTTCTCCCTCTTCCTTTCAACTCCTCCCCCTCTCTTTCCTTCTTTCTTCCTCCCGCTCTCTCTTCCTTTCTTCCTCTCTACTCCTCTCTCCCCTCTCCTCTCTCTTTCTTTCTTCCTCTCTCCCTCTTTGCCTCTATTCTCTTCCTTTGTTCCTATCTTCCTCGCCTCTCTCTCTCTTCCTTTCGTCTTCTCTTCTGCTCTCCCCCTTTTTCTCTCTCCCCCTCTCCCCCCCCTATTCCCCTCTCCTCTCTCTCTCTCTTCCTTTCTACTCCTCTCTTCCTCTTTCCCCTCTTCCTCTCTCCTCTATTCCTTTCTTCCTCTCTCCTCCTCTCTCTCTTCCTTTCTTCCCCTCTCCTCCTCTCCCCCTCTCCCTCTTCCTCCTCTGTCCCCTCTCCTCCCTCTCTTTCTTCCTCTCTCTCTCACTTCCCTTATTCCTATCTTCATCTCCTCTTCTTTCTCTTCCTTTCTTTCTTTCTTGCTTCATTACTTCAGCTCTTCCTCGTCCCTCTCTTCTCTCTCTTTCTTCCTTTTCTTCCTCTCCGCTGCTCTCCTCTCTCTCTTCCTTTCTCCCTCTTTCTCTTCTTCCCCTTCTTTTTCTTCCTTTCTTCTTCTCTTCCTCTCTCCCCCTCTTCCCCTGTCTCGCTTCCTTTCTTCCTCTTCTGCTCTCCTCCTCTTCTTCTATCCCCCTCTTCCCTCTACTCCCCTCTTCCTCTTTCCCCTCTTCCCCTCTCCTCTCTTCCTTTCTTCCTCTCTCCTCCTCTCTCTCTTCCTTTCTTTCCCTCTCCCCTTCTCCCTCTTCCTCCTCTGTCCCCTCTCCTCCCTCTCTTTCTTCCTCTCTCTCTCTCTCTCTTCCCTTATTCCTATCTTCCTCTCCTCTTCTCTCTCTTCCTTTCTTTCTTTCTTCATTACTTCCGCTCTTCCTCTTCCCTCTATTCTCTCTCTTTCTTCCTTTCTTCCTCTCCGCTGCTCTCCTCTCTCTATCTTTCTTCCTCTTTCTTCTCGACTGCTCTCCTCTCTCTCTTCCTTTCTTCCTCTTTCTCCTCTTCCCCTTCTTTTTCTTTCTTTCTTCTTCTCTTCCTCTCTCCTCCTCTCTCCCCCTCTTCCCCTGTCTTGCTTCCTTTCTTCCTCTTCTGCTCTCCTCCTCTTCTTCTATCCTCCTCTTCCCTCTACTCCTCTCTACCCCTCTTCCTTTCTCCCCCTCTCCACCCTTTTCCTCTTTCTTCCTTTCTATTTACCCACCTTCCTATATCTTTCTTCCTCTCTTCCTCCCTCCACCTCTCTTCCTCCCTCTCCCTCTTGCCCTCGCCTCTTTCTCTTCCTTTCTTCCTCTCTCCTCCTCTCCTCCTCTCCCCCTCTTCCCATCTCTCTTCCTTTCTTCCTCTCATCTGCTCTCCCCCTCTTCCCTCTACTCCTCTCTCCCCCTCTCCACCCTCCTCCTCTCTCCCCTCGTCCCTCTCCCCACCCTCTTCCTCTCTCCTCCTCTCCTCTTTACCCTCTCTTTCTTCCGCTCTTCCTCTCTCCTCCTCTCCTCCTCCCTCCCTCTCTGCTCCTCTCTCTTCTTTATTTCCTCTCCTCCTCTTCTTCTATCCCCCTCTTCCCTCTACTCCCCTCTTCCTCTTTCCCCTCTTCCCCTCTCCTCTCTTCCTTTCTTCCTCTCTCCTCCTCTCTCTCTTCCTTTCTTTCCCTCTCCCCTTCTCCCTCTTCCTCCTCTGTCCCCTCTCCTCCCTCTCTTTCTTCCTCTCTCTCTCTCTCTCTTCCCTTATTCCTATCTTCCTCTCCTCTTCTCTCTCTTCCTTTCTTTCTTTCTTCATTACTTTCGCTCTTCCTCTTCCCTCTATTCTCTCTCTTTCTTCCTTTCTTCCTCTCCGCTGCTCTCCTCTCTCTATCTTTCTTCCTCTTTCTTCTCGACTGCTCTCCTCTCTCTCTTCCTTTCTTCCTCTTTCTCCTCTTCCCCTTCTTTTTCTTTCTTTCTTCTTCTCTTCCTCTCTCCTCCTCTCTCCCCCTCTTCCCCTGTCTTGCTTCCTTTCTTCCTCTTCTGCTCTCCTCCTCTTCTTCTATCCCCCTCTTCCCTCTACTCCTCTCTACCCCTCTTCCTTTCTCCCCCTTTCTACCCTTTTCCTCTTTCTTCCTTTCTATTTACCCACCTTCCTATATCTTTCTTCCTCTCTTCCTCCCTCCACCTCTCTTCCTCCCTCTCCCTCTTGCCCTCGCCTCTTTCTCTTCCTTTCTTCCTCTCTCCTCCTCTCCTCCTCTCCCCTCTTCCCATCTCTCTTCCTTTCTTCCTCTCATCTGCTCTCCCCCTCTTCCCTCTACTCCTCTCTCCCCCTCTCCACCCTCCTCCTCTCTCCCCTCGTCCCTCTCCCCACCCTCTTCCTCTCTCCTCCTCTCCTCTTTACCCTCTCTTTCTTCCGCTCTTCCTCTCTCCTCCTCTCCTCCTCCCTCCCTCTCTGCTCCTCTCTCTTCTTTATTTCCTCTCTTCCGCTCTTCCCCTTTCCCTCTCTCCTCCTCTTCCATTCTCTTCACACACATACACCGCCCCTGTTCTCTCTCGCTCTCCACGCTGCCCCTTGATTTTCCTCTCTCCTACTAGTGCCCTTCCTCCCTTCTCGCCCCGGGTCTTTCCCATCCTCGTCCTTCGCCTCTCTCTGTCCCAGTCCTCCTTTCCTATCACTCTCTGACGTGCCACAAATTCTCCCCTCTTCATCCTCCGCCTAGTGTCCAGACTCCGCCGTTCGATCTCTCCTTCCGTGTCTTCTCCTTTTACGTCTTTTCTGTTCTCGGCTTCCCTTTACTTCTCCCTTTTCAGTTTCCCTTGTTATTCACGTCTCTACTTCTTTTTCCATCCTGATAATTCGTTGATTTTCACCTTTATCCTTTGCAAGTTTTCTCTTTTGTCTGTCCTTATTTCCTCTACCTTTATATTTTATTTAGTTTTGTTTAATTTAGTTTTGTTTAATTTTTATTTTTGTAGCTTTTTCTTTAATTCTTACCACTTTTCCTTTCAGTCCAATTTCTTTCGCTCTCGTCTGTTTCTACGTTTCTTACCGTGACATTTCGTTTTCCTCCTTCCTCTCTTCTACTCTCTTTCTTCTCTTCTATTCTCTTTCTTTCTCCACGCAACACTTTATTTCACTCAGGCGGGTTCTTTTTCGTTCCTACTCTCTCCATTTGAGGCCATTTTTCATTCCCCCGCCCCCACCCACCTTCTTTCGTCCTCTTATCTCTCTTGCTCTTGATCAAACTTTCAATGTGAAAAATAAGTCCTGGTCCCCACAAATGAGTCTTGCCGTTCCCTCACCTGCGAAAACCGGCACAAATTAAACAGCGCTTTAAGGCATACATAGGCACTGAATTGCAGAAGAAAGGCGCCCGCGCTGAGGGCTGTAAACGTCGACGTGTTAAACTGGGGTGCACGTGATGAGGTGCAGGCCACAGAATGAGATGTGCTAGCTACAGGTGTAAATAACGAGTTGCCGGAATGAGTAGTCGTAATAAAACGCGCACTTCGAGGCGCTCTACTGAGGCATACTTGTTGAGCTGTGCACGCGCTGTCTTGCGTACTAGGTATAAACATTGAGATGTGCAATTGAGGTGAACATGTGTGCGCCCGGAGCGCGCAGAGCGGCTGCTCACTTCAAGTGCGGGTTCCAACGTGCGTTGTACGTAAGGAGGCTTGCGCAGGCTGCGTGGGGTCTAGACAATGCATATGAACTGCTGGAGGTAAACGATGGGTATGGAGAAGTCTTTAGGTATATACATCAGGTGCACGAGTGAGGTAGAGGTATTAAGATATGCAAATGTAATGATATTGGGCTACTTAATTCAGGAGTATGGTACATATCGAGGCGTGCAAACGAGGTACGAATACTGAGGCGTGTAAGCGAGATATCCATATTGGGTACATTAATAAGCGGTATATACGAATCTTGGCACACGCAGATAGTGAGGCGTGTAAATAAATTGCATTTTGAAAAGTGTAAACGAGATACGAATAATAAGGTACGTTGTTGATGAGGAGTATGTATGAGGTCTGGATAGTAAGAAATTACAGAGATTGAGGCGTGTAAGGGAGGTAGGAAAAATAAAGTACGTTGATGAGTATATATGGGGTATGGTTAGTAAAGTGCATAGATCTTGAGGCGGGTAAATGAGGTATGATTAATAAGGTACATTAATGAGGAGTACTTATGAGCTATGGGTAATAAAATATACAGATCTGGAGGCGTGTAAACGAGGTACGAATAATAAGGTACGTTAATGAGGAGTACATATGAGGTATTGATAGTAAGATATACAGAGGCTCGGGCATGTTAACAGGGTACGAATAATAAGGTACATTAATGAGGAGTACATTTTAGGTATGGATAGTAAGGTATGCAGACATGGTTTGCTTGTAAACGAGGTACGAATAATAAGGTACGTTATTGAGGAGTACATATGAGGTATAGATAGTAAGTTATACGGATCTTGAGGCGTGCAAACGAGGTACGAATAATAAGGTACATTAACGAGGAGTGAATTTGGGGTATGGATAGTAAGGTATGCAGACATGGTTTGCTTATAAACGATGTACGAATAGTGAGGTACGTTAATGAGCACATATATGAGGTATGGATAGTAAGGTATGAAGACCTTGATGCTTGTAAACGAGGTACGAATAATAAGGTACATTAATGAGAAGTACATATATGAGGTATAGATAGTAAGTATACAGCGGCTGAGGCGTGTACACGAGGTGCTCATATTGAATTGAGCTACATAGCGAGGCTACAGACCTGGTAGGAATATCGAGGTATGTAAATGAAGTACAGATATTGTGGTACATAAATGAGGCATGGAAGCGAGCAACAGATGTGTTTATTCAGAAGGAGAGACTCACCCAGTCCGCGCCTTCCTGGGGCCGCCCGGATCTGGCTGTAAATCCGCTCAGAGTGAAAACCAAGTGCAACCGGACAGGAAACGGGAGGTCCCAGTGCGGGGGGCGGCTTCCAGTGGCAGCCCTGGGGCTCACTGGACCAGGCCTTCACTGACGGGCACTAGGAGAACATTAAACCCCCCTATGCCCCTCCCTGGGGTGCTGAGAGAGAGGGATGCACTACTATAATCCCGGCACCTTTGGGTGCTTGGAGAAGGACGTCTGATTGTGTGATCCTGGCCTCCTGGATGCTGACAGACGTCCACCCTGCTGGGATCCAGCTCTCCTGGTGCGTACAGACGGGGTGCCCTTGCTTGTTCCTGCCCCTCCTAAGGGCTGGCAGTCGGTGGCGCCCCGCTGAGATCCTGGCACGCTGGTGCGACCCTCGCCCTGTGGGTGCTGAAGACTGGTGGCTCCTGGCCTGGGGTTCACGGATCAGCCCCCAAGTGTGCAGAAGTCCTGGAGTGCCCTCGTGACAGCACCCCCTTGGCTGGGCGCCTCACTCACTTTCTATGCGCCTAGCACCCCTGGGTGGTCACAGCAGAGAGCCCGCTCCGGTCCCCCTAGCAGCCCTGGGTGGTCACTGGAGAGTGCCCCCAGCACCCCTGGGTGGTCACACGAGAGTGCCCCGAGCACCCCTGGGTGGTCGCTGGAGAGATACCGCTGCCGTGTCCAGGGCACTCTTGGGTGGTCACTGGAGAGAGTCCGCTGCGGTGCCCCGAATTCCCCTGGGTGGTCACTGGAGAGTGCCCCTAGCACCCCTGGGTGGTCACGGGGGAGAGCCCGCTGTGGTGCCCCGAGCACCCCTGGGTGGTCACTGGAGAGAGCCCGCTGCAGTGTCCAGGGCACCCCTGGGTGGTCACGGGGGAGAGCCCGCTGCGGTGCCCCGAGCTCCCCCGGGGGCCGCGGCCCTGCGCAGGGTGCGCGGTCTCCGGCTGCGCTCCTGTTGGCTGCCCCGGTGCTGCGCCTCTCTTCTCCGGGACAGCTGTTTGTCCTCACTGGAAGCTGTGTGGTGCTGCTGTTCCCGTTCGCTACTCCAGTGCCGCCGCTGACGTTTGCCCCGATGCTCCACCTGCAGGTTGTTGCCCGGGTGCCCCTGCTGCTTGTCGCTGCCCCTGTGCCCCTCCAGCGGTCAGTTGCCCCAGACCCACAGTTGCTGTTCGTTGCTCCGGTGCTGCAGTTACTGCGCCCCGTTCGTCCCTTGCCACCAACACCGTGCGCTGCTCGAGGGAGAGTGGGGGCGCCAAAGTGGGGCTCTTCAGTGCTCTCCGTACCTCTTGCTGCCCCTCTATGTCCCCCCTCGACACTGCTTCTGGTTCTGTTCGCCACTCTGGTGCTGTTCGCAGCTTCAGAGTTTCTACTCTCGCTTGCTGCGCCGATGCTGCTGCCGATGGTGCTGCCCGACAGTCCTTGCCTTTCGGCTAAGTTCAGGTGGGACTGTGGCTGCGCGGTGCTGACTGGACGGAGTGGGGTGGCTGGACGGAGTGGGGTGGCTGAGCGCAGAGGGGGTTCAGCCTCAGCGCAGCGTCTGTTGGCCTCTCCGGCGCCTCTACTCTCGCTTGCTGCGCCGATGCTGCTGTTCGTCCGTCCTTGCCTGTCCGCTGAGCTCAGGTGGGACTCTGGCTGCGCGCTGCTGGCTGGACGGAGTGGGGTGGCTGAGCGCAGAGGGGGTTCAGCCCCAGCGCTGCTGCTGCTTTTCGCCACTCCAGCGCCTCTACTCTTGTTTGCTGCGCCGATGCCGCTGCCGATGCTCCTCCTGTACGGCGCCCTTTGCCCCTTGGGTACGTTCAGGAGGGACCCTGTCTGTGCGGTGCTGCTCGTCGCCCCGGCCCCAGCGGCCTCGCTCAGAGGAGGCTCGTGTTCCGTGGGGCTGCTGTTCCTAGCTCCTCGCCCCTTGGGTACGTTCAGGAGGGACCCTGTCTGTGCGGTGCTGCTCGTCGCCCCGGCCCCAGCGGCCTCGCTCAGAGGAGGCTCGTATTCCGTGGGGCTGCTGTTCCTAGCTCCTCGCCCCTTGGGTACGTTCAGGAGGGACCCTGTCTGTGCGGTGCTGCTCGTCGCCCCGGCCCCAGCGGCCTCGCTCAGAGGAGGCTCGTGTTCCGTGGGGCTGCTGTTCCTAGCTCCTCGCCCCTTGGGTACGTTCAGGAGGGACCCTGTCTGTGCGGTGCTGCTCGTCGCCCCGGCCCCAGCGGCCTTGCTCAGAGGGGGCTCGGACCCAGCGCTGCTGCTGTGCGTTGCCCCGTGCGCTGCCGCCTCTCTGAGCTCCATACTCATATGAGGCCCCGCCGAGCCCTGCGCCCGCTGCCGCTCCGGGGAGGGGGTGTCAGGTTCCAGCCTGGCCCAGTCACCTGATCGCTGCTCTTCTCACCCGGGGCGGGGGTATCCGGGGCGGAGGTGGGGGCTGGGAGGGGGCAAGAGCTGCCCGGACCTCTACAGACCCACCCCCTCCCCTGCTGCTCTGCGCCGGTCTATAACCTGCACACAGGGTGGGAGGGGGTACAAGGCATATCCACACAATGGAGGTTCGGGGTCTCCGTCACCAACTGCCTCCTTATGCACCGGTCCATAACGTGGACCAGCCGCCGCAGTTCCTGGGGGTTTAGGGGGGAGCGGTGGGTTGGGGTGGGGAGACAGGTAAGCGCTGCGATGGAGACCACACCCACCGAAGCGCTCACTGCCACCCTGTCCAACGCAACGACGATGTTTTAGGCCGGGGAAGGGGTGAGGGGGCAACAGAGGGACAGTGAGGGGGCACCTGCCGTCTGCGTCGGCCTATGATCTTCCATGTAGCTTGGAGTCCAGTGAAGTGGGCGAGGGCAAACTAATATCAAACCGCCCCACCCCTCCCACCCTGCCCTGCAGGTAGAGAAGAGGGGCAGACAAATAACAGCAGGGGAGGCAGCGGCCCCACTGACCCGGGAGAAACCCGCTTCTACACAGCAGGGGAAGGGGGGACGGGTCAAGCCCACCCTGCACACCCCACGCATATCACAAGTCCACCTCACCCCAAATATATCAAAATCCAGACAAGAAGGAACTCTGAAGGTATGAACCGCTCCTCGTGCACCGAGCTGCCTGTGCACGAAGGAATCTCAAGAGAGTGAGCAGAGAGTGACCTCCCCTTGTGCACAAAGCTGCTTCTGCCTGTGCGTGGTGCTGTGCACGAAGGGCTCACAAGAGTGAACAGAGAGTCTGATCTCCCCTTGTACACAAAGCTGCTGCTGCCTGTGCGTGGTGCTGTGCACAAAGGCTCACAAGAGAGTGAGCAGAGAGCATGCCCGTCCCTTGTGCACCGAGCTGCTGCCTGTGCATGGTGATGTGCACGAAGGGCTCACATAAGAATGAGCCGACAGTGACCTCCCCTTGTGCACAAAGCTGCTGCTGCCTGTGCGTGGTGCTGTGCACAAGGGCTCACAAGAGAGTGAACAGAGAGTCTGATCTCCCCTTGTACACAAAGCTGCTGCTGCCTGTGCGTGGTGCTGTGCACAAAGGCTCACAAGAGAGTGAGCAGAGAGCATGCCCGTTACTTGTGCACCGAGCTGCCTCTGCACGAAGGGCTCACAAGAGAGTGAGCAGAGAGTCTGACCTCCCCTTGTACACAAAGCTGCTGCTGCCTGTGCGTGGTGCTGTGCACGAAGGGCTCACAAGAGAGTGAGCAGAGAGTGGCCACCCCTTGTGCACCGAGCTGCCTGTGCTGTGCATGATGGAATCACTAGAGAGTGAGCAGAGACTGACCTTCCCTTGTGCACAAAGCTGCTGCGGCCTGTGCGTGGTGTATATGAATGATTCACAAGAGAGTGATCAGAGAGTGACCTCCCTTGTAAACCAAGCTGCTATTGCCTGTGCGTGGTGCTGTGCACGAAGGGCTCACAAGAGAGTGAGCAGATAGTATGACTCACCCTTGTGCACAAAGCTGCTGTTGCCTGTTTCGATGCTGTGCACGAAGGGCTCACAAGAGAGTGAGCAGATAGTATGACCCCCCCTGTGCACAAAGCTGGTGCTGCCTGTGTGTGGTGATGTGCACGAGGGGCTCCCAATAGAGTGAGCAGAGAGTTGCCTTCCCTTGTGCACCAAGCTGCCTTTGCTGAGAATGATGGAATCACAAAAGAGTGAGCAGATAGTATGACCCCCCTTTGTGCACAAAGCTGCTGCTGCTGCTGCTGCCTGTGCGCGGTGATGTGCATAAGGGGCTCCCAAGAGAGTGAGCAGAGAGTGACCTTCCCTTGTGCACCCAGCTGCCTGTGCTGTGGATGATGGGATCACAAGAAAGTGAGCAGAGAGTAACGTCCCGTTGTGCACAAAGCTGCTGCCTGTGCGCAGTGATGTGCATAAGGGGCTCCCAAGAGAGTGAGCAGAGAGTGGCCTTCCCTTGTGCACCCAGCTGCCTGTGCTGTGCATGATGGAATCACAAGAGAGTGAGCAGAGAGTGACCTCCCCTTGTGCACAAAGCTGCTGTTGCCTGTGCGTGGAACTGTGCACGAAGGAGCTGTCGGTATCAACTGTACCCGTCCACTGAAGACTTGATGTCTGGGTGCATCGTACAAAGGGGTCACAAGAGCCGTCGCTATGAACCATTCCTCGTGCACTATTATTGGTGTTAGTGGTGGTGGCGGTGTGGTATTGGTGGGGCTGGTGGGAGTGTTGCTGCATTGGTAGTGGGCGTATTAGCGATGATTTTGGTGTTTGTGGTGGGGTATTGTGGCGGTCGTAGTACTGGTGGGGTCTGGTGGTATTTGTATTGGTGGGAGTACTGGTGTTTATAGACAGTGGCATGGTTGGTGGTGTTCACGGGATTGCCGGTGGTGATATTGATGTTAGTGGTTTCAATGGTAGTATTGGTGGTGATATTGATGTTAGTGGTTTCAATGGTGGTATTGGTGGTGGTATTGTTGCTGATGAATGAGGGTGGTGCTTGTAGTGATGGTGGTAATGGTGTTGCTGGTTTGGCTATTTGTGGCGGTGGGATTGGTGGGGATACTGATAACGGTGGTATTGTGTCGGTGGCATAGGTGGTGATATTTGTTGTATTGTTTCTTTGGTATTGATGTGTGTGGATTGTACTGTTGACAGTGCTGGTAGCTTGCCATGGTATTGTAGTGAGTGTGTGGTATTGGTCATGTACAGCATTGGCGGTGCTGGTGATATTGGTGGAATTAGTAATTGTGGTATTTATGTTGGTTTAGATATTGTGATGATACTGCTAGTGGTAGTATTTGTGGCAGAAATATTTGTTTAATTGTTGGTGGTATTGTAACAGCATTGGTGATATTTGGGTGGTATTGATGGTGGTCTTGGTGTTATTGTTGGTAGAATTGGTAGTGTGGTATTTGTGGTGGTGGTATTGGTTGTTGTGATGATGGCAATGTTAATAGAATTGATGTTAGTGTTATTCGTGTTGTTGGTGGAATTGATGAAGTGATATGGTGCTAGTGGTGATGGTATTAGTAGTGGTGTTAATGGTGGTGGCACTGATGTTATTACTGGTGAAATGAACAGTATTGTGTTAAGAGCGGTGTTACTGATGGCGGTAATGCTGGTGAGAGAATTTACTACTGGCATTGATAGATCAATTAGTGGTGATAAAACATGGTTTATTGGTGGTGGTGATATGGGTTTGTTGTGGTGCATTGATGATATTGGTGGTTGTGCTATTTGTGATGATGACATTGGTGGTGGTATTGGTGATTGACATTGGTGGTGATATTGGTGATGATTTTGGTGGTGGTAGTGGTGACAGGGCATTGATGATAGTATTTCTGGTATGGATATTAGTGGTGATGCTATTCCTATTGATGGTGGTGTTGTTAGTAGTGGTGGAGTAGATGCCATTGTTGTTTGGGGTATTGGTGATGGCTTTAGTGGTAGTGGTATTGGTAGCAGTTATGTAAGCAGTGGTATTGTGATGGCAGTATTGGTACAGGTGGAATTGGTGGTATAGTTGCTGTTGAATTGGTATAGTTGGTGGTTGTGTGGTACTGTGATGGGGGTATTGGCGGTCATAGAGGAATTGGTTGTGGTGGTATTGGTTGTGGTGGTATTGGTGGTACTGATTTCAGTGTTGGAGGGATAGGTGCAGGTATTCTTGATGGTATTGGTAGTGATGTTATTTGTGGCTGGTGGTATTGGTAGCGTTGTAGCACTGGTGGTGATAGCATTGGTGGTGGTGTTTGTGGTTGTAATGGTAGTGGTGGGTCTGTGGTGTTGATAGTTTTGGTGATACTGGTGTTAATGTAGTGGTGTTGGATCAGTGATTTTGGTGGTTGTGGTTTGGATGTGTTTATATTGGTAATGGTATTGGTGGTGTTATTGATGATGGGGATGATGGTGTCATATTGGTGGTGGTATGAGTGGTGTGTGGTATTGGAGCTAGTACTGGTAGTAGGGATATTGGTGGTAATGATGGTTATGGTTGTGTTGGTTGTTTTGGAGGATGTATTGGTATTAGCGGATGGGGTATTGGCTGTAGTGGTATTGGATATGATAGCATTGGCAGAATTAATGGTGATATCGTGGTAGTAGCAGTGTTTTTAATGGACCAGTACTGTCTGGTACGGAATACCAGCACTTTTTTATTTTGAGAGGGTGAGTACTGGCTCTTCAAGAGAAATGTAATACTTCTAATTGGAGAGTACTGGCACTTCTCATTGACAAGCAGATACTCTAGTACAGAGTACCTGCACTTCTATTTTTCCATTTCAAGCACTGGGTGGTGGTATCAGAGCGGTGGCGTGTTATTGGTGGTGAAGTTGGTGATGGTATAGATGGTGATATTGTTGTTATTTTGGTGTTGGTGGCATTGGTAGTGGTGATGTTTGTGGCATTTTGGGGCTATTGAAGGCACTGATGGTGTATGGGGATGGTGTTGGTGTAATTGGTTCTGAAGGTATTGGTAGTGGTGGTGATCTATTGGTTTTGTTGGCGGTGGAGACAGTGGTGGTAGCATTGGTGGTGCTGTATTGAAGGTGCTAGTATTGGTGGTTGTTTTGGTAACTGTGGTGGTTTTGCTGTTATTGAAGTGATGATGTTGCTGCTGGTGGCATTGGTTGTGATGGTTTTGGTACTGGTGTGGTAGTATTGCTGATTGTTTCTGTTGTGATATTGATGGTATTTTTTTCTGTGCTGGCATGGCATTGGTGGTCAAAGTGTTGGTGGTTCTGAACAGTGCCTTCACGTGGCCATGTGTGCATCACTTACACACGTATCACATTGGGTCTGCCTGTTGCCAAGATGTCTGTTAGATGTGATACAGGACAAGCAGATAGGGGGCCATGTTACGGCCGGGGTCCCACTGGAGGCATGACAAAAGCAATGCAAACGCTTGCAGCAGGAATACAAACACTGCTTTCTCTATGGAATGCGTGAAGAATTGATTGGGAAAAAAGTGTGACGTTGAGTGTAAAGCAAGCACCCTACACCGACCAGGATGACAACAGATGACCAATAACACGAGATGAGGGATGCTGCTGGGGGCCGGGCTAGGATGTGGCTGACAATGTCTCACGCCAATGGTTGAAGGACACAGACCTATAGCAACAGATACTGCACCCAGCTATGTTGTCAACACACATCTAACAAACATTGGCAAAGCCAATAGTTGTGTCGCAGACTGTGCTTTACATGCCACGCCCATTGGCTCTACCAATGTTTGCGCAGCAGGAGGAAGCCACGGGGTGCACTAAGCTGCAGCGGCGGCGGCCCAGCGGCACAACAGACGAACCTCCAGGCGCCCTCACTGTGTGCACAGTGTCCTGGCAGCAGGGGCGAGGAGCCACCAGGCTAGGATGAAGGCAGCGCTGCCAGGTACCTATGCAGAAAGGAGGCAGGGCTGGCAGCAGAGGAGAAGAATTGTTTGTATTGAACATGTGATAAGTACCTTATTTTTTTAATGCTTGATGATGGACTGTATTTTTCAGATGTGAATTAGTCCCTCATGCACACCAAGGGAGGCGGAAGTATACAGTCAAACAGCCAACAGAAAGATGATGACACTAACATATAATGTGATTAACAATATTTTAAGCTAGGGGCTGAAGGGCCCTGAGTATAATAACCCAGTGAATGGAGTTATTCACTGGGTAAAAGGTTCATTACAAACAAAGAAAAGAAAGAAAGAACACATGAAGGAAAAAGATAAAAACATAAAAGAGAGAAAGAACGGAAATTAAAAAAGAAAGTAAGAATTAAATTAAAGAAAGCAGAATCTTGTGAAAAGGAAGAAAATGGCAGGAGTTAATGAGAGAGTCATAAAGCAAGAACAATGTGAGAATGAAAGCAATAAAGAGAAATACAGAACAAAAGAACGAAAGTGAAAGAAAAGCATACAAATAACGTAAGAGAAAATAAAGGGAGAAAAATTGAAGAATGAAAGAAAGAAAGGCAACAAGAGTAGAGACACAGAAATACACAAACAAGGAAAAGAAAGAAAATAGGGAGAAAGGATGAGTGACAAAGAAAAAAGGATAGATGACAAAAAGAAGAGAAGTGAAAGACATAGAAAGACAAACAAAACCATAAAGATAATGTAAGAGAAAATAAAGTGATGAACATTCAATGAAACAAGACAAGAGTCAACAGAAATAAAGTCACAAAGAAGAAGGAAGAAAAAGAAAGCAGAAAGAAAGAAAGAACGAAAGAAAGGAAAAGCGACATAAAGAACAAATGAGAAGAGGAAAGAAAGGAAGGAAGAAAGAAAAAATAATGAAAGAAAAGTAAGACACGTTCGAGGGAATAAAAAAAGTCAAGTAGCATTTGAGTAACTAGAAAGACAGAAAAAGAATGAAGGAAGAAGTTAACAGAGAAAATATTAGCAACAAATGTACTGAAAGAAGACAAACAGAAAAACAGAGAACTGACAAAAACTACAAAAATGTTAAAAAAAGGACGATATGTAGAATGAAAACATGAAACAGATATCAAATGGTAGAGGAATAAATCAGGAGCAAAACAGTAAAAGAAAAAAAGAAGGAAAAAAAAAGGAAATAAAGAGGAATTATAATGAGGGAAATAAAGAATCAAAGATAAAGATAGAAACACAGACGACCCACAAACAAATGAAGAGGCAGGATAATGGAAAGAAATTGCAGCGAGAAAGAGGAAAGCAATGAAGAGAACTATAAATAGAAGAAAAAAAAGGAAAGAAAGACAGATGGAAAAAGCAAAAGAGAGAGAGAGAAAGAAGGAAAGAAAGAAGGAAGGAAAGAAAGACAGTAAGAAATAACCAGGAGACGCATATATTGATATCAGACTCCCTGAACACCCCCTTCTCTCTCCCGCACTCTCCCTCATTAGCCCTTTTGGGAGGGTAAAGTCTCCTGATTAGTAAAATGAAGTGTACACCTTCCCTGAGTAATCCGACTGTATGTGAAACCTGTATCCTTATTTTCTCTTGGCCCCAACAGACACAAAATGCTCTATCCACATTGAGGGGCTTACTAAGTGTGCTGAAGAATGTAGCACACAAGGAAAGAGAAAAAAACAGGAGAAATAAACATATCTCTCCTTGTTACACTTCGCCTGGGGAGGTCTATCTTTTTGGTGCATTCCTTAGTTTACAAGGTCTTGGAAATCTGGGAATGTGTTAAAAACCATGGCAGTTGCGTGGGACCACCCACACAACGGCCAAGGAACGCCTACCCAGTGCGGGTATTGCAATGCAGTGATTTGCATTGCATTGCGTTACTCCATATTTTTGGAGCCACACAAAGTGGCTTTGCATGGCTTCAAAAATATGACATATGGTATACGTCGCTCTTGCACCAAGTTGCATGCTGCAAGTGCGGCACAAACCGGGTCATATATATGGCCCTGGGTTTGTTTGTGTACTAACTCCCATAGCATTCGTACAATAACTACCCAGTGGTGCTGCTTATTCCCCAGTAATGTCTATACAAGCTCCTGCCACTTGGGGGAGCTGGGGACTGGTTTCCAGAGCCAGACGTCTGCAACTGGGAGCTGTTTGGCACTCATCCACAAGCACTAAGCAGCCAGTCATGCTCCTCCCAGACCATTTTCCCTTCTGAAGAGTTCAGAAGAATGAAACATTGGTGTCAGGGGCTAAACAGCAGAGACTGCGCTTTAACACTCAATGGACCGCTACGAAAACTGTGAGTTACGGACTATCTTGGACTGCGTGCAATGCATTTACCAAAATTCACTGGGGAGGACTAGGGCAGACTTGTGTACACCCCCAGCAATGTATATATACATGTATCGTATTGTTCTGATTACTTACAGGTAACCTTCATTATATTTGGTCCCATGCATCCCAGTCATCAATTACAAGGTTATCGCATCGCTGTGAGGCAGGCAACGCTATGAAAGGCGGAAAATTATAGCCCCGCTTAGACTCAGTCTATGAAAAAACAAGCAAAACCCAAAAAATCTCAAAGCACACCATTTGATTTATTAAAACTCAGATATTAATTGTAACAACATGGAGCTAATACAACAACTCCAAAATTCTTATCAATATTCTGTAATCCACAAAGTCTATAATGACAAACAATCGTGTCTGGAGTAGGCCAAGTTGCTGCTCTACATATCTCAGCGAGGCAGTGCTTAATTTGAGCAGGTGGTTTCCGGTGCTTCGCACCAGCACTTAATTGTCAACACCAGCACTTATGACAGCTGCCACATGGTGGCGGTGTTTGCGTAATATAGAGATGAGCTCAACAACAGTTGTTTATTAATGCCTGCCGTCCAAGACATTCATATACCTTTGGGGAGCCTCGAACAGTGAATTGTCACAGTGGTCGCAGTGTGACGGTTAGTAGTTGTGTATGTCCTGTCATTAGTAGCTCTGGCAGTGGCAATGATGGTGCATGCTGGGGTGGCCTCCTGATGAGGGCCGTTGCTCTTATGTTTTTTACAAATTAACCACTGGAGAGAGGCACACCACTGATCTCTGCCCAAGATGCTGCTAGACTCTTCGTTGATCCTCACTGAACACCCTCTGGCACAGGTATATCTGCGAACGAATAGGCCAGAGCACTCCTAAATGGAATCCAGTGTCTCATAGTCAAAGGTGAAACCTTCTCTTCCAGGGGATACTCATCAATAGTCATAATCAGTGAATTATCCCCACCCATGTGCGGGACCCGAGAGCTTATAACAATATATATATATATATATATATATATATATATATATATATATATATATATATATATATATATATATATATATATATATATATATATATATATATATATATATATATTCACTGAAAAAACCATAGGTTTCACACCAGTTATAGTTAGCTGAACATTTTACTCATACAAAACCATTGAAATTCCCACGTTATAGTTAGTTGGACTCACTATAACTCACACGCCCGCAATCCACTGCTGATGATGTCACATATTACATCATTCATGACATGGTCAGTAACATCACTGATGACATCACTGATGACATCTCAAATGCAGTGGCGGTGGGTGAGATTTGAAAGTGGTGGGCGCAAAGTGATTTGCATACAGCACCGTAGCGAGCGAGCGCAGCGAGCGAGCCTGAACCCCAAAAGGGGGGTTTGGGGGGATTACCCTCCCCAAGAAAATTTTGAAAAAAAAGAAGAAAAATCGTGCATTTTCAAGCAAATTTGAGGAAGCAGGAAGGTTAATAAAGCAATTGTGGAAGTGCAGTTATTACATTCATAGATGGCTTCATAGGGGGCTCTGTGTGTGTGGGGGGCTCTGTGTGTGTGGGGGGCTCTGTGTGTGTGGGGGGCTCTGTGTGTGTGGGGGGCTCTGTGTGTGAAGGGCTCTGTGTGTGTGAAGGGCTCTGTGTGTGTGTGGGGCTCTGTGTGTGTGTGGGGCTCTGTGTGTGTGTGGGGCTCTGTGTGTGTGTGGGGCTCTGTGTGTGTTGGGCTCTGTGTGTGTTGGGCTCTGTGTGTGTTGGGCTCTGTGTGTGTGGCTCTGTCTGGCTGTGTGTGTGGCTCTGTCTGGCTGTGTGTGTGGCTCTGTCTGGCTGTGTGTGTGGCTCTGTGGTTGTGTGCGTGGCTCTGTGGTTGTGTGCGTGGCTCTGTGGTTGTGTGGGTGGCTCAGTGTGTGTGTGTGTAGGTGGCTCTGTGTGTGTGTAGGTGGCTGTGTAGGTGGCTCTGTGTATGGGTGGGTGGCTGTATGTGGGTGGCCGCTATGTGCAGAAAAACACTTGCGAGTGCAAAATGAGGGTACAGTGTCTGCCCTTAAAGTCCAGTGAGCTCTGCACCGTCTTTCAATCAACACACCCTACCCAACAGCGGTCAATGAACCAATCCAGAGAAGAGTGGGAGCACGGAGGACCACACAAGACACGATCAAAGGCTGACCCAACAGCTGCCGATGGACCACACCAGAGAAAAGAGGGGGGAAAGAGGGCGGTATAAGACTATCAAAAGCCAACCCAACAGTGAACGAGAAGAAACCCCAATGAAGTAATGTGATATGATTAAAAACCAACTCAGTGACTGCTGATATACAGTGTGGCAGAAAGGAACAAAGATGGCTTTACAGAAGTGTGATAATGACATTCAACTCAATTTTAAAGGGAGTGCTGATAGAGAGACGGTAGGGGTGAGAGTGAAATGATGTTAATGAAGACAGCTCAGCATCTATCAACATTGCTGGATAATAGAGAGAAGTCAGGACGACAAAGAGCTGTACTATGTTTCAAACCAACCTTAACTAAATGTGTAAATGTGCGGTCTGACACCAATCTGATAAGACTGGGCTGATTGTTAAAACAATACCACGACGATCATGCCCATGCCAAGCTCCCTTTATGTGCCCGCACACAGCCACACACTATGGCAGTAAGCACAAGCACAGCACACTCTTTAATGTAGGTAGACAAACTCTGCACGTGCACACTGACTTTTATTGCATATAGGCACCCACGCTTAATATATGCACAGACTCACTTTCCTTGTACAAACACACTCGCTGTATGCACTCAGTCACTACCCTTGAATGCACACATGCTTCGTGTGAGGCCACACTAGAACATGCTTCCCGCAGGGACGTGTAGGCCACGCCTGTCTGCCCGCATCTACACTCTCCTCTATACAGATATACGATGCCCTAGTGTGTCCTCACCCACACTGTCCATGTTCACACTTTCCCTGCTGCCCAGGGTTGGACTGGCCAAAGGGGCAATCAGGCAGTGCCCGAGGGGCTAATCTGACAGGTCAGAGTGTAAGAAAGTTTTTGGCTTGTTTTATTACCTGCTGGGAGGGTTTTTATATTTCCCAGGGTGTACACACAGACCCCTTTCTCTCAATGGCTGCTCACCATCTCTCTCTCTCTGTCTCCGCACCCTCCTCCCCCCAGTTCTGTAGACAGCCACAGTATGCCACCGGGGACTCAAGTGTACCTGCAGCACACACTGACCCCGAATGCCCCCTTATCTACCCTCAACCAGACCCTACAAAGACATAACAGCATACATGGAGGGAGTCTTCCAAAGGTTATGCCAGCGTGCCACCTTCGATCCCGGACTTTTGCCAGCAAAACAAGCCCCTCCCCCCGCTCTTTATGAATACTCTGATTCCCAGATACCCCTTTAACGCACAATTCTCCAAGGCATGCAGGTTCGCCATGTGCAAAAGAATAGCGCAGGTGAACAGAGAGAAGAGAAAGATTTTCAAAGCAAAGGGTGGAAAGAATAAAGGAGGGAGACAGGTGGCAAGAGTTTCATGGACCGTACTTCACACATACTACTTTATTTCCATTGTTATCTAGCAGCCTAAGGGCTAGATTTTGCGTTGGGTGGTAATAGATAATCATCTGATACACGTTCGAAATGTTAATTGGAGAGGGAAATCTGTTGGTGGAATTTTCTTCTCCATCGTGGTATCATGGTAAAGGAAGTACCACTTCTGGTACTTTAAGATCAGACGATTTATGTACTGTCCCTGTGCCAAGTGTCAGGGTGTGAAACAAGAAATTCTCCCAGTTTAGGCTATACATTCTCCTGTCTATGACCCGCTGGATTCAAGTGTTGCACTTTGCAGCTCTGAAATATATGTGCACTCATTAATTCTAACTTTCCCAGCCTGTATACACCGACCGTGCTGCACTGAGGTTATCTGTTCTCCCTCCGAGCATTATCAATGTTATCATTTGCATCAGTACTCCGGATGTGTTGCAACGGCTTTAAAGCCCCCCCTTACACAATTTCATTAAAGGAAAGAGACTAACATCCAATATATTCTCTCTAGATTGAAATGACGACATGGTGGTGTCCCACATCTAGCACCAGAATGTCACACCTTTGTCGAAACGGGAAACTCAAGGTCTAATAGAAAATGGCGAGAGGCCTAGGCTACCACATATGCTGGGACACTGCATACTACGCTGGTTGATAAACACACGGCCAAGACAAAGTTTTGCCGGGAGGTTTCAAGACTTAGCACGTGTATTAATAGCGAAGAGAGAAATTACGAATAATTGGAGGGCTACAAGGGGACTAAGAACAGAGATCTGGAAAAGAGAGCTGGAGAAGTGGGCAGACGCAGAAAATAGAATTCATAGCTGCCAAGGTTTAAGATTGCTTATGTGTGACATTTTCAGAATTTCAATGTTATAATGAGTGACATTCAACAACTATGAGTGACACTTTCTTGCTTGCAAAATCAAGCAATGAAGAAGAGGGAAACATATATAAATATCAGATATTACACCCCTTTGAGCAACTAGAAACTCTAAGAAGATCTTAAAACTGCTGCAAAACTAACCTACTGCCCTTAAATAAACATGTTGCCTGGAAGCAGTGCATCACTGCAGTCAAGCCCCAGGTTCAGGTTTTTTTTAATGGATGCGGGGGGTGAGAAAGCTACATACATGAGGGTGCTGCCTGGACGCTGTGTGTCCCTGCAGCCAGGCCCCAGATTCAGGGATTGTGAGGGAATCAGGGGTGTGTGGGAAAGCTTCGTACACCCAAAGTAGCATTGAGCATGGTTGAGCAGCAGGCAGTATTACCTATGCTCTAATCTCATCCTTTGAGAATTAAAGACAAAGCATTAATATGCAATATCAGAATGAGATACCCATCTAGTGATCAAATTGTTCAGTGAGAACCTGGTAAAGCTGTGACAAATCCCAACTTCTCTGTATCACTAAATTGTGTTATCCTAGACAAAGTGTTTATTTCACAGAGCCTTCTTTATGTTCATTATTACATATGAGAGTGCCTTCAAATATGCGTGTCATACAAATTAAAACATGTTTGTATAAATCGTAATGGTACCAACTAATTGTGAAAAAAATTCCTTCATATCTTAGAGTTTAACTGTACTCTGCAAGTATAATACGTCACAGATATTGTACAACTGAATCAGATGAAGGCATGCCTTCTGGGATTACTAAATATTTTCTAAATAACACCATTGCTAAAATGCTGCAAGTAAATGACCTCTGCACAACAAAGATGTCATCAATTGGTTTGAGAAGTGCAAATTGGAATCCTGTTCATTTCTTTTTGTTGCAGTTTTATAGTGTGCTTTGGAGCACTTTACATGAGTACCAGTTATATTATAGATGGTCAGATTTGTTTTTTAGGAACAGTAAGATTAAGTAATTTGCCCATATTCACAGGATATTGAGCCAATGCCCAGACTTGAACCTGGTTCCCGAGTTCCAAAGTCTGCAGCTCTGACGGAAACACCACATGCTCTGCCATGTTTCGTGTTTAATTTAATGGACTATAACGGGAATCTAGTTTGCCTATAGGTTACAAGTGAGAACTGACTTACCTCTCAGCAAACAGTCAGTAGAAAACACGTCATGCAGATAGAAAACAGTGCTCCCATGAGGTGAATGCTCCTTTCCTGGTGTTCCTTCTTTTAATGACTGCTCCCCTTTGAGTCTTCTGCTCCTGCCTTTTTCGCTAATATATAAGCTGAGTTTGTGATCCCCACTGTCTCACTTGGGCACCACCCCCACTGCCTTCCTTACAGCTGCTGGGAGGGGAGAGCCATTTGTGCGCCATAAAAGTATCCGACACCATGCGGCCTGCTCGACCACCTCCACGCAGTACACTGTGAGGGGTCACTCCACCTCGCCTCGGGCACTGCACTATACTGTGTTTAGCAAGGTACAGGCGACAGCATTTATAAGAATTACTTCAGGCACAGTTTTTGTTTCATGTGAACATCACCAGCAAAAACCGGAGCTCCAGACCAAACAGGCATACAAACAGCCTAGCTAAAATAAATCAGTTGGCACACTGACCTGCACAGCTACCTCTCAGGACTCGACTATACTTGACAGGTGGCAGGCCGGCAATGAAAAAGGTACAGGCGACAGCATTTATAAGAATTACTTCAGGCACAGTTTTTGTTTCATGTGAACATCACCAGCAAAAACCGGAGCTCCAGACCAAACAGGCATACAAACAGCCTAGCTAAAATAAATCAGTTGGCACACTGACCTGCACAGCTACCTCTCAGGACTCGACTATACTTGACAGGTGGCAGGCCGGCAATGAAAAAGGTACAGGCGACAGCATTTATAAGAATTACTTCAGGCACAGTTTTTGTTTCATGTGAACATCACCAGCAAAAACCGGAGCTCCAGACCAAACAGGCATACAAACAGCCTAGCTAAAATAAATCAGTTGGCACACTGACCTGCACAGCTACCTCTCAGGACTCGACTATACTTGACAGGCGGCAGGCCAGCAATGAAAAAGGAAGCTGCCGCCCGTCATGGCATACACTCCAATTATGTTTTTCAATGTACTGTCCTGGTAAATTCGGCAACATCCACCCATTCCAAAAACGGGTGCATAATCCCCAAAGGCCCGAGCCAAACGACGTCATCACAACTTAGGAGAAGCCACACTGTTAGCGCCCATAAAACAAATATTTATCAAGATGCAGTGCGCTTATCTGCCACATTAATGTCGGAACCCGTAGGACAATTACTACTCACCACACTTATCCCCGCAGTCAGGTCTGGCGAGATCCCGTGAGTGCTGTGCAACAACCAGCCAGGCAAACGTCACAGCGCAAATCCAGAATGACCAATCACTGCATAGCTTCACAGTGAAGTCACGCAGTGATTGGCCATGCAGTGCTGAGCCTGAGCCAGTGTGCCACCAGCCAATCCTGGGTCTGCATGTAGCGCCTGGATTGGCTAGCGAGGCACATTTGCTGCTCGCCCTGTCGCCCTTAGAAAACCCGGGCTGTGGCACCAAACAAGCACCCCTGGGTCCCGCTGGGGAATTTACAGTGCGCATGCTTGTGAAAGTCTTCAACTTTCCCAAGCATGCGCACTATAAGTTCCCCACGAAACTGTGCCCTACGGTCTGCTGCAGTGTGGCAGGAGTGTGGACTGTCACTCAAGCTGCAGCAGGCCACACCCCTACACAATTCCCGCCGGCGGCTGATTGCTAGTATTCAATGTATTTAATTGCGGCCGGCGGCCGCGATGCGTCCATGGTGGCTGGTGGGGCTACGCCCCTACACCCCAATGGACGCACCGCTGCTGCTCAAATGACATCACTGATGACATCTCAAATCCAGTGAATGTCTGTTTCTGTAAAGTTAAAATATTTTTTACATATTGAAGAATGAGTGTATGTATGAGTGTCTGGATGAAGGCTTTTGTAGGTGCGTGACTGACTATGAGTGGGTGATTAAACGTGTCTTACTGAATGCATGGGTTAGTGACTAAAGTGTCTGAATGTGTGCATCAGCATGTCTGTTGTTGTTGTGTAACACATTCAGCGCGGCGCGAATTTCCACCCTGTGCTGAAGGTTCTAATGAGCCAACGGGCTCATGACGGAACGGTTCCGTCATGAGCACAGGCCAACCGACGCTCATGACGGAACGTTCCGTCATGAGCATCGAAGGGGTTAAGGTGCTGCATGTGTTGATCAGTAGCTATATGACTGGCTATATGTGTTATTGATTTGTTGCCCAAGTATTTGTATGTGAGGGTGAGTGTGTGTAGAGATGGCTGGGAGGTGTGTGACTCGGTGCATAGATGTGTGAGCAGTTGATTCACTTGGTGTATGGGTTCAAGAGTGCATGTGGAAACAGCTGTATGGGCGCTTGACTGTGTGCTTGGTTATGTTGGTGAGTGAATGGATATCTCAGTGCTACATGTCCAAGTAAGTATGTAAAACACACTGCATGTGAGAGTTGGGATATATAAATGACTAAACATGACAGCCTGTGATTGCATAAGTGACAGTACTTGTATCAATGTAAAAGAGACTAAGTATGTGTTAGTCACACACACCAGATTTTCTTAAGCAGAATCTCCGAATAATGCTTCTGTCACTGCAGCCTCAGAATAATGGCACAGACTACCTCTCATTTCAGACCCATATTCTTGTATATAACCAATGTAAATTCTTCCCACACAAATTCAAAACCAAACACACATTGTAATTGGTTGTACATTTCAAAACATTGAAACTCACATAATATTCACCCATGCCCCCATTGCTCATTCACCCTGTTACCATTGGGAACACCCACCTAACCCAGCACACAGTTCAAAAGTTCATCATACTATGTTGCAAAAGAATCCAGCAAGGGTGTTTGACTTCTCAGTGTACTAGCTAATCATATGCAATGTTTCTTTAAATGACTTTTTCTCAACCATTAAAATGACTTCTTTAAAAAAAAAAAGCATTTCATTTCCACAACTCATCTGAATACAAGCACAAAAAAAAAAAAAAAAAAAGCTTCAAGATGCAAAAAGTCTGGTTTGTGGGTCATAGCTTTGTTCACTGGAGTGAAAAATATGCAAGTAACAGAGGAATTTGCAACCTTGATTTACCAAATGTGGACATTGTATGGATTGGACAAAGAGGATTGAGAAGTCACCAATTGATACCATTGGTAAAATCCTTTATGCATCTACCACACCCTGACCTCATAATTGTGCACTGTGGTGGCAATGACCTGGGCACTTTGACTGTGGTAGGTCCGGAAATGCTTTTAAAGGACATCTTTGGGCAAATGATGTCACTTTTTCCAAAAAATGCCTTGGTATTTTCAAATATATGCCAAAGGCAAAAATGGAACTGGTCCAACCAATTTTGTCCACAGATTGAGAAAGCAAGTAAACATGTGAATAAATCTGTTTCTGCTTTCCTCAGAGACTATGGTATGGGTTCCATTTACCACAACAACTTGCGTTACAACATGCAAGGCATCTATAGGAGAGATGGTGTTAATTTTACAGATGAGGGGAATAGAGTCTTCCTCATGAATTTGAGACTGTGCATCAGTACCTATTTGTAGGTACAAAAAACACCCACATAACACAACAGCTCTTTTTAGAGCTACCCTACCTCTAAGTACTCTAAATAATTTTTTTACTCTAATTTTTTTCATTGTTTTTCCCCGTGGTGCGCTCAGGGTGCGCGTACCAGTGAGCGTACATGGGAACACACCCAGCGCTTACCCTGCGGAAATAAAAAAAAAAGTTTTTTTTGCCCTTCAGGGTCCTTATAGGCTCCCCTCAGAAAACCTAGGAGGTTAGGGGGGGGGTACCCTGCCCCCTTTTAATCATTTCCACCTTATAATTTTTACCTCATGTGTCTCGATTCTACTGAGACACAAGATGGCGGACTCTCCAGACTGTTTTCAATGTTGACAGACATCCGACAGCCAATCAGCTTCCCGCTCGCGCACTCCCGTAGCGCGCCGGGTGCGCTCCCCGGTACGCGTACCGGTGAGTGCTCGAAGCGCGCCTATAGATATGTATGTGTTTTTGAAGTTGCTTTTCATAAAAACCACTGGAGCAATTTTAAACAAATATGGAAAAGGCCCTGCTACGTACCAGTCCCTACCATTTTGACAAGTTTGGTGTAATTCCATTCAGCAGTACGGGCTGTAGCCGTGTCTAAATTTCCAATGGAAAACTGCATGGGGAAAACACATTTGAAAGTATTGAAAATTAGAACCAATCAAAATGTTACTTACATTTTGAATTTGAATGTGATGAAGTATGAATGGTTATGTATATAACTTAAATGAGAGGAAAACACAGCCATTTTGAGATACTCCTGTCTGAGGTACTTTTGAGAGCTCAATTTCTGGAGTTTGAATTACACAGAACTAACTCTTCTCCTACTTACAAAAAGGTGAGTTGTTAATTTGTAAGATGAACTATGTTGTACACCTTAAGATAATCTGGAAAATGTTTTCTGTTAGCTATTTACAGTCATTCTGTTATAATTATGGATTAAGATAGACTTCATCACATGCAGTGCTTTATATTTCTAGTTCCTGCCTGATACTATTCAGTACCAATTAATTTTAAAGAACTAAATACTTAAATAAACTACTTTTACATTATGTATTTATAAAAAAGAAAAATAAAAGTGATTACTTTTTTCTGCAATTTATAGCAAAAATTTTGAAATTAAAATGAATCAGAATGAGGAGACCAAGGAAATTTCTTTTGAAATTACAACTACATTACTTGAAATTCAAAAATGTCACGGATATTGGCAGCACCATTTTATCACAAGGAGGAGATGACATTAATGATTTTTTTGATGAATCTCTAGACGAAGAATTTATTGAACGTTTGGATACAATAGAATACCAACAATCATTGAACACTTTTCATGAGGAGATTGATCATATGATTGAAGAGGAAATTCCTGATGAGGACATGCTACAAGCTCTATTAAATTATGAAAATTCTGAACAATAAATTATTATTTACAAATTAAAAATTAGTTGACATATTATTCATTTTTATTTCTAATTTATGAGGTAGTAGCGAAGTGATTGTAGTATAATGTGATACTTATAGTATAGAGTACAACATTTTTATGTAACATAGTAAGTTTAATCATTTTTACTTCCCTTCTCCCACTGTATTTTTTCAAATGTATATTTGACATCTCTTCTTCATCTCCTGCCTCCTTTCTCTCACTATCTGTCTCTGATGCACCCTATCGCCGCCATTTTGTGTAGTTAGAAAAGAGAGTGAAATATAATACTTCAAAACGTGAAAAGGGAGCAGGATAGAGTGCCCCTCACCACCTAGACCTTCTCAGGGGGTCCCAAAAGGATCTGTTTCTGCTTTCCTGAGAGATTATGGTATGAGTTCAATATACCACAATAACTTGCATTACAACATGCAAGATATCTACAGATGAGATGATGTACATTTCTCAGATGAGGAGAACAGAGTCTTTCTCTTGAATTTTAGACTCTGCATCGGTACCTACTTTTAGGTACTTAAATCACCCACATAACACAACAGCTCTTTTTCGAGCTACCCTACCTCTAAGCAATCCAAATTCTTATAAAAAATATTTCTTTTCACTGTTTTACTCTGTGGTGCGCTCAGTGTGCGCGTACCGGTGAGGGTACATTGTCCTTCAGGGTCCTTCTAGGCCCCCCTCAGAAAACCTAGGGGGTCAGGGGGTGTGTACCCTGCCCCCTTTTAAACATTTCCCCCTTTTTATTTTCACCTTTTTGTTCTCGATTCTACCGAGACACAAGATGGCGGACTCTCCGGACTGTTTAGAATGTTGACAGACATTATTATTATTATTACTATTATATGAAACTTATAATGCGCTCAGCTTACCCTGGGGCATCCCGGCGCAGACAGACCAAAAGGAGAGACTCAACTAATCCCTACTGTGGAAACAGGAAGGTCTTAAGAAGTTTCCTAAATAGTAGGATCTTGGGCTCAGAGCGAATCTTGAGGGGCAAAGAGTTCCACAGAGTCGCCACCTGCACAGAGAAACGCCTGCCCCCAGATCGAACTCTCCTTACTCTCGCTGACTGCAGCAGATGTTTTTGGTCCGAGCGTAAAAGACGTGGGGGCTTATACGGACGGGCCATGTTAGAAAGGATGGGGGGCCTTTGCCATGCAGAATTTTGTGGGCCGTGCACAGCGCCTTAAACTTCAAACGCTCCTTCACAGGGAGCCAATGAAGCGTCTTAAGGGCCGGGGCAGCAGACTGTCTTCTAGGAACATCCATAAGAAGTCTAGCCGCTGCATTTTGCACCTGTTGGAGGGTTTTAAAGGTCGCTTCGGGAGCGCCGAGGAACAGCGCATTCCCATAGTCGAGCCTCGATAGGATTAAACCACGTACCAGAAGCTTCTTTGCTGGATCAGGAAGCAGTGGTAACACCTTTCGGGCTGACCTCAGAAGACCGAAGCAGACCCCCGCGGTCTTCTTGGCGTCCGACATCCGACATCCAATTAGCTTTCCGCTCACGCGCTCCCATAGCGCGCAGGGTGCGCTCCCCGGTACGCGTACAAGTGAGTGCTTGGAGCGCGCCTATAGATATATATGTGTTTTGAAGTTAATTTAAAAAAAAAACACCGGAGCAAATTTCACCAAATATAGCAAAGGCACATCTGCATAGCAGTCCCTACAATTTTGCAATGTTTGGCGTAATTCCGTTCAGCGGTTCGGGCTGTAGCCGTGTTAGAACGTCCTATGGAAAATTGCATGGGGAAAACACGTTTTGCGAACCCCCTTTTTTCTCAGGCCCCACTTCACGAATCCCCCCGAAACTTTCAGGGAAGGAGCGGAGCGGAGCTGGCCAAAATATTGGAAAATCACACGCAAATTCCTCAACCGGCGCCAAAGTTATTCCCAATAGAATGTTACGGATTTCCTATGGAAGCTAGGTCCTAACTATAACTACCTACTGGCGACCGCCAGTAGGTAATATATATATATATATATATGAATGGAAAAGGTCAGTTCAAATTCCTCCCAGCTATTCAGCTGTTTAAACAAAGACCAACGAGTCCCAAAGTTTTTGGCAAAAGGGTTTATTCCTGCAAACTCAGCAGCGCAGTAGATGACGCGTTTCGGGCAAAAGCCCTTGATCACATCAGATTTAAATTCCCACAATGCCCTCTTTAAATGCTTGTGAATACACCATGTGACTAGTGAAACTAGATAACATACTACTAGTAAAAGTACTTGTTTGAAAAGGGGTACATGGTTGTATTATTAGGTTGTTCCTATGTCTTTGATACATTTTAATAACCAAGTTAACATAATACCTGCATGAATGCTGGTTAATTCAAAATTAGCTTAGAGTCCAATATGAGTTATACTCCATAAAGTGCATATTATTTCCTTGCTGTTTGTATGTGCAAAATATCGCCACTCATAAATAAATTACTATAAATATAAATATGAATATAAATAAACATATAAATATCATAGTACAAAATTTCATAAAGATTAAAAGTAATAATGTACATACTTAAAAATCTCATATAAAATCAGTATTATATTGTGGTACAAATTGTGGTACCACCTCAAT
This sequence comes from Lissotriton vulgaris, assembly GCF_964263255.1. Taxonomy (NCBI): domain Eukaryota; kingdom Metazoa; phylum Chordata; class Amphibia; order Caudata; family Salamandridae; genus Lissotriton; species Lissotriton vulgaris. The sequence goes on from NC_141686.1 coordinate 266,437,471, forward strand.
GTGCAAAATAGTCGCATTTGTAAACATAACTACAGATGTGCAAATCATGCCAATAAATAGGAGGCTCATTGGACCTAAACCTTTAAGTTCATAATTTAGTTCTATGAACATGTTTTTCAGTGTATCAAACTGGGGACATCTATGTTTGATGGCAACCCCTATATTATAGTAGTACATGTTCTACCTAAGGAAAAACATTGTTTTCTTTTCATATTAAAGTGAAAAGTGCAACCGGTATAGTTTAGGAATAGTAATACTTTTATCCTAGAACTATAAACTGTGATAAGAAAAAGAAAAAACAGGGAAGGGAGTGAAGTTTATTTAAATCAAATGACAGACTAAATTAAAACACTGTGAGTGATTAGGACGGGGGACGGTCATACCAATAGGAGCTAAATTTGTAATATTATAAAGTTTGTGGGGTCAGAGTAAACAGAAGACCTTCAACATGATAGACAGGAAGTTTACAGAAAATGATAAAGGTCTTCCGTAGTATTTAATCCGTTTGGTACCTTAGTGTCTAGCTCAAGGATCATTCTAGACTCCAATTGCCGGAGCAATTTGTCCCTGTCACCTCCCCTTCTGGGTCTTGGAACTGAGGTCAGGACAAAGTAGCTAAGACACTGCAAATCATTTGCATGTACACTTTTAAAGTGTCTTGCCACGGGATATGAACTGTCGTTATTTACGATTGCACGTAAATGCTGCAAAATTCTGGCATGCACCGGAAGCCTGGTACTACCCACGTATCTCAGGCCACAGGTACATGCCAGAACATAAACAGCATACTCTGTTTTGCAACCGTAGTTCCCTCTGATTGGCAATGGAACAGGGCTGAATGGAGTAGTGTAAGTCTGGGTGTTAACCCCAAACTTGCATGCCCTGCAACTGGTACACTTGTAAAACCCCAATTTAGGTGGAAGACAGGATTTCTTTTTTGTTAGCTCTGGAAATGGGTTAGACACATGCGTACGTAAGGAGGGTCCCCTCCGAAACGTAATATTGGGAGAGTCCGGCAGTTGTGATGATAAAACTGCATCCGTCAAAAGTATCGGCCAGCTTTTTGTGAGAATTGATCTAATCTTTCTCTCCTGCTGGCTAAATGCAGTTATGAACCTAATGGAAGATTCAGCCGAATCTTCCTTGCCTTCTAATGGTGAGTTCACTGGTTTAAATAGTGACTCCCTCTCTCTTTGGTTCATTTTGTCTACCGCTCTCTTTAAAATAGTGTCCTTGTATCCCCTGGCTCTGAATCTGACCAATGCCTCTAAGATACACACTGACAGCTCTTCCTCATACTGCAGATTCTTTTTAAACGCAGTAATTCCCCGTACGGAATGTTGTCTATGACATGACGGGGATGGGCACTTGAGGCATGGAGGGTTGTGTTCCCTGATGTGTCCTTTCTGTGTAGGGTGGTTGCGATTTTTCCTGCTTTATGAAAGACCTTTACATCTAAAAAATTCACAGATTCCTTGCTAATGTGATGAGTGAATTTAAGATTTTCCTGGTTATTATTCAATCTACAGATGAGTTCTTTCACACTCGCTTCATCTCCCTTCCAGATTAAAAACACATCGTCTATAAAACGAACCCACATCCCTACATGTTTTGAGAACATAGCATGGTGTTCTCCCATGAGGACCCGCTTCTCCCACCAGCCAACGTGCAAGCACGCATAGCTGGGGGAAAAGCAGGCCCCCATGGCCACACCTCTCTTTTGCACAAAGATCTCTCTACCAAACATAAAATAGTTATTATAAAGACTCCATGTTACAAATTCGATTATCATCTTGTTATGGTTGTAACATTCCACTGGCCTGGTACTTAAAAAATACTCCAGAGCTTTGAGTCCTGTTTGGTGGTCTATACTGGTATAAAGTCCTTCAATGTCTAAAGTTACCAGCAAGCTGTCTTGTGTCCAAGCCATGTCCTTTAGTTTTTGTAAGAAATGCCCTGTGTCCCTTATGTATGTTGGTAGACCTGAAACAAGGGACTGTAGAAAATAGTCAGTATATTGGGCCAAATGTTCCGCTACACTGTCTATGGCCGATATTATTGGCCGACCTGGGACTGGTATTTTACCTTTGTGGACCTTAGGTATTAAGTAAAACCTAGGCATCACCGGCTCTTCGACATTGAGAAATTTGAATTCCTCTAAAGAGATCTGTCCTTCTCTTTTGTATTTATAAAGAAGTTTTTGCAGTTTCTCTTTTGCTTGGTCATACCTTTTCAAATTTGTCTTTTGATAGCATACTTCATCCGACAGTTGTCGATTGGCTTCCTCAATATATTGGGTTTGGGGCCAGATGACGATATTACCCCCCTTATCGGATGTACAGACAATAATTTGATGGTCATTTCTTAGTTTGGTAATCAGTGCCCAGTATTGTTTTTCCTTAGATTCCTTGGTTCTTTTACGGTGTTTCACCTGGTGGTAAAGTTTTTTCAGATCTGCCGTTACTACTTCATGAAAAGAGTCAATCGCATCTTTTGGCATAGTTGGAATAAAATTTGAGGCGGGTTTAAATGGGCTCGCCCCTGCTCCCATTTGGTGTATTTCCGCTTCCCTCAATTCTTGCTGGGTTGAGGGACTGGCATCATTATCGCTGGTGGAGTCCCCTAATTGTTGTAGGGTAAGAAGTCCTCTAACATCACGGGCTTCTAATCCTGCTAAAGGGGCACTTGTTTTTGTGGTTCCAGTCTCTTGTAATCCTTCCTTTATGTTAAAGAATTTCCGCAGTTTAAGTTTGCGGATGTATCGGAACACATCCACTCGGGTTGAAGTGTAATTGAAATCTGTTATGGGGCAGTATGAAAGACCCAAGCTATATATATATATTATATATATATGCAGCCCTATAAAATCCAAACTAAAAAAGGGACAAACAGCCAGAAAACAACTCAGCCATACTTGCATAGTAATACATTACTTAAGAAAACTTGTAATAGAGACCATACACCCAAATGGCTTCCTACAAGAATTTCTTTATTTTCCAGAACAAGGAAAAAAACACAAGTATTTGAAGGCAGTTTGGCCCATAGGCTGCATAGGAATTACTGTCCTGAGACAGAAAAGAAAACTGGCACCTCGCCTTTAAGACTTCCGAGAATCTAGGTACTTTGCCATTAAGAACCTCAGAGAGCCCTATGCTCCCAGTATGCACCACAGGTGATAGTTAGGTCAGTTCTTTTTTCCGGCTCCTTCTGTGAGGATCCTGCAGCTTGAGCTCGACTGTTTTCTTGCTTTTTAGTCAGAAATTGTTATTTGTCTTGCTGTTTAGCATTTCTCCTGTGCTGGAAGAAGATTTTCCTTATTTTTCTGACAGAAACTTGTCATCTTTTTCTGTCAAAATGCCAGCTCTCTTCAGAAATTGTCCATCTTGTGGAAAAAAGATGGCAAGATCAGATCCACACTCTGTGTGTATCGCCTGTCTTCCTTCTTCTCATAAGGTAGACGCCTGTTATCACTGTCAGAGGTTTTCCTCAAGAACACTCCGTGATAGAGAGAGGATTCGGCTTCAGGCGGTGATGGAGAGAGGGAAAACACATCCAGAAAGTGGCCTTGGGGATCAAGAGCCCTCCTCTCATCAGAAAAAACACACAATGAATGCTTTGAAAGGGTAAGAAACCAATTTATTTCCCTTAGTTTTGTTTGGGTGGAATAAATTGCCATCTTGAAACACACTAGGACCGGCTGGTCCAGTATTTAAAAGCTTACAAGTCATTAAGTTTATTATATTCCCCCTCAAAATTAGTTATTCTCATGTTTTGAATGTAATATTTTCTTGTCTGTGTATTAATGTTTGATTCAAAAATGGTTTAGATTCTGTAAATAATGTCTGTGTTTGAAGTATGTACAAAGTGCATTTAGTCCAGTAAATATTGTGAACGTATTGTCCTCTGTTCTGTTACGATTTTTGAAAAATACAAAAAGTATAAAATAATGGACACAAAATAAGGTTTTCTAAGGGAAGTTACAATAAATTGGTTTCTTACCCTTTCAAAGCATTCATTTAGTAATTGTGGAGTGGGCACTGTGTGTTTTTGCGATTTAAAAGAAGGTCTAGCCCTCACTGCAAGTTCACGGACCTATCCCCTGTTGTTCTCACTCCTCATCAGAAGCATCGACACCTGCTGCAGTCTGCCTCTACAACGTCGAGAAAAAGGAAGATTCCGGTTTGTTTGCCATCGGAAGAAAAGGCCTGAACAGTCTCCGACATCGAGACGGTGTAAGTCTCCGTCGTCGAGAAAGGCCTCGACGTCGAAGCGTCCTGCTTCGGAACAGAGGTGTGGCCAAGATGCAGGTCTATCGACGTCGAAACATTTATCGTCGTCTACACCCCCATCGATGTCGAGACACTCTCCGTCACCTCACCGTAGGTCGACACCGAGAGGCTTGCCGACGTTGAAGAGACCTGAAGACCGGTCGACGTCGAGAGTAAGACACCATTCGACATCGAGATCACCGCGACATCGACGTCGTTCGACGTCGAAGTCACCACGACATCGACGTCATTCGAGGTCAAGATCACCACGACGTCATGCCAGGTCGACGTCGAGGTCTCCTGTGAAGACGTCGAAATCTGCACATCCCTTGACTGTGGTTCTGAAATTCTGGACCCTGCTGTAATACCGGTACCGAGGTCCAACACTCGCGTCACAAAATATCATCGTACCATGACGAATTTGGTATCGGCAGACCGGTAATGATTGGGACATCATCCCTATGCATTTGCGTTGTGATAGAGCGATGCCAACTCCTTTAAATCATGGTTTCCGTCCTGAACCCTCGGACTCCATTTTGTGAACGGCATCCATCTTATGGCTTGCCCTCATATAAGTCAATCGATTAAGGCCGAGTTTGATCCGAAAGGACACGTCCACCTCAGCTGACTTCCCCATGACCTGGCCAAACTGACTCCATCGCCTCCAGCCAAACCTGTTTGGGCAGCTCCTCGCCCAGTGGCCGAATAAGATAGCATCAATGCATAACATGCCATAAACCATTCACTACATACAGACCATGTTTTCTACACACATACACCTGTCCATGTTCCTTGTTAATGGCCAGTTTTACGACGAGGAGGTGCCCTGTTTTATTAGGGTTTCATCGATATCTGATTGTAATTCTGGGCCGGGCTGGGCCATCTATCACAAACTGGACATCTAAAATATGGGTTGTCCGACATGACTGTGCTTTTTGCTCTATTGTGGAAATATGTATATGACCGTATTGTAAACTCAAGAATTCTTGCCTGCAGCTGTTATTTCTGTATATAAGGAGAAGGCTGGTTCTGTAAAAACGAACAGTCTCCTGAGAACTTACGACCCGTGCTGTTGTAATTCTAGGACGCTTGTTACTTGGTTGCAGCCAATAAAACTCGATCTCTGACTTCACCTAGAAGACTCTTGGTTTCTGTGGTCCGGAACAGGGAGAACTCAGAGGTCTTCGGGTGTTATCCCCTGGCACCACCGGGTTCCTAAAAACCCGGCACCTCAGTTGGCGCCCAACTCGGGCGGTATCAAGCGATATCGGTCCAAGCCAGATGTTCGTGAGGAGCTTCGTGTGAAAATTCCAGAGGACGGCCAGCCACTTCAGCGACCCCTGTATGTCGACGTGGTTCCGAAGGTCTTTGCTGCGAGTTTCCCCGCGCCCGACGGCTAGGAAGGACTGCTGCCCTGACTATCGCCCTGTTTTGGACCCAGTGATCCTTGGTAGAGCGAAACGATAGACGAGTCTTCTGGTGACGTCATCGATCTTCAATACTTCAGTTAAGTATAAGTGGAGCGTCTCCCAGTCCTTAGTTTGGTTCTTAGTTTTGGTATCCCTGAAATACACCTTGTTTGGAACTTGCAAGCGCCAAAACCGAGGGATTCGTGTATTCACGAGAACATCGTAAATCGATAATCCCTTGAAGTTTGAAGCTAGACTAGTGAGCAAAGATGCCTGGTCTTAGCAGACTTGGAAACTTGTTTTGTCTTGGTTGTAGTAAGGACTCCCGATTAGAGGATTCGTGTCCGGTTCCTCCGATTGGAACTCCAACATATGAACTTTATATAAAGCACGGAGTAGGCCCTATCACGTATAATGAGGTATGGATAAAGTACACCAGAAAAGATGGTGTTTTAAAATGGCCCCAATATGGTAGTTTTGGCGCAGAAATTTTAGATAACCTCGAGGTCAAACTCTTCAAGAAGAAAGCCCGGCCGGCGATGTTTGACTCTTTTCGCTTATGGCGCAAAGAAGCCAAACAGAAAGAAATGAAATTAGCTAAGAAAAATAAAAGAGGTATGTCAATGGTGCAAGCTGCCATTGCATACAGGGATAAAGAGGAAGAGCAGGAAAGTGAACAAATGCTCAGAAGCCAGAAACTAGCAGTAGATAAATGCTATCCGATGTTGCCCCATGAAGGACAAGATTCAAAGGGAACATCCGAGAAAGATCTATTAATGTCCCATTTATTGAATTCACCACCCCCGTACACATCGAGTATTACTGGACCCCCGAAGCGCTTTGTTATACCGCGCCCCGGCGCACGGAATGCAGCTCTTGCACAAGCACCAGCTCCTCTTCAGCTGGTTCCTACTTCGCCGGCGCAGCCTTCTCAAGGGCCGCCGCCTTTGCTACATACTACCTCTACTGTCCCTACAACTTTGTCCACTGCTCCAGCTATTTATCAAGATACTACTTCTGCTACTGCCTCTGCCACTGCCTCGACTTCCTCTGCTGTTGCCTCGACTTCCTTTTTACATCAGCCTGTCTTTTCTGGCGCATCTGCCTCTCCGCAAGCTTCTTCTTCTGTTCGACAGAGAGTGGCAAGTACTGTCACTGGTCTGTTCTCACCTTTCTTCGGGTCGCCTAAAACGACCCCTAAAACAGGACGTAGACAGTTGCGTAGTCAACTACCTGATTACAAGGAAAGAGAAGTGCTGAATGAGTTAGCACGCAAATGGGTTACTGACACTGTTAGGTATGACGTTCAGTCTGTTATGGAAGTCTTCCGACAATGGGATGCACCCACTCAGAGATATGTATTCGAAGAGATGTGTGTATATCTTTGCGAAGATTTGGAGACAAACGATCCAAAACGCAAAAGGAAGGAATTATTCCGTATGCGTTTTAAGTTCTATGAAGGCATGATTGTAGGTGCCGATGTTGAAAAAGCAATAGATTTGTTGTTATCTTATAGGAGTAAGGGAAATGTCTCTAGATCATTGTATGAGGATGACGTGTCAGGTAGGAAAAAGTCGCGACAGTATCCTATGAGAGATTTGCCTCCAGTTTGGAGGGAAGTTGATGCGAACGCAAATCCACCAGTTCTGCCGCATTTCCAGCGTGTATGGGTACATGTCCCCTGGAAAAGATCTGAAGTTCTAGCACTCAAGCAGACATTACCTGATCCACGTAAAAATCCTGCAGGGTATTATAAGGAGTTATCACAGACTGCCAGCTCATGTATAATGAATTTAGCGGATGTAGACATGTTGTTTGGGAATGTTGTTCCACAGCCTTAGTGGAGTAAGATTCGTCATGCAGATCATGATCAAGAACTAGGTGACACATGGGCTAATATTACTGCTGCAGATACCAGACAAGTTGGTGGTTCCAAACCTGAGCCTTTAGTAGCTGAACTTCCTGGTAGAATTATCACGTACATGAAGACCTTAATGCCCGAATTGCGCGTAAATTGGGATAAGTTATCTGCGTGCAATCAGAAAAAAGATGAGAATATGTCTGACTTCTTCACGAGGTTTGAAGAAACTTTTGTCGACCACAGTGGTCAGGATATGGCTACCGAGGGTGGCCAAAGATTGTTTGTAGATAAATATGTACATAATTTGCTTCCTGAACTATGTAACAAATTGAAAGATTCAGAGAGTGCTTGGGCTGTTTCCACATCAGCGCAGATTTTAGCCACAGCCCAGTACTACGAAAATAGACGCAAAGACGAACTAGATAAGGCAGATAAGAAGACTAAAGATTTAAAAACTAAAGTTCTTCTCCAGCAAGCCTATCCGCCTCGCACTCCTAGTTAGCCCAATTATCAGCAACCACAACAGTATTCGAGAAACCCGCAAGGAAACGAGTTCTCTCATCAGCGTTTGCCGTATCGTCCGAATCAGTGTGCCTATTGCAAAGAAGAGGGTCATTTCAATAATAATTGTCCAGCTCTGGCGCGACGTCTAAATGGTGTTTCCGGTGCAAGAGGTAGAGGTGTTCAACAAGCTCCTAGGGGTAGGGGCCGCGGAAATTTCCTTCAGAATACGACTTCTTTTCCGCCTCAAAATTCGATGAATAGCTTTGATCAACAGAATAATGCGTCTTCCAGGTCAGCTCAGTACTATGCTGATGACTACTACGCAGAGAACGAGAATGAGGGTAATAATTGCTAGGACAGCCATGGACAAAGAGAGGGAGTTGTTTCAGTTCCAGTAGATCAGAATGGACCTTATGTTGAGGTGATTACATCAGGAGTGTCAGAACCTTTTCTGCTGGATACTGGTGCTACAAAAAGTTTGATTATGCACTCAAAACTTCCTGGCGCACCTTTGTCTGGCGAAATGAATGTTTCAGTAGGTTTTTCTGGCGCCCCCGTTAGAAACCCAATCTCTAGTCCTATGCCCCTTTCTGTTGGCCCATGCGAATTAGAAGCACCCCTCATTCTTACAACAGGTTGTGGCGAAAATTTGTTAGGTTTGGATTTGTTAAAGAGATTATATGCGACTTTGTTCTGTTCTCCTTCGGGAGTACAACTTACCCTTGGTAAGAAAATGATTTCTCCAATGTATTTGTCAAAGGAAAATATTCCAACTGAATTGTCATCTCTTCCAGATACACTTTGGGCTACTGGTTCTAATGATGTAGGTCGTTTGGAGATAGCACCGTATGTCATAACATTGAAAGCCAATGTTAGGTTGCCACGTATTCCCCAATACAAGATCTCTAGTGAATGTGAAAAGGCGTTGTTAGCGATCATTTACGATCTGATCGAAAAGGATGTCATTGAAGAGACAACAGGCAACATTTGTAACAGTCCTATTCTGCCTGTCTTAAAGCGTACTGATCCTTCACAGCCCCCTGTGTATAGATTTGTGATTGATCTCAGAGAAGTGAATAAGATTGTTGTACCACAGTTTCCAGTTGTCCCCGACATTACTGCCCTATTGACTATGGTCCCAGCTTCAGCAACTTGGTTCTCGGTGATTGACCTAAAGAACGCCTTCTTCAGCATCCCGATCGCTGAGGAGAGCAGAGATATTTTTGGCTTCAATTTAGGAGGACGAAGCTTTCGCTTCAAACGCGCTCCTCAGGGCTATTGTGAAAGTCCATCGATATTCAGTCAGGCTCTGAAAACACAACTTGACACGATTGTTCTACCTGATGGCGCAACTCTGATTCAGTATGTAGACGATCTGCTGATCGCTGCAGATACTGAAGAGATTTGCAAGCAAGCCACATTGTCGTTGTTGCGTCATTTATGTGACATGAAGCATAAAGTCTCTCTTTCAAAATTACAATTTTGTCGACAAGAAGTGACCTACCTAGGTCACATCTTATCCAAGGAGGGAAGGAGACTGACCCCAGAAAGAATACAGGCAATTGCAAGATTGAGTGCCCCAAGGACACAGAGAGAAGTTCGGGCTTTCTTGGGCATTACATCGTACTGTAGACAATGGATACCGAATTTTTCACTATTGGCTAAACCTTTGCTAGCACTAATCCGTAAAGACACACCCGACCCTATGCCTTAGTCTGAAAATTGTCAGACAAGTTTCCACGAGTTGCGTGATGCATTGTGTTCGGCTCCTGTGTTGGGCAACCCCGACTACAGTAAGCCTTTTACGTTGTATGTCCATGAGAAGGAAGGTTGTGCGCTATCAGTCCTGACACAATACTTTGGGGACAGACAGCGCCCATGCGCGTATTTCTCAGCGACTCTAGATCCTGTAGCCAAGGCATTACCAAGTTGCTTGAGGGCCACTGCTGCAGCAGCTGTCTGTATTCGACAGTCTGCTGGGTTAGTTATGAATAATACTCTGATCGTCATGGTCCCACATGCAGTAGACATTTTACTGAACAGAACGAAGACGCAGCACCTAACTAGTGCTCGACTGTCCGGGTATGAGCTGACACTACTAGCGAGTCACATACACATAAAAAGGTGCGATACACTCAACCCCGCCACGTTATTGCCCATTCCAACAGAGACGAATGAGGTTGAAAAACATGATTGCTGTTTTAGGACAGAAGAAGAGACAAAAGTGAGAGTAGACTTGCAGGACACTCCCCTTCCTGAATGTAATGATACCTTATGGGTGGATGGTTCATGCTTCAAGTTGCCAAATGGTGATACGACTGCAGCATATGCGGTGACAACATTGCACACGATTGTAGAGACTGCGCGCATTCCCCACAATTCTGCGCAAGCAGCAGAGTTAGTTGCACTTACAAGAGCGTGTGTGTTGGCAAAAGGAAAGCGAGTGAATGTGTATACTGATAGCCAATACGCCTTTGGCGTGGCTCACAGTTTTGGAAGATTGTGGCGTGAACGTGGGTTCCTGACGTCACATGGTGCAAGAATCCAACATGGTCAGCTAGTTAACGAGCTTCTCGAGTCACTGACCTTGCCACTACAAGTTGCGATTGTAAAATGCAGTGCACACAGAAAGATACAAGATGATGTTGGTCGTGGGAATTCCTTTGCAGATGAAGTTGCGAAAGAGACTGCAAGGAACACGACGAGTCGAATGTATGTTGTAGGTCCTGCGAGATGGATTGCCGATGTGGGTATGTGTGAGGACACTATTGAAAGTGTGAAGTCTGTACAATCTGATGCCACTGAGAAAGAGGTGAATGAATAGAGAGAAAGCAAGGGTAGATTGGATGCGAATGGTTGTTGGGTCGAATTGTCAGAGCATCAACGATGGTTGTTACCCGATGCATATGTGCTTGCAGTGGTAACAATGGCCCATGGAATGGCTCACATTAGTGTGAAAGGAATCTGTAAGTTGTTGGCCCCAGTATGGCAGAATAGTGGTATCCCGAAATGCACAGAGAATTTAGTCAGGAACTGTATGGTGTGTTTGAAGTACAATCCCGGTAGGGGAACCCCAACTCCAGCTGGTCATTTTGCGCCTCCAACGTATCCGTTCGAGGTCTTGCAGCTCGATTTCATCCACATGGAGAGGTGCAACAATCTGAAATACGTGCTCGTTGTTGTTTGCGCCTTCTCCAGGTGGGTGGAAGCGTATCGCCTTAAAGACAACACTGCCTTGTCAACTGCCAAAGCCCTGGTCAAAGAATTCTTCCCTAGATTTGGCATGCCTAGAATTGTCTGGAGTGATAATGGAAGTGAATTCGTGGGACGAGTGATGAAGAGAGTGTGTGAGTGTCTAGGCATACACCAGAAGTTTCACGCTGCGAATCACCCCCAATCAGCGGGATTAGTAGAGTGCTACAACGGCACGTTAAAACTCAAACTAGCCAAGATCCAAGCCAGCACAGATCTTAAATGGCCTGACGCCCTGCCTTTAGCACTCCTGTCCACCAGAATGACTGTCCATTCCAGACTAGGACTTAGCCCTCACGAGATCGTGTTTGGCCGCCCAGCTAACATCTGGGGTGTGCCAAGACCCAAGAAACTAAGTGAAATAGAGCACCCTGTACTGCTTGACTATTTGCACGAATTGACAACTAAATTGCATGTTTTACACCATCAGGTCCACAGCTCCTCTCCACCGGCGTCTGACGATCCAGGCCACGCCATTGAACCTGGCTCCTGGGTCCTAGTCCGGAACTTCAGGCGAACCAAGAACGAGGAGCCTCGCTGGACCGGACCTTTCCAGGTCCTGCTAACTACCCGCTCTGCAGTACGTGTCCACGGGAAAAAACATTGGGTGCACGGTGCCCACTGTAAACGGGTCCCCGCTGCCCCTTCCATATGACCGGTGGGTCCGGGAGGGAATTGCTGACTCTGAGACCGAGTCCGTACCACGCTTTGCACTCTTCAGCCATGCACAATTGAAAAGAACTGGTACCGAGAAGGAGAGTGATCGTATTTTGCAAGGACTTGTGCCACCGTCAATGCAATTGGACACTACAGAACCTGAAACATTGTTTGAAGACCACACCGTGCCTGGGAAACAACGATATGATCTAAGGTCAAGAAACACGAACTAATAAAAGCAAGCTTGTGAGGCCCCCCCCCCCAGGAACTATTTTTGATTTTACAGCTCTCTCTTCCAGGGAACTTGCTCATTTTTGATTTTCGAACCGCCATCCGGTTCTGCTGCTAGGGTCGCGGTTGACAGTCTGGGGAGTGCAGCTGGGGACGTTTAGGTCAACGGTTCTGGTTGGTCTGAGGGAATTTCCCCGGACTAAACAGAAAGCACTCTTTGGCAGAATCAATCTCCCACCGCGGGCAGCAACTAGAGGATGGAGTTTCCAAGGGTAGAGAGACCTGCTAGACCCACGAACTTTAAAAAGAAAATACGCACTGTGATGGCCAGAAAGAGATTCTTGATAATATGTATTTTAACGCTGTGTAGCATGATGATGTTCTTGATTGGCTATACTTTATTCACATTTCAAGTTACCTTTGTAAATAGCACTCAGCCCACACCTCCTTCTACAGTTCCTCCACACTCCTTTTACCCTCTACCTGAACACGAGTCTGCCAGAAGACTAGAATTTGTAAATAATTCATTCATCCAGCTCCTACACCAGCACCAGTCTATAATGAACACCTCGAACTGTTGGATCTGTGGACTTATGCCGCACACCACAGATAAGGGCATCCCATACTTCGTCCTACCATTCAGCTACTATGGTTCTCTGTGGGCTTTCCAGACAATGTTCCTGTTTGCCATAGAACCATATCCCCCGCGTCCCACAGGGAGCAAATCCAGCAACAAGGCACTAGTGGCAGGAATAAGGAATATGAGCAGGGATATCGACACGTACCGAACGATTCCCAAAGATGAGTTTACCCCGTACAGTAGATGGAACATCACTCAGTATGGGATTTCCTTGAGTAAGAGCCAGAAAGCAAAGAAATCCTCCCCGGTTTGGATAGTGCCCCACCGAGGTCACCTATGTGTGCAAGGTATTGGCAGGGATCCCAAAGCACAGTTGGGGAAGAGCGTATGCACAGTAACATATGTGTTTGCCTCCCGAACTTCCCCTCCATTCTTAGCGGCTAAGGGTACATACTTCATCTGCCATGACAAAGCATACACATGGTTGCCCCCCGACTTCTCGGGCACATGTTTTATCTCGTTTCTGCTGCCACCCACCTACACGGCCGGGGCAGATTACCATCGGACAAGGACAGTTAGGGGTTCGTGAGTCAAGACGACACTGCGGGTCAAGAGTTTGGGGACTTTGCAAAGGGTTTTCTGCCGTTTTGGGGGCCTATGGTGAACAGCAGGAACATTCGCCAGTTAACGAGGGTAGTCAAATCCGCCGTGACCGAAACGGCCGGTGCCCTTAATAACTTGACAACTGAGCTTCAGTCGGACCGACTTATGACCCTTCAGAACCGGGTCGCCCTAGATGTCATACTTGCGGACCGTGGTGGTGTATGTAGGGTGATCCAATCCAGTTGCTGCATTTTCATCCCTGATAATGCTCCGACAGTGTACCAGGCCATCTCCAAACTGCACAAAATCTCTGATTCCCTTCATGTGGAAAAAGGGGATTGGTCCCTGCTAGGGTGCTTCTGGGAACTGATATATGCCTGGGGATGGAAAACTCTGATCTTCATTGGGATGATCTTAGCCATTCTGTTTATGTTCTGCCGGTCTGTGGTTCTGAAATTCTGGACCCTGCTGTAATACCGGTACCGAGGTCCAACACTCGTGTCACAAAATATCATCGTACCATGACGAATTTGGTATCGGCAGACCGGTAATGATTGGGACATCATCCCTATGCATTTGCGTTGTGATAGAGCGATGCCAACTCCTTTAAATCATGGTTTCCGTCCTGAACCCTCGGACTCCATTTTGTGAACGGCATCCATCTTATGGCTTGCCCTCATATAAGTCAATCGATTAAGGCCGAGTTTGATCCGAAAGGACACGTCCACCTTAGCTGACTTCCCCATGACCTGGCCAAACTGACTCCACCGCCTCCAGCCAAACCTGTTTGGGCAGCTCCTCGCCCAGTGGCCGAATAAGATAGCATCAATGCATAACATGCCATAAACCATTCACTACATACAGACCATGTTTTCTACACACATACACCTGTCCATGTTCCTTGTTTATGGCCAGTTTTACGACGAGGAGGTGCCCTGTTTTATTAGGGTTTCATCGATATCTGATTGTAATTCGGGGCCGGGCTGGGCCATCTATCACAAACTGGACATCTAAAATATGGGTTGGCCGACATGACTGTGCTTTTTGCTCTATTGTGGAAATATGTATATGACCGTATTGTAAACTCAAGAATTCTTGCCTGCAGCTGTTATTTCTGTATATAAGGAGAAGGCTGGTTCTGTAAAAACGAACAGTCTCCTGAGAACTTACGACCCGTGCTGTTGTAATTCTAGGACGCTTGTTACTTGGTTGCAGCCAATAAAACTCGATCTCTGACTTCACCTAGAAGACTCTTGGTTTCTGTGGTCCGGAACAGGGAGAACTCAGAGGTCTTCGGGTGTTATCCCCTGGCACCACCGGGTTCCTAAAAACCCGGCACCTCATGACTCCTAGAGGGCATCATCATGGTTCAACGTCGAAGGAGGGACAGTTGTCGACGTCGAGGCCATCGACATCGAGGGGCAAAGAACATGCTGGAGCCTCAGAGGAGGTCGCCGGTGCATTTCGTTCTCCCTCAAGATCTTCGTCACCTGAACTTAATATTGTACAGGTTTCACCGGAGGGCTCTCCAGAAGTTGGTGAATAACCTAGGTGGAAGAAAGCTACGTCTATCAGCAGTATTGGTTCAGATTATTCCCGTACCTACTCTCCTTCCCGCTTGTCAAAATCTCCAGTTCAGACGCCTCAGAGATCTCTACGAAGATCAAGGACACCCACTGTGGTATCTTCAAGAAGAGGAACTCCACCTAGATCACGCTCTCCACGTTCCCGTCGGAGACATTCAAGGGACAGATCTAGGTCTTTTCATTCTTCTTCAAGGAGGAGTCCTCGAAGTCTTCGCACTTGGTCTACCTCGTCTACCAGGTCCTCTAGGAGAGATTACTCTCCTACTTGTACTTCTACGCCTCCATCAAGAGTTTCACCTGTGGACGATCTTACTACCTTCAATGAGGTGTTATGTTGAGGAGCGAGCAAATTAAATATAACGATGTCGGTTCGTACTGTGTTCACCACGGTCATCTTTGAGACCCTACATCACCGTTCCTCAGCCAGAGCATTACTTCCACTTGTTCCTGGCATTATTGACCTTGCCACTCAGACTTTTCTAACTCCTGCAACAGTGGGGTCTTTGCCTTCACGAATAGACAAGAAATATAATGCCCCTGATCAGGATCCATTATTTCTTTGCTCAGAGCCGCCCCCAGATTCTATCATTGTGGCAGCGGCTAGGAAAACTCAGTCATCGATGTCTTCATCCTCCGCTCCTCCAGATAAAGACTGCAAAGTGATGGATTCCATGGCAGAAAATGTGCAACACATCGGCCTCTTTTATGAAGGTTTCCAGCGCCTCTGCTCTATTGGGAAGATACAACAGGTCCTTATGGGAATCCATGGGTCATTTTGTAGACAAGCTTCCTAAAGAAGATTAGCAAGATTTTCGAGAAATCTTACAGGAAGGAGGTCATGTCTCTAACCAAGTAATTAGCGCCTCAGCGGATGGGGCTGATTTAGCTGCTCATGGATACGCTCATGGCATCGTTTCAAGACGTGCTGCATGGCTACGATTGGCAGGCCTTAAACCTGAAGTACAGTGAAAGATCACTAATTTACCTTTTAATTGATCTTCTCTCTTCGGTCCTCATGCAGACGAGGAGATGAAAAAGATGAAAGTGGAACTGGACACAGTTAAGGCGGTAGGTCTGGAGAAGAAGAAAGACTTTCGTAAACATTTTCGTTCCAATGAGAAACGCCAGTTCTAACAAAAAAATCAATCGAACCAGTGGTCGTCGCAAGGTCAACAGCAGCAGCAAAGGTCTCATTTCCAACAAAGACGTCCAGGCAGGGGAAGAGGCAACAATAGACAGCAGGGCTCTACCTCAAAACAGCCAGCGAAACAATGAGCAGTTACTTCCTCTAAACGTGTTGTCCACACCGGTAGGAGGAAGTATTGTTGGTTTTCTGGAGGAGTGGCGCAAGATAACAAACGACAATTGGGTGCTAAATATTGTCGAAAATGTATATCTGCTACGTGGGAACTCGGTTCGTGTCATCCCATACTTCAAAAGGAGGTACGCAGTCTTCTGGTAAAAGAAGCCATAGAACGTGCCCCAATTCATCAGAGACGCCAGGGCATATACACTTGTTATTTCCTGGTCGAGAAAAAGGGTCCTTCTGTGGAGTACAGGCCTATTCTGGATCTTCGCATCTTAAACAGATACATACGAAAAGAAACGTTCCGGTTGCTAGCTCTACACCAGATCTTCCCCCATTTACATCAAGGAGACTGGATGTGCTCCATAGTTATTGTTATTTTTTGATTTGTAACGCGCCCAATCACCTACAGGTCTCTAGGCGCTCGGAAATCGATGGTACGAACAATAACTTAACAATACAGAAAAGACATCCACTAGCCTAGATAGCACTCATGGACCTTCTAAACAGCAATGTTTTTAGCACCTTTCTAAAGCGTAGGAGGTTCTCTTCCCTGCGCAGCGACTCAGGTAGTGTGTTCCATAACTGAGGAACTAACACAGAGAAGGCTCTCCCTCCCTTGGTTACAAGTTTGTACCGGGGACAGACCAATAATTGAGAATCTGAAGATCTAAGAGTTCTCATTGGACTGTACACCACCAAGCGGTCTTTGATGTAGACGGGTGCCAGACCGTAGATTGCCTTATGAGCTATACACAGATTCTTAAATTCCACTCGCTCTTTAATAGGGAGCCAGTGCAGGCTCTGTAACAGGGGAGATGCTTTGGATCGTCTTGGTAACCTAAAGATGAGACATGCAGCATCGTTCATGACAACCTGTAACCTATTTGTCAGGGTTTTCGGCAGGCCGAGGTAGAGGGCATTTCCGTAATCTATCCTCGAGATCACGGTGGCTGCGACGATAGAGCGCATCATGGATTGGGAGATAACGGAGACTAGCTTCCGTAGCTGTCGGATGATGTTGGTGCAGCTTCCCACCACGGAAGAGATCTGATTGACCATTGATAGGTCGCAATCTAGTTTGATCCCCAGGCTCTTTACATTCAGGCTAGGTTTTGGAGCCGGGCCTAACTCCGCGGGCCAATAGAGGTCGCACCATGGTGAGGTGGCAGATGGAATCACCAATACCTCGGTCTTGTCTGGATTGATTTTCAAGAGATTTTCCGTCATCCATTGGACCGTGTACCTCAAGATGTTCTGGGTTTGGAGTTGTGCGGCACTTGTGTTATCGACACTCAGCAACAGCTGCGTGTCGTCCGCATAGTTAAATACCGTACAGCCCATGCGCGCCAGAGAAGCAATCAGAGGTTGCAGGTAGAGGTTAAATAGAAGTGGGGACAGGGCCGAGCCCTGAGGCACCCCACATTCTAGCGTCCCCACCTCGGAGATTTCATCCCAAGTTGTATCCTTTGCAACCATCTGAGGGCCAGGCCTTTGATACCAAAATCACTCACTCTTTCCAGAAGCAGAGCATGGCTGACGGTATTGAACGCCGCTGAAAGGTCTAACAAAATCAGGGCGCTCGGTTTCTTACCGTCAGCCAGGCCTCTCAATTCATCCAGCACCGAGAGCATCACCAACTCGGTGCTGTGATGAGCTCGGAACCCTGCCTGTCGTTCATGAAGTAGGTGGTGAGACTCCAGGTACATGGACAAGGATTTTAATACATGTTGTTCCAGTATTTTTGAGAGGAATGGTAACTGAGAGATAGGCCTGTAGTTCTTTAGCACAGCGGGGTCTGCGCCTGGTTTCTTCAGCAGGGGTCTTACACGTGCTTCCTTAAGTTCAGCTGGTATATGCCCTGTCTCCAAAGATCTATTTAGGAGGGAGATAATACGTTCCTCCAATAAGGGACGGGCTACCTGAAAGACTCTAGGTGGACACGGGTCCGCTGGAGATCCGGATTTGATTCTACCCATCAGCTGTTCCAGACTCAGTGTGTCAATCTCTTTTGCAGGACGCTTATTTCCACATTCCAGTGTCCAGGAAACATCGAAAGTTTCTCCGCTTTAAAATGGCTCGACATCATTATCAGTTTCGAGTTCTGCCATTTGGACTCAAGTCAGCACCAAGAACGTTTTCAATGTGCATGGCAGTGGTGGCGGCTTTTCTGTGCAAACGAGGAATTTTCATTTACCCATACCTCGACGACTGGCTTCTGAAGAGTTCCACTCCATCTCTGCCTAAGTCGCATCTGTCTTCCAGTCTTCACATCCTGAACAATCAGGGTCTGCGAGTCAATTTCAAGAAATCGATTCTCAACCCTACTCAGAGCATTCACTACCTGGGATCGTCGCTGGACACCGTGGAAGGAAACATGTGTCCTTCGGAGGAGAGGTTCATATCTATCAAGAAGAAGTCTCAGGAGCTTCTTCAGACTCTCCTCCCTACGGTCAGGCAAGTGTCCTCTCTCCTGGGATCCATGGCCTCGTGCATCTTCATTGTCCCCAATGCTCGATTGCAAATGCGTCCTCTTCAGCAGGCTCTGGAGGATCAGTGGGCACAGGCTTCAGGGAAGTGGGAGGATCGAATTGCACTTCCCCAGTCTGCCAAGGACTCTATCCGGTGGTGGACAAAGAGATTGAATCTACTGCAAGGGGTTCCCTTTCACCAAGAGGCTCCAACACCAACTTTCATGACAGACGCCTCACTGCAGGGCTGGGGTGCCCATATGGATCACCTCCAAGTGCAAGGTCGGTGGTCGGACACAGAGAAAGGTTACCATATCAAATTCCTGGAACTGAGAGCGGTCCAGCTAGCTCTCAAATCCTTCTTCCCGTCTCTGAGATCCAACTCTCTCTTAGTTCAGACAGACAACACCACATCAATGTTTTATCTGAACAAGCAGGGAGACACCAGATCCAGAATTCTGTCCCAAGAGGCGCAAGCAATTTGGAAGTGGTTACTGCAAGACATCTGACAATCAAGGCAGTCCATGTCCCGGGTGCCCTAAATGTTCAGGCGGACTTCCTCAGCAGAGAGTTTGTAGAGGCGCATGACTGGGTGCTCAACAACGACGTCGCTCAAGGCATTTTTCAACGCTGGGGTTTCCCAGACATAGACTTGTTCGCAGACGCAACAAACGCAAAATGCCCCGTCTATGCATCCAGGTTTCCCCAACCAGGTTCAAGCGGAAATGCGCTACTGGTAAACTGTTCCCAGAACTTGCTCTGTGCCTTTCCCCCACTGCCTCTCCTTCCAGTGGTGATTACCAAATTTTACAAGACCAACTCCAGGATGATACTGATAGCTCCGGAGTGGCCGCGCCAGTGGTGGTACCCAGACCTTCTACAGCTCTCCGAAGCCCAGAGGTTACCTTGCCATCCAGACCTGCTGTCCAAGAGCCAAGGGAGAGTATTCCATCCCATCCTTTCTTCGCTGCGGCTGACAGCATGACTCCTGAAGTCTTGCAATATGGGCACTTAGACTTGCCAGATGACTGTATGAACATTCTCAAGGAAGCTAAAAAACCTTCCATTAGAGTTTCCTATGCTTTAAAATGGAAGCGTTTCTACATCTGGTGTTTAAATAACGGACATGACCAAGTCTCAGGACAGGAACAGGCCATACTGCCATATCTGGCTACGTCGGCCTGCAATTTTCCTCCATCAAGGTACACTTAGCATCCATCACAGCGTACAGAAAATCTCCTACACAGGGTTCCTTTTTTAAGATGCCTGTGGTGAAGAATTTTTTAGAAGGAGTAAAAAAGGTGTATCCACCAGTTCGAGCACCTTCTCCCCCGTGGGAGCTCAATGTGGTCTTGACCAACCTGACGGGAACACCTTTTGAACCAATACATAAGTCTTCTTTGCAGCACTTATCTTGGAAAGTGGCCTTCTTGATCGCAATTACCTCCGTTCGTAAAGTAAGCGAATTGCAAGCTCTGTGCTGTAAGGAACTCTACACAGTATTTCATGCAAATAGGGTGGTTCTTAGAACTCATCCTGGTTTTCTGCCAAAGGTGGTCTCAGAGTTCCACATCAATCAGGGGATCACGTTACCCACTTTCTTTCCCAATCCCTCTACGCCCTCTGAAAGGGCCTTACATTCTTTAGACCTTAAGAGGGTGTTGAAGTTCTATTTAGATAAAACTAAAGGTATTAGAATGCCGTACAGGTTATTTGTCAATTATGGTCCTATAAGGTAGGGAGGTGGTGGCAGCGTCCCCCGATCCGCTGTTGCAACGAAGGTAAAGCTACTGACTGCTTGCTTGTCCTGACTGCGAGGGCTGCGAGGAGTTAGGAAGGAGAACGACACGCGAGGCATTTTAATAGTTTAATATCGTGAATTAATGGTGATTTTAAATATTTGTTGGAATTGATTTTAAGAATCCACAAATGCTATTTACAACTGCCTAAATTCCTAATACTCTCCCCCGCATTGTCTGGCTCGATATTGAAGCCTGTCCGCCCCTGTCCGACTCGGCAATTATTGCCGTAGAGAGGAGGGCGGCCAGGTAAGAACCAGGCATAACTATTCACACTTCCGCTAGAGCGGAGGTCAGCGCTCTAGTTGTCACCGCCCTCAGGGCTATTTAGATTGGTCAGACCACGGAGCCGCTGTGGTAGGGAGGTGGTGGCAGCGTCCCCCGATCCGCTGTTGCAACGAAGGTAAAGCTACTGACTGCTTGCTTGTCCTGACTGCGAGGGCTGCGAGGAGTTAGGAAGGAGAACGACACGCGAGGCATTTTAATAGTTTAATATCGTGAATTAATGGTGATTTTAAATATTTGTTGGAATTGATTTTAAGAATCCACAAATGCTATTTAAAACAGCCCAAATTCCTAATACTCTCCCCCGCATTGTCTGGCTCGATATTGAAGCCTGTCCGCCCCGGTCCGACTCAGCAATTATTGCCGTAGAGCGAAGGGCAGCCAGGTAAGAACCAGGCATAACTATTCACACTTCCGCTAGAGCGGAGGTCAGCGCTCTAGTTGTCACCGCCCTCAGGGCTATTTAGCAACGCCCTCCCAACAAGCGCGCAGCGGTTGCGCGCAGGGAGCGCCTTCGAGCGCGCCTAAGAAGCGGCGAAGAAAAGCCCGTCTGCGCCCGTATGGGACAGGACGGGACAAGGGATATGGCGCGGATCTCTGGATCACTCAATACACAGGTTAGCCCCACTTTATGTTACCCCAGAGAAACGCTTCTCAGCTTAAACACGACCCCTACTGAGATATGCATACGAGATACTTGGCCTAACTTTGAAGGCCCCTTCTCCTGTGCTAACTGCCACTTTCAGGCTACAAACATATGCCTAACTAGAGATATCCCCACTGATGTGCGCTCTATAGCTGTGACGAAACAGTTTGCTCGGACCCCTCCCCTAACTGGAGCTGATAGTGCAGACAATATTAATCATGCTGCCAGGAAAGGACCCCCAGGACTTAAATGTTTTTATTGAATATATGTTCGCTACCCAAACACTACCAACAATTGTGGGATCTTATTAACTCCGAATTGCCAGATATTTGTTTTCTTACAGAAACATGGCTTAAACCTCATACCATCCCTACAATCATGTTAGCGATCCCTGCCGGATATAAGATTCTACACCTAGATCGTCTGATTAAAATTGGAGGTGGTGTGGCTGTTGTCTATAAAGATAACTTAAAGGTTTCAATACTTGACCAGTGTAGCAACAACCAGATGGAAATAATGATTTTTAGACTCTCCTCTTCCCCCAAATCACAGTGGAAAGGGGCATTATTATATCGCCCCCCTGGTTCTTGTCTGGATTTCTCCTTAAATCTCATGGAACTACTAGCCCCATATTTTAGAGCCAATGAAGATTTTATTCTCCTTGGAGATTTTAATATTCATGTAGATGTATCAAATAATCCCGACACCATATCTTTACTTGGTGATCTATCCAGTTTAGGACTCAAAATTCAAAATAATGGCTCAACACATATAGGCGGTCATACATTAGATCTAATTCTAACCAACTGCCCTAAAATAATATGTTGTTCACCCACTCCTATTCATTGGTCAGATCATTATTTATTATCCTTTCAATTACTTGGCTCACACTCACGATCCCAAAAACCTCTTCCACCTATATGGAAAAGAAAATGGTACAAAATAACACCAGAAGCACTACAGCAAATATGGAAAGAACCTATCTTTCTTGAAGAGGATAATATTGAAGTAGGATTGGCCAAGTTTAATAAAGCACTATTAGAGGCCATTGATCAAATTGCTCCACTAGAATTGCATAAACAACGTGCTAAGCCAAAGACAGAAATATGGTATACAGAGGAACTAAGAGCTGAAAAACAAAAATTCAGGAGTTTGGAGAAAAAATGGAGAAAAACTCACACTCCTATGAGCAAAACTCTTTATCTAGAAGCTCATTCCAACTACCTTAAAAACATAAAAAAAGCTCGGAGGCATAAACTTGACTCACAAATTACAGAGGCAGGAAATTCCACTAGGGAACTTTTTAAAGTCCTACAATCCTTTGTTAAACCTACAGCTTGTGAGAGCCCAGATGATTTTAACCAAAACTTATGTGATGAGATCTCGATGTTTTTTGAGAAAAAGATAGACCTAATCTATGAAAAAAATACTAAAACACCATACAATAATAGAGATATCATAGATAGTCCTAGAGATGAATCCACCAATAATGGAACATGTAGACCTACTCTGACTTCAGTTCCAGAGATCAGTCTCACTGAAGTAGACACGCTACCTAATTTAATTAAATCTGGATCACCGACTGATCTATTACCGGCCATGATGATTGCTCCACTGGGCAGCATTCTGGCTCCAAGCCTTGGAGCATTGATCAATATTTCCCTCAAGGAAGGAAGGATTTCTAATGACTGGAAAATGGCAGTTGTGAACCCAATTCGCAAAAACACCGCGCTACCATGGTCAGACCTTAATAACCTGCGTCCCATATCCCTCCTACCCTACATCAGTAAGATGACGGAGAGACACGTTAATACTCATCTCTCTAAATTCATCGAGGCAGCGGACGGTCTGGACCCTTCTCAATCTGGGTTCAGGCCAAATCATAGCACAGAATCAGCTCTCCTCTCCGTGACCAATACCATCCGAATGGCACAGGATAGAGGAGGCTCTATGATTCTGGTGCTATTAGATTTGTCCGCTGCCTTCGACACGGTGTCTCATGACACCTTGATCAGTCGTCTGGAGGGAATAGGAGTGCAGGGAACTGCTCTATCATGGTTGAAAAGTTTCATCTCCGACCGATCCCAAAATGTTCGCCTGGGCTCCCACTATTCCACCTCTAGGGAGCTCACCAAGGGGGTTCCACAGGGCTCGTGCCTAAGCCCCACATTATTCAATGTGTATGTGGCCCCCCTGGCGAAGGTTGCAAGGAAATTTGGGTTCACACCAATATCCTATGCAGACGACACCCAGCTGCTGTTCCCATTCCAAAACATGACTTCTGCAGTAAGGAATTCCTTTGCTGCTGGAATGAGAGCCATAGCTGGATGGATGACCTCCAATTGCCTACAATGTAATGTGGGCAAGACGGAGGTCATGCTCTTTGGAAATGCCCCACTCCTTTGGTCACCTGAGTGGTGGCCTCCAGAACTGGGTACAGCTCCTTGCCCCAAGGAAAGTGTAAAAAATCTGGGTGTCAAGCTAGATCAATCACTGGTGCTAAAAGATCATGCCACACAGGTCACGGGAACCTGCATGAGAGTCATTGGCTTACTCAGAAGGGTTTTTCCTTACTTAGCAGACTATCATCGGAGAACATTAGTACAGACCTTAGTTATGAGTAGGCTTGACTACTGCAACGGATTGCTTATATCCGCTAATGCAGAACAGCTGAAGAGACTACAGGTTGTTCAAAATACCGCCGCCAGATCGATCCTTAATGTTCCTGTTAGATCCCCCTCATATCCCCTACTAAACAAGCTACACTGGCTTCCTATACGTCAGAGAGTACAATTTAAGATATGTTGTACTATCCACAAATGCTTGTACGGAACTGGCCCTAGGTATCTGACTGAAATCTTTCAACCCTATCAACCAGGGAGAACCTTAAGATCTGAAAATCAAGCTCTGATACAGATCCCTAGGATCAAAAGAGAAAGACAAGGAGGCCGAGCCCTTGCATTTAGAGGTCCTACTTTATGGAATTCATTACCCCTCTTTTTAAGACAAAATTCCAATCTTGCTACTTTTAGAAAATGTCTGAAGACGCACTTGTTTCCTACCCAGCAATCCTAGATATGTCACACAAACTCTCTGTCTGAAATATAACCCAACTTGATAATGAAATATAACCTAATAGATGGAAAGGAGGAGGGTCTATGTTGAATGTGGGTAGACTTTTTTGATATAAATATTGGAAAGAGAATGAATATAATGTTGATATGTACCATGCATACATATGCATACTGCTAAGTCAATATAGCACATGATACAACAAGACTAAAACTTGCAGAATGTACTGGTGTATTTTTGGTGTGATCTCTCCAAAATTATGTACATGTTACCTATTCATGACTGTGTAGTAGTGATGATAGATGCAAATGTGTCAAGATAAAGCGAGATATATGCTTTCTTTTACTAATAACGATATACTCATCTCTCTATACAGGGGATGCTCAACACTAGAGTAGAATCTCAACTGAGAAAGATACATTGTATTTAGGATGTTTTGAACCTTTCTTGCTGTTCTTCCACGTAAACCTCCCCCCTTCCGTGGAGGTAACTGTTCAAGAAAAGGATGTTTTTTAAAAAATTTTAAAGTTAACAAATATTCGCTGATCAGTCTTTCCCTTGCAATAGGCTACTGTGTCTTTTCTCTGTTCTCCCTGGTCTCCAGGGAAACACGTAGAAGGAATGCCCTTTGAGGTAATGTCAAATGGGATTATATGTACACGCTTGGCTATGCAGGAAATTGATGGGAATATTTTGTCTTTTATTTGCTCTTTCAGCCCTGAAGAAACTCCTTGGTAGGGAGTGAAACGCGTTGGCTGATCTCACTACAAATTTTATTGATGTGCCCTTTCTTGCTGAACAAAGATAAATAAAGAACATTTCTCTACTTATTATATTTGGACTCTCATTTTGGTGCGCCCCCTTGAGTATCTAAAAACTGTTTAACTGATCTGGAGAGCACAGCGACGCCAAACAGCAGCTGGTGTCGGGGTTGGCAGCACAATATCAAACTGACTTGATCATAGACCCATTGGCACTGGAGTTTAGGTGCGGCAATTTAAGGTCCGCTGCTGCTTTTTCGTACAAATACCTAACTGCTACCTGGACCAGCAAGCACTAACAACCAACCAATAATAGAAAGACAACAAACATGTCCAAATTCGACGACAAACGCGAGGAAATGGCACAGGACCTATTCGGGAAAGACTCTCGTACGAATTCCAACATACCAAATGCGCCAGAAACCGGAGGATTGAAGGCACTGTTCCAAAAATTGGAAAGATTGAGGAGACAAGAACTATCACGATGGTGGGATGGCGTAACCTTGCAACAATACATCCACCAGAAAAAAGTACCAAGAGGGTTACGCATCCTAATCTTTCCTACATTTGAGGACCTGAGTGAGGATTTACTAAAGGACTGGGAAACCAATTTGGAAGGTGCTTCATGTGTAATGATGCAAATTCCAATTAAACATGCTGAAGAGAAGGGGGCTAAACTTTTGGTAGAAATAGAAAATGTAGTAAAAGAAATTGAGGCCTGTGAAAACCGGGATTTAGTTGAAAAAAATTACGAGATCTTGAAAAAAGTAATTGACAACCACCAAATGTATCTAAAGGATAAGAAACTAAGAAAGATAAAGAGGGATGATAAAGACTATCGCGATGGTCGTATATACACCTTTGCGAAAAAATTTGACAACATAAATACAGATGACACTACAAGAAAACGAACGAGGGAGGAAAGTGAGGAGTTAAGATCCGTGAGTACTACCTCTCTGTCCTCACTAGATAGTGTATCCTCTGCAACAGCCCCAGGTGGACTCCCTTTAGAAGCAGGCCCCTCCACTTTCCAAAAGGAAATGGAGAAACTAAGAATAAGTGGGAATCAGGCCAGAAAAATACAACAGCAAAAAAGACAAGGAGAGGTGGCAGGAGGTTCCAAAGGTCCAACAAGAGAAGAGGGGGAGGAGCAAGTGAGGAGATCAGAGAGAGGGAAGAACAAACCAAAAGAACAAGCGAAGCAATAGATGTTACTGAAAAAGATAACGACAGGGAAATGAATAATCAGTCAGAATTGAGAATTGTCAACTTGTCAGATAGATGTTTGGACCCTGATGAAAAGAAATTGTTGTGTAAAGGTTTGGGATTTTGTCCTACACAAGATGGTGATTTTTCAGATGTACATGTAGATCTGTTCAAATTTACACGTCAACTAAAATTAAAAGAATTTTTTTGCAACAAACCTATGTGTAACTCAATACCTGGGGATTTGGGTTTTGAAGTAGAACCTGTGAACATGTCTATCGCTGAGATAAAGGGCCTACAATGTCTAACCTCATTAAATGAGGAATTGGAAATAGACTTAGACACCATTCGCTCTGAATGTAGGATTACAGAAAATATGTCTGATGATAGTGGATTACATCCCAAATCCAAGTTTCTCCCTAATGTATACCATCGAAACATCGACTTATTCAACGAGCGAGTGTCTGCCGGTCTATACAAACTTGAGAGGGAAAGTATGGCACAAAGATCCAAAGACTCCAACCTTACCAAAGGGGAGAGAGATGCCCTTAAGAGACTACGGGAAGACCCTAACATAGTAATTAAGGAGGCCGATAAAGGGGGAAACATTGTTGTTATGAATAGAAGGGACTACACACACGAGATTAAGAGACAGTTGGCTGATAAAGACTGCTATGAGCAGGTGACACATAATCCCATTGGGCCACTAACTATCGAAATCAACTCCAAACTGCTAGAGTGGAAAGATATGGGACTACTCAGTGATCAGGAATATCGATACCTACTAGTTTCCAACCCCAGATCTCCCTGTATATATATCCTCCCCAAAATACACAAAGGTGGGCCATTCCCGCCAGGCCGTCCCATCATTTCGGGAATAGGCTCACCTACTGAGAAATTATCAGAATATATAGACCTGAAACTTAACAAACATGTCTTGAACCTACCGTCTTTTATCCAAGATAGTAAAGACATCTTGAACAAATTACAAGATTTTGAATGGTCAAATGATCTCTTTTTTGTAACATTAGATGTTACAAGTCTATACACTTCCATCCAACATGATATTGGCCTCAAAGCTAGTGAATTCTATCTGGATAGAGAAGGGGCGGACTTGCTCTTTAAGAACCAAATGGTCCTAGAAATGATGGAACTGGTACTGACAAAAAACTATTTCCTGTTTGATGATATGTGGTACCACCAAAAGAGGGGTACTGCGATGGGGACCAAATTTGCACCATCGTATGCCTGTCTCTTTATGGGACATTTTGAAAGGGAACATGCATGGAACCAGAGTGCCTCCCCCTGGACCAATAACATCGTGTTCTGGGGGAGGTACATCGACGATATCATCTGTCTCTGGTCCGGATCTGAGGTTGATCTTATAGACTATTTTGATTACCTAAATAAGAACTATATGAACGTGAAACTTACGATGGATTATAGCAGAGAGAGCATAAACTTTTTGGATCTGAAGTTCTATATTAAGAACAACAAAATCCAAAGTACCCTTTTTCGCAAGGACACTGCTTGCAATGCGGTTTTGCATGCAAGTAGTGCTCATGCCAGTTCCACAATTAAGAATATACCATTTGGAGAAATGGTACGCCTTAAGCGGAATTGCACCGAAACAGAATTTTTTGACATCAATCTTCAAGCACTTAAGAGTCGCTTTGAAGCTAGGGGATACAGTAAAGAGGTCATCCATAGAGCAGAGAGCAGGACACGCAAGATCCCTAGGGACGAAACTCTTAGAATTAAATCACGTAAGAAATTCAAAACAAGTACAGATGTCAGATTCATAACAAAATATACCAGGCATAACAACAGCATATTCAAAATCCTAAAAAATAACTGGCACCTTTTAAAAGAGGTCCCAGGACTACAACTACACGTGAGAAACAATCCTTCAGTGACATATCGCAGAGGTAGAACACTACGCAACCAACTATGCCCTAGCTATCTCAAATCGAACAAAGATACAAATACCAACTGGCTGCCACAGAAACCGAAAGGCTTTTTCACATGCAGGGATTGTAATATCTGTGAATATGGCAGAGACAAAACCAAACAATTTACATTCAATGGCTCACCAAAGTTTGAAATTCTATCCTTTATAAACTGTGCGACTACTTTTGTAGTATATATTTTGGGCTGCAACTGCGGATTAATATACGTAGGCAGCTCAAAACGCAACCTCAGGATAAGAATCCAAGAACACAGGAGAGCAATTTTGAACAAAGATGCTAGATACGCCCACACAAAACATTTTTGGGAAAAACATAGTGGGAAACCTGATTTTTGGTTCCACGGTTTGGAACATGTACAACTGCCCCTAAGAGGAGGTAATCGGGAGGTACTTCTCAGACAGCGGGAGGCCCGATGGATATGTAAACTACAAAGCATAAAATACGGTATGAACTTGGACAATGAAATGTACCACTTCCTATGAAGAAATGATAAGTTGTATTGCTTAGAATCAATACTTTGCCAAAACTGTGTTAAGAACTGTGTAAAGCTCTGAGTCAATACTGTATCAAAACTGTACAATCCATTTATCCTTGAAAAACTAGTCTTGTCTAACAGGAGTACCAACAATGTAATAAGAATGTGTCAACGATGTGATCAGATATGAATTCAAAATAGACACATCCTCCTCCCCTTCTTTACATTCTCCCACATATAACAGTACTAAGTGCTACTAACTAAATATTCTGCTCCCCTAATGCCATCTTCCCACTTATTTTTAAAATCTGGACAATACAAAAATATGAATATAAAAACAAATATTGCGAAGCTCAACACTCAGTTTGCCTAAACTTAGAATGTACCCCTATGTTTTTGGAGACAGCCCCAGGCATAATGACCCACCCATCCAACATGCCTAAAAGCGAACTACGGGCGTAGACTGGCGAAAGTTCCAGATAGAGAACCAACACAACCATTATGTATTGAAATAACTTCGAGAATATACAACTTAAACCCGATAAAAGGGCTTACTATAGGGCAGCTATCCGTTCCAAGATGGCGCCCGCGAAATACGCGAGTTGCATATAAAGGCGATCGATATACGAGTACACAAAAGAAAGGTTTTGTTACCCAGGACTATGCACCACTTAGGAACCTTTTTTGGGTACAGCCCAACACAGAATTGTGATTACAAGGCCAGACCAATTAGGAAGACAGCATGATGGACAACATTAATGCTTTTTCCATAAATAGCGATAAAGTACACAGAAAGGAGTGTATTTTTCTCATAGACACAGGATTGCACGCAGGGCCCGCCGAACAGTACTTCTGACGCGCTATCCTATTAACGTCATGTAAAATTGACTAGTCCAAGATGGCGCCCGGGAAACAAGTCTAGCCAATGCAACTACGAGTTGCAATTGGCTTCTATACTTGATCAAATACCAAATAAACATATGTAAGGACTTGGAATTCGGGATTACAACATAACTGAGGGGCCAATTGACACCGGCTCGTCACTATGACACCAGGCAAACTGGTTTGTCAACGCGATCGGTAATTTGAGCATTTTGTGCATACCGAGCGCTAAAATACACAGAAACGAGGTTACGTTTCTTATGAAAACTAAACTGTATACAAGACTTAATAAAATGCATGTATCACGCGCTATTCTACTAACGTCATGCAACTTTGACTAGTCCAAGATGGCGCCCGGGAAACAAGTCTAGTCAATGTAACTACGAGTTACAATTAGCTTCTAACCTTGATTAAATATTAAATAAACATTAGAAAGGACTTGGAATTTAGGATTACGACATTACTGAGGGGCCAATTGACATCGGCTCGGTACTATGACACCAGGTAAACTGATTTGTGATCGCGATCGGTAATTTGAGCATTCTGTGCATACCGTGCGCTAAAACACATAGAAACGAGGTCACGTTTCTTATGAAAACTAAACTGTATACAAGACTCAATAAAATGCATATATCATGCGCTACACTAGCAATGCTATGCAATTTTGACTAGTCTAAGATGGCGCCCGCAAACACGCTTTGTGTTATAACCAACCACAGGAGCCGAAAACAAATAGACCAATGGGCTTACTCCTATCTGTATTTAAGGCAGTTCCAATGTATGGCGAATTCAGCCTGGAACCAGCCATGCCGAGACGCCGAAACTGACGACGGTCATCACAGGTGAGAGACAGGGATAGGAGCCTAGCAAATACATGTACTGGGGTTGTTTGGGAGTCAATATCTCAGGGATATGAGAGAAATGGTAGCACTAATATACTTTTGTTACATTATTAAGTAACTATTTGCTACTTCTTGTACAAACCTCATGGTCTCCTCTCTTTAATTTGAGATTATCTTACTATCTTAACTGCCCACACAGAAGGCTATTACAGAATGTATAACTATTCTAACTGTTCAAATAGAAGGCTATTTCCCCTAACTCATGGAGAAATTTGTTATGATGTTTAGAATAGTGATGGCTCTTTTAGCCTATATAGCAGGGATCCTGTTTAGGAGCATGGGTTGAGAGCTATCACCGTTCTGGGACATTCTGTTATTGGGCAAGATGTCCCTTGGCATCGACCATATGTGACATCAGGTCGGACTAATAGTCTGCAATAAGAATAGGATACAATGCTAGGGGCTTGAGAGGCATGTAGATACACCCTCTCCTGATTTTTCTGCAATAAAAGTTTCTCCTTTTGTGAAGTTGTATTATCTAGACTCTGGATTACTGGGTCGGGGAGACCCAACAACAAAAACGTGAACATACAGCAGTCTGTAGATGTAGCAATACATGAGGGATTGGGAGCCGAATTTTGAACATATTTACTTTTCCTCCTCCCGTCTAGCACTGTACCCACCTAAAACAAATACAACCAGGGACGGGTAGCCTTTTGAAACACCAGAACCACTTTTTTTGGACAAGACCAACAAAATCCACGACATAAAGAAAAGAAAAGGGAAGAGAGATACTCCAAAGACCTTCAAAGGTATGCATAACAGGAAGATATATAAGACACCGCAGGCGTAACACAATAATATAGATTTGATGTAAAACAATGTCTCTTTTATTGATTAGAGATAGGCTGAAAAAAGAAACGACCGAAAAAATACCAGTGCGACAACAGAGGGATCTTACAAAAGACAACTTACCGAAAATACTCGCAGCGGTAAGAACAATAGCCCTGTTAGCACACTCTTCACTGTTAAACAATTTGTGGCCATTACTATTATTACCCTCTCCTCTCCTTGCCCCTCTGATAATGAAATATAACCCAACTTGATAATGAAATATAACCTAATAGATGGAAAGGAGGAGGGTCTATGTTGAATGTGGGTAGACTTTTTTGATATAAATATTGGAAAGAGAATGAATATAATGTTGATATGTACCATGCATACATATGCATACTGCTAAGTCAATATAGCACATGATACAACAAGACTAAAACTTGCAGAATGTACTGGTGTATTTTTGGTGTGATCTCTCCAAAATTATGTACATGTTACCTATTCATGACTGTGTAGTAGTGATGATAGATGCAAATGTGTCAAGATAAAGCGAGATATATGCTTTCTTTTACTAATAACGATATACTCATCTCTCTATACAGGGGATGCTCAACACTAGAGTAGAATCTCAACTGAGAAAGATACATTGTATTTAGGATGTTTTGAACCTTTCTTGCTGTTCTTCCACGTAAACCTCCCCCCTTCCGTGGAGGTAACTGTTCAAGAAAAGGATGTTTTTTAAAATTTTTTAAAGTTAACAAATATTCGCTGATCAGTCTTTCCCTTGCAATAGGCTACTGTGTCTTTTCTCTGTTCTCCCTGGTCTCCAGGGAAACACGTAGAAGGAATGCCCTTTGAGGTAATGTCAAATGGGATTATATGTACACGCTTGGCTATGCAGGAAATTGATGGGAATATTTTGTCTTTTATTTGCTCTTTCAGCCCTGAAGAAACTCCTTGGTAGGGAGTGAAACGCGTTGGCTGATCTCACTACAAATTTTATTGATGTGCCCTTTCTTGCTGAACAAAGATAAATAAAGAACATTTCTCTACTTATTATATTTGGACTCTCATTTTGGTGCGCCCCCTTGAGTATCTAAAAACTGTTTAACTGATCTGGAGAGCACAGCGACGCCAAACAGCAGCTGGTGTCGGGGTTGGCAGCACAATATCAAACTGACTTGATCATAGACCCATTGGCACTGGAGTTTAGGTGCGGCAATTTAAGGTCCGCTGCTGCTTTTTCGTACAAAAACTCTCTGTCCTTACTTATCTTCGGAACAACATAGCGCGGAGATATCTCCTTGGAGATCGAATTCCTGCGCTCTATAAGATATATAAATAAATAAATAATACTGGTTTGGCACCCTCTAAGCGGTCCATCTCAAGATGGATAGTTTCCTGTATTTCCTTGGCCTACCAGTTAGCTAATAAAGTTCTTCGAGGAAGGCCTAAAGCGCATTCAACTACGGCTCTCCTCAGAAATGTTCCCATAGCGGAAATTTGGAAAGCAGCCACATGGCGGTCTGTTCATACCTTTTCTCGTCCTAAACTGCTTAGATTCAGATACTCAGGCAGATGCTCAAGTAGGTCAAGCATCTCTGAGGAATCTGTTTGGTTGATTATTGGTACCTATTACTTTAAGATTGGTTTTATTACTAGTGCTACATTGCTAGTCCACGAAGTGTGGGGTATGGGCTTGCTATTCTATTCACTGCTTATGACTATTGATGAGTATCCCCTGGAAGAGAAGGATAAGTTACTTACCTGTAATCCTGGTTCTCTTCCAGGGGTATACTCATCAAAGTCATAAGCACCCCGCCCGCCTGCCCGTTCTAGCAATGTTTAGTACTGGTTTTAATTGGTTTTTTATACGCCTTTACAAAAAGAACTGACCTAACTGTCACCTGTGGTGAATTCTGGGAGCATAGGGCTCTCTGAGATTCTTAAAGGCAAAGTACCTAGATTCTTGGAAGTCTTAAAGGCGAGGTGCCAGTTTTCTTTTCTGTCTCAAGACAGTAATTCCTATGCAGCCTATGGGCCAAACTGCCTTCAAATACAACACAAAGCGGCGCGTTTTCACAGTGGTGCCGGGAGGGGGCGGGACGTGATGTGACAAGTGTGAAATACCAGCTTGCTTCACCTACAATAGGTACAGTCCAGCAGTAGCAGAGCAAGCTTTCTGCATGTAGAACAAGTACAACCTGGCAGGAGCAGTGCAATCTTCCTTCACCTAGAACAGGTATAGCCTGGCAGCAGTGCAAGCTTCCTTCACCTAGAACAGGAACAGAGGTGTTTGGAAGCCACGCTTACCTTTCTCCCCCACTCTGCAAATGCGACTGCTACGTTATAGTTATAAATTAGCATTAAAAAAACTTTGCAATTCACTGAAAACAACATAGGTTTCAGACATGTTATAGTTGGAAATTAGCATTTAAAAAACCATTGAAATTCACTGAAAAACCATAGGTTTCAGGCATGTTATAGTTAGAAATTAGCATTTAAAAAACATTGAAATTCACAGAAAAAAATATAGGTTTCAGGCACGTTATAGTTAGACAGTTCACTCGTACAAAACCAGAGAAATTCTGGCGTTATAGTTAGTTCAGCTAACTATAACTCGCGCCCCCGCAATGCACTGCTGATGATGTCACAAATTACATCATTCATGACATGGTCAGTGACATCACTGATGACATCTCAAATGACATTACTGATGACATCATCCACGTGATAATCTGATGCATCTCCTCAGACCCTAATATAACCTTTTTACACACCGACTCTAAAATACAGACTACCATTCTCGAAACCATAGACACACCAGTACCAATTACTACATGCCCACTCACTGATTCTATGTCAGGACTGGAGGCTCCGATTATGCTGTTAAGGACACGGAGATGAGGATTATGCTATTCTTTCTTCACTTTAACTAACAATTTTTCTCCACAGCAGCGAAAAAATCAAACAACAATATTCTTTCAATGGAATATTCAGAAAACACAGTTCAAACAGGTTCCAAACGCCTTAAACGGACTACAAATCCCATGAGTCCACCAGAAATACCAGATCACAGTTTTTTCTTCATGTCTGTATGCACTAGAAAGGTCCATCATATAAGCTGTCCCTCCTCTTTCTTCGCTGCTCCGCAGCAACAGATAAGTCTCTTTCTTGTTCTGTATGTCTCTGTGTTTTTTCGAACTTATTGTTATTGAAATGTCCATTATGATTTCGGTGATGTTGTGGCGGGTCTTTGCCTCGCCTTTCGGGGATGCTGGTAGATTTTGGGGAGTTTTTCTTTTTTTTCTTTTCAGATCCCCCTGCCGCAGGAGCTCTGCTCCTTTCGCGGCTGCCCAGTGAGTGCAGCTCTTTTCAGGGCTGTTAGGGGGAGCTCTCGGCTCTCGCTGGTCTCCGCGGCGCGTCTCCTCAGAACGAACGAGGCACGTCGTGAGAAACACTGAGGTTCCGTAATTCTGAAACCGTTTTATAAAGTCGTCGTATCGTGACGATTTTGGTAACAGCAGACCGCAAATGACGAGTGCAGCAAGTACGAGTGTTTTCGTCATGTTCGATTGATGGATTCACCATGTGGAGAAGTGTGGCTCAATGGTTAGAGCAGCAGACCCTGATGCAGAGGTCTAGCCCGGGACCAGGGTTCAATTCCCCGCCTCGGGGGATCTTGGGCTCAAAAATTCCACAGAGCTGATAATTCTCGCCTCGGTGCCTATTCTAATCATAGAGTCTCACTCTGCAACTCTGGGCAATAGCTTGCTTAATCTCCACAACGGCCCCCACAACGCTAAGGATGCCTGGCCTTCACCCTGGGGGTGCCCAGGAGTGGACGCCTCACAGGGAAAGCCAGGACGGGTTCCACAGTGGTATTCGTACAAGCGCCTTGAGACCATTGCGGGTGAGTAGAGCCCTATACAAGTATCAATTTACATTTACAATTTACATATGTATTCATAGATTTTGTTCTGAACCTTCGGGTTCCATTTTGTGTACGGCAGCCATTTTGTGGTTACCCTCACATAGGCCGATGACTACGGCCGAGCGAGTCTTTGGGACACGTACACCTTTAGCTGACTTTTAGATGACCTGAGCAAACTGACTTCATTGCCCGAAGCTAACCTCGTTGAGCCAGTTCCTTGTTCGGCAGCTGGTCAAGATAGAGATCAAAGAGCAGGACATTGCTGAGTTTATGGTACACGCACACACCCTTCCATCTTTCTTCTCATCTGTTTCTGTTCCTTCTTTTATGGCCTATTTATGATTTGCGTTTGTGGTCTTTTATTATGGGTTCGTCCGGGATGTCCGAGCAAGAATGTTGGGTTTTCCCGTATAATTGATGGTGGGATGGACAACTGAAAAGTGGGCTTGTCGTTATGCGATATCTTTTGCAATGTCACTTGTGATTGGATAGTTTGTAAATAATTGTTGTTTGTCAGGAATGTGATTTTTGGCATAAAAGACGATGTCTCGCAATACGAAAATTGAGCAGTCTCTGGCGAACCACCCGTGTCGTGGTTCGTAGACTTCTGTTCCTGGTTGCAGCCAATAAATTTGATCTTTGACGTCACCGAGAAGTATCCCGTGTCTCTGTATTCTAAGACAGGTGAACCCGAAGACTTTGGGCGTGCCCCTGGCGCCGCTGGGTTCTAAAACCCGGTTGTTCAGTTGGCACCCAACGTAGGGCTCGACTTCAGCGGTACCGGTCCAAGCCTGAAGATCGTGAGGAGCTTCGAGAGAAAATTCTGGAGGAAGGCCTACCACTTCATCTACCCCTGTATGTCGTCATGGTCCGAAAGTCTTTGCTGCGAGGTTCCCCGCTTTCTGACGGCTACGAAGGACTGCTGCCCTGACTGTCGCCCTGTCTTGGACCCTTTGACGATTTGTAGAGCGAGACGATAGACGGGTCTTCTGGTGACGTGATCGATACCTCAGTTAAGTATGAATGGAGCGTCTCCCAGTCCTTAGTTTTTGGGTATCTTCGGTATCTTTGATTTGGTACTTGCAAGCGCCAAAGCCGAGGGACTCGTGTATTTGCGAGACTATCGAATTTGATAATCCCTTGAAGTTTGAAGCTAGACTAGTGAGCGAAGATGCTTGGCCTTAGCAGACTTGGAAAGATATTTTGTTGTGGTTGTAATATGGATTCCCGATTGCAGGATTTGTGTCCGATACCTCCGGTTGGAACTCCGACCTATGAGCTCTATTTGAAACATTGCGTGGGCCCCATCACGTATAAGGAAGTATGGATTAGATACACTAGGAAGGATGGTGTCCTAAAGTGGCCCCAATATGGTAGTTATGACACAGAGATTTTAGATAATCTTGAAGTTAAACTCTTTAAGAAGAAAGCCCGGCCGGCGATGTTTGACTCTTTCCGCCTCTGGCAAAAGGAAGCCAAACAGAGAGAAATTAAATTAGCGAAGAGAAATAAAAGAGAGAAGGGTATCTCGATAATGCAGGTTGCTATACAGTTTAAAGATAATGAAGAAGAACAAGCGAGTGAGCAGTTGCACAGGCAACGTAAAATGGTGATTGATAAATGTTATCCAGCTTTGCCACCTCTTCAGCAAGGTGCAACGAAGGACCTTGAGAAAGATCCTTTGATGTCACATTTGTTGAGTTCGCCACCCCCTTATGTGCAGAGTGCTACAGCACCTCCACAACCTTTAGTTGCGCAACCTCCAGTTGCTTTGCCTCCTGTTATTGTACAGCCGCCAGCTCCTCTTCAGTTTGCTCCTATTCCTCTGGTGCAGCCTTCTCAAGGGCCGCCGACTTTGCTACCTGCTCCGCCTCCAATTCCTACGACTTTGTCTCCTGTGTTGTCTACTTCTTCTGATACTCCTTCTGAAACTACTTCTACGTATACTTTGTCTCAGCCTATTTTTTCTCCTGTTCTTATGTCAGCTTCTCCTTCTGGTCGACAGAGAATGACTGATACTGTTACTGGTCTTTTGTCTCCTTTCTTTGGGTCATTGAATATGACCCCTGCTTCAGCGCGTAAACAAATGCATAGCCAAATGCCTGGTCCCGAAGAGCGGGCAGTATTGGATCATTTAGCGCGTAAATGGGTTACTAATTCTTCCAGATATACTTTAGAGTCTGTTATGGATGTCTTCCGGCAATGGGAAGCTCCGAAGCAGAGGTATGTTGTCGACATGATGTGCACTTTCCTTCGTGAAGAATGGGAAGATGGTGATTTGGGACAGACTCCGTCTGAATTGTTCTGTGTACAGTCTGAGTTTGCGAAGGGAACGATAGTGGGTCTCAATGTTGAAAGAGCAGTTGCGACATTGTTATAGTTTAGGAGTGAGTCTCCTTCTCAGCCGTTGTTTGAGCCTGATCCTTCTGTTAGGAGAAAAGTGCGACAATATCCAATGAGAGAGGTTCCTCCAGTGTGGAAAGATGCAGTTCAGGCTGACGCAGTTGCGTGTATTCAAGCTGTACCAGCTCATTTTCAGCGTGTTTGGGTACATGTTCTGTGGAAGTGAGCTAAGGTTTTGGCCCTTAAACAGACTTTACCTGATCCCGTAAAAATCCTACAGGGTACTATAAGGAATTATCACAAACAGCAGACTCATGTACTATGAATCTAGCCGATATAGACATGTTGTTTGGAAATGTGGTTCCGCAGCCTTTATGGGGAATGATTCGTCATGCGGATCATGCGCAAGAGTTAGGTGATATGTGGGATAATATTAGTGCCGCAGATGGTCGACAAGGTGGTGGTGCTAAACCTGAGCCTTTAGTTGCAGAACTTCCTGGTAGAATCATTACTTATATGAAGACTTTGATGCCTGCTATGCGAGTAAACTGGGATAAATTGTCTGCATGCAAGCAGAAGAAAGACGAAAGTGTGTCTGATTTCTTCACTAGGTTTGAAGAGACGTTTATCGACCATAGTGGTCAAGACATGAGTACGGAAGGTGGTCAACGGTTGTTCGTAAATAAGTTTGTGCATAACTTGCTTCCCGAGTTATGTACTAAGTTGAAGGATTCAGAGAGTTCATGGGCTGTTTCTTCGTCGGCGCAGATATTGGCTACTGCACAATATTATGAGAATAGGGATAAGGATGAGAAAGATAAAGCGGACAAGAAGATTAAAGAGTTGAAGACGAAGGTTCTTTTGCAGCAAGCGTATCCGCCTCGTAATAATCAGCGTGATTATCAGCAACCTCAGCAGTTTCATAGAAACTCGCAAAGGTTCGAGTCTTCTCAACCGCGTTTTCCTGTAGGCCCTAATCAGTGTGCGTATTGTAAAGAAGAGGGTCATTTCAAGAATAGTTGTCCCGTTGTGTTACAGCGCACGAATGGTGGTTTTGGTGTGAGAGGTCGAGGTGTTCAGCAAGCTCCTAGAGGTAGGGGACGTGGTGTGTTCCCCCAGAATGCACGTTCTTTGCCTCCACAGAATTCGATGAATAGTTTTGATCAGCAGAATGGTGCGTCTGGTAGGACGACTCCGTACTATGCTGACGACTACTATGCCGAAGGTGAGAATATGGACTGTAACGATTGCTAGGACAGCCATAGACAAAGAGAGGGAGTTGTTTCAGTTCCAGTAGATCCGAGTGGACCTTATGTTGAAGTGATTACATCAGGTGTGTCAGAGCCTTTTCTGTTGGATACTGGTGCTGCGAAGAGTTCTATTATGCACTCTAAACTCCCTGGCGCACCTTTGTCTGGCTTAACGAATGTTTCAGTAGGTTTTTCTGGCGCCCCAGTTCGTAATCCGATTTCTAGTAGTCCTTTGTCTCTTTCTGTTGGACCTTGTGAATTTGAAGCACCCCTCATTCTGACGACAGGTTGTGGTGGGAATTTTTTGGGATTAGATTTGTTGAAAAGATTGTATGCGACGCTACATTGTTCTCCTTCCGGAGTACAGATTACATTGGGAAAGAGAGTGATCTCTCCGATGTATTTGTCTAAAGATCGACTTCCAGCGGAATTGTCTTCTCTTCCTGATACTCTTTGGGCCACTGGTCCTAATGATGTGGGTCTTTTGGAGATTCCGCCATATGTTGTGACGCTGAAAGCGAATGCTAGATTGCCACGTATTCCTCAATATCGGATTTCTAGTGATGGTGAAAGAGCACTTCTAGCGATCAACTATGACAAGGCTCTGGGCGGGGGCAGTACAATACTTCCGCCAATTTCACCAACTTCTATCCGACGAGGGGACAGAAGTTCCGTGGCCGTGGAGGATACCGGACCAAAGCAGGCGGACCTGCAACCGGCTGTAAGTCTGATACCTCATTCTCAGGTCTCTATTGAGGGTCAGCTAGAGTTGTTTCAGGAAGCCTGGCGGGCAATCACATCCGATGCCTGGGTTTTGCAAACAATCCGGGGGTTTCACATTGAGTTTTACGATACCCCGTACCAACAAGGGCTTCCTCTGCCTATCTCATTCTCAGAGGCAAACGCCAGTCTGGTAGACGAGGAGGTCTCTGAGCTGCTGCTCAAAGGGGCCATCTGTCGGTCGGTTGTGCACACCCGGGGGTTTTTGAGCAATATCTTCCTCATGGAGAAGACCGACGGAGGGCGGCGCCCGGTGATCAACTTGAAAGAGTTCAACGGATGGTTGGTGTACACCAGCATTTCAAAATGGAAGGGATGCATCTTCTCCGGGATGTGCTCCTGCCAGGAGACTGGATGGCGAGGTTGGATCTCAAGGACACGTACCTGGTGATTCCTATCCATCCACCTCATCGCAGCTTTCTGCAGTTCCGATGGCGGCGGCAGATTTATGAGTTCACCGTCCTTCCATTCGGGCTGTCTTCAGCACCCTGGTGCTTCTCAAAGGTCCTCCATCCGGCAGTGGAGTTCCTGCGGGGCCGGGGAATCCAGATGCTCATTTAATTAGACGACAACCTTCTGATGGCTCAGTCACCTCAGACTTTGTCCGCTCAGGTGCGGCAGACGATATCGCTTTTACAGGATCTGGGGTTTGTTATCAACGGGGACAAATCAGTTCTCTCCCCGATTCAATTCATTGTTTTCCTAGGCATTGTGGTGGACTCGGTCAACGAATCCTTGAGCCTTCCCCCGCGCAAGATGACCAGGATCCGTCATCTCCTGCGTCAAACTGTGGGCAGGACTCACATTTCCCTCCGGCAGATTGCCCGAGTGGTAGGGCTGTTGACGTCATCCATTCAGGCAATCCTCCCCGGACCCCTGCACTATCGAGCACTACAACGTTTGAAGGTGCACCATCTCCGAAAGGGATTGTCTTACGACCAGTTGGTTCCCTTATCTGCTGAGGTCAAGGAAGAAATGTTGTGGTGGCTCACCCACATTAACGTCTGGAATGGCAGGGCCATCTTTGGGACAGCCCCCGACATCGTCATAGAATCAGATGCCAGCAGGTCAGGCTGCCGTGATTTCTCTACTGGAGGCGCTTGGTCGTTGGACGAGCAGGAGCTGCACATCAATTGCCTAGAGTTGTTAGCAGGCTCTTTTGCGGTCCGATGCTGGACCAGGGACAGGATTCGCTTGTGCGTCTTGTTGAGGATGGACAACGTGTCCGCGGTGCGTTATATCAACCACCTGGGGGGCTCTCGGTCCAAAGCTCTGGCGGATTTGGCGAAGGAATTCTGGGGGTTCTGTTTGGCCCATCACATGTCGGTGATGGCGGAATACTTGCCGGGTCGAGCCAATCAGGTTGCGGACTGGCATTCCCGGTACCTGAAGGATTCCAGTCAGTGGAAGCTGGATGTCCGGGTTTTTCTGTGGTTGTCCAGCCTCTGGGGCCCTTTTTCAGTGGATCTATTCGTGTCGCGCTTGGACCACCAACTCCCAAGGTTCTACAGTTGGAGGCCGGATCCGCTGGCACAAGCGACGGATGCTTTTCTGCAGGACTTGGGTCAGGAGAAAGGTTATGCGTTTCCACTGTTCTCCATTATTGTCCACCTGGCGGCTCAAGTTCGTCGCCAGAAGGCGGAAGTGGTGTGCGTTACACCACTTTGGAGGTACCAAGTGTGGTTTCCATTTCTTCTGGAACTTTCTTGGGATTCTCCAATCCTACTCCCCCTATTTCCTCTTCTTCTTCAGAATCCGGAGGGAGACCCGCATCACCTGGTGGTTCAGGGATCCCTCCTTCTCATGACACGGCGCCTTTCGGTGACGTTGGTCGCTCCCAGGTCTTTCAGGACCAGCTGAATCTCTTTTATCTAAAGCATGGGCACCCAGCACCTCAAAACGTTATCGGTCCGCCTGGACGAAATGGCTACGTTGGTGTCTTCACGGGACTTGGATCCTGTGGTCGCAGGAATTGTTCCCATCTTGAATTTCTTGGCTGAATTGGCAACAAACAGTCGAGCGTACCGCACTATCAACAATATGCGTTCCGCTATTTTGGCGGGTCATGAACCGGTTGATGGCACTCCGGTTGGAGAACATCCCTTCGTGTGCCGGCTTTTGAGAGATATACATTTGTCCTTGCCCCCCCCCGGAACCGAGGTACTCAGTCCTGTGGGATGTGAATGTTGTTCTCAATTTATTCTTGTCCTGGCAGTCTAACAGGTATCTCTCCTTGAAGGAGTTGTTGGCTAAACTGGCCATGCTGTTGTGTCTGGTTTCTTGTTGTAGGGTGTTGGACAAGCGCGCTCTTGATGTTTCGGCACGTGTCTTTTCCCCGGAAGGGATGACCTTTACGATTGGTTGATGGACGAAGTCTGCTTCTAGGACGGTCCCCTATCCGACTTTTTCGGAAATGCCCAAACTCTGTGTGGTGCAGTGTCTCAAGGCTTATGAGGACTTAACTCTAGATCTCCGCCATCCAGGCAAACAACAGCTCTTGATTGCTTTAAAGAAATCGCACAAGGCTGTCTCTTCCCCCACCATTGCAAGGTGGGTGCGTTGGGTCATGCAGGAGGAAGGTATTGACACAAAAAAGTTTGGAGCTCATTCTGCCAGGGGTGCCATGGCATCGAAGGCTTATTCTCTTGGTGCTCGCGTGGAAGATCTTATGCGAGCTGCAGATTGGTCCTCAGAGTCCACTTTTAAGCGGTTCTACTTTAAACCAGTGGTGGATGTTGCACATTTGGTGGTGAGTAAGCTTTAAACTAGCATAATCGGAGCCTCCGGGCCTAACATAGAATCGAAATTTGCCTAGCTATGTAACGGTAAGTTTCAAATCTATTAAGGACACGGATGCAAGGATTATCCCTCCCCTCGGCACTGTGTGTGAACCCAACCGTATGGCGGTAAGTAAGCGATTTTCTGTTAAACTGTTATGTGGATGCCACTGCTTGCCTACCAGTTTCATTGTCGGATGAATTTGGATCTCTCAGGAGCTTTACACCGATATCTTGTGTTTTAGGTCATGATGGTGCCAAACAAGATCAGTGACTTCAAGGCGTTCGCGCGAAGAAAGAGAAAGGACAGCTTATGTGATGGACCTTTCTAGTGCATACAGACATGGAGAAAGGACTGTGATCTGGTGTTTCTGGTGAACTCATGGGATTTGTAGTCCTTTCAAGGCGTTTGAAACCTGTTTGAACTGTGTTTTCTGAATATTTCATGGAAAGAATATTGTTGTTTGATTTTTTCGCTGCTGTGGAGAAAAATTGTTAATTAAAGTGAAGAAAGAATAGCATAATCCTCACCTCCGTGTCCTTAATAGAATTGAAACTTACCGTTACATAGCTAGGCAAATTTCGATTCCTAGGTCAACACACACATCCACTCACTTACCTATACAGTCACTCATAAATGCAGTCACTCATCAATACAGCCACTATCATATGTACTCATACACCGATACAGACACTCACACACCGCCACTCACTCATAGAGTTACTCAAACAGCTAGTCAGTAATGCAAAGACTTAATCACACTCTCATTTACTCATCTACTCAGTTATAGCCACACCTCCTCACTTATTTATACAGATACTAAAACATACTTACTCTCATATACAATCACTGACACAAGCACACACTCATCCATACAGATACTCTCTCAATTACTCACTCTCGCATATAATCATTTATATACTCCAACGCTCAAATATACTGGCTTTCACATATGTAGTTACTCACACATGTACAACTAAGACATCCATTAACTCATCAACACAGCTATACACACATACTCACCCACCTATACAGCCCTTCACTGATGCACTCTTGAACCCATTCACCCAGTGAATCAGCCACTCACACATTTATGCACAGTCACAGCCCCCCACCCACCCACACAGACACTCAGGCACCCATACAGATACTCAGACAACCAAACAATAGCCCATATAGACACTCATGTAGCTACTCACCAACCCATGTGTCCGCTTTCACACCAAATAAAAAACTGATACAGACACTTACACAGTTGTCTCACTAACCCATGTATTCAGTAAGAAACACGTAATCAGTCACATATACAAGCAGTCACATTT
The DNA here is from genome assembly GCF_964263255.1 of Lissotriton vulgaris. NCBI lineage: Eukaryota > Metazoa > Chordata > Amphibia > Caudata > Salamandridae > Lissotriton > Lissotriton vulgaris. The sequence continues at coordinate 266,481,378 of NC_141686.1, forward strand.
CTACTAAATCATCCATTCACACACTCATACACCCACTCATTCTTCAATACACTGTGGCATATATATAAAACATATTTACACTTTATAGAAACACACAGTCACTAGATGATGTCATCATTGATGTCATCAGCGATGTAATTTGCGATGTCAGTGATGTCACTGACCATGCCATGAATGATGTAATATGTGACATCATCAGCAGTGCATTGCGAGGGCGCGAGTTATAGTTAGCTGAACTAACTATAACGCTGGAATTTCTCTGGTTTTGTACGAGTGAGGTGTCCATCTAACTATATTGTGCCAGAAACCTATGGTTTTTTCAGTGAATATATATATATATATATCTTCTTGACGAAGGAGTGATTGATTTCATGTTAGCGCGGTTCCTTTGATGCGCACCAGGGACCCTCTCACCAAGCGGCTGTGGAGAACATTGAAGAGAACTGAGTGGTTGCCGAGGAGTCAGAGATATTCCACAGCCCGCTATTGCTCACTTGAGGTGATGCAAGCAGCTGGTGTCATCAAGCACGGACGGGGCAGAGAGACGCTGACACCCGATCTGTGTCTTCAGGTCTGCTACTTCGGGAGCGAGGGCAGAGAGAGTTTTAGGTTAAAAGCAGCAACATATGGGGGCGTGGCTAGCGGCCGAACATGGCGGCAGCATAGAGGACTAGCTCCGGCAGGAAAGCGGCCTCTCCAACTATCCGCACATTAATCCGTGGCTAAATCTCACCTCAGACGGAGGCACCGAACGCCCGAGACCGGGCGGAACTGGCAGCAAGTACCCGGACAAAAATCGAGGGCCGGATGACAGAGCTATCGTCGAGTGCTGAATCGATCGAAGCACAGGCCTACCTCCGGGGAGTCCAGTGGCGAGTGAAGCCGACCGGAAGTGCAGTCTGATCGGCTGCCCCAGACCGGAAGTGATCGGTACTGAAGAAACACCCCGCGCAACGACCAGCGAGCAGGGTCCCTGTCTAGGGACGGAACATTTGCCATAACTGAAAGTGGCTCGTTGAAGGAGGTGCCCGAGAATCCTCAGGAATACCAAAGAAATACTATTCTGCCGGGAAGGCACTGACCATCTGCTCCGTTAAGACCATCGGGGCGTTTCCCCCATTGCTGCGGGAGCTTCTTTTTGGACTAGACTGAGAGCCGTAGCGGCGGTTGCTCCTGGTGCTCCCTCGCTCCGAAGAACTGTATAATTTCCGTGACCGAACTATGGCCGGGAAGGGTGTTAAAGGCGGTACGACTCAGACCCGTATCGAACGATACACTAACGACAAAACCGCTTCCCCTCCAGCGGATGGAAGGCACTCCTCCACGAAAACAGGCGAAACTGTGGGGACAAAGAAGGCGACGCTGGATGATGTTATGAAGGCTCTCACACAGGTTCAGACGACGGTGGGTTCCATCTTGACCGAAATCACCCTCGTCCGAGCGGATGTTCACAAGATGTCCGAGAAAGTAGGTTCATTGGAACTGGTTACGAAATCGCTGGTTGAGGATGTATCGGAACTACAGACGGCCATGGAGGCGGTAATGGCGGAAAACAAAATCTTAAAGGATAAGCTGGACGACCAAGAAGGACGCTCCAGACGAAATAATGTACGTATTCTTGGTGTTCCGGAGTCGGAGGGCACGAGAGCGATGGATCTATACGTGGAAGACCTCATTAAAACACACCTTCAACCTAAAGGACTGTCGGCCTTCTTTTCAGTCGAGAGGGCACACAGAGTCCCGGGAGGTCAGCCTAAGCCAGGGGCCTCGCCCAGGCCGATCCTAGCGAGAATGTTCAATTACCGCGACCGGGACGTCATCCTTCAAGCGGCACGGGTCTCACCACCAGTGAAAATACTGAACTCTACAGTGGCGTTCTTCCGGGATTACACGGCGGAGGTGGCCAGGCGGCGAAAAACTTTCCTGGACATTAAAAAGGAACTCAGGAAACGAGAACTTCCATATTCTATGATCTTTCCGGCCAAGCTCCGGGTGGTGGCGGAGAACAGGACCTGGTTTTTCGACAACCCTGAGACTGCGCGAGACTGGCTGGACGGCTGGCGTCCTGCCTCCCACTCTCGCCGCCCTGGACGGACTAAAAGTGGCCAACATCCGAACGACCGGGACGACGCTGGAGACGCTGATATGAACAGTGGCAGAAGCTCGCCAGTTAGAGACAGTGTCGACGCGAACCAGGAGGTAGACTTATGAACACTCGACAGGTATGAGACATTATTGTTTGGGACTGCGGCTGGAACCGCCATGGACACTGGGCCGAGGGCCTCTGCAGAGGGTATGAGGGGTCGCTAATTCCGGAGTACTCCTCACCCCAACGAGCAAGTAACTGTGTGTTTTCCTTGGGGTGGGTCTAAGCACTCTGCTAAATTGGGGTGGCGGGCAGTTTTGAGTCCGTGTAGCAGGGAAGCAGGGCGGGCGGGAGTTCGGGGAACGGGGGGGTTTCGATGGTTTATTAGTTTGTATTGTTTGGCTCTACTGATCATCTGGATGTTACTCGTAGTCACACGTGGCCGCATTCCATACACCGGGTGTACCACTGCTGATCTTCTAGCACTACAAAGACTCCAACATGCGATTAGTTACACGTGGAGGGGAAGGCCTCCATCGACCACAGTTCCGTCCTATCCCATGGAATCCCAATTTACATACACGTCCACACGATGGCGGACCACCCACGACCTAATAACATCACAACTGACACTGGGATAGGGCCTGTGCCGCCGCTACAAATAATGTCATGGAATGTCAGAGGGTTGGGGGACAAAGTAAAGAGGGGACTGGTTCTGCAGTGTATCAGGAGATTGAACTGCGACATCGCCCTGCTTCAGGAAACACACTTGGTGGGTGCAGCTACCAGAGCTTTAGACAGAAGAGGTTACCACATGGTTGTACATTCGGATTTTACTTCAGGGTCCCGAGGGACGGGTGTTTGGGTGAGAAAAACATCTTGCTTCATACAACAATCCACAAAAACGGACAAACATGGCCGCTTTGCGGCAGTGTGTGGGCAATGGGAAGGTGTGCCCATTAATGTGGTGTCTGTATACATCCCGCCAGCGCTACATTCATCGGCACTTCCGGACCTGGGCAAATTTCTTCTAGAACTCCCGGATGGGGACCTGATGGTGGGCGGAGACTTCAATGCACTGGCCAATACTGACCAGGATAGATTCCCGGTTCGCACCCTCACCACTGGCCCACTTCCTGACTACTTCCTTACACTGGGGGGTGGCAGACTCACGATTACTGACGTGCAGATTAGGCCTCGGGGTATATCAGATCATTCCCCCCTGACTGCCACACTGTCCTGCACAGCAGCGGCGCGCAAGCGAATCTACCCCATCTACCCTGGTTATCTTAACTCCCTCCGGTTCGAAAAACCCTGAAAACAACCACTAAGCATTACTTCCAAGAAAACGCCGGCTCGGTATCTTCCCCGACGACACTGTGGGAAGCGTATAAGATGGTGTTGCGAGGCCAGGCGATCGCGGCCATAACCGACCATAAACGCAAGCAGAAACAGGAACTAATAGAGCTAGCACTGAAGTTGGAACAGGCAAACGCGGCCCATATGGCCGTACCGTCGGACGACACTCGACACGCATTGCACCTCTGCCAGCAGCGACATGACGACCTTCTTAAACGACGGACGTTAGAGAATATAGAGACAACGGCGCATAGGATTTATGATGTAGGCGATAAGGCCAACAAACTATTGGCCTGGCTAGACAGGAAACAAGGCGGCAGCAGGCACATTTTGCAATTGCAGGACCCGGAAGGGACGTGCCACACAAGCCCCTCCAAAATTGTTGACCTCCTAGCGGATCACTTTCAGGCAGTCTATACCCCAGGGGTGGTGGTCACGGCAGAGGCGGCAGAGCTAGCTCTCCAAGATGTAGAAGTAGAGACGCTGTCGCCAGAGGCGGTGACTGAGCTGGAAGCGGACCTCACGGTGGAAGAACTCCGTGTGGCGATAGGTGCACTGCATACAGGTAAAGCGTTGGGCCCTAACGGGATACCGATCGAATGGTTTCAAGCAATGATGGATACCTTGGGCCTACCGTTGTTGGCCATGTTCAAGGACTGCCGAGGAGCCGGGACACTGCCTTTGGACCAGCGTTTAGCGACTATAGTGGCTATCCCGAAACCGGGCAAGCCTCCCGCGGACTGCACGTCGTATCGCCCGATCTCGCTCCTCAATGCAGAGGCGAAGATTTTGGCGAAACTGATTGCAAATAGGCTGACCCCGCACCTATCCCAACTGATCCACCCGGACCAATCGGGCTTCATGCCACATAGGAGCACGGCGCTAAATCTCCGTAGGGTGCATGGCGCATTGGCTCGAGCACATTTGCTGAAGGAGCCGGCGGCCATTTTGTCGCTGGACGCCAGAATGGCTTTCGATATGGTAGAGTGGCAATACCTGTTTGCAGTTCTGACCCGGATGGGCTTTGGACCACAATTTTTATCATGGGTTAGGCTCCTCTACACGGACCCGGTAGCCCATGTGGCGGCCAATAGCCACATCTCCCGAGCGATTCCTCTGGCGCGTGGGACTCGCCAGGGTTGCCCCTTGTCCCCGCTATTATTCGCGCTAGTCCTTGAACCACTCGCTATTGTTATTAGGAGCACACCGCTGCTGAAAGGTATTAAATGGACTGATGCCTGGGAAGACAGAGTATCCCTGTATGCTGATGATATGTTGGTCTATTTATCTGACCCCGAGTCGAGTGTCCCGATATTGTTGGCACTTTGTGATAAACATGGCTCGACCTCCGGATATACCATTAACTGGACAAAGTCGGTCCTTTACGTCCTGAAAGGCCCTATACCAATCCTTCCTGAACAGTGTCCTCTAGTGTTGACAGATGTCTCCTTTAAATACTTGGGCATACATGTCACCGGTGACACGAGCGTGTTCCATGATCGGAACCTGGCGCCCCCCCTCCTTCGCCTGAAAGCAGATGCCCGACACTGGACGGCCCTGCCACTCACGCTATTAGGGCGCGCTGCCTTATTTAAAATGATGGCACTACCGCGCCTCCTGTATAATCTGGAGAACACCCCAGATGTGATTCCGCTCTCCTACTTTCGTAAAGTCACCGCAGTGGTGACTACCCTGTTGGGGGGTGAACATCCACCGAGAATTGCCCACGTCAAACTTAACCGCGGATGGTATGATGGGGGAATAGCACTACCGAATGTACAACTTTACTACTGGGCATCCCAACTTAAAGTGATTAATCAATGGATCCACGTGCCACACAATGACCCGGCATATTTGGCTGATAGGGCCCAATTGGGAACGCATAGTCTGTTGGCCCCGTTATACAACCCGAGTCTTCTTAAGGGACTGATTGGCCCAACCAAGCATACAGTTACTTTATGGTACAGGGCGCTCACACGGCTAAAGTGGAAGGGGGTCATTACGAAGCTGACTTCACTTTGGGACACTAAAAAATTGGGCTGCCTTAGGTCCAGCAAGGGGTTCACCCAGTGGGATAACATAGGCATTTCAACAGTGGGAGATCTTTGGACGTCCACAGGGGTACTTCCCTTTTCACAACTGCAACAACAATACGCACTGGGCCCCACTGAAACCTATAGGTACATCCAGATAAGGCATGCTTTGCTGGCAGTACTAGAACCGGGGTCCACCGTCCCAGAGTCCTCACCCCTAGAAGATCGGCTTCTTACAGACTTTCTGCAAACACGTGCCACTTCACTCACATACCGCAAACTGTTGAACAATCTCCCGGATCCCTTGCAGAGTTTACGAGAGAAATGGGAAAATGAGTTAGGAGCTATGGACGAGACGGATTGGAATGCTGCTATGGCGTCACCAAGGGAGGCGGGGATATCGGCCAGGTTTAGGCTCATACAATTAAAAATACTACATAGAGTATATTGCACAAGGACTACCCTACATAAAATACATAGGGCTGAAACCCCACACTGTCTCAGGGGGTGTGGGGAAGACGGTACATTATTGCATACACTGTGGGATTGCCCGTCCATAAGGAGGTATTGGCAACAGGTCATGAGGAGAATCTCCCAGGCTCTTGACACTTCCCTTACACCGGAGCCACGCCTCTGCCTGCTGAATATTTGGGAGGGAACTGACCTTAATCTTAGACAACAGCAGTGGGTTACTATCGGGACAATGGTGGCCAAGCGCGACGTGGCACAAAGGTTGGGGGTGGCGGAGGTACCCACGTTAGCATTGTGGTGCAGAACTATGGACAAATTGATGCTAACTGAAAGAACTGTGTATAAAATGAGAGCTAACCCAAAGAAATGGAACAAGGTGTGGGAGGCATGGAATAGATACAGGGGAGACATATGTGAACCGCTGCCGGAGGACGAAGACGAAGACTCGGAGGATGAGGAGAAACTGGTCGATTGAATCGGGGGGGAATTCTGGGGATGGACGGGGAATGTTCCTTTGCTAACAGGGATTTAGACTTGTTCGGTGCTTGAGGGGGGAAGGGTATCTACCTGGGTAATTGGGATCGGCACACTTCACTGACACTGTTTCCTATTTTGTGACTATACACCACAGATGAGCCATCGAGTTTTGTTCTGTTCAACTTTCTACACAAAAACAAAAAATGGACTAGAAAAAGTAAGATTTCATAAATTCAATTATTGTATCCTGATTGCATTTCACATCATTTCCATCGATCGCTGCCGGACCGGAGGGTTGTCGGCTGAATAGCTGTGTGGCAGTACAAACTATTGCATTACCATATGAAGTATATGACTGACCAGATGTTCTGATGTTATTTTGATGGCAATTGTCAATAAAAATCTTACACCAAAAAAAAAAAAAAAAAAAGCAGCAACATATGTTTTAATTTTGTGAAGCCCCACCAGACTGTAATTGGATTGCCAGCACATGGTATTCTGGGACTGGTAGTCCCCTACACTAAAACGAACAAAGACAATCCCCTGCAGGTGAGCCCACCACCACTAGGAGGGAGGAGCTTGAATAAATTCATGAGTGGGTGCAATCACTGCTTACGGACTGCGGCATTTGAAAAAGGCACAAGCCGAAACCGGTCATGCCTAATGTTCCTAAAATAAAGTACCTGCTGAAACCCCGCGATGTCTCTGGTAATCTTCTTGACGAAGGGGTGGAAATTTTACTGACATAAAACCATAGAAATTCCAACGTTATAGTTAGTTGGACTCACTATAACTTGCGCGCCTGCAATGCACTGACGTCACATATTACATCACTCATGAAATCGTCAGTGACATCACTCATGACATCACTGATGACACCAGCCAGTGAATGTGTGTCTTTCTGAAAAATCAATATGTTTTATATATGTATTTGTAAAGGTTGATGGAAGAATAAATGGTTAAATAAGTGTGTAAATGGATGTTTTAAAAAAAAAAAATTTGGTTAACTGCCTTATTAAGTGTATCTTAGTGAATACATATATTAGCGAGTAACTTTTAAATATTGAAATATATGTATCAGTGTTTCACTTTGTGTATAAGTGGCTGCATGGGTTGGTGACTGACTCACTGTTTGTATGTGTTTTTAAGACAGCATATGTGGATAAAGTGACAAAGGTCCAAGAATTCCAAGGCTTAAGCAACGCTTGAATAAGCTGTGATTTTTGTTGAAAGGAGACACACTCGAAGCTCTGGACCTCTTGGGCTTCATGTAGCAAAGCAAGTTTTAAGGAAAAGTGAGTGTGTACTCCAAGGAGGATCTCAGGAATTTTTCAGAATTAATATTCGTTCCCAGGAGTTGTAATACAAAGGACAGAGCTGTTTTCCCCCGCCGGGATTCGACCCGAGGACCTCCCTGACGCTGAAGGACTTGGAGCAGGACTTGAAGAGGGCATTAGCCAAACGATAGAACTGTGTTCCTGAGAAATTGTATTCTTTGAAAATTCTGGACATTGATATTATTTGGATATTTAAATATTCGACGTCAGAAAAAGTAAAACTAGCCTTGAGAAAGCCCCGGTGCAAATCGCCATGAGGGGGCGAAACACGTGTCGGCTGTTCATGTTCTATGCAAAACAATAAAGCTACCTTTCTGCAACGAAAAACAGCTCTGTCCTTTGTATTACAACTCCTGGGAACGAATATTAATTCTGAAAAATTCCTGAGATCCTCCTTGGAGTACACACTCACTTTTCCTTAAGACAGCATATGTGCAGGACTGTATGGGTGGATGAGTGTGTATATGTGTGTGTTAGTGAGTGAATGACTGTCTCACTATTGTCTTTTTTAGTAACAACATATATTTTAATTTAGTGTATGTGAGTTTTGATGTATATAAGTGAGTATATGTGAGAGTAAGAGATTGTAAGAGTTCCTGTTTAAATAAGTATGTGTTTCTATAAGTGATTGTTTAAGAGAATAAGTATGTGTAAGTTTCCTTAGAAGTAAGGAGGTAGTGTGTGTATAGTTGTATATGCAAATAAGTGGATGTTCAATAATTTATCTGCATGTGTGAGTATGTGTGTGAGTATTTTTTGGATGACTGTCGGTGTATAACAGGATGTATAGATGTATCACTACATATGATGAGTGAGTATATGTATGAGTGACTATATAGAACTGTTGGTGAATGAGTGGATGTGTATATAGATGGTGGAATTACTGAATTGGTTGTTGTAACTGGTATGGGTTTTCTCCATTTTTTTGAAAATGTTAGTTTCTATTTTTAAATATGTGTTTCAAGGGTTTCATTACACTAAAAGGAGGTCTGTCACTCTGTCACAAGGATGGTGTCATAAGTGATGTAATGAGTGATGTCACTGACGATATCATGAGTGATGTAATATGTGACGTCATCAGCAGTGCATTGCAGGCGCGCAAGTTACAGTGAGTCCAACTAACTATAATGTTGGAATTTCTATGGTTTTATGTCAGTAAAATTTCCAGCTAACTATAACTGGTGTGAAACCTATGGTTTTTTCAGTGAATTTAATAGGTTTTTTAAATGCTAATTCCTAACTATAACTGGTGTGAAACCTATGTTTTTTTCAGTGAATTTCATAGGTTTTTTAAATGCTAATTCCTAACTATATATAGGGCCTCAAACCTATGAAATGTAATGTTTTTTATAATGAATCCTATATTGTATATTTATATAATACACATTTTTTTTTTTTGCCCTGATGCGCTCTTGGTGCGCGCCCCGGTGTGCGCACCGGAAAGTGCAGTTTTCCGGAGCGCCCCGGGTCGCGCACCGGTGAGCATCCCGTTAGCGCTATTGCCGCAAACGAAAACATCATCGTGATGTATCGCGTAGCCGCGTCCGCGTGATACGCACGGCGTAAGCGCACCCGGAAGCACTCGAGCGAATACGATCACGCAACGTAAGCATCTGAAGCGCTTACGCGACGCGCCCCGTGGCGCGCGCCCGGGGGCGCGTCACGTAAGCGCGTCGGGTCATGTGACCTGAAAATAACACTTTTTATTGGTGCAGAACAGTTTTGGTTTCCAAATTATGAAAGCCCGGGTCATGTGACCTGAAAATAACGCTTTTCTTTGGTTCAGGACAGCTTTTTTTTCCAAATGATGAAATCCCCCACCTTTTTTCCTTATTCTGACTGTCCTTTGACTGTTTCACCTGTTTGGAGAGCTTTGAGTAATATTTTGTACTTTAAAATGGCTCCAGTAGCAGCAGCAGCTGGAGCATCTGCACCACCACCACCACCAAGAGGACCACCACAACATCACATTGGTGGTCAAGAAGAAGAGGAGGAGGAGGAGGAGGAGGAGGGGAGGAGGTGGCTGCCAGAAAACAATACCACATACAGGCCAAAGCAGCACATTGTATGGGAGTTTTTTTCCATCCCAGAGGGCAAGAAGAAAGTCAATGCGCCAAAGGTGACTTGCCAAATATGTGGCATTGAACTTTCAAGGGGGAACCCTAATAAGAAATATTCATTTGGTAATAACACCATGATTCGACACATGCAGCGCAAGCATCCCAACAACTATGCTGCGGCAGAGGTGAGAGAACTGGCCAGCAACCCTCCCCAATCTTCACCCAGCACCTCTAAACGAAAGCAACCCACTCCATCGGGACCAGAAACACAGGAGATGGTCCCAAACATTCAATCAAAGTTTGGGCACTACAAAATCTCTTGTATTTTTTGTGGTAAGACCATCACCTATGGTGAGCAAAGCATAACGCTCATCAACCGTGCTGGTGACAACCACAAATGCCCCAAAAATCCTTGATTTTTTCCTGATTTTTTTTTGCTCCAGTTGAGCCGTTTTCAATTCCCTGTTTTTTGTTTCTCCCCATAAAAATAACAAAAAAATATAAAATAGTTCATAAAAGCCAAAAAAAGTACAAAATGTTAAAAAAACATTAAAAAAAATATAAAACAACAAAAAGAAGAAATAAAACAGTTCTTTTTAGAACTACCTCCAAATTATAAAAAAAAAGGCTACATTTTTTAAAAACTCTATCATTCTTTTTTCCCCATGGAACGCTCCCCGGTACGCTCCGCGGTGCGCGTACCGGGCGCTCCCCCGTGCAAATTTTTAAAAAAAAATATTCTTTTGCCCCGCGGGGCCCTTTTATAGCCTCCACATCAAACCTAGGGGGTCAAGGGGGGTCTACTCTGACCCCTTATGGTAAATTCCCCCTTTGTTTTTTCCACCTCTTGTGTCTCGATCCTACCGAGACACAAGATGGCGGCCGCTCCGGACTTTTTGGAATGTTGACAGACACCCGAGAGCCAATCAGCTTTCCGCTCGCGTAGCGCGCTCCGGGCGCGCTTATAGATATATTTTTTTTAACCTAAATTACTCAAAATCCACTGGAGCACATATCTTGAGACATAGCAAAGGCACATCCGGCTACCAGTCCCTACAATTTTGCCAAGTTTGGTGGAAATCCATTCAGCCGTTCGGGCTAAATGTGAGGTCGACCGCCCTATGGAAATGAACATGGGGAAAAAACGTTTTGGGAACCCCCTTTTATCTCGGCCCCTGCTTGACGAATCCCCCCTAAACTTTCAGGGAAGGACCGGAGCGCCGCGAGGCAAATTTGAGGAAATTTTCAGGCAGATTCCTCAACCGGCGCCAAAGTTATTCACAATAGAATGTTGAGATTTTCTATTGAAAATAATCCTAACTATAACTACCTACTGGCGACCGCCAGTAGGTTATATATATATATATATATATATATATATATATATATATATATATATATATATATATCAACACAAACATCCAGCGTTCTCTCTCAGCAGTCTCCGAAAGTAAAGCACAGGAGCCGTGGCCTCTGTAAGTGATGCAGCTTTAATGCAGATACAACGTCCGACGCGTTTCGGAGTAAGCCTACTCCTTCTTCACGGGCAAACTTTGCATGTTTCAATGTGTATAATAAAGTAAAAAACATATGTCACGTGATAACAACATAAACAGAAATAAACAAAATACTTCGCTCTTTACCAATTTTCAAAGCGGTGTAAGTACTTATGTTCAGACATGACTGAAACATGTGTTAGTGAAACACAAAGACATATCAAAGCCCATTGTAAGAGTGCAATTACGCAATACATTTGTAAACATTTTTTGCATGAATTACCTTAACGACCCTAGAATCAGGTAAAACATAGCTTCTGCCATTTCAGCCCAGGTTTTAAGTGTTTAAGCAAACAACCATTTAATTACAATGATAAGCATTAAAATTAGTTTGCATTCGTGCTGCTCTGCCGAGAGAAGGTTCGAACCTCTGACCTCAAAAGAGTTACACACGCGGTGGCACAGCTCTGTGAGCTAAATAATGAACCGCGTGTTGACGACTGGAAATTAACCAGAAAAGATGTTGTGTCAACATAGTGCAATAAACCAATGTAGCCCAAGTGGGCAAACAATATAATAAAGCCAAAGCTTCTCATGAATTAAAGAAAAAGGGGAAGGAAAAATTATTGCCCAAGTGGGCCAAAACCATGTAACTGAGCGGCTTGATTCTATGTGATTCTCCGCAGTCAATGTTGGGTGAGTACTTGTAACACCTAAGACAATGATAAATACTACATTGGGAGTACCATCCACAAGGGGAAGAAGCATTCCCTTATTGTGTCTGTTGTTTGACTGCTTGAGTTCTGAATCTCTGCTCCCACACTACCACCTGAGAAGGTTTGGACTGCTCGCCCTCGCTACAGTGAGAGTCAAGTGCGAAAAGAGTGTATTGGGTCCAGTTTGCAGCTCCAAACATGAGCAGATCCCTGGACACTGGACACTGGAGGCAAAAGACATCAACCCCAGCGATTGTGGACCAGTAACTTCTGCCTGCCCTTTGGTCTCCCAAACTGGGTCCAACTAGCCCCATTTCTCCTCTCACTGGCCCCATGCTCCCTCCCAAACTCATCAGCCTCATCAGTCCTCAAGTTGAGCTGGTGGTGTCCGGTGCTCGGCACCCAAACTTCATTGTCAACACTGGCGCTTGTGACAGTCTGCCACAAGGTGGCAGTCTGGCTAATTTAGAGATGGGCAGAACAACAGGTCATTTATTCAGTCAATGTACTTTAAATATTATTAGAACATTGGAATGCTGGGAGCTCCATTGATGACAATGGAGTGATCCATGCTTTTACGGCCGGTAAAGGCCAGCAGAGCAACATTCCAATGTTGTTTTCAAAGGCCTCTCGGAGCCCGAGAAAATTTAACCCCTTGCCCGCGTCTAGAATTCCGCTCCTGTGCGGCACATTCCGATTGCGGGTGTGGTCGTGACGGCTCCCGGACGTCATCAGCACATGAGCAGTGTGTGCCATGACGGACGGGAGCCGTCACCAGCATGCAAGGGCTTAAACCCCTCGAACTCCGAGAGGCCTTTATTTAATTTGTTGGAACATTCTGCCCTCTAGTGGCAGAATGGTCTAATAGCCTTATAGCCCTTCATAGCTGGGCTATACCGGCTATTAAAGTCCTGGACCCTTGTTAAAGGCCCTCACCTTCGGCTCGGGCCTTTAACACTGGAGCGGTCCTTTAATAGCTGGTATATAAGGTTATAATATTACCTGCTGCCCAAACCTTTCTTACAGCTTTGGGCGCCTAAAATAGTCCAAATTGTCACACTTGTAGGAGTGTGATGGTCAGTAGTTATGTTTTTACTATCACTGGCAGCGTGGCGAGGCAGTGTGCTGTGCAAGCTGCCGTGGCCTCCTGATGAGAGCCCTGGCACATCTTAATTAAATTAAGCACTGAGCTGCCTCATGCTCTCGGTTACTGGCCCAAGTCCCCCTCTTCACTCCTCCCTTTTAAGTGCCAGCCCTGCTCACATCTGCCACGGGCACGTGCCTGGCACGTGACTGACTCTACCCCAGTTCTAACACTGTGTAAGGCACCGGCCAGGCACGTGGCCTGCTGGCAGATCCCGGGCACACCAGCCTGCTAAGTGACTGACTGTGCAATAAACCTATCAGCCTGTTAGAGATACTGTGCCAGTCAGTGGCTGACTCCCTTACAAGCCCGCCAGCTATAGGAGGCACCGGCCTTCGTTAGGACTCACTCTGCCGGCACGTGACTGGTTGTGCCCCAGCCCTGCCAGCCTTTCAGATGTGCGAGGCTGGCGCGCGCGACTGACTGTAAGTATTCATGGATGTAGAGAGCAAACTTTAAAATCCTAATACATTTTAGACCGACGCTGCCACCTCTTCCAGGCTTTCAGTGGAGCCAGCCTTCTTCGTGACTGATTTGACCCCAGCCCTGCTAGTTTTTGTGAGTGAGTGAGTGACCTGTAGCTGAGTGTACCCTGGCATGCCCAGACTTTTAGGGCCACTAGTCTGACACACATGGTTCACTTCTCCTCAGCTCTTCCATCGTTTCAGGGCACTCGCCCGCAGAGGGTGACTATGACTGACTCTGCCCCGGCCGTGCCTGACTAATGTTGTGCCCTGACTTTTGGTGCCCACCAGAGGCCTGGGTGATTGGTGGCCCTTGCGCAGGGGCTGGCAGCGCTGCGGCAATAATGCACACCGACACAGTTATACTGTCGGAAGTGACGTGCTCGAGCGCGCGCACCCCTTTTATTGTATGCCGCAGGCCACGCCTGGCCTGCGGATGCATGGGTGCGTGTGCGTGGTGAAGACTAGACCGCTGACAGCCACTACATCCCTCCCCAACTTGCAAATGTTTCTTTTTTTTCCCAAACAGATAACGAAATAACAGCTTCAGTCCTACAACATATTACATGAAAATGCCTGGGTACTTGCGTGTCCATTGATGTTGGGCTCAGGGCACCAGCCGGCAGGCATAGTCTTTCAGCATCTGGCTCGGTGGGGGGTTAGGCCTCAGATTGTATTTTCGGGCGTTGCCCCTACCACCTTCGTTGTTCTGATAAGTGTCTCTGGTGGTAGCCGCCGGTGTCTGGGGCGCTGCCACGGATTCACTTTCTTCCGCTTGACCTTCCGGGACACTGACGTTGTCTTCCCTGGTTGTCGCCGTTCCGTCGGGTCGGGTCTCCTCTCCTGCAGCTTCCGGCTGCTGGCTGCCCTCCTGCGGGAGCGCCTTGAACCACGAGGTGTTCCGTGATACTTCCTCTTCTCCTCTTTTGGCCGTGACCATGGTGCCTTTGGTAGATGTGACAGTCCACGGGCCTGGTTCGTATCGGGTTTGGAACTTCCCCCCAGGACGTCTGTTGCGAATGATCACCCGGGTCCCCGGGCTGAGGCTCCTCGGCTGGGCCCTCCTGTACGTGCTGGCACGTTGGTTTCTTTGTCGCCTCCGTGACTGGGCCTCTTCCGTGTCAGCCGGGGGTGGCGCCCATCCTGGGGCAGTTGGGAGGAGATCTCTCCGTGGTCCTTGGAACATCAGGGTCCATGGGCTCCTTTGTGTGGCGCAATGTGGTGTGCCCCGGTACTCTCTTAGGAACTCGTGTAGTCTTTGCTCGGGATCAGCTTGCTCCACCATAGCGATTCGGAATACTTTATTGAGGGTCCGCATAAACCTCTCCACGTCTCCGTTTGCTTGTGGCCACTGAGGTGTAATGCGGCGGTGTCGAATTCCCCTGGTCGTAAGGAACGTGGCGAATTCTGCCCCTTGGAACGGCGGCCCATTGTCGCTCCGGACCTCCGACGGGTAACCAAACATGGAGAAGATCTTTTCTAGCGCCGGTCCCACATGAGCAAATGCCGTGGAGATAACTCTCTCCACTACTGGGTACTTGGAATAGGAGTCAATGGCTACCAGTGTATGTCCTTCTCCCGGAAAACTTCCAAAGTCTATACTGATTTTGGTCCAGGGGGAGGTGCAGGCCTCTTCTGTGATTATTGGCACGGGTCTCTCCAGATCACTCGTCAGCTGGCAGGCCATGCACCCTCGTACGTATTCTTCCACCATGGTCTCCAAGTCTGGAAACCATACTTTTTCCGTCATGCGTGCCTTCATTTTCGTTGAGCCTTGGTGTCCTCCGTGGGCTAATTGTATTGCCCGGTGTCTCAGGCTGTGGGGTATGACCAGTCGTGAGCCTCTCAGTAGCACTCCGTCGTCCGTGGCACTCAGCTCGTGTCGGATCCGCCAGAATCTTGTGAGTGATTCCTTGTCCTCCGCAACCCAGGACGTGGGCGGGCGCAGGTATTCTGTCCACGATCCATCTTGTACTGCCTGAATTGTTCTCCGGTACACATGGTCGTCGGCCGCGGCTTCTTTTATTTCATCTATGGTCATGCTGTTCGGGCATGACGCGAGGGCTACCCACTGGGCATACTCCTCACGATCGTCCTCCATTGATTCATGTTCTTGTGGAGAGGGGTGGCGTGATAGATAATCCGCTGGATTCTTGGCTCCCGGGCGGTAGGTGACCTCCATCTCGTAGGATTGTAGTTGTACCACCCATCGTTCAATGCGAGGTGGGGGGTGTGGAGCAGTTCCTTTGAAGAGGGACACTAGTGGTTGGTGGTCCGTAACCATTACGAACGGGTGGCCTTGTAAGTAGAGGTGGAAGTGGCCGCAGGCCCACTTGATAGCGAGCGCCTCCCTTTCGATTTGGGCATATCTGGTCTCCGTCGGGGTTAGAGCTTTGCTGGCAAATGCTAGCGCCGTCCACTGGCCGGGCTCATGCTCTTGGGTTAGGACCGCGCCGAGCCCCACCGGGCTAGCATCCACAATCACCTCCGTGCGTTTCTTGGGGTCGAAGTAGGACAGCGTAGCTTTCTCCAAAAGCGCGTCTTTGATCCCCCAGAATGCCTCTTCTTCCTTCGGGCCCCACTGCCACGGGACATCCGTCTTCGTTAGCGCTCATAGCGGTTCACTCCTAGTGGCCAGACCGGGTATGAACCGGCCACAGTATGTAGCCATACCAAGGAAGCTTCTCCCCTCTGTCGGGGACTTAGGCGCGAGGGCGTCTTTGATGGCCTTGGATTTCTTGGGATCAATCTGAATGCCCTCCTGATTGAACACATAGCCAAAGAACTCTATCGAGGGCTGAAAGAATTGGCATTTCTCTTTATGGAGTGTTGCTCCATGGACGCTGAGTCTTCTCAGGACGTCTCTCAGGTGCTTGTGGTGTTCTGATGCGGTGGCAGAGTGTATCAAGATGTCATCGCTGACGTTGATGACCCCCGGTAGTCCTGAGAGGAGTTCACGGATGGTGTTCTGGAACACCTCCGCCGCTGACGAAATGCCGAAGTTTAGCCGTTTGTAACGCCGGAGCCCTAGGTGGGTGCTAAAGGTGGTGATGAAGCGACTCTCCTCCGCTAGGGGCAGTTGATGGTATCCGGCGTTCAGATCTATCTTCGAGAACCACTTCGACCCATTCACATCAGCGACGATGTCGTCCATGGTTGGAGTCAGATGTCTCTCTCTCCGGATGGCGGCGTTGGGTAGCCGCATGTCGATGCACAGACGGATGGCGCCTGGTTGCTTAGGTTTTTCTACAATCACCATGGGTGACACCCATGGGGTGGGCCCCGTGACTTTCTCGATGACCCCTAGAGTTTCTAGTTTCTCCAGTTCCTTTTCCACCAGTGGGTGTAGATGGAAGGGTACTCGACGGTGCCGCAAGGCGGTGGGGGTGACTGATTTATCTATGTGCAGTTTGATCGGCTCACATTTAATGCAGCCTAGGCCCTTGAATAGTTCGGGAAATCGCGCCAAAAGTTCATCCACCTGGTGTGATCTTATCCGGTTAGCGAAGGCGATGAGCTTCAAGTCCTCTGCTGTGTGACTGCTGATCAATGTATCAGCTTCACGGTTGATGATGTGGATTGTCGCCATTACCTGTGTATCATCAGCCTGAATTGGTATTGTTATTTTTCCCTTTAGGGGCAGGGGAGCGTCCGCTCCATAAGCAAAGATACTGGTCTTGGAGGGTAATATTTCGGGCCGTGGGCGTAGTTTGTTGAATTGTTGCAGACCCATCACGTTTACCGTAGTGCCAGTGTCAATTATGGCCTTAACCTCGTTCCCCGCCATTTGTACAATGCACGTGGGCTGTGGCCGTCGTCGCTGTTTCAGCTCTCGTGCGAACGACACGATGTACGCCTCCTCATCCTCAGACTCTGAGTGATCGTACACTGTGGGAAGGTGTTTCTCTGCCCTGGCTGGTGGTGCTTCGTCCAACGACAGTTGACGTACAGCTTTTGTGGGCGCCCGTGGCCTCCGAAATGATTTTGACGTGTTTCTTTTGCGGCACACTGAGGCAAAATGGTTTGGTATCCCGCAGTTTGCGCAGGTCTTACCTTGAGCCGGGCAATCTTTAGCCCCATGAGGTTCATGTCCACAATACCCACATCGCGTCCGCGGTGGGTCTCTCCGATATTCCCTTTGGGGTGGTCCCCGTGGTTGGGGCCGTACAGCATCTGCCCGTTCCGTTTTGATGGCCTCTGCTTTGACTTGTGGTTGGCGTAGTGCCTGTTCCATGGCAGACGCCCTGACACTCGAGAGTTCATGAGATCTAGCAAGGATTAAGATGTCTTCTAGCGTTATGCCTGGCTTGCGGAGGATTGCCCCTCTCAGCGTTTTATCCCGGCATCCCTGGATGATCTGTCGTCTTATGGCCTTTGGTAGGTCTTCGTCGGTGGAGCTGGCCAGCTCCCTGACACGGGTATGGAATTGGTCCATCGTCTCGCCTTCCCTTTGACGCGCTTGGCCCAGTTTGAAGACCTCAAAGTTTACATTCAGTTGGGGGTCGAAATGGCCGTTCAGAGCGGCAACCGCTGCGCCATAGTCATCTCCTGTATTGGGCAGGTGTTTGAATAGTCTGAAGATTTCATCGCCCGCGTAGTGTAGTAGAAGCGACCGCCTCACCGCTTTGTCTGTTTCCCTCGTGACGATAAAGTAGTTTTCCAACCTTTCTAGCCATATTTTCCATCTGGGGGAGGCCGTAGACGGGTCCGCCGCCTCGCTGAATGGTGGTAGCACCCCTGTCGCGGCATGTTGGAATGGAATGTTGATAACCGGCACCGGTGTGTCTTCCTCCGTCATGACGGTGGTACCACGGTGCGCCAACGATAAGTCCCTTTTCCTTTCCTGCGCAGGCTCTGCGGCGTCGCGTAGCTCACCTCAGCGTTGTCGCGGTGATGGGAGGCCTCGTGGCGCCTCACGATGAGCAGGCAGCAGGGCGCGTTCCTCCCCAGGTGACGATGACCTTGAAGACGCACACGGGCGTGGCGCAGTGGTCCCAAAGCTGCACAGCCGCCGGCCACAGTGGGGCACCCAGGGGGGGTGGCAGGCACGTCCTCCACAGGAGTCCTCTATCCCCAGGCACAGAGGAAATCCCTCCCAGGCAGATTGAGGCCTCTCACGCGCAATGCGTGAGGAAAAGCAGGGTGTCGGGCCGTTCCGCGGCTCACGCGCAATGCGTGGGATTTGGCAGGCCGTCGCGGAAGGCGGGCCGGCTCCGTACTCGGCAGTGCCGCTTGAGGCAGGGGGGGTCCTCCGACCCAGGCGACCTCCCCACAGTGTTCCAGGGGGGTGGAGAGGCCCCAGTTCAAGGCCCAGACAGGAGAGCAGGCCCCAGCGCGGCCAGGCGCAGAGAGCCGTGGAGGCGCGGCAGGCACCGCGGGACAGAGCTGACCTGCTCCGAGGTGCCACGGGTGTGCGAGCGAGGGTTGGGCCCCCTCCGCTCGTCGCCAGTGTTGTGCCCTGACTTTTGGTGGCCACCAGAGGCCTGGGTGATTGGTGGCCCTTGCGCAGGGGCTGGCAGCGCTGCGGCAATAATGCACACCGACACAGTTATACTGTCGGAAGTGACGTGCTCGAGCGCGCGCACCCCTTTTATTGTATGCCGCAGGCCACGCCTGGCCTGCGGATGCATGGGTGCGTGTGCGTGGTGAAGACTAGACCGCTGACAGCCACTACAACTAAGAGACACTGGCCTGTTCAAAGCGGTCTTACTATTCGCTCGTGGCCCGGCCCTCGCTGCAGCACCGTTAAGCTTCAACGGGCTTCAGTCAGTCTGCGCAAGATCAAACCAGCTGCGAGAGGGTGCGCCCGCCGTGTCTAATTGGAGATTTGGAGAGGAAATTGGAGTTGGCTGTAATTGTGGGGCAGGTGAGGAAGTGACGCACCCAGGGTGAGTCACGGATGCTTGTCGGGCCGAGCACGTGAGTCACTGCCACAACGCCCCCCTTTCGTGCCAGAGGGCGGGTCCCGGGTAGCCCCTTTGGGCGAGTGAAACGTGACCTCTCACCTACAAGTGAAAGTCGGTGACAGTGCAGGCGAGAGTGAACCCGTCTTCCTCAGGAAATGTCTCATTCGCCACCTTCGCTCAAAGGGTGCTGAGGGATTTTTCTTGGGTTCAGCATTCACAAATCGAAGGCTGGCTTTGGAGCTAACAACACCCAGCATGCGGGAATTTAAACCCCCATTGCGAATGTTAAAAGTGAAACTTCAAGTCCTAGGCTGCCCTTGCCTGGGTATGGGAAGGTGTCATACAGAATTTAACCACAAGGAGGCTGTACAATGGTGCTCATTGTTTCAGCCTTGGGAGGATGAATGACTGAGGAGGCAATGCTGAAATTCCAGTATGGCTTATAGGTTTCAAACCAATTCAGGTGTTCAAACCACCGAGCTATCTGTCAGACCTTGAATGGGGCTTTTGGTGGTCTGATTACACTCTTTGTGGTGACGTGACACTTCCCCAACAAACATGAAACGCAGGCTGGAGTTTGCTCAGAAGTTCTGAAAGGAACCGAGTAGTTTCTGGAGAGCACAGTACCCTTGCCTACTGATCCGAAGTCTGAAGGTTTCAGAAGGGGTGGATGTCTTTTTGAGCAAGATAGAGCATGTCTGGCAGATTTTCACATCGTTTGTTATTTTCATATCCTTATGGCTTCTGCAAGGCACTAGCACAGACAGTTCAGAGTCTGGAAATAGAGGTTAAGACACATTAGAACACTGGAGTGGCTCCAGGCTTTTAATGGCTGGTAGAAGCCCTGAGCGTCAGCATTCCAAATGTTTGTCTTCATGTTTGTTCCAATTTAATTTCGAGCATTCTACCCGTGGTGGGCGGATGATCTAATAGCCTTATAGCCCTTCTGCCTTGGCTATACCTGTTGCTTTCGGTCCTCTCCCTTGGTATATGCCCTCGCTCGGGCCTAGGCTTGGGCCTATAACTCGAGCCAGGCCCGTTAACAACCACTATTGCCTGACTGCAGCAGGACATCAATCGTAAGAGTTTGCAGTTGTTCCCTGAACGGGGATCGTGGGGTCCGCTCACGGACTGGGGTTCGTAGTGTTCCAGAACGCGGGACCCTCTGCCTTCAAGTTTCTGACGTGTGTATCTATGTTTTGGTATTTCGAAAGCGTGAACCTTGCTGTAAGACCCCGTGGGGATGAATTGGGGAAGGGGACAGATGAAACAGGTGAGAAGTCAGCCCCTTGCAGCAGTGATCTCTGAAAAGGAGAGTTTTCAGTTTTTTCCTGAACTGTAAGGGGGTTGGTGCTGTCCTGATATCAGAGGGCAGGGCTTTAAGTGGGATGAAAAAACGAGGGGGTGGTCTCACAAAGGGGCGTGGGCAATGCATTTAAGGGCGTGGCTTAAAACACCTAAGCTAAAAATTTGTGCTTAGCATAGTGTGCCGCCCGACTTGTATTTTGCAATTTCTGTCATTACATCAAGATATATGCTACAACAAGTAACTTTATACCTACAACAAGTCAGGACTATTGGCTTTGTCAATGGTTGTTAGTTGCATGAGATAAATAAGCAGCAACTATGGCTTGTATATAATATTGAAAAACCTCCCATTTAAAGCCCTGGTGACACCACGACAATGATGCTGCTCCTGAGTTTCAAAAAGAGAAGGGAAATCCAGAGGAAATAAATGACACTTTACAGGATTTCCTTTCCCCTACAACGCTCACCTGGCATGACGTCATGTCGTAACTTATCCACTAGGGACAAATGAGCAGTGTGAGCAGCGCACATCCATGTGCCTGCTGTCAATGCAGTCTGGGAAAAAACGGACTGCCTGTGCCAGGGCACAAAACAGAGCCCCAAAGGACCCGTTTCGAGGCCCCCTTTAAAAAACTGCCGGTGCTCAGCACCGGTGAGACTCAGCCCACTTAAAGCCCTGTCAGACCAGTGGTCGAAGTGGGGAAAAAAAAGTAGGGGAACTGTGGGCGGAGAATCGGAGGGCGGGAATAACCTGAGGATTGGATCAGTGGGCGGAGCTAGAGGTGTGGCCAGGATGCACAAAACATCCCAATCTTTAGTATTTGTGTGGCATTTCACTGACCAGTTACAGCTTATTATGTTATGTAATTCAACCAATGGATACACATGATTATTTAACGATTAATATGAGCTATTGACATTAGAAACATATTCCACTTTGTGAATTTATTTTAATCACAGAATGTCCCAAAAATGCTTAAAAGTGGATGCACAAGCCATTTGTTTCCGAACCATGGAGTTTCTGTCGTCAGCAATATACACAGAGACAATCAATTTTACGTGTGTAAATGACTGTATAGGAAATGTTACATAAGACAAAGGACTACAAGGTGTAGGAGTCACATTACAACCATACTAATAAGCAGTATAGTTTAATAGTGATTGGCCTGGAGAAACACAAACTCAGAATTTAAAATGTAATACCATGATTGGGGGTTCTCTTTAAAAATCATTATTGATTTGTATAAAAAATAACACTTTTTGCATCATTAGGATAAGCAAAGGCTTAGGGAAAAACCATAACGCTCTAGTTTATACCTTGCAGTTTGCATGCAGCTCTTAGATGAAAGTTAGTAGCTCACTGTTCTTTGTTAGGATTTTAACTTATAAACTGCAAGTAGCAAAAGGATCTCACTGACAAAAGCAGTAACCTACTAACCAAGTTAACATTATGTGCACTTTGTGATGGGCCTGGTACATTTTCTTTGCAGCAGGCACATTAACCCTCTGCGCTATCTTTCCATGAGTCAAAACTTCCACTAGACAAATCTCCGATCTCGCTCTAGGAAGAAGTTTATTCATCAGAGTTATCATGACATTTTTATTATTGCCGAAAATAGCTGGCGGCCAGGAAGGAGGCAACAAGTGCTTTTAAAACCATAATATACTCCGCCCCCACTGAAAGTCAGCGCTGTTGCGGTCACACCAGTCGCACCGCCCTAGAGCCAGCTCTTCTTAGGGGTCCTGTGACCTCAGTGACAGAGTCACAGTTGCTCTAGGGTCTGCTACTTCGTAGGCCTGCCCGCAAGACTGGAGGTGAACTTCAGTTAGGATTGTGGTGGGCAAGCCTTCAAGGTGAACCCACACTTGCCACTGCTAGGGTCCACCTGATGGTGCTAAAACACCAGGGCTTTTCTGGTGCCTTCTAGGGTCTGGCATGGGAATGTGCTCCCTCAGGAGAGTGGTCTGGGGGACTGTTCATGAAGGCTGAACCTGGTTCCCCAGTTCTTAAATTTAGCAGCTCTGCCCCCGGTGCTACATCTGCTCCCTCACTGAACACCATACTGCCCCACTGAGAGAAACTCATACTGCCTTCAGCTTCAATCAAATTTGACCTGCTGTAAATAACTGGATGCGACTCAATTCAAATTACACACTGGGCAAGAGGTATATGCTGCCTAAAAGAAAAGGTAACAACATCCTGGAAAAAGAAAACACTGATAAGGAATGAAAGATTTAATCAAGCATGTAAAATGTAAGCAGGAACATGGTGAACTTAACGCTTTTACAGTCATTATTCAGAAATCAACAACTATTTTTGCCTGAAAAGTTAAGGACATAACTACAGGGGGATTGGTGTCACTACAACGCAGGATATTACAACGCCTGCTGTTACAACGCGGTTTTTACATCGCATACCACTACAACGTGCTTTTAAGCGCTGGATAGTGATTTATTTAATTTACTATTCCAACTCCAGTCCCCGTGGATAGTAGGGAAGGTGTTGGATAGTAAATTAAATATATTCCCTATCCTAGAGCGCCCCCCAGCGCAATGCGTTGTAATGGTTTGCGTTGTAATGGTTGCGTTGTAATGGTAGTGCGTTGTAATAAATGCGTTGTAAGTGATGTTCCCCCTACAGGGCCCAGACAGGACCCATTTCAATGTCCACTGCTTATATGCTTACAAAACGTAAGCAGTATGGTTTCAAAAGACCACATTTGTGAACACAGAGCCGCCGTACACATTTCGTTTTCCAATCCACCCATCAACCAGGTATTGCAGTACCTCCTGGCAGGGCCAGTCCTAGGATTTTTGGGGCCCTGGGCAAAAGGGAATGTGGGAGGCCCCTGAAATCTACATAAGTGACACCTTCTGATCTCGGGGGAAGCTGCTTTGTGCAGACTCCACTTGGGCTGCAGCTCCTCCTCTCAGCCACCTCAAGCATCTCTTGTACAGCCCATTTCGAACTGAAGGTGTGAGAATTGCTTGGGGGCTTAGTTAAACTTGTGTGGGCTAAAGTGCTGGCAATGGGCGCCCTGCCGAGTCTCTGAACTGGCTGCCTGAGAGGTGTACCCTCCCCATGGCCTTCCCACACCATCCCTTAGAGGCCCTGGGAGGAGGGGGCCCCTTCCCATGAGCCCATTTGTGAAGCATTTTTTTTCACTCTGATCGGCAGACATACATGAGTAGAAGTGGGTGTTAATTGAAAGACAAGAAAACAAAAGTAGCGCTTTACTGGCAAACTCGGTAAAGTGGCACTAATGTGTTGGGGTTTAAAAAAATTATCTGGCCACTTTAAGAACACTCCATCTTGCTTTATTTAATTATTTTTCAGAGTTTGAACATTTTATTTCCGAGGCTGCACTTTGGAATAGAAAAATGTCAAAACGGCATTTCCAGCAAAAGTGGTTTTCTTTTTTGCATCCATTTCTCAGGGGTACAAATGGTTTTCGGAAAAGTGAGAAGGAGTTAGAACGAGAGGGAATAGGAGTAAGAAAGAGGGGGCAGCTGCCAGTGGCAGAGCAGAAGCGGACACCTTCCTTGTCTTGTCTGGGCAGGAAGTAAGAGACAGAGACCTTTTCCTTCTCTGCTCCCCAGTCTCTGCCTGTCCACGAACAGAATATTTCTGATGTCCAGGGGCGCATGTTCATAATAAAAAAGTAGGGGAAAGGAATCTACAGAATTAAAGAAGTAGGGGCACGCCGTGCCCTGCCGTTCCCGCCCACTTCGACCACTGTGTCAGAGAGGATGTTTTTCTAGATCCGGGACTGAGAAGGCTTGTTGTCTCCTTTCTGCAGTGTTTAGTCTGAATCTGGCAACGTCGTAGCTTCGCATAAGGCGTTGACCTCCAGATACTGCGGTCACTGGATGAATAGGTTGATAAATAAGTTAATTAAACTTACAAATCATACCTTTGTGGCTGAATAGAGTGGGAACACAGCAAAATATAAAACACAACTACTAAAAAAAGCACCCAGAAACTGCTTATTATAGTGTATAATAAAAGACATGAAAAATAAAGACAGGAAATGTGAAATAAAAACAATTAAAAAATATTAAATAGATAGGAACATTGGAAAACAATGCAAGCTATTCAAAACAAAGCAAAACACAACAAGGCATGACACAGGCGCTAACACACTTAATATTTAGCAGTAGTAACTGCATATATATGTGCAGAAAAACGCGCAGAAAGTTTATTTCCACATTCATATGTGTTAAGAGGGAAGAGGTGTCACGCAGCGGCCAGGGCGCCTGACGCCGGACGCTGGTGATCTCGGTTCGATCCCCGGCACCGGCGGCAGGAGTCTGCCCAGCACCATGTGACTCTGGGCAATAGCTCGCTTAATCTTCTCAACGGCCCCCAGCGCCGGGACACGCATGGGTATCTGTGCGCTTTACAAATACTGGATTTACATTTACATTTTACATGTAAATGTTACATTTAGTGGTAATACTACTGATGTCCAGTGGGCATTGGGGTTTAATCACAGCGCTCTCGGTCCATTTTGGTCCAGACTTACTGGACATTGTGAAATTCGAATAAACCTCTGAGTCTATATGAACGAGATGTTGGAACAACTCCTACATAGCTCACACAATCCCCTCAGTGGCATCTATGCGCTTTAGAATGGCTGTGATAGTATTCACACGAGTCCACACTCACTTTGGTGATCTTCCAAAGAACAAAGGCCCAAATTACCCCACCATGACCCGTGAGCTGCAGGTTCTACATAGGGCTCAGCCGCACGCACATTGACACACTGAGCTATCTCATCGACTGGAATAGGGGAATTCAGACAGCACGCACACCGGAAATATTCTGGCAGAAGGCTTTATACTGATGCACAGGGCTTTAATAACCCCTACCTTGCAGTGAAGCGATGCTCCATGGAACACGCACCGCGAACTCACCATTCGCACAACAGTTTATGAAATAAAAAGAATTTATGGAGCGTCCAAGGCCTTTTGCAGAAGGCGCTGTCAGTTTGAGTAATGTGTGCACTGGGGGGGAGCCGCCCGGAGTATGTGGAAGAACACAGTGTTCTCTGGAGAAGGAACACAAAGAACCTGTAGAAGAGCTTTATCAGACTGGTGACCCTGCCTCTAACCCATAACCCCCAACCCCCACCCCAGCTTTCCCCATTCAAGCCGCTCTACTCTCGCCACCTGTGGCTAGAATGGAATTAAACCAGCCACCCAACTCCCCAAGCCCCCGATAAAACGACGAAACAAGAGGGTGCTGCCTTCAAAGGCACAGAAATGAAGTGCAGCGCAATATAGCAGCCACTTCTAGTGAATTGCTCCTTTAGCGTTTCTGGGCCCGATTCACAGAACTAACTTAAGATGAAATCCTAAACTTACTACTTTTGGTATTCACAGAAGTTAGGATTTTGTCTTAAGTTTGTCTTAAGACAGACTTAAGATAAAATCCTAACCTAAGTCTGTCTTAAGTCTGTCTTAAGTCGGTCTTAAGTCAAACTTAAGACAAAATCCTAACTTCTGTGAATACCAAAAGTTGTAAGTTTAGGATTTTGTCCTAAATTAGTTCTATGAATCGGGCCCTCGGTGACTAATCTCAACAATAAAATTTAAATTGATGTAGTGTCCTGCAGGACACTTTCTAATGTTCCAGGAGGCCACGGTAGATACACTTTACACCCTCCCATCACAGGCGGCACCAGTCAGGTGACCCTGTTAATAAAAGGAGCCAGGAGCACGTGCCCATGACCAGTTCAACCATCATACTACAGTATCTGTGTGGCGCATTCACAAGTATGTGGGCCTAGAGCCCACTGCTCTACAATTGTATCGAAAGAGGAAAATGGAAAGGCTGAGTTGGCCCAAATTTGAGAACAAATAGGAACCTCCCTGTCCAACATGTTTGCCCATTTCCTGCTGCCCCTTCACACACTGACCATATTCATCTGTTCAGATTCACCCCCTGCTGGCACCCTAAGCAGATCACTGGATTCACCCTCTACACCCGCATCTGCTGGTAACGGTGTCAGTGAATTATTGTAGGCCTCCAATCCCTATGAAACAGCGTCACAATGATTGGATTATGTTATCAACGAACCAAGTGAACTAAAACACCTCTTAAATCCACCCCCCCATGCACACTGTGGTCATCAATGATGTGTTGTGAGATCTCAGTGTTGTCATTTAATATCTCATGAGTGATGTAATATATGAGGTCCTAGTTTGTATATAACAATCCTAGGCAATCATAACAACAACTTAGGAATAAAGGTTGCAAAAAGGAGGACACACAAAAACACACTATTAAAAACCTTATTTTGTATTTTAATACATATTCATGTTACAATCATAAATCATACACATTAATAAGACATATTAATAATAATACAATACAATTAAAACCATTGTTGTACTAAACAACAAGAAAACAGAGAATAGACTTGAAAACATTTAATTAAAAAAGTGGCAATTAATAGAATCAACGCGCGTTTCGGCGTTGAGAAAACGCCTTCTTCAGGAGCCACAAACAATTCTGAAATACATAATAAAAATAAAAAAAACAAATCAAACTTCATTGTATCAATTTATATAAAATCAATTACAAACCAAAGACACTTCATAGTAAGCGTTGGTGTTCTACGGAATTGGTTCTCTTGCAAAGGTATTTCATTTGTCGGGCATGACTATATCATGGTATATATTGAAAACGTATTCACCCATACTAACATTCCCCCTCTAGTTGAATTTTCAACTTCTTTATCCTCCTTATATGTTATGACAGTTACATTATTCAAAACTGAGTGTGTTTCTGTAGTGTCTGTAACTCTTTACCTAGCTATATACTACCTTATTTGAGGACTGCGGGCCCGATTCACAGAATGAACTTAAGACTCAATCCTAAACTTACTACTATTTTGGTATTCACAGAATACATTTACTACTTTTGGCATTCCCGGAATGAACTTATTACTTTTGGTATTCACAGAAGTTTCGATTTAGTCTTAAGTTTGTCTTAAGACAGACTTAAGACAGACTTAAGACAAAATCGGGCCCTGCGTTTTTACAATAGGAAACCCCCATTTGTATTAAACCACACAACAGAAGTACAACAATGAAAACTCGGATTAGTGATGTGAATAGTTTGGACACCCACAGGGGCATCCAAGAAAATATACTATGCAACCATTCCTGCTTAGGGGCACCTCCCTCCATCTTCATGCCAGCTTGCAGACAATGCAGTTCGTCGTTGGCAAGTGTGAGAGTTCCGTTGTCGAGATAATTTCCCGGTATAAAACTACAACAGGATCACTAATCTTGTCACACACCCCACCCTCCATCACTGATATCGAGTTCAACACATACCGATGTTGCATCTCCACATGGTTGATGGCTCTCCTTTCTTCCATGATAGCATTTAGGCCGAGCTCAGTGTCCTTTATCACCTTCAACAACTCCCTCCTGGTTATCTGTAACCAGCAGTTGTTAGCTTTTGTTTGCATGGTGAAGCAGGGCATCCTGCATTTACTTAAGTCTCCGTAAACAGTCTAAATTATTCTGGAATGTCCTTGTACTGAGCCCAGCCAAAATAATCAGCATTTCTTCTTATTTGAGCCTGATACAACAGACTTGTCTTCTTCTGTAACAGATGTTGAGACAACTCATGCAGATTTTTTACCAGGGATGACCAGCATTGGGGTATGTACAAGGGTGCAGAGCCCTGCCATTCAGGAATGAGCTGGGTGTAGGCAAGTTCACCGCACTGCCAGTAGATATCCATCGGCGTGGAAGTGCATCATTGCAGGTCCGGTATATGTAGTATTACACCACTGTTTTCATTACTGCCAAGCGGTATGGTTCCTTTGCCTCTGAAACACCAAGAATACAGTGTAGGTTTCTGTACAATTAGGGGTTGCCCCTTTCCCTCCAACCAAGTGTACCTATTAATCTCGGTATCCCATATTTCCTGGCACAGGGATATACTAGCGTTTGACCCCCTCCCATGAGACTCATTTCCCCTAGCATGATCAAATTGAGGTGAGCAGCCCTGCACTGGAATTCCAGGCCTGGGGTCCACTTGTCATTAAATAAGGTGGCCCCAAATACATTAAGGGCCACCCTGGGACCACAGTGGGAGGCCGGAGCGGACGTATTTGTGCACTAATGCGGTGGTCTTGCTACCTCTTTTCTACGAAGTCCCGGGACCAAAACAGTGTCCTCTCCTATAGGGCTCCTTCTGCGCATCCTGTCTAGCTCGGTATGGATACTAGCTAGGATTGATGAAAAGGTACCTTGCTGTGGGGTTGGTCCCATACCGGGTGAGGTTTACTACTGCCCTTCGTGGTTCTACTCTTTTGGGTTGAATCTTGGCCCTGATCATTCAAAGGGACAGATGGACGAGGCACTACGCTTTTTTAGGGGCTATATCCTGGGATAAGTAAAGCATATCTGCGCCTATGGCATGGGATATCAGTGAACATATGTAGCATGAGCTGTTTGTGATTTGAGTGCCTACGGAGGTCGTTTGTTGGTACCACCAGGTGTTGTATAGGAGTGCGCTGTGTAGACAGGGAGGAATGCTAGCGTTTCATTCAGTGTAGGTGTCCTTGAGGTGAGAGAGGTCTCTGTGCATGCATTGCAAGCATGTCACAGTAGATTTTATGAGACTAGGCATACTTCAGCTCTGGAGGGGTGCAAGAGCACCCTAGCTAAATGGAGCATGTACAAAAATACGTGACTTAGAAAACATTCATAGGCTGTAGGATCATCTTCAGGGAAAATGTTTGTCATCTGGGCGCTCAGAAGTGTCTTGTCTTGCAGTACAAAAAGATTCCTCTTATAAAAATGGTTGTAAAGTCAATTTATAGTGTGTGTTACTTGAGCGATTGGCCTTGTGAAAGTCCTTTTGAAAGCTTTGATTGAAGGGGTGGTGGACCGCAGCAATGATGGTGTACTTGCAGCTCGATCACAGACCTGTAGGATACAAGCAATGGTTGTAGTTTAGCTTGGAAAAAACACACTGTTTGACAGTTGTTGGGAAAATTCCTGCATTTACTTTTTACCAATGCACTCTATGGCTTTACTATGAGTGATTTTTCCTAGTGAGGTACTGGAAGGAGGTGCGAACATTTTTGGGGAATGGTGAGTTTAAGCACTAATTTTAGAGCTGTTTGTATTTTGGTTCCCTCTCTCCTCGATACAGTGGGAACAGTACTTTTTCTTTGGGCTGCCCCTTTTGAAGGTGTGATGTTTAACCAGTGCGGAGGTGTCCTTTTGATCTGCATGGGCTGAGTGCAAATTTGAAGGGTAGTGGATTTTTAATTTTCAGGCCAATGTTTCCGTTGACATGTGTTGATCCCTTAGGTCTCTGCATGTGGTGTGGAACG
Organism: Lissotriton vulgaris; assembly: GCF_964263255.1. Classification (NCBI taxonomy): domain Eukaryota; kingdom Metazoa; phylum Chordata; class Amphibia; order Caudata; family Salamandridae; genus Lissotriton; species Lissotriton vulgaris. Next base: position 266,511,603 of record NC_141686.1, read on the forward strand.
AGATTTTCTCTAATTGAGTTGAGTTGCTAGGTTACACCCTCCTTCTGGAAGGTCGCTACTTTTGGGTTAATTTGTGCAGATTCTGTTGGACTTTTTCCTGTGGTTTGGACACTGCTTCTTCTAACACACCATGCCGGAGGTAGCGGGGGTCTTTTGTCTCCTCCTCCCCATATGGACCTACAAGGGAATGACTGGAGTTGTGTTTGTTTGATGTCTTTTTAGGTCTCGGGCCTAGCGTACACTGCGGAAGCAATGTGGCGTAGCCAGAGTCCTTTTCCTGGGATTTTGAAAATGGACCTAGGAATTCCACGCAGTTCGTGCATGTTATTTCCTAGGTCCATTTTCATTGGCCTTTGCGTGCGTGTACTTTTGAAACAGAACACGCAATAGGCCATGGGCAGTTGCGTGGCACCGCCCATGGCCTATTGGTGTCTGTTACGTGCACCAAAGGCCATATATCTTCAATTATCGCGGTCGCCATGGCCGCGATAATTGAAGACATATGCTCACAGTGGCGCGCGCGCACCACTCTCAAGCTTCTTTTATGTTTTTTGGATCCATTTCACGACGAAGCTCTCCCGGTCAGCGCCTCTTCTACATGTCTCCGCTTTCCCCATCGCGTAATTTCACTTTACCCCACTCCGCCCCCCTCTCCCCCCCCCGTCGGCTCAGCGTTCACTTTTATACAGCTTCCATGGAGAAATTTACACCATGAACAAATAAATGCATTGTATTTTGTCTCTTGTTTTTGTTGTCAGCTTAATGCACGAACAAATAAATGCATTGTATTTTGTCTCTTGTTTTTGTTGTCAGCTTAATGGGACAGAATGAACGTTCTACCTCTAGGTTCTTTCACGTATCCGACCTGTGTTATTCCAGAAAATCCCTTTATTTCCCTACTTCTCAGTTGCACTGTTGTCAAACATTGAAGCGCTTAAATCATGATCATGGTAAACCTTCGATAAACACACTCACTAATGTTCGGAAACACACTGAAGTAAGGTATTTGGTTTAAGGAGCTACAAAGCGCAAAACACTTTTAAGTACTGGAGCGCTGCACATTGTCTGAAGGACTGCACTGGAGATTATTCTAAAATATAATGCAATCTGCTTGTAAAACGTTCAGTAACACATAATATATCAGTCAGTAGCTCATTAGCCACGAAAACAATTAAAGGCATTCGATTTCCAAATTCAAAGTGCTGACTAGTCCCTTAAATAAGGACTTCCAGTGGCAAGTGGTGTGCGTACTAGGTTTTCTTATTTCCACTCGTGTGACGCACCTGCAATTAGCAAACGTTTCATACTAATCAGCCGCTCACTGATGCAACCTAAATATACCCTGAGTGGCCCTTTAAATGGAAAAGTTTAGAATTCCGGCAAAATGACGCAAATGCTTTATTCTGCAAACCAGGCCTTCCTTAAAGAATGCAGATTCAGCAGAAAAGTACAACATTCACCTGTCAGAGCATCACTACTCACTCTGTGGATGGCTCCCGGGGTGCAAGTGGTGGGTTGAAAGTTCATCCTAAGAGTAAACTACTGAGGACGCACGTCACGCGGAGGCAACAGACTAGCATGTTAGAGATCAGGGGCCTTATTTATGAAGGCCTTGCGCCACCGGTGCGTCACTTTTAAAATGGGAAAAAGTGATGCACCGGTGGTGCAAGGCCTTCATAAATAAGGCCCCAGGAGAGATCTCAGACTGACCAGCGCACCGACAGCTGACACAGGAGAGAAATGCATTCACAAATCATGCACCAGTAAATGTAACTGCTACTCCTACCAACTCCAGATTACTCATAAGTACGCTTTGTTTTGCCATAACTCGTTCTAGTTATGTGCTGAAGGTTAAGACACATGTAAAGCTCATGTTCTGTGTCACATGTTTTCATAACGCTCTCCCAGTCACAGTGAACCAAACAACGAGCAGAGTACATCATCTACGAAATATTCAGTACATTAATAAATAACTGGGCAGGTGACTGATCGAGGCATAAAAGGTGAGCCGTGAGTATTGAATGAACTAGTTACCCAGCATTCCTTTCCATGAGTGATGCCTCAGTAGTGGGCCCGCAGCACGGTAGAAAGGTTTCAAAAGACATGGCTGCCTGGGATGTTGGGGGCTCCGTTACAAGATGGAGCCAAGTTAATGAGGGTGCCAGCATCGGCAAACAGGGTAGGAATCAGAAGACAAATGTCAAGTGCAGGCAGGACTGAAGGTTATACGCCATGTTTGAGTAGTATTACATCAGCACTTTAGTGCCTCAAATCACTCAACCTCTTATTGCTTACATCGTTCTGCTGTACACAAATGATTTCTTAAATGGTGTAAAATGCTCGTTTGTGAGACAAGCCTCCTACAGGCATTCCTTTAATAACCTCAGTTTCTTACTCTCTTACTGATACCTTTTAAAATACATTTTAAAGGTATTCCCTCAATGACCATAGCTCTTATTCCTGTGTCTCCTAATTGTACATATGATTCTGCCAAGTATGTCAGTCGCTGTGACATCACAAGCGGTTTGGTATGGAACATGTGTGAGTGACAACAGAGTGAGAGACAGCAGAGTGAGAGTGACAGCAGAGTTAGAGTGACAGCAGTGAGAGTGACAGCAGAGTGAGAGTGACAGCATGAGATACAGCAGAGTGAGAGTGACAGTAGAGTGAGAGTGACAGCATGAGAGACAACAGTGTGAGAGTGACACAGCAGAGTGAGAGTGACAGCAGAGTGAGTGACAGCAGAGTGAGAGTGACAGCAGAGTGAGAGTGATAGCAGAGTGACAGTATGAGACAGCAGAGTGTGAGTGACAGCAGAGTGAGAGTGACAGCAGAGTGAGAGTGACAGCAGAGTAGGAGTGACAGCAGAGTGAGAGTGACAGCAGAGTGAGAGTGACAGAAGAGTGAGAGTGACAGCAGAGTGAGAGAGACTCAGCAGTGTGAGTGTTCCAGAGAGAGCAGGGTATGCTGGTGCGCTTACACGATGCACTGACACACGGGAGCTAAAACAAAGAACAGCTAAACACGTGTCTTGGGAGCTTCATGAAGGGAGCCGGCCTTCTGTGAATGGAGCAGCGAGGAGGGGACGCCCCAACCAATCAAGCGCAACTACTCACAACCTACTGTACGATTACAACACAGGCCAAAGGGCAGAGCTAGGTCTTTTCGCATTACGTAGGGTGAGCAGTGTGTGTGTGTGTAGGGTGAGCAGTGTGTGAGTGTGCAGGGTGAGCCGTGTGTGAGCATGCAGGGTGAGCAGTGAGTGAGCGTGCAGGGAGAGCAGTGTGTGAGCATGCAGGGTGAGCAGTGTGTACGTATGCAGGGTTAACCGTGTGTGAGCGTGCAGGGTGAACATTGTGTGAGTGTGTAGGGTGAGCAGTGTGTGAGTGTGCAGGGTGAACATTGTGTGAGTGTGCAGGGTGAACATTGTGTGAGTGTGTAGGGTGAGCAGTGTGAGTGTGCAGGGTGAGCAGCGTGAGAGTGTATATGGTGAGCAGTGTGTGTGTGTGTAGGGTGAGCAGTGTGTGAGTGTGCAGGGTGAACATTGTGTGAGTGTGCAGGGTGAGCAGTGTGTGAGTTTGCAGGGTGAGCAATGTGTGAGTGTGCAGGGTGAACATTGTGTGAGTGTGTAGGGTGAACAGTGTGTGAGTGTGTAGGGGCAGTGTGTGAGTGTACAGGGTACGAAAACTCGAACTAAGTCCACCACACACACGCACATAACACCACACACATAACAATACACACATAACACCACACACATAAGACCTCACACACATACACACACACCACCACACACACCACACACCACCACACACTCACCACCATACACTCACCACCACACACACAACCACACACACACACACACACAACCACACAGTCAGTGCACGCTTTCACCGGGCACAAACACCAGCAGCCATCAGTGCAGGATTTTACCGGGCACAAACACCACCAGCTGCCAGTGCAGGCTTCCACAGGCACACACCACCAGCCATCAGTGCACACTTTCACCAGGCGCACACAACACCAGCCGTCAGTGCACGCTTTCACCAGGCACACACACCACCAGCCGTCAGTGCACGCTTTCACGCTTTCACCAGGCACACACACCACCAGCCGTCTGTGCACGCTTTTACCAGGCACACACACCACCAGCCATCAGTGCACGCTTCCACCAGGCACACACACCACCAGCCATCAGTGCACACATCAATTGTTAACGCATCCACAATTAACTATTGTAGCAATCGCAGTATGGTGCACTTTACTTTTAAACATATTCATCTAAAGCGCAGCGTGCCACCATTGCTACAATTCCAATCCAACACACATAATTCCACTACAACCCACATAATTCCACTACAAACCACATGCATACACTCCATAACACATGGCTAAAAGACATTGCCATTTACAATTCCATTAGCTCTAACTCAAATAAATCCGAGACCTATTGCATTTCCAATGCTTGTTTGACAAGAGTCATGGGTCCCATTGGGACTTTGTGTGCTTGGCCTGATGTAGGTAACGCTAATGAAGTAGATGGATTTTTCCCGTCGTCTGGAGTAGTGTGGTCACCAGGAAGCTGTTCTGTGTCCCCTGTGACTTGGATGCGGCCATGACTGCGATTGGGATTGGGCCTAGTGCTTCCTTGGACGATGTTTCATGAGGCCCTGTGAATCTCATTCGACCAGCTAGGCGCAGTTGTTGAGACTATCCCGGCGCCTTGTGTGTGGGCTGCGAAGGTCATCTGTGGAGACCTTCTTCTTCCCATCATTCCCCTCTCCCTCGGATCTTGGATGTTTCAGATCTGCCGTCTTCGGCAGGAATCAGCTGCTTCTTGCCCGGTGTCACGCTACTCCTGCTTTGGAGGGGCATGATCAGATGAGCTGACCTTTTGATGTGTTTGGAAGCATTAGGGGAGAGGAGGAAGAGGAGGCAGATGGCTGCCCATGATGGGATTCAGGTGTGCAGCTGGGGCTTGTCTGCTGTGAGTAGGCAAACTGAAGCGGCTGACTATCCGGGTGAATTTCTCAATTGACTTGATGACAAATTTGTGCATGGCCGATGTAGTTCTATGGTCATCTCGAACCCCCCCTCCCCAAGCCTACGGAAAACCTGCCTTCTTTTTGGAACCATAGGAGGGCCTCAATTTGGTGGAAACCTGGGGTTGGTGAAACTTATATGGCTCATCCAAGGCTGGACTTTTGACGGCTGGACCTGGGTGTTGGTTTTATGCACCAATTGTGGGATGTCCTGCCCACTCATCAGACTGTCTTAACACTGGGCCCGTGGAGCGGGCACCTGGATGACGAACTCTAGTGAGGATTCGTGGTCGACTTAGTAGGATGGCCGTAAAGGCTGGCTGTGACTGCAGGTAAGGAAATGTGACTGAAAGTGGTATGAAGGGGATAGGTCATTTCAGGGGATGGTTTTGGATTTAGTGCATGTTTGTACCGTGTGATTGTGCTAGGGCATTGCCACCCCAGACAGTCACCCCTCCTTGCTGTGGCTATGGGCCAAGTACCTGCTGGACTGCGCTCCCTGTCTGTTGCGGTAGTTTCCCAGTGCTCGGCCAACCACCCGCCCCTTGTTGCGGTGGGGTGGTTGCTGATTGTGTGATGCATTTGTGTTGTTCTGGGTTGGTTTTGGGGGTGAAAGCTCTGTGTGGGGGCTGTCCTGGTACTATTCCACTCTGATTGTTAGACTGCACTGGTTAGCCATGTGGCCCAATCTGTGACAATAGTGGCACTCTATGAAGCCAATTTGGACCAAGCCTCTCTGACCTTGACTGCTAGGACTGGTTGGATATTCTCTGGGGTCCACAGGCAGAGCTTCCCTTGAGATTGGTGCCATCTGGACATTCACAGCCAACGCGGCCTCCTCAAGGGCTGTCTTTTTCTACTTCTGTTGGACCACTTTGAAGGTGTCTCTCTGGTCCTACTCCTGCTTTTCCCTGTCCTTCTCAAGTTATTTCTGGTAAATGTGTAATATGCGGGCCTGTATTTCCTACCAAGGTTTTGTTTCTAGCCCTATAACCCCATCTAGTCCGGTCTGGACCTCAGTGGGTAGTCCCCTTTTGAGGATGTTGTAGAAGAATGCAGCCTGGGGTCCTGTGTTGTTTAAAGGCTGTCCTGTCTCTTGCCCCCAATGTTCTCTCATTCTATCTAGGAATTCAGTCGCGATCTCCCCAGGCTTTATGCCCTCTGCCATCAGTCATCCTATGTCTGGACGGTCAAAGAATATCTCCTTCAGAGCCATCCAGATCTGGTGTCTAAATTAGATAAATGGGACCCGTCATGCTCGGAGTGTTCATAAGCCTGACTGTGGGAATGCGGGCTGCTCCCTGATGAGGTTGCTAAGCAGAGTTTTAATATCGCCTTTATCTAAGTTTATACCCGCGGTGTCTCTTCTCAAAGCATGAGATCCATTTGCCTGCCTCTTCCATCAATGGGGATAGTTTGTTCCAGAGCCCTACTTTGTCCATCTGTACCCAAGGCATGTTTATGGTCCCTGTTGCACCTTTCTGCCGTAGCAGACAAACTCTGGTGCAGGCAGCTCTGTCAGTTTCTCCCCGACGCAGTGCTCCCATCATCTCAGGCATTCCTGCATGTAGGGGTAGTTCCATTTCGGATCAACCCCTCCATTCCAAATGCAGTACTGTGCAACGACCATGTCCTTGGGTTCAAAGGATCCCTCCTGCACCCAAGGACAATCATACAGGCCCTTCCTTTCGGTCCAGTATTGCAGGAGATGGCAAAAAAGGCTGCAAGAAGCCTAGCCCTCTTCTCTGGATACTATCTCTCTAGGGATTGGTCTGCCTGACTAGCACGTTCGGCGGGGAGTGGCTGAAATCCTCGTCATTGCTTTACTCGTGCACACGCAAAGGTGCCATGCGGCTCCTTCCAGTCAGGATATCCTGACCACTTATTTCCTGTTCAGCCCCTCTCCTGCCAGGTGAAGTGTGTGCTTCTGTTAGGGGCCTTTCTTCTGATTCTTCCCTCAGCTAATCCCTATGTGGGGCCCAAGGCCTAGCCCTTGTTCCCTGCGTGGGAGCGGGAGTTGTTTCCCCTCCCTGGTGGGTTTCCAAAATCTAGCTCACTGTGGAGTCGTGTGCTCTCACAGTGCACTGCTGGTGCTGGGCCTCAGACCAGTGAGCTCATTGCTCTTGTGAGACAGCGCCTGGTAGAGGCTCCCGGCTATAGCTCACTGTGGAGTTGTGTGCTCTCACAGTGCACTGCTGGGTCTTGGCACCAGTGAGTTCTTCGCTCTTGTGGGGCAGCGCCTGGTGGAGGCTCCTGACTCACTGTGGAGTTCTATGCTCTCACAGTGCACTGCTGGTGCTGGGTCTTGGACCAGTGGGTTCTTTGCTCTTGTGCGGCAGCACTTGCTGAAGGATCCCGGCTCACTGTAGAGTTGTGTGCTCTCACAGTGCACTGCTGGTGCTGGGTCTAGGACCAGTGAGCTCATTGCTCTTGTGAGGCAGCGGCTGGTGGAGGCTCCCAGCTCACTGTGGAGTTGTGTGCTCTCACAGTGCACTGCTGGTGCTGGGTCTAGGACCAGTGAGCTCATTGCTCTTGTGAGGCGGCGGCTGGTGGAGGCTCCCAGCTCACTGTGGAGTTGTGTGCTCTCACAGTGCACTGCTGGTGCTGGGTCTAGGACCAGTGAGCTCATTGCTCTTGTGGGGCAGCGCCTGGTGGAGGCTCCTGGCTCACTGTGGAGTCACGTGCTCTCACTGTGCACTGCTGGTGCTGGGCCTTGGACCAGTGAGTTCTTCGCTCTTGTGAGGCAGCGCCTGGTGGAGGCTCCTGACTCACTGTGGAGTTCTAAGGTCTAACTGTGCACTGCTGGTGCTGGGCCTTGGACCAGTGAGTTCTTCGCTCTTGTGAGGCAGCGCCTGGTGGAGGCTCCTGGCTCACTGTGGAGTTCTAAGCTCTCACAGTGCACTGCTGGTGCCGGGTCTTGGACCAGTGAGTTCTTCGCTCTTGTGAAGCAGCGCCTGGTGGAGGCTCCCAGCTCACTGTGGAGTTGTGTGCTCTCACAGTGCACTGCAGGGTCTTGGGACCAGTGAGTTATACGCTCTTGTGAGGCAGCGCCTGGTGGAGGCTTCTGACTCACTGTGGAGTTCTAAGCTCTCACAGTGCACTGCTGGTGCTGGGCCTTGGACCAGTGAGTTCATCGCTCTTGTGAGGCAGCGCCTGATGAAGGCTCCTGGCTCACTGTGGAGTTCTAAGCTCTCACAGTGCACTGCTGGTGCTGGGTCTTGGACCAGTAAGCTCATTGCTCTTGTGAGACAGCGCCTGGTGGTGGCTCCTAGCTCTAGCTCACTGTGCAGTTATGTGCTCTCACAGTGCACTGCTGGGTCTTGGGACCAGTGAGTTCTCCGGCCTTGTGAGGCAGCGCCTGGTGGAGGTTCCTGCCTCTAGCTCACTGTGGAGTTATGTGCTCTCACAGTGCACTGCTGGGTTTTGGACCAGTGAGTTCTTCGCTCTTGTGGGGCAGCGCCTGGTGGGGGCTCCTGACTCACTGTGGAGTTCTATGCTCTCACAGAGCACTGCTGGTGCTGGGTCTTGGACCAGTGGGTTCTTTGCTCTTGTGCGGCAGCGCCTGGTGGAGACTCCTGGCTCACTGTGGAGTTCTAAGCTCTCACAGTGCACTGGTAGTGCTGGGTCTTGGACCAGTGAGCTTATTGCTCTTGTGAGGCAGCGCCTGGTGGAGGCTCCTAGCTCACTGTGGAGTTGTGTGCTCTCACAGTGCACTGCAGGGTCTTGGGACCAGTGAGTTCTACGCTCTTGTGAGGCAGCGCTTGGTGGAGGCTCCTGGCTCTAGCTCTCTGTGGAGTCATGTGCTCTTACAGTGCACTGCTGGTGCTGGGTCTTTGACCATTGAGCTCATTGCTCTTGTGAGGCAGCGCCTGGTGGAGGCTCCTAGCTCACTGTAGAGTCGTGTGCTCCCACAGTGCACTGCTGGTGCTAGGTCTTGGAATAGTGAGCTCATTGCTCTTGTGAGGCAGCGCCTGGTGAAGGCTCCTGGCTCACTGTGGAGTTCTAAGCTCTCACAGTGCACTGCTGGTGCTGGGTCTTGGACCAGTGAGCTCATTGCTTTTGTGCGGCAGTGCCTGGTGGAGACTCCTGGCTTACTGTGGAGTTCTAAGCTCTCACAGTGCACTGGTGGTGCTGGGTCTTGGACCAGTGAGTTCATTGCTCTTGTGAGGCAGCGCCTGGTGGAGGCTCCCAGCTCACTTTGGAGTTGTGAGCTCTCACAGTGCACTGCAGGGTCTTGGGACCAGTGAGTTATACGCTCTTGTGAGGCAGCGCTTGGTGGAGGCTCCTGGCTCTAGCTCTCTGTGGAGTAGTGTGCTCTCACAGTGCACTGCTGGTGCGGGTTCTTGGACCAGTGAGTTCTTCGCTCTTGTGCGGCAGCGCCTGGTGGAGGCTCCTAGCTCACTGTGGAGTTGTGTGCTCTCACAGTGCACTGCTGGTGCTGGGCCTTGGACCAGTGGGTTCTTTGCTCTTGTGCGGCAGCGCCTGATGAAGGCTCCTGGCTCACTGTGGAGTTCTAAGCTCTCACAGTGCACTGCTGGTGCTGGGTCTTAGACCAGTGAGCTCATTGCTCTTGTGAGGCAGCGCCTGGTGGAGGATCCTAGCTCACTGTGGGGTCGTGTGCTCTCACAGTGCACTGCAGGGTCTTGGGACCAGTGAGTTCTTTGCTCTTGTGAGGCAGCACCTGGTGGAGGCTCCCAGCTCACTGTGGAGTCGTGTGCTCTCACAGTGCACTGCTGGTGCTGGGTCTAGGACCAGTGAGCTCATTGCTCTTGTGGGGCAGCGCCTGGTGGAGGCTCCCAGCTCACTGTGCAGTCGGGTGCTCTCACAGTGCACTGCTGGTGCTCTGTCTTGGACCAGTGAGCTCAATGCTCTTGTGAGGCAGCGCCTGGTGGAGGCTCCCAGCTCACTGTGGAGTTGTGTGCTCTCACAGTACACTGCTGGTGCCGTGTCTTGGACCAGTGAGCTCTTTACTCTTGTGAGGCAGCGCCTGGTGGAGGCTCCTAGCTCACTGGAGTCGTGTGCTCCCACAGTGCACTGCTGGTGCTGGGTCTTGGACTGGTGAGCTCATTGCTCTTGTGAGGCAGCACCTGGTGGAGGCTTCCAGCTCACTGTGGAGTTTTGTGCTCTCACAGTGCACTGCTGGTGCTTGGCCTTGGACCAGTGAGTTCTTCGCTCTTGTGAGGCAGCGCCTGATAAAGGCCCCTGGCCCACTGTGGAGATCTAAGCTCTCACAGTGCACTGCTGGTGCTGGGTCTTGGACCAGTGAGCTCATTGCTTTTGTGCGGCAGCGCCTGGTGGAGACTCCTGGCTTACTGTGGAGTTCTAAGCTCTCACAGTGCACTGCTGGTGCTGGGTCTTTGACCAGTGAGCTCATTGCTCTTGTGAGACAGCGCCTGGTGGAGGTTCCTGGCTCACTGTGGAGTTCTAAGCTCTCACAGTGCACTGGTGGTGCTGGGTCTTGGACCAGTGAGTTCATTGCTCTTGTGAGGCAGCGCCTGGTGGAGGCTCCCAGCTCACTGTGGAGTTGTGTGCTCTCACAGTGCACTGCAGGGTCTTGGGACCAGTGAGTTATACGCTCTTGTGAGGCAGCGCTTGGTGGAGGCTCCTGGCTCTAGCTCTCTGTGGAGTCGTGTGCTCTCACAGTGCACTGCTGGTGCTGGGTCTTGGACCAGTGGGTCTTGCTCTTGTGCGGCAGTGGCTGGTGGAGACTCCTGGCTCACTGTAGAGTTCTAAGCTCTCACAGTGCACTGCTGGTGCTGGGTCTTGGACCAGTAAGTTCACTGCTCTTGTGAGGCAGCGCCTGGTGAAGGCTCCTGGCTCACTGTGGAGTCGTGTGCTCACACAGTGCACTGCTGGTATTGGGTCTTGCAATAGTGAGCTCATTGCTCTTGTGAGGCAGCGCCTGGCGAAGGCTCCTGGCTCACTGTGGAGTTCTAAGCTCTCACAGTGCACTGCTGGTGCTGGGTCTTGGACCAGTGAGTTCTTCGCTCTTGTGAGGCAGCGCCTGGTGGAGGCTCCTGGCTCTATCTCTCCGGTGCAGTTGGGTGCTCTCACAGTGCACTGCTGGTTCTCTGTCTTGGACCAGTGAGTTCTTCGCTCTTGTGGGGCAGCGCCTGGTGGATGCTCCTAGCTCACTGTGGAGTTCTAAGCTCTCACAGTGCACTGGTGGTGCTTGGTCTTGGACCAGTGAGCTCATTGCTCTTGTGAGGCAGCACCTGGTGAAAGCTCCTGCTCACTGTGGAGTTGTGTGCTCTCACAGTGCACCACTGGGTATTGGACCAGTGGGTTCTTTGCTCTTGTGCGGCAGCGCCTGGTGGAGACTCCTGGCTCACTAGGGAGTTCTAAGCTCCCACAGTGCACTGCTGGTGCTGGGTCATGGACCAGTGGGTTCTTTGCTCTTGTGCGGCAGTGCCTGGTGGAGACTCCTGGCTCACTGTGGAGTTCTAAGCTCCCACAGTGCACTGCTGGTGCTGGGTCTTGGACCAGTGAGTTCTTTGCTCTTGTGAGGCAGCGTCTGGTGGAGGCTCCCAGGTCACTGTGGAGTCGTGTGCTCTCACAGTGCACTGCTGATGCTGGGCCTTGGACCAGTGAGTTCATCGCTCTTGTGAGGCAGCACTTGCTGAAGGCTCCCGGCTCACTGTGGAGTTGTGTGCTCTCACAGTGCACCGCTGGTGCCGGGTCTTGGACCAGTGAGTTCTTCGCTCTTGTGAGGCAGCGCCTGGTGGAGGTTCCTGGCTCACCGTGGAGTTCTAAGCTCTCACAGGGCACTGCTGGTGCTGGGTCTTGGACCAGTGAGCTCATTGCTCTTGTGAGGCAGCGCCTGGTGGAGGTTCCCAGCACACTATGGAGTTGTGTGCTCTCACAGTGCACTGCTGGTGCTAGGTCTTGGACCAGTGAGTTCTTTGCTCTTGTGAGGCAGCGCCTGGTGGAGGCTCCCAGCTCACTGTGGAGTTGTGTGCTCTCACAGTGCACTGCTGGTGCTGGGCCTTGGACCAGTGAGCTCATTGCTCTTGTGAGGCAGCGCCTGGTGGAGACTCCTGGCTTACTGTGGAGTTGTGTGCTCTCACAGTGCACTGCTGGTGCTGGGTCTTGGACCAGTGAGCTCATTGCTCTTGTGAGGCAGCGTCTGGTGGAGGCTCCTAGCTCACTGTGGAGTTGTGTGCTCTCACAGTGCACTGCTGGTGCTGGGCCTTGGACCAGTGAGTTCTTCTCTCTTGTGAGGCAGCGCCTGGTGGTGGCTCCTAGCTCACTGTGGAGTTGTGTGCTCTCACAGTGCACTGCTGGTGCTGGGTCTTGGACCAGTGAGCTCATTGCTCTTGTGAGGCAGCGCCTGGTGGAGGCTCCCAGCTCACTGTGGAGTCACGTGCTCTCACTGTGCACTGCTGGTGCTGGGCCTTGGACCAGTGAGTTCTTCGCTCTTGTGAGGCAGCGCCTGATGAAGGCTCCTGGCTCACTGTGGAGTTCTTAGCTCTCACAGTGCACTGCTGGTGCTGGACCTTGGACCAGTGAGTTCTTCGCTCTTGTGAGGCAGCACTTGCTGAAGGCTCCTAGCTCACTGTGGAGTCGTGGGTTCTTACAGTGCACTGCTGGGTCTTGGGACGAGTGAGTTCTTTGCTCTTGTGAGGCAGCGCCTGGTGGAGGCTCCCAGCTCACTGTGGAGTCGTGTGCTCTCACAGTGCACTGCTGGTGCTGGGCCTTGGACCAGTGAGTTCTTTGCTCTTGTGAGGCAGCGCCTGGTGGAGGCTCCTAGCTCACTGTGGAGTTGTGTGCTCTTACAGTGCACTGCTGGTGCCGGGTCTTGGACCAGGGAGTTCTTCGCTCTTGTGAGGCAGCGTCTGGTGGAGGCTCCTAGCTCACTGTGGAGTCGTGTGCTCCCACAGTGCACTGCTGGTGCTGGGTCTTGGACCGGTGAGCTTATTGCTCTTGTGAGGCAGCGCCTGGTGGAGGCTCCTAGCTCACCGTGGAGTTGTGTGCTCTTACAGTGCACTGCTGGGTCTTGGGACCAGTGAGTTCTTCGCTCTTGTGAGGCAGCGCCTGGTTGAGGCTCCTGGCTCTAGCTCTCTGTGGAGTAGTGTGCTCTCACAGTGCACTGCTGGTGCAGGGTTTTGGACCAGTGAGTTCTTCGCTCTTGTGGGGCAGCGCCTGGTGGGGGCTCCTGACTCACTGTGGAGTTCTATTCTCTCACAGAGCACTGCTGGTGCTGGGTATTGGACCAGTGGGTTCTTTGCTCTTGTGCGGCAGCGCCTGGTGGAGACTCCTGGCTTACTGTGGAGTTCTAAGCTCTCACAGTGCACTAGTGGTGCTGGGTCTTGGACCAGTGAGCTCATTGCTCTTGTGAGGCAGCGCCTGGTGGAGGCTCCTAGCTCACTGTGGAGTTGTGTGCTCTCACAGTGCACTGCAGGGTCTTGGGACCAGTGAGTTCTTTGCTCTTGTGAGGCAGCACCTGGTGGAGGCTCCCAGCTCACTGTGGAGTTGTGTGGTCTCACAGTGCACTGCTGGTGCTGGGCCTTTGACCAGTGAGTTCTTCTCTCTTGTGAGGCAGCGCCTGGTGGTGGCTCCTAGCTCACCGTGGAGTTGTGTGCTCTCACAGTGCACTGCTGGTGCCGGGTCTTGGACCAGTGAGTTCTTCGCTCTTGTGAGGCAGCGTCTGGTGGAGGCTCCTAGCTCACTGTAGAGTTGTGTGCTCTCACAGTGCACTGCTGGTGCTGGGTCTCGGACCAGTGAGCTCATTGCTCTTGTGGGGCAGCGCCTGGTGGAGGCTCCCAGCTCACTGTGGAGTCGTGTGCTCTCATAGTGCACTGCTGGTGCTGGACCTTGGACCAGTGAGTTCTTCGCTCTTGTGAGGCAGCGTCTGGTGGAGGCTCCTAGCTCACTGTGGAGTCGAGTGCTCTCACAGTGCACTGCTGGTGCTGGACCTTGGACCAGTGAGTTCTTCGCTCTTGTGAGGCAGCACTTGCTGAAGGCTCCTAGCTCACTGTGGAGTCGTGGGTTCTTACAGTGCACTGCTGGGTCTTGGGACGAGTGAGTTCTTTGCTCTTGTGAGGCAGCGCCTGGTGGAGGCTCCCAGCTCACTGTGGAGTCGTGTGCTCTCACAGTGCACTGCTGGTGCTGGGCCTTGGACCAGTGAGTTCTTCTCTCTTGTGAGGCAGCGCCTGGTGGTGGCTCCTAGCTCACTGTGGAGTTGTGTGCTCTCACAGTGCACTGCTGGTGCTGGGCCTTGGACGAGTGAGTTCTTTGCTCTTGTGAGGCAGCGCCTGGTGGAGGCTCCTAGCTCACTGTGGAGTTGTGTGCTCTTACAGTGCACTGCTGGTGCCGGGTCTTGGACCAGGGAGTTCTTCGCTCTTGTGAGGCAGCGTCTGGTGGAGGCTCCTAGCTCACTGTGGAGTCGTGTGCTCCCACAGTGCACTGCTGGTGCTGGGTCTTGGACCGGTGAGCTTATTGCTCTTGTGAGGCAGCGCCTGGTGGAGGCTCCTAGCTCACCGTGGAGTTGTGTGCTCTTACAGTGCACTGCTGGGTCTTGGGACCAGTGAGTTCTTCGCTCTTGTGAGGCAGCGCCTGGTTGAGGCTCCTGGCTCTAGCTCTCTGTGGAGTAGTGTGCTCTCACAGTGCACTGCTGGTGCGGGGTTTTGGACCAGTGAGTTCTTCGCTCTTGTGGGGCAGCGCCTGGTGGGGGCTCCTGACTCACTGTGGAGTTCTATTCTCTCACAGAGCACTGCTGGTGCTGGGTATTGGACCAGTGGGTTCTTTGCTCTTGTGCGGCAGCGCCTGGTGGAGACTCCTGGCTTACTGTGGAGTTCTAAGCTCTCACAGTGCACTGGTGGTGCTGGGTCTTGGACCAGTGAGCTCATTGCTCTTGTGAGGCAGCGCCTGGTGGAGGCTCCTAGCTCACTGTGGAGTTGTGTGCTCTCACAGTGCACTGCAGGGTCTTGGGACCAGTGAGTTCTTTGCTCTTGTGAGGCAGCACCTGGTGGAGGCTCCCAGCTCACTGTGGAGTTGTGTGGTCTCACAGTGCACTGCTGGTGCTGGGCCTTGGACCAGTGAGTTCTTCTCTCTTGTGAGGCAGCGCCTGGTGGTGGCTCCTAGCTCACCGTGGAGTTGTGTGCTCTCACAGTGCACTGCTGGTGCCGGGTCTTGGACCAGTGAGTTCTTCGCTCTTGTGAGGCAGCGTCTGGTGGAGGCTCCTAGCTCACTGTAGAGTTGTGTGCTCTCACAGTGCACTGCTGGTGCTGGGTCTCGGACCAGTGAGCTCATTGCTCTTGTGGGGCAGCACCTGGTGGAGGCTCCCAGCTCACTGTGGAGTCGTGTGCTCTCATAGTGCACTGCTGGTGCTGGACCTTGGACCAGTGAGTTCTTCGCTCTTGTGAGGCAGCGTCTGGTGGAGGCTCCTAGCTCACTGTGGAGTCGAGTGCTCTCACAGTGCACTGCTGGTGCTGGGCCTTGGACCAGTGAGCTCATTGCTCTTGTGAGGCAGCGCCTGGTGGAGGCTGCCAGCTCACTGTGAAGTTGTGTGCTCTCACAGTGCACTGCTGGTGCCGTGTCTTGGACCAGTGAGTTCTTCGCTCTTGTGACACAGCGCCTGGTGGAGCCTCCTAGCTCACTGTGGAGTCGTGTGCTCCCACAGTGCACTGCTGGTGCTGGGTCTTGGACCGGTGAGCTTATTGCTCTTGTGAGGCAGCGCCTGGTGGAGGCCCCTAGCTCACTGTGGAGTTGTGTGCTCTTACAGTGCACTGCTGGGTCTTGGGACCAGTGAGTTCTTCGCTCTTGTGAGGCAGCGCCTGGTTGAGGCTCCTGACTCTAGCTCTCTGTGGAGTAGTGTGCTCTCACAGTGCACTGCTGGTGCGGGGTCTTGGACCAGTGAGTTCTTCGCTCTTGTGGGGCAGCGCCTGGTGGGGGCTCCTGACTCACTGTGGAGTTCTATTCTCTCACAGAGCACTGCTGGTGCTGGGTCTTGGACCAGTGGGTTCTTTGCTCTTGTGCGGTGTTGGACAGGCCCCAGAAGGGGGCTCGCTCCCTCCCCGCATGACAGAGCCCGGACACCGACTCTCCAGAAGCCACCCCCAGAAGTAACCCGTAACCCGTCCCACACGGGACGCATGCCCCCGAACATCTCCGTAACACCGGCCTGGGCCTACACCAGCACCATCGCCCGGGCCCAGCCGCCATCTTGGACACAGCACCACGAGGCCGCGTGGCCTCAGCTCGACCCTAACCCTGGGCCTGGCCAGGCCCCGACAGCCCGGCACCACCATCCACCCGGGAGGTGAACGGACCACTTGGCAGGTCAATGGGAGAGAGGAGTGTCGATGGCTCTCCCCCGCCAGGTGCCAATCGCCCCCAGCCTAAGCATGGGCGGAAAATCCGTTTCGCTCGCGGATTTTGCGGATTTTCGGTAAATTCCGCAATCCGCGAGATTCGCGAATCTCCCGCAAAATCCGCAAATCCACGAGCAGCTGATTTTGCTCGCACTGTTCGCGTGAGTTCGCGGCTTCCCAGTACAACTTCGCGCCCCGCGAATAAGCGCTAAATTGCAGAAATACGATCTTAGCAAAACTGAAACTACTTACCAGGTTCAAAAGTTCAGGCTCATCATTAGTAGCCATTTCCTGTAGTGCTTCCTGAGGGGCCCCTCCAGAGTTCAGTTGCCTACTTGCAACTATTATGTGACCCTGCTCTGAACCTCAGAATAGTTACACATATGCCACAAAGGTCCTGAATTACAGCTAAGGGAGACAAGCAGGAGCCAGGCTGGGAGTTCAAATCCATTAATCAGCCCCTAATTCATTATTGTCAGTTGTGGCAGGGCAGGTGTTGTAACTAATTTTGCAACAATGAAAGCACTTAGCAAGTGCAAAAGATCACTAATCAGGAAGCACTAAGGAAGCAGGTGCCAGCTAAAAAAATATTCTGTGACACATTAATCAGCCCCAAATTAATTCAGGTCACTTGAGGCAGGGAAGGTGTGCTTTGCTTTGCCACAATAATGTACACTGACTGGACAACCAGAGGGTGCTGTGATGAAACAGAGGGTGGCATGGGTGGGCCAGAGGGTGGCATGAGTAGTCAGAGAGTGGCAGTGGTGACAGAGAGTGGCAGTGATGAAGAAGAGTGTCCCAAACAGGCTGGACACGTAGAAACAACAAGTTCGCAAAACTTGCGAGCCGACAGGTAAGTTCGCGTTTGCGAAATTGTACAAAACCCTCGCGAACTGGCAGAAACCCGCGCGAACACACAAAAAAAAAATTCGAGAGAATTCGCGGATTTTGCGAATTGCGAGTTCGCAAATCCGCAAAATTCGCGAACGCGAGATTCGCAAAATTTGCCCATGTGTACCCCAGCCTCCCCGGGCGCTGGCTCTACCCCCCTGCTGGGTGTCTGGACTCCCTCATCCCGGACCTCCCGACCTCCAAGTGCGAGGGTCCGGACATCAAAGGGCGCCAGCCCTATAACTGGGGCAGCTCCAAAGCAGGAAGGCAGTTGTATCCTGGAGTCGAGAGACACCGTGAAGAACTCATCTTTGACGGACTGCTGGCGCTGCCGCAGCCCTGCCTTGTGAACTGTCGTCCTGCCTGCTGGCGCTGCCGCAGCCTTCTGCAACCTTCATCCTCGTCGGGACCTGCTGGCGCTGCCGCGGCCCGTTGTAACTACCACCTTCGTCGGGACCTGCTGGCGCTGCCGCGGACCGTTGCTACCTACGATCATCTCGGGACCTGCTGGCGCTGCCGCGGCCCGTCCTCCTAGAACGCCGAGCTCGAGGATTGTGAGCTAACCATCATTTCATCGCAACCACCAGATTGGTAACAAGACTGTCCCGCTACCCCCTTTTCCCATCCAAGAGACTAGAA
This sequence comes from Lissotriton vulgaris, assembly GCF_964263255.1. Classification (NCBI taxonomy): domain Eukaryota; kingdom Metazoa; phylum Chordata; class Amphibia; order Caudata; family Salamandridae; genus Lissotriton; species Lissotriton vulgaris. Next base: position 266,529,487 of record NC_141686.1, read on the forward strand.
TCGAGGGGACCCCTGAGTCCTGACCTCCTTGTACCATTCTACCGTACTTCAAGATTGCTTATAAAGAACGTTAAACCTTATCTTTGTGTGGTGTCCATCTGTGGGGGGAAGTTACTTGTCTGTACGATCGCTGGAGACGGCTCTCCCCGGAGACCTCTCCCCTTGTCCTCGGCCGACCCTCCAGGTCCCGTCTAACATTGGTGGCCAGCGGCGCGATCCGAATCAACGCGTACGTACAGAGAGTAACTCACCCCACGACTAAACCACAATGACAACCAAAGAGAGCGGATCCACAGAAAAATTCCAGATGGAGAAATTGGAAGAGTACAGCCATCGTGAGTTAAAACAATTTTGCATCGAGCTAGGCATTGCTACCACCGGTCTGAGCCCGAAAGACGATTTCAAGCACGCCATCGAATCTTGGGCGGAAACCGGGGCCGTCAGACCCCCGGACCAAAACGTCGCAGCATCAGAGATCAACACCACTTCTCCCGAAGAACGGAGAGCGGGTCTCTCACAGGAAGAGATCCAAGAAAGAGAAAAAACCAGACTACACGAATTAGAGTTGGCACGGCTCAAGTTGGACGGTGAGCTAAAACTAGCGGAACAAAAACTGAACTTAGAACACTTACGGCTCCGAGAAGAGCGGGAAGAAAAGCAAAGACAAAGAGAACTCGAAGAAAAGAGACTGGCATACGAACACGAGCGCAAGCTAGCTGAAATAGAACTACGAAAACAAAACAAATAACTAGGGGTGCCCGAGCAACTGCGCACCCCGGGCGCTACGGAACAAAAAGTCCACATCCCCAAGGACGTCGTCCGAGAATACTATCGGAACGACGACATACAACAGAGGTTCAAGGCCTATGAGATCGCCATGACCTCCCACCGGATCGATCGAAGTGACTGGGGAGCCGGTCTGTGGGGTAGGTTCGTCAATGAAGGCCGCGATGCCCTGCTACAGCTCCCGGACCATCAGATGACGTCCTATGATCACATGAAGGCCGCCCTCCTCACTCGATATGGACTCACGCCCGAGATGTACCGCCAGAGGTTCCACGACTGCACCCGGATCCCGGGTACAACTTGGGTGGAATATGTGAACTATTTTAGCCGAGCCTTCGAAGGGTGGATCAAAGGTAGCCGAGTCACCACCTACGAGCAACTCTTCAACCTCATTGTATGGGAACACCTCTCCAACAACTGCTTCGTCGAGCTCAGGCAGCACCTCCTCGACAGTAAATTGACTGACCCTCGGCAGCTCGTCGCTGAGGCCGACCGATGGGAGAGCACCCGAGTGGCCCGGAGTGGGCCAAACGAGCAGAACCGAAACAACCAAGGCCCTCATCGTCCCCGAGGAGGAGGAGGAGGCCAGGGCCGGGGCAGATATGCCGCCCCAGCAGCTCCCGTCAACAACACCCCGCCCTCGGCTGGGCGGGGGAACCCTCCGATGCGCCCAGGGTTCCGAGCCAATGTCACGTGCCATCGGTGCCAGCGGGTCGGACACTATGCCAACGACCCAAACTGCCCCAAGAACCAGACTCCCGGGCCCCGCCAGGTCGCGGCCGCCGCCCTAGGAGAAGAACAAACTTCCAAAGAGCATGAAGAATATGAACAAGAACAGCCCGAGTGGGAACCTGCCGCCATGGTCCTGGCTTGCCTAGGGGGAAGAGACATGGTCCCGCGGGTCCCCCTACCCGCAAACACCCGAAAATACAGCCAGTGGGTGAACATCAACGGACGCAAGGCCGAAGCCCTGCGTGACACCGGAGCCAGTGTGACGGCCGTCCGCTCTCACCTGGTGACCCCAGAACAAATCCTGCCAAACGTCCTTTGCCCTGTCCGATCAGCTGACAATTCTGAGAGCCTATGTCGGATGGCCTGTGTCCCCTTTGAATGGGGAGGAGTGTCCGGCATGCTGAAGGTGACTGTCCGCGATGATGCCCCCGTGGACTGCCTCCTGGGAAACGATCTCAAGAGTTCCCCGTGGGCGGCCGTTGAGAGAAGAGAACACCTGGGGATGCTGGGCCTCCCAGACTGGGCGTGCGTAACAACCCGGTCCATGGCCGCCCGTGCCATCCCCAGACCCGAAGAGCCCGAATGGCCAGCACCTCCTCCCCCGATCACTCCAGAGGAAGACGCCGGCCGCCCTGACCCCCCAGAACAAGCCCCGGAAGAGCCCGCTCAGCCTCAGGACCTTCCAGACCTGGCTCAGTGGCGTCAAGAGGGGGGGCCCACCCAAGAACAATTTCGGCAGGAGCAAAAGACCTGTCCCTCCCTCGAGGGACTCCGACAGCAAGCCCTCGCCCAGAGCGCGGGAGACACCGCAGGGGCGCACTGGATCTACTGGGACAACGACTTACTGTACAGCGAGCAAAGAATTGCAGAATTGGGGGCCAGTCGGGTGCTGGTGGTGCCCCTCCGTTTCAGAGACTTCCTTTTAAACTTGGCCCACGATGTCCCCCTGGCTGGGCACTTGGGGCAAGATAAAACCTACAACCGCCTGGTGACACACTTTTACTGGCCCAAGATGCGAAATGACGTTTCCAACCACTGCCGGGCCTGCCCCACCTGCCAAGCCAGCGGCAAGAGCGGCCGAAAACTCAAGGCACCCCTGCAACCATTCCCTGTTGTCACCACCCCGTTCGAACGAGTGGGGATAGACATTGTGGGGCCCCTGGACCCCCGAACAGCACAAGGGCACCAATTCATCCTGGTCCTGGTGGACCACGCCACCCGTTATCCCGAGGCCATCCCCCTTCGAACAGTGACAGCACCAGTGGTAGGCCGAGCCTTGATGGGGATCTTCTCGCGAGTGGGCTTCCCCCGGGAGGTCGTCAGTGACCGGGGCACGAACTTTATTTCGAAGTATATGAAATCCCTCTGGCAGCAGTGCGGGGTCACCTACCGTTTCACAACAACCTATCACCCGCAAGGAAACGGACTGGTCGAGCGGTTCAACCGCACCCTCAAGGGAATGATTATTGGGCTGGAGGAGCCCCTACGCCGCCAGTGGGACGTGCTACTACCGTGCCTCCTCTTCGCCTACCGAGAAGTCCCCCAGAAGTCCCTCGGTTTCAGCCCTTTCGAGCTCCTGTACGGGCACCCTGTCCGAGGGCCCCTCAGCCTAGTGAAAGAAGAATGGGAGATGGCTCCTCTGAAAACCCCTCCGGATGTCTACAAGTACCTCCTGACCCTCCGCAACCAGACCAGGCGATTCAGGGAGATCGCTAAAGCCAACCTAGAGGCCAGTCAGGAGGACATGAAGAAATGGTACGACCAACATGCCTCCTCCATTGAGTTCGAACCTGGCCAGCAGGTGTGGGTGATGTCCCCCACCGAACCTTGTGCCTTGCAAGACAAATGGACAGGACCCTTCAAGGTGGTCAAACGCAAGGGCCCTGTCACCTATCTCATCGACATGGAGTCCCCCCGAAACCCCCTCCGGGTCCTCCACGCCAACAGACTCAAACCACACTTTGTGCGTTCAGAGCTCAGCCTCCTGATGGCTACAGACAGTGGGGCGGAAGAAGACTCTGAGCCACTCCCTGACCTGCTGAGGACCCGTGAGAGAGATGGTTCCGTGGATGGGGTCCGACTCTCCGAGGCCCTGACCCCGGAGCAGCGCCACGGCTGTCGAACCCTCCTGTTGCAATTTGCAGACCTGTTCTCCCTCACCCCCGGGGTCACCCCCTGGTGCCTTCACGACGTGGATACTGGGGACAGTCCCCCTATTCGACACCGAGCCTACCGAGTCCCGGACCGGGTGCGCGCCTGCATCCAAGAAGAGGTCACCAAGATGCTCGCACTCGGGGTCATCGAGCCCTCAGACAGCCCCTGGGCCAGCCCGGTCGTACTGGTGCCCAAAGCGGCCGCCCCGGGCACCACCCCCGAGCTCCGGTTCTGCGTCGACTATCGGGGTCTGAACGTTGTCCCCAGAACCGACGCTCATCCTATCCCCCGAGCAGATGAACTGGTCGACCGCATGGGGGCTGCCCGCTACCTAAGCATCTTCGACCTGACAGCGGGCTACTGGCAGATCGGCCTCACCCCCAGGGCTTAAGAATGATCCGCTTTCTCCACCCCGGATGGGCACTACCAGTTCACCGTGATGCCCTTCGGTATGAAAAACGCTCCAGCCACTTTTCAAAGACTTGTGAACCAGGTATTGGCGGGCCTCGAAGACTTCAGCGCCGCCTACCTGGACGACATTTCAGTATACAGCCGCCACTGGTCCGACCACCTCTGCCACCTCCGAGAGGTCCTGCAGGCCCTTCAGCGAGCTGGCCTCACCATCAAGGCCAGCAAATGCCAAATCGGCCAAGGGTCCGTGACCTACCTTGGACACCAAGTGGGGAGCGGTCTGGTGGCCCCTCTCCAGCTCAAGATCGCTGCCATCCAGTCCTGGCAGCCCCCCGTCACCCAAACCGAGGTACGAGCCTTCTTGGGGCTCACCGGATACTATCGGAGGTTCGTGAAGGACTATGGCAGTATTGTGGGGCCCCTCACGGAACTCACATCCAAAAAGCATCCCAAAACGGTCAACTGGACTCCAGACTGTCAAGCGGCCTTCGAGAAACTGAAGGCCGCCATGTGCACCGCCCCGGTGCTCCAGGCCCCCGACTACAGCCGCGAGTTCATAGTCCAGACCGATGCCTCAGACCATGGCATTGGGGCCGTCCTCTCGCAACTTAACTCCGAGGGGGTCGATCAGCCAGTGGCCTTCATCAGCCGACGCCTACTGGCCCGAGAACAACGCTGGAGTACCATCGAGCGGGAGGCCTTCGCAGTGGTGTGGGCCCTCAAGAAACTCCGGCCCTACCTCTTCGGTACCCACTTCCGGGTACAAACAGACCATCGCCCCCTGCAATGGTTAATGCAGATGCGGGGGGAGAATCCCAAACTGCTGCGATGGTCCAGCTCCCTGCAAGGGATGGACTTCACTGTGGAGCATCGCCCTGGTCAAGATCACGCCAATGCGGATGGCCTGTCCCGCTTTTTCCGCCTCGACGGAGAGAGTCCCCAAGAGGATGGGTAACTCTCCCCGCCTTCAGCTGGGGGGGATGCATGTTGGACAGGCCCCAGAAGGGGGCTCGCTCCCTCCCCGCATGACAGAGCCCGGACACCGACTCTCCAGAAGCCACCCCCAGAAGTAACCCGTAACCCATCCCACACGGGACGCCTGCCCCCGAACATCTCCGTAACACCGGCCTGGGCCTACACCAGCACCATCGCCCGGGCCCAGCCGCCATCTTGGACACTGCACCACGAGGCTGCGTGGCCTCAGCTCGACCCTAACCCTGGGCCTGGCCAGTCCCCGACAGCCCGGCACCACCATCCACCCGGGAGGTGAACGGACCACTTGGCAGGTCAATGGGAGAGAGGAGTGTCAATGGCTTTCCCCCGCCAGGTGCCGATCGCCCCCAGCCTCCCCGGGCGCTGGCTCCACCCCCCTGCTGGGTGTCTGGACTCCCTCATCCCGGACCTCCCGACCTCCAAGTGCGAGGGTCCGGACATCAAAGGGCGCCAGCCCTATAACTGGGGCAGCTCCAAAGCAGGAAGGCAGTTGTATCCTGGAGTCGAGAGACACCGTGAAGAACTCATCCTTGACGGACTGCTGGCGCTGCCGCAGCCCTGCCTTGTGAACTGTCGTCCTGCCTGCTGGCGCTGCCGCAGCCTTCTGCAACCTTCATCCTCGTCGGGACCTGCTGGCGCTGCCGCGGCCCGTTGTAACTACCACCTTCGTCGGGACCTGCTGGCGCTGCCGCGGACCGTTGCTACCTACGATCATCTCGGGACCTGCTGGCGCTGCCGCTGCCCGTCCTCCTAGAATGCCGAGCTCGAGGATTGTGAGCTAACCATCATTTCATCGCAACCACCAGATTGGTAACAAGACTGTCCCGCTATCCCCTTTTCCCATCCAAGAGACTAGAATCGAGGGGACCCCTGAGTCCTGACCTCCTTGTACCATTCTACCGTACTTCAAGATTGCTTATAAAGAACGTTAAACCTTATCTTTGTGTGGTGTCCATCTGTGGGGGGGAAGTTACTTGTCTGTACGATCGCTGGAGACGGCTCTCCCCGGAGACCTCTCCCCTTGTCCTCGGCCGACCCTCCAGGTCCCGTCTAACATGCGGCAGCGCCTGGTGGAGACTCCTGGCTCACTGTGGAGTTCTAAGCTCTCACAGTGCACTGGTGGTGCTGGGTCTTGGACCAGTGAGCTCATTGCTCTTGTGAGGCAGCGCCTGGTGGAGGCCCCTAGCTCACTGTGGAGTCGTGTGGTCTCACAGTGCACTGCTGGTGCTGGGCCTTGGACCAGTGAGTTCTTCTCTCTTGTGAGGCAGCGCCTGGTGGTGGCTCCTAGCTCACTGTGGAGTTGTGTGCTCTCACAGTGCACTGCTGGTGCCGGGTCTTGGACCAGTGAGTTCTTCGCTCTTGTGAGGCAGCGTCTGGTGGAGGCTCCTAGCTCACTGTGGAGTTGTGTGCTCTCACAGTGCACTGCTGGTGCTGGGTCTAGGACCAGTGAGCTCATTGCTCTTGTGGGGCAGCGCCTGGTGGAGGCTCCCAGCTCACTGTGGAGTTGTGTGCTCTCATAGTGCACTGCTGGTGCTGGGCCTTGGACCAGTGAGCTCATTGCTCTTGTGAGGCAGCGCCTGGTGGAGGCTCCCAGCTCACTGTGGAGTTGTGTGCTCTCACAGTGCACTGCTGGTGCCGTGTCTTGGATCAGTGAGTTCTTTGCTCTTGTGAGGCAGCGCCTGGTGGAGGCTCCTAGCTCACTGTGGAGTCGTGTGCTCCCACAGTGCACTGCTGGTGCTGGGTCTTGGACCGGTAAGCTCATTGCTCTTGTGAGGCAGCGCCTGGTGGAGGCTCCTAGCTCACTGTGGAGTTGTGTGCTCTCACAGTGCACCACTGGGTCTTGGGACCAGTGAGTTCCTCGCTCTTGTGAGGCAGCGCTTGGAGGAGGCTCCTGGCTCTAGCACTCTGTGGAGTCGTGTGCTCTCACAGTGCACTGCTGGTGCTGGGTCTTGGACCAGTGGGTTCTTTGCTCTTGTGCGGCAGCGCCTGGTGGAGACTCCTGGCTCACTGTGGAGTTCTAAGCTCTCACAGTGCACTGCTGGTGCTGGGTCTTGGACCAGTGGGTTCTTTGCTCTTGTGCGGCAGCGCCTGGTGGAGACTCCTGGCTCACTAGGGAGTTCTAAGCTCCCACAGTGCACTGCTGGTGCTGGGTCATGGACCAGTGGGTTCTTTGCTCTTGTGCGGCAGCGCCTGGTGGAGGCTCCCAGCTCACTGTGGAGTTCTAAGCTCTCACAGTGCACTGCTGGTGTCGGGTCTTGGACCAGTGAGTTCTTCGCTCTTGTGAGGCAGCGCCTGGTGGAGGGTCCCAGCTCACAATGGAGTTGTGTGCTCTCACAGTGCACTGCTGGTGCTGGGCCTTGGACCAGTGAGTTCTTCGCTCTTGTGAGGCAGCGCCTGATGAAGGCTCCTGGCTCACTGTGGAGTTCTAAGCTCTCACAGTGCACTGCTGGTGCTGGGTCTTGGACCAGTGAGCTCATTGCTCTTGTGAGACAGCGCCTGGTGGTGGCTCCTAGCTCTAGCTCACTGTGCAGTTATGTGCTCTCACAGTGCACTGCTGGGTCTTGGGACCAGTGAGTTATTCTCTCTTGTGAGGCAGCGCCTGGTTGAGGCTCCTGGCTCTAGCTCTCTGTGGAGTAGTGTGCTCTCACAGTGCACTGCTGGTGCGGGGTCTTGGACCAGTGACTTCTTTGCTCTTGTGAGGCAGCGCCTGGTTGAGGCTCCTGGCTCTAGCTCTCTGTGGAGTAGTGTGCTCTCACAGTGCACTGCTGGTGCGGGGTCTTGGACCAGTGAGTTCTTCGCTCTTGTGGGGCAGCGCCTGGTGGGGGCTCCTGACTCACTGTGGAGTTCTATGCTCTCACAGAGCACTGCTGGTGCTGGGTCTTGGACCAGTGGGTTCTTTGCTCTTGTGCGGCAGCGCCTGGTGGAGACTCCTGGCTCACTGTGGAGTTCTAAGCTCTCACAGTGCACTGCTGGTGCTGGGCCTTGGACCAGTGAGTTCATTGCTCTTGTGAGGCAGTGCCTGGTGGAGGCTGCTAGCTCACTGTGGAGTTCTATGCTCTCACAGTGCACTGCTGGTGCTGGGCCTTGGAGAAGTGAGTTCATTGCTCTTGTGAGGCAGTGCCTGGTGGAGGCTGCTAGCTCACTGTGGAGTTCTAGGCTTTCACAGTGCACTGCTGGTGCCGGGTCTTGGACCAGTGAGTTCATCGCTCTTGTGAGGCAGCTCCAGGCTAAAGCTCCAGGCTCACTGTGGAGTTCTATGCTCTCACAGTGCACTGCTGGTGCCGGGTCTTGGACCAGTGAGTTCATCGCTCTTGTGAGGCAGCGCCTGGTGGAGGTTCCTGGCTCACTGTGGAGATCTATGCTCTCACCATGCACTGCTGGTGCTGGGTCTTGGACCAGTGAGCTCATTGCTCTTGTGAGGCAGCGCCTGGTGGAGGCTCCTAGCTCACTGTGGAGTTGTGTGCTCTCACAGTGCACTGCAGGGTCTTGGGACCAGTGAGTTCTACGCTCTTGTGAGGCAGCGCTTGGTGGAGGCTCCTGGCTCTAGCTCACTGTGGAGTCGTGTGCTCCCACAGTGCACTGCTGGTGCTGGGTCTTGGACCAGTGAGCTCATTGCTCTTGTGAGACAGCGCCTGGTGGTGGCTCCTAGCTCTAGCTCACTGTGCAGTTATGTGCTCTCACAGTGCACTGCTGGGTCTTGGGACCAGTGAGTTCTCAGCTCTTGTGAGGCAGCGCCTGGTGGAGGCTCCTAGCTCACTGTGGAGTCATGTGATCTTACAGTGCACTGCTGGGTCTTGGGACCAGTGAGTTATTCGCTCTTGTGAGGCAGCGCCTGGTTGAGGCTCCTGGCTCTAGCTCTCTGTGGAGTAGTGTGCTCTCACAGTGCACTGCTGGTGCGGGGTCTTGGACCAGTGACTTCTTTGCTCTTGTGAGGCAGCGCCTGGTTGAGGCTCCTGGCTCTAGCTCTCTGTGGAGTAGTGTGCTCTCACAGTGCACTGTTGGTGCGGGGTCTTGGACCAGTGAGTTCTTCGCTCTTGTGGGGCAGCGCCTGGTGGGGCTCCTGACTCACTGTGGAGTTCTATGCTCTCACAGAGCACTGCTGGTGCTGGGTCTTGGACCAGTGGGTTCTTTGCTCTTGTGCGGCAGCGCCTGGTGGAGACTCCTGGCTCACTGTGGAGTTCTAAGCTCTCACAGTGCACTGCTGGTGCTGGGCCTTGGACCAGTGAGTTCATTGCTCTTGTGAGGCAGTGCCTGGTGGAGGCTGCTAGCTCACTGTGGAGTTCTAAGCTCTCACAGTGCACTGCTGGTGCTGGGTCTTAGACCAGTGAGCTCATTGCTCTTGTGAGGCAGCGCCTGGTGGAGGCTCCTAGCTCACTGTGGAGTTGTGTGCTCTCACAGTGCACTGCAGGGTCTTGGGACCAGTGAGTTCTTTGCTCTTGTGAGGCAGCACCTGGTGGAGGCTCCCAGCTCACTGTGGAGTTGTGTGCTCTCACAGTGCACTGCAGGGTCTTGGACCAGTGGGTTCTTTGCTCTTGTGCGGCAGCGCCTGATGAAGGCTCCTGGCTCACTGTGGAGTTCTAAGCTCTCACAGTGCACTGCTGGTGCCGTGTCTTGGACCAGTGAGCTCTTTACTCTTGTGAGGCAGCGCCTGGTGGAGGCTCCTAGCTCACTGGAGTCGTGTGCTCCCACAGTGCACTGCTGGTGCTGGGTCTTGGACTGGTGAGCTCATTGCTCTTGTGAGGCAGCGCCTGGTGGAGGCTCCCAGCTCACTGTGGAGTTGTGTGCTCTCACAGTGCACTGCTGGTGCTTGGCCTTGGACCAGTGAGTTCTTCGCTCTTGTGAGGCAGCGCCTGATGAAGGCCCCTGGCCCACTGTGGAGATCTAAGCTCTCACAGTGCACTGCTGGTGCTGGGCCTTGGACCAGTGAGTTCTTCGCTCTTGTGGGGCAGCGCCTGATGAAGGCCCCTGGCCCACTGTGGAGATCTAAGCTCTCACAGTGCACTGCTGGTGCTGGGTCTTGGACCAGTGAGCTCATTGCTTTTGTGCGGCAGCGCCTGGTGGAGACTCCTGGCTTACTGTGGAGTTCTAAGCTCTCACAGTGCACTGGTGGTGCTGGGTCTTGGACCAGTGAGTTCATTGCTCTTGTGAGGCAGCGCCTGGTGCAGGCTCCCAGCTCACTTTGGAGTTGTGTGCTCTCACAGTGCACTGCAGGTGCTGGATCGTGGACCAGTGAGCTCATTGCTCTTGTGAGGCAGCGCCTGGTGGAGGCTCCCAGCTCACTGTGGAGTTGTGTGCTCTCACAGTGCACTGCTGGGTCTTGGGACCAGTGAGTTATACGCTCTTGTGAGGCAGCGCTTGGTGGAGGCTCCTGGCTCTAGCTCTCTGTGGAGTCGTGTGCTCTCACAGTGCACTGCTGGTGCTGGGTCTTGGACCAGTGGGTCTTGCTCTTGTGCGGCAGTGGCTGGTGGAGACTCCTGGCTCACTGTAGAGTTCTAAGCTCTCACAGTGCACTGCTGGTGCTGGGTCTTGGACCAGTGAGTTCACTGCTCTTGTGAGGCAGCGCCTGGTGAAGGCTCCTGGCTCACTGTGGAGTTGTGTGCTCACACAGTGCACTGCTGGTGCTGGGTCTTGCAATAGTGAGCTCATTGCTCTTGTGAGGCAGCGCCTGGTGGAGGCTCCCAGCTCACTGTGGAGTTGTGTGCTCTCACAGTGCACTGCTGGTGCCGTGTCTTGGACCAGTGAGTTCTTCTCTCTTGTGAGGCAGCGCCTGGTGGTGGCTCCTAGCTCACTGTGGAGTTGTGTGCTCTCACAGTGCACTGGTGGTGCTGGGTCTTGGACCAGTGAGCTCATTGCTCTTGTGAGGCAGCACCTGGTGAAAGCTCCTGCTCACTGTGGAGTTGTGTGCTCTCACAGTGCACCACTGGGTCTTGGGACCAGTGAGTTCCTCGCTCTTGTGAGGCAGCGCTTGGAGGAGGCTCCTGGCTCTAGCTCTCTGTGGAGTTGTGTGCTCTCACAGTGCACTGCTGGTGCTGGGTCTTGGACCAGTGGGTTCTTTGCTCTTGTGCGGCAGCGCCTGGTGGAGACTCCTGGCTCACTGTGGAGTTCTAAGCTCCCACAGTGCACTGCTGGTGCTGGGTCATGGACCAGTGGGTTCTTTGCTCTTGTGCGGCAGCGCCTGGTGGAGACTCCTGGCTCACTGTGGAGTTCTAAGCTCTCACAGTGCACTGCTGGTGCTGGGTCTTGGACCAGTGAGTTCTTTGCTCTTGTGAGGCAGCGTCTGGTGGAGGCTCCCAGGTCACTGTGGAGTCGTGTGCTCTCACAGTGCACTGCTGATGCTGGGCCTTGGACCAGTGAGTTCATCGCTCTTGTGAGGCAGCACTTGCTGAAGGCTCCCGGCTCACTGTGGAGTTGTGTGCTCTCACAGTGCACCGCTGGTGCCGGGTCTTGGACCAGTGAGTTCTTCGCTCTTCTGAGGCAGCGCCTGGTGGAGGTTCCTGGCTCACCGTGGAGTTCTAAGCTCTCACAGTGCACTGCTGGTGCTGGGTCTTGGACCAGTGAGCTCATTACTCTTGTGAGGCAGCGCCTGGTGGAGGTTCCCAGCACACTATGGAGTCGTGTGCTCTCACAGTGCACTGCTGGTGCTAGGTCTTGGACCAGTGAGTTCTTTGCTCTTGTGAGGCAGCGCCTGGTGGAGGCTCCCAGCTCACTGTGGAGTCGTGTGCTCTCACAGTGCACTGCTGGTGCTGGGCCTTGGACCAGTGAGTTCTTCTCTCTTGTGAGGCAGCGCCTGGTGGTGGCTCCTAGCTCACTGTGGAGTTGTGTGCTCTCACAGTGCACTGCTGGTGCTGGGTCTTGGACCAGTGAGCTCATTGCTCTTGTGAGGCAGCGCCTGGTGGAGGCTCCCAGCTCACTGTGGAGTCACGTGCTCTCACTGTGCACTGCTGGTGCTGGGCCTTGGACCAGTGAGTTCTTCATTCTTGTGAGGCAGCGCCTGATGAAGGCTCCTGGCTCACTGTGGAGTTCTTAGCTCTCACAGTGCACTGCTGGTGCTGGACCTTGGACCAGTGAGTTCTTCGCTCTTGTGAGGCAGCACTTGCTGAAGGCTCCTGGCTCACTGTGGAGTTGTGTGCTCTCACAGTGCACTGCTGGTGCCGGGTCTTGGACCAGTGAGTTCTTCGCTCTTGTGAGGCAGCGTCTGGTGGAGGCTCCTAGCTCACTGTGGAGTCATGGGTTCTTACAGTCACTGCTGGGTCTTGGACCAGTGAGTTCTTCGTTCTTGTGAGGCAGCGCCTGGTGGAGGCTCCCAGCTCACTGTGGAGTCGTGTGCTCTCACAGTGCACTGCTGGTGCTGGGCCTTGGACCAGTGAGTTCTTCTCTCTTGTGAGGCAGCGCCTGGTGGTGGCTCCTAGCTCACTGTGGAGTTGTGTGCTCTCACAGTGCACTGCTGGTGCTGGGTCTTGGACCAGTGAGCTCATTGCTCTTGTGAGGCAGCGCCTGGTGGAGGCTCCTAGCTCACTGTGGAGTTGTGTGCTCTTACAGTGCACTGCTGTTGCCGGGTCTTGGACCAGGGAGTTCTTCGCTCTTGTGAGTCAGCGTCTGGTGGAGGCTCCTAGCTCACTGTGGAGTTGTGTGCTCTCACAGTGCACTGCTGTTGCCGGGTCTTGGACCAGGGAGTTCTTCGCTCTTGTGAGGCAGCGTCTGGTGGAGGCTCCTAGCTCACTGTGGAGTTGTGTGCTCTCACAGTGCACTGCTGGTGCTTGGCCTTGGACTAGTGAGTTCTTCGCTCTTGTGAGGCAGCGCCTGGTGGAGGCTCCCAGCTCACTGTGGAGTTGTGTGCTCTCACAGTGCACTGCTGGTGCTGGGTCTTGGACCAGTGAGCTCATTGCTCTTGTGAGGCAGTGCCTGGTGGAGGCTTCCAGCTCACTGTGGAGTCGTGTGCTCTCACAGTGCACTGCTGGTGCTGGGCCTTGGACCAGTGAGCTCATTGCTCTTGTGAGGCAGCGCCTGGTGGAGGCTGCCAGCTCACTGTGGAGTTGTGTGCTCTCACAGTGCACTGCTGGTGCCGTGTCTTGGACCAGTGAGTTCTTCGCTCTTGTGACACAGCGCCTGGTGGAGGCTCCTAGCTCACTGTGGAGTCGTGTGCTCCCACAGTGCACTGCTGGTGCTGGGTCTTGGACCGGTGAGCTTATTGCTCTTGTGAGGCAGCGCCTGGTGGAGGCTCCTAGCTCACTGTGGAGTTGTGTGCTCTTACAGTGCACTGCTGGGTCTTGGGACCAGTGAGTTCTTCGCTCTTGTGAGGCAGCGCCTGGTGGAGGCTCCTAGCTCACTGTGGAGTTGTGTGCTCTCACAGTGCACTGCTGGTGCAGGGTTTTGGACCAGTGAGTTCTTCGCTCTTGTGGGGCAGCGCCTGGTGGGGGCTCCTGACTCACTGTGGAGTTCTATTCTCTCACAGAGCACTGCTGGTGCTGGGTATTGGACCAGTGGGTTCTTTGCTCTTGTGCGGCAGCGCCTGGTGGAGACTCCTGGCTCACTGTGGAGTTCTAAGCTCTCACAGTGCACTGGTGCTGCTGGGTCTTGGACCAGTGAGCTCATTGCTCTTGTGAGGCAGCGCCTGGTGGAGGCTCCTAGCTCACTGTGGAGTTGTGTGCTCTCACAGTGCACTGCAGGGTCTTGGGACCAGTGAGTTCTTTGCTCTTGTGAGGCAGCACCTGGTGGAGGCTCCCAGCTCACTGTGGAGTCGTGTGGTCTCACAGTGCACTGCTGGTGCTGGGCCTTGGACCAGTGAGTTCTTCTCTCTTGTGAGGCAGCGCCTGGTGGTGGCTCCTAGCTCACCGTGGAGTTGTGTGCTCTCACAGTGCACTGCTGGTGCCGGGTCTTGGACCAGTGAGTTCTTCGCTCTTGTGAGGCAGCGTCTGGTGGAGGCTCCTAGCTCACTGTAGAGTTGTGTGCTCTCACAGTGCACTGCTGGTGCTGGGTCTAGGACCAGTGAGCTCATTGCTCTTGTGGGGCAGCGCCTGGTGGAGGCTCCCAGCTCACTGTGGAGTCGTGTGCTCTCATAGTGCACTGCTGGTGCTGGGCCTTGGACCAGTGAGTTCTTCGCTCTTGTGAGGCTGCGCCTGGTGAAGGCTCCTGGCTCACTGTGGAGTTCTAAGCTCTCACAGTGCACTGCTGGTGCTGGGTCTTGGACCAGTGAGCTCATTGCTCTTGTGAGGCAGCGCCTGGTGGTGGCTCCTAGCTCACTGTGGAGTTGTGTGCTCTCACAGTGCACTGCTGGTGCCGGGTCTTGGACCAGTGAGTTCTTCGCTCTTGTGAGGCAGCGTCTGGTGGAGGCTCCTAGCTCACTGTGGAGTCGTGTGCTCTCACAGTGCACTGCTGGTGCTGGGTCTTGGACCAGTGAGCTCATTGCTCTTGTGAGGCAGTGCCTGGTGGAGGCTCCCAGCTCACTGTGGAGTCGTGTGCTCTCACAGTGCACTGCTGGTGCTGGGCCTTGGACCAGTGAGCTCATTGCTCTTGTGAGGCAGCGCCTGGTGGAGGCTGCCAGCTCACTGTGGAGTTGTGTGCTCTCACAGTGCACTGCTGGTGCCGTGTCTTGGACCAGTGAGTTCTTCGCTCTTGTGACACAGCGCCTGGTGGAGGCTCCTAGCTCACTGTGGAGTCGTGTGCTCCCACAGTGCACTGCTGGTGCTGGGTCTTGGACCGGTGAGCTCATTGCTCTTGTGAGGCAGCGCCTGGTGGAGGCTCCTAGCTCACTGTGGAGTTGTGTGCTCTCACAGTGCACCACTGGGTCTTGGGACCAGTGAGTTCCTCGCTCTTGTGAGGCAGCGCTTGGAGGAGGCTCCTGGCTCTAGCTCTCTGTGGAGTCGTGTGCTCTCACAGCGCAGTGCTGGTGCTGGGTCTTGGACCAGTGGGTTCTTTGCTCTTGTGCGGCAGCGCCTGGTGGAGACTCCTGGCTCACTGTGGAGTTCTAAGCTCTCACAGTGCACTGCTGGTGCTGGGTCTTGGACCGGTGAGCTCATTGCTCTTGTGAGGCAGCGCCTGGTGGAGGCTCCTAGCTCACTGTGGAGTTGTGTGCTCTCACAGTGCACCACTGGGTCTTGGGACCAGTGAGTTCCTCGCTCTTGTGAGGCAGCGCTTGGAGGAGGCTCCTGGCTCTAGCTCTCTGTGGAGTCGTGTGCTCTCACAGCGCAGTGCTGGTGCTGGGTCTTGGACCAGTGGGTTCTTTGCTCTTGTGCGGCAGCGCCTGGTGGAGACTCCTGGCTCACTAGGGAGTTCTAAGCTCCCACAGTGCACTGCTGGTGCTGGGTCATGGACCAGTGGGTTCTTTGCTCTTGTGCGGCAGCGCCTGGTGGAGGCTCCCAGCACACTGTGGAGATCTAAGCTCTCACAGTGCACTGCTGGTGCCGGGTCTTGGACCAGTGAGTTCTTCGCTCTTGTGAGGCAGCGCCTGGTGGAGGGTCCCAGCTCACAATGGAGTCGTGTGCTCTCACAGTGCACTGCTGGTGCTGGTCCTTGGACCAGTGAGTTCTTCGCTCTTGTGAGGCAGCGCCTGATGAAGGCTCCTGGCTCACTGTGGAGTTCTAAGCTCTCACAGTGCACTGCTGGTGCTGGGTCTTGGACCAGTGAGCTCATTGCTCTTGTGAGACAGCGCCTGGTGGTGGCTCCTAGCTCTAGCTCACTGTGCAGTTATGTGCTCTCACAGTGCACTGCTGGGTCTTGGGACCAGTGAGTTCTCCGCTCTTGTGAGGCAGCGCCTGGTGGAGGCTCCTAGCTCACTGTGAAGTCATGTGATCTTACAGTGCACTGCTGGGTCTTGGGACCAGTGAGTTATTCGCTCTTGTGAGGCAGCGCCTGGTTGAGGCTCCTGGCTCTAGCTCTCTGTGGAGTAGTGTGCTCTCACAGTGCACTACTGGTGCGGGGTCTTGGACCAGTGACTTCTTTGCTCTTGTGAGGCAGCGCCTGGTTGAGGCTCCTGGCTCTAGCTCTCTGTGGAGTAGTGTGCTCTCACAGTGCACTGTTGGTGCGGGGTCTTGGACCAGTGAGTTCTTCGCTCTTGTGGGGCAGCGCCTGGTGGGGGCTCCTGACTCACTGTGGAGTTCTATGCTCTCACAGAGCACTGCTGGTGCTGGGTCTTGGACCAGTGGGTTCTTTGCTCTTGTGCGGCAGCGCCTGGTGGAGACTCCTGGCTCACTGTGGAGTTCTAAGCTCTCACAGTGCACTGGTGGTGCTGGGTCTTGGACCAGTGAGCTCATTGCTC
Organism: Lissotriton vulgaris; assembly: GCF_964263255.1. Taxonomy (NCBI): domain Eukaryota; kingdom Metazoa; phylum Chordata; class Amphibia; order Caudata; family Salamandridae; genus Lissotriton; species Lissotriton vulgaris. The sequence continues at coordinate 266,545,817 of NC_141686.1, forward strand.
TTGTGAGGCAGCGCCTGGTGGAGGCTCCTAGCTCACTGTGGAGTTGTGTGCTCTCACAGTGCACTGCAGGGTCTTGGGACCAGTGAGTTCTACGCTCTTGTGAGGCAGCGCTTGGTGGAGGCTCCTGGCTCTAGCTCTCTGTGGAGTCATGTGCTCTTACAGTGCACTGCTGGTGCTGGGTCTTTGACCATTGAGCTCATTGCTCTTGTGAGGCAGCGCCTGCTGGAGGCTCCTAGCTCACTGTGGAGTCTTGTGCTCCCACAGTGCACTGCTGGTGCTAGGTCTTGGAATAGTGAGCTCATTGCTCTTGTGAGGCAGCGCCTGGTGGAGGCTCCTAGCTCACTGTGGAGTCGTGTGCTCTCACAGTGCACTGCTGGTGTTGGGTCATGGACCAGTGGGTTCTTTGCTCTTGTGCGGCAGCGCCTGGTGGAGACTCCTGGCCCACTGTGGAGATCTAAGCTCTCACAGTGCACTGCTGGTGCTGGGTCTTGGACCAGTGAGCTCATTGCTTTTGTGCGGCAGCGCCTGGTGGAGACTCCTGGCTTACTGTGGAGTTCTACGCTCTCACAGTGCACTGGTGGTGCTGGGTCTTGGACCAGTGAGTTCATTGCTCTTGTGAGGCAGCGCCTGGTGGAGGCTCCCAGCTCACTGTGGAGTTGTGTGCTCTCACAGTGCACTGATGGGTCTTGGGACCAGTGAGTTATACGCTCTTGTGAGGCAGCGCTTGGTGGAGGCTCCTGGCTCTAGCTCTCTGTGGAGTAGTGTGCTCTCACAGTGCACTGCTGTTCCGGGTTCTTGGACCAGTGAGTTCTTCGCTCTTGTGCGGCTGCGCCTGGTGGAGACTCCTGGCTCACTGTGGAGTTCTAAGCTCTCACAGTGCACTGCTGGTGCTGGGTCTTGGACCAGTGGGTTCTTTGCTCTTGTGCGGCAGCGCCTGATGAAGGCTCCTGGCTCACTGTGGAGTTCTAAGCTCTCACAGTGCACTGCTGGTGCTGGGTCTTGGACCAGTGAGCTCATTGCTCTTGTGAGGCAGCGCCTGGTGGAGGCTCCTAGCTCACTGTGGAGTTGTGTGCTCTCACAGTGCACTGCAGGGTCTTGGGACCAGTGAGTTCTTTGCTCTTGTGAGGCAGCACCTGGTGGAGGCTCCCAGCTCACTGTGGAGTCGTGTGCTCTCACAGTGCACTGCTGGTGCTGGGTCTTGGACCAGTGAGTTCTTCGCTCTTGTGAGGCAGCGTCTGGTGGAGGCTCCTAGCTCACTGTGTAGTTGTGTGCTCTCACAGTGCACTGCAGGTGCTGGATCGTGGACCAGTGAGCTCATTGCTCTTGTGAGGCAGCGCCTGGTGGAGGCTCCCAGCTCACTGTGGAGTTGTGTGCTCTCACAGTGCACTGCTGGGTCTTGGGACCAGTGAGTTATACGCTCTTGTGAGGCAGCGCTTGGTGGAGGCTCCTGGCTCTAGCTCTCTGTGGAGTCGTGTGCTCTCACAGTGCACTGCTGGTGCTGGGTCTTGGACCAGTGGGTCTTGCTCTTGTGCGGCAGTGGCTGGTGGAGACTCCTGGCTCACTGTAGAGTTCTAAGCTCTCACAGTGCACTGCTGGTGCTGGGTCTTGTACCAGTGAGTTCACTGCTCTTGTGAGGCAGCGCCTGGTGAAGGCTCCTGGCTCACTGTGGAGTTGTGTGCTCACACAGTGCACTGTTGGTGCTGGGTCTTGCAATAGTGAGCTCATTGCTCTTGTGAGGCAGCGCCTGGTGGAGGCTCCCAGCTCACTGTGGAGTTGTGTGCTCTCACAGTGCACTGCTGGTGCCGTGTCTTGGACCAGTGAGTTCTTCTCTCTTGTGAGGCAGCGCCTGGTGGTGGCTCCTAGCTCACTGTGGAGTTGTGTGCTCTCACAGTGCACTGGTGGTGCTGGGTCTTGGACCAGTGAGCTCATTGCTCTTGTGAGGCAGCACCTGGTGAAAGCTCCTGCTCACTGTGGAGTTGTGTGCTCTCACAGTGCACCACTGGGTCTTGGGACCAGTGAGTTCCTCGCTCTTGTGAGGCAGCGCTTGGAGGAGGCTCCTGGCTCTAGCTCTCTGTGGAGTTGTGTGCTCTCACAGTGCACTGCTGGTGCTGGGTCTTGGACCAGTGGGTTCTTTGCTCTTGTGCGGCAGCGCCTGGTGGAGACTCCTGGCTCACTGTGGAGTTCTAAGCTCCCACAGTGCACTGCTGGTGCTGGGTCATGGACCAGTTGGTTCTTTGCTCTTGTGCGGCAGCGCCTGGTGGAGACTCCTGGCTCACTGTGGAGTTCTAAGCTCTCACAGTGCACTGCTGGTGCTGGGTCTTGGACCAGTGAGTTATTTGCTCTTGTGAGGCAGCGTCTGGTGGAGGCTCCCAGGTCACTGTGGAGTCGTGTGCTCTCACAGTGCACTGCTGATGCTGGGCCTTGGACCAGTGAGTTCATCGCTCTTGTGAGGCAGCACTTGCTGAAGGCTCCCGGCTCACTGTGGAGTTGTGTGCTCTCACAGTGCACCGCTGGTGCCGGGTCTTGGACCAGTGAGTTCTTCGCTCTTCTGAGGCAGCGCCTGGTGGAGGTTCCTGGCTCACCGTGGAGTTCTAAGCTCTCACAGTGCACTGCTGGTGCTGGGTCTTGGACCAGTGAGCTCATTACTCTTGTGAGGCAGCGCCTGGTGGAGGTTCCCAGCACACTATGGAGTCGTGTGCTCTCACAGTGCACTGCTGGTGCTAGGTCTTGGACCAGTGAGTTCTTTGCTCTTGTGAGGCAGCGCATGGTGGAGGCTCCCAGCTCACTGTGGAGTCGTGTGCTCTCACAGTGCACTGCTGGTGCTGGGCCTTGGACCAGTGAGTTCTTCTCTCTTGTGAGGCAGCGCCTGGTGGTGGCTCCTAGCTCACTGTGGAGTTGTGTGCTCTCACAGTGCACTGCTGGTGCTGGGTCTTGGACCAGTGAGCTCATTGCTCTTCGGAGGCAGCGCCTGGTGGAGGCTCCCAGCTCACTGTGGAGTCACGTGCTCTCACTGTGCACTGCTGGTGCTGGGCCTTGGACCAGTGAGTTCTTCATTCTTGTGAGGCAGCGCCTGATGAAGGCTCCTGGCTCACTGTGGAGTTCTTAGCTCTCACAGTGCACTGCTGGTGCTGGACCTTGGACCAGTGAGTTCTTCGCTCTTGTGAGGCAGCACTTGCTGAAGGCTCCTGGATCACTGTGGAGTTGTGTGCTCTCACAGTGCACTGCTGGTGCCGGGTCTTGGACCAGTGAGTTCTTCGCTCTTGTGAGGCAGCGTCTGGTGGAGGCTCCTAGCTCACTGTGGAGTTGTGGGTTCTTACAGTGCACTGCTGGGTCTTGGACCAGTGAGTTCTTCGTTCTTGTGAGGCAGCGCCTGGTGGAGGCTCCCAGCTCACTGTGGAGTTGTGTGCTCTCACAGTGCACTGCTGGTGCTGGGCCTTGGACCAGTGAGTTCTTCTCTCTTGTGAGGCAGCGCCTGGTGGTGGCTCCTAGCTCACTGTGGAGTTGTGTGCTCTCACAGTGCACTGCTGGTGCTGGGTCTTGGACCAGTGAGCTCATTGCTCTTGTGAGGCAGCGCCTGGTGGAGGCTCCTAGCTCACTGTGGAGTTGTGTGCTCTTACAGTGCACTGCTGTTGCCGGGTCTTGGACCAGGGAGTTCTTCGCTCTTGTGAGGCAGCGTCTGGTGGAGGCTCCTAGCTCACTGTGGAGTTGTGTGCTCTCACAGTGCACTGCTGTTGCCGGGTCTTGGACCAGGGAGTTCTTCGCTCTTGTGAGGCAGCGTCTGGTGGAGGCTCCTAGCTCACTGTGGAGTCGTGTGCTCTCACAGTGCACTGCTGGTGCTTGGCCTTGGACTAGTGAGTTCTTCGCTCTTGTGAGGCAGCGCCTGGTGGAGGCTCCCAGCTCACTGTGGAGTTGTGTGCTCTCACAGTGCACTGCTGGTGCTGGGTCTTGGACCAGTGAGCTCATTGCTCTTGTGAGGCAGTGCCTGGTGGAGGCTTCCAGCTCACTGTGGAGTCGTGTGCTCTCACAGTGCACTGCTGGTGCTGGGCCTTGGACCAGTGAGCTCATTGCTCTTGTGAGGCAGCGCCTGGTGGAGGCTGCCAGCTCACTGTGGAGTTGTGTGCTCTCACAGTGCACTGCTGGTGCCGTGTCTTGGACCAGTGAGTTCTTCGCTCTTGTGACACAGCGCCTGGTGGAGTCTCCTAGCTCACTGTGGAGTCGTGTGCTCCCACAGTGCACTGCTGGTGCTGGGTCTTGGACCGGTGAGCTTATTGCTCTTGTGAGGCAGCGCCTGGTGGAGGCTCCTAGCTCACCGTGGAGTTGTGTGCTCTTACAGTGCACTGCTGGGTCTTGGGACCAGTGAGTTCTTCGCTCTTGTGAGGCAGCGCCTGGTGGAGGCTCCTAGTTCACTGTGGAGTTGTGTGCTCTTACAGTGCACTGCTGGGTCTTGGGACCAGTGAGTTCTTCGCTCTTGTGAGGCAGCGCCTGGTTGAGGCTCCTGGCTCTAGCTCTCTGTGGAGTAGTGTGCTCTCACAGTGCACTGCTGGTGCAGGGTTTTGGACCAGTGAGTTCTTCGCTCTTGTGGGGCAGCGCCTGGTGGGGGCTCCTGACTCACTGTGGAGTTCTATTCTCTCACAGAGCACTGCTGGTGCTGGGTATTGGACCAGTGGGTTCTTTGCTCTTGTGCGGCAGCGCCTGGTGGAGACTCCTGGCTCACTGTGGAGTTCTAAGCTCTCACAGTGCACTGGTGCTGCTGGGTCTTGGACCAGTGAGCTCATTGCTCTTGTGAGGCAGCGCCTGGTGGAGGCTCCTAGCTCACTGTGGAGTTGTGTGCTCTCACAGTGCACTGCAGGGTCTTGGGACCAGTGAGTTCTTTGCTCTTGTGAGGCAGCACCTGGTGGAGGCTCCCAGCTCACTGTGGAGTCGTGTGGTCTCACAGTGCACTGCTGGTGCTGGGCCTTGGACCAGTGAGTTCTTCTCTCTTGTGAGGCAGCGCCTGGTGGTGGCTCCTAGCTCACCGTGGAGTTGTGTGCTCTCACAGTGCACTGCTGGTGCCGGGTCTTGGACCAGTGAGTTCTTCGCTCTTGTGAGGCAGCGTCTGGTGGAGGCTCCTAGCTCACTGTAGAGTTGTGTGCTCTCACAGTGCACTGCTGGTGCTGGGTCTAGGACCAGTGAGCTCATTGCTCTTGTGGGGCAGCGCCTGGTGGAGGCTCCCAGCTCACTGTGGAGTCGTGTGCTCTCATAGTGCACTGCTGGTGCTGGGCCTTGGACCAGTGAGTTCTTCGCTCTTGTGAGGCTGCGCCTGGTGAAGGCTCCTGGCTCACTGTGGAGTTCTAAGCTCTCACAGTGCACTGCTGGTGCTGGGTCTTGGACCAGTGAGCTCATTGCTCTTGTGAGGCAGCGCCTGGTGGTGGCTCCTAGCTCACTGTGGAGTTGTGTGCTCTCACAGTGCACTGCTGGTGCCGGGTCTTGGACCAGTGAGTTCTTCGCTCTTGTGAGGCAGCGTCTGGTGGAGGCTCCTAGCTCACTGTGGAGTCGTGTGCTCTCACAGTGCACTGCTGGTGCTGGGTCTTGGACCAGTGAGCTCATTGCTCTTGTGAGGCAGTGCCTGGTGGAGGCTCCCAGCTCACTGTGGAGTTGTGTGCTCTCACAGTGCACTGCTGGTGCTGGGCCTTGGACCAGTGAGCTCATTGCTCTTGTGAGGCAGCGCCTGGTGGAGGCTGCCAGCTCACTGTGGAGTTGTGTGCTCTCACAGTGCACAGCTGGTGCCGTGTCTTGGACCAGTGAGTTCTTCGCTCTTGTGACACAGCGCCTGGTGGAGGCTCCTAGCTCACTGTGGAGTCGTGTGCTCCCACAGTGCACTGCTGGTGCTGGGTCTTGGACCGGTGAGCTCATTGCTCTTGTGAGGCAGCGCCTGGTGGAGGCTCCTAGCTCACTGTGGAGTTGTGTGCTCTCACAGTGCACCACTGGGTCTTGGGACCAGTGAGTTCCTCGCTCTTGTGAGGCAGCGCTTGGAGGAGGCTCCTGGCTCTAGCTCTCTGTGGAGTTGTGTGCTCTCACAGCGCAGTGCTGGTGCTGGGTCTTGGACCAGTGGGTTCTTTGCTCTTGTGCGGCAGCGCCTGGTGGAGACTCCTGGCTCACTGTGGAGTTCTAAGCTCTCACAGTGCACTGCTGGTGCTGGGTCTTGGACCGGTGAGCTCATTGCTCTTGTGCGGCAGCGCCTGGTGGAGGCTCCTAGCTCACTGTGGAGTTGTGTGCTCTCACAGTGCACCACTGGGTCTTGGGACCAGTGAGTTCCTCGCTCTTGTGAGGCAGCGCTTGGAGGAGGCTCCTGGCTCTAGCTCTCTGTGGAGTCGTGTGCTCTCACAGCGCAGTGCTGGTGCTGGGTCTTGGACCAGTGGGTTCTTTGCTCTTGTGCGGCAGCGCCTGGTGGAGACTCCTGGCTCACTAGGGAGTTCTAAGCTCCCACAGTGCACTGCTGGTGCTGGGTCATGGACCAGTGGGTTCTTTGCTCTTGTGCGGCAGCGCCTGGTGGAGGCTCCCAGCACACTGTGGAGATCTAAGCTCTCACAGTGCACTGCTGGTGCCGGGTCTTGGACCAGTGAGTTCTTCGCTCTTGTGAGGCAGCGCCTGGTGGAGGGTCCCAGCTCACAATGGAGTCGTGTGCTCTCACAGTGCACTGCTAGTGCTGGGCCTTGGACCAGTGAGTTCTTCGCTCTTGTGAGGCAGCGCCTGATGAAGGCTCCTGGCTCACTGTGGAGTTCTAAGCTCTCACAGTGCACTGCTGGTGCTGGGTCTTGGACCAGTGAGCTCATTGCTCTTGTGAGACAGCGCCTGGTGGTGGCTCCTAGCTCTAGCTCACTGTGCAGTTATGTGCTCTCACAGTGCACTGCTGGGTCTTGGGACCAGTGAGTTCTCCGCTCTTGTGAGGCAGCGCCTGGTGGAGGCTCCTAGCTCACTGTGAAGTCATGTGATCTTACAGTGCACTGCTGGGTCTTGGGACCAGTGAGTTATTCGCTCTTGTGAGGCAGCGCCTGGTTGAGGCTCCTGGCTCTAGCTCTCTGTGGAGTAGTGTGCTCTCACAGTGCACTGCTGGTGCGGGGTCTTGGACCAGTGACTTCTTTGCTCTTGTGAGGCAGCGCCTGGTTGAGGCTCCTGGCTCTAGCTCTCTGTGGAGTAGTGTGCTCTCACAGTGCACTGTTGGTGCGGGGTCTTGGACCAGTGAGTTCTTCGCTCTTGTGGGGCAGCGCCTGGTGGGGGCTCCTGACTCACTGTGGAGTTCTATGCTCTCACAGAGCACTGCTGGTGCTGGGTCTTGGACCAGTGGGTTCTTTGCTCTTGTGCGGCAGCGCCTGGTGGAGACTCCTGGCTCACTGTGGAGTTCTAAGCTCTCACAGTGCACTGGTGGTGCTGGGTCTTGGACCAGTGAGCTCATTGCTCTTGTGAGGCAGCGCCTGGTGGAGGCTCCTAGCTCACTGTGGAGTTGTGTGCTCTCACAGTGCACTGCAGGGTCTTGGGACCAGTGAGTTCTACGCTCTTGTGAGGCAGCGCTTGGTGGAGGCTCCTGGCTCTAGCTCTCTGTGGAGTCATGTGCTCTTACAGTGCACTGCTGGTGCTGGGTCTTTGACCATTGAGCTCATTGCTCTTGTGAGGCAGCGCCTGCTGGAGGCTCCTAGCTCACTGTGGAGTCTTGTGCTCCCACAGTGCACTGCTGGTGCTAGGTCTTGGAATAGTGAGCTCATTGCTCTTGTGAGGCAGCGCCTGGTGGAGGCTCCTAGCTCACTGTGGAGTCGTGTGCTCTCACAGTGCACTGCTGGTGTTGGGTCATGGACCAGTGGGTTCTTTGCTCTTGTGCGGCAGCGCCTGGTGGAGACTCCTGGCTTACTGTGGAGTTCTACGCTCTCACAGTGCACTGCAGGTGCTGGATCGTGGACCAGTGAGCTCATTGCTCTTGTGAGGCAGCGCCTGGTGGAGGCTCCCAGCTCACTGTGGAGTTGTGTGCTCTCACAGTGCACTGCAGGGTCTTGGAACCAGTGAGTTATACGCTCTTGTGAGGCAGCGCTTGGTGGAGGCTCCTGGCTCTAGCTCTCTGTGGAGTAGTGTGCTCTCACAGTGCACTGCTGTTGCGGGTTCTTGGACCAGTGAGTTCTTCGCTCTTGTGCGGCTGCGCCTGGTGGAGACTCCTGGCTCACTGTGGAGTTCTAAGCTCTCACAGTGCACTGCTGGTGCTGGGTCTTGGACCAGTGGGTTCTTTGCTCTTGTGCGGCAGTGCCTGATGAAGGCTCCTGGCTCACTGTGGAGTTCTAAGCTCTCACAGTGCACTGCTGGTGCTGGGTCTTGGACCAGTGAGCTCATTGCTCTTGTGAGGCAGCGCCTGGTGGAGGCTCCTAGCTCACTGTGGAGTTGTGTGCTCTCACAGTGCACTCCAGGGTCTTGGGACCAGTGAGTTCTTTGCTCTTGTGAGGCAGCACCTGGTGGAGGCTCCCAGCTCACTGTGGAGTCGTGTGCTCTCACAGTGCACTGCTGGTGCTGGGTCTTGGACCAGTGAGTTCTTCGCTCTTGTGAGGCAGCGTCTGGTGGAGGCTCCTAGCTCACTGTGGAGTTGTGTGCTCTCACAGTGCACTGCTGGTGCTGGGCCTTGGACAAGTGAGTTCTTCGCTCTTGTGAGGCAGCGGCTGGTGGAGGCTCCCAGCTCACTGTGGAGTTGTGTGCTCTCACAGTGCACTGCTGGTGCTGGGTCTAGGACCAGTGAGCTCATTGCTCTTGTGAGGCAGCGCCTGGTGGAGGCTCCCAGCTCACTGTGGAGTTGTGTGCTCCCACAGTGCACTGCTGGTGCCGTGTCTTGGACCAGTGAGCACTTTACTCTTGTGAGGCAGCGCCTGGTGGAGGCTCCTAGCTCACTGGAGTCGTGTGCTCCCACAGTGCACTGCTGGTGCTGGGTCTTGGACTGGTGAGCTAATTGCTCTTGTGAGGCAGCGTCTGGTGGAGGCTCCTAGCTCACTGTGGAGTTGTGTGCTCTCACAGTGCACTGCTGGTGCTGGGTCTTGGACCAGTGAGTTCTTCGCTCTTGTGGGGCAGCGCCTGATGAAGGCCCCTGGCCCACTGTGGAGATCTAAGCTCTCACAGTGCACTGCTGGTGCTGGGTCTTGGACCAGTGAGCTCATTGCTCTTGTGGGGCAGCGCCTGGTGGAGGCTCCTAGCTCACTGTGGAGTTCTAAGCTCTCACAGTGCACTGGTGGTGCTGGGTCTTGGACCAGTGAGTTCATTGCTCTTGTGAGGCAGCGCCTGGTGGAGGCTCCCAGCTCACTTTGGAGTTGTGTGCTCTCACAGTGCACTGCAGGTGCTGGATCGTGGACCAGTGAGCTCATTGCTCTTGTGAGGCAGCGCCTGGTGGAGGCTCCCAGCTCACTGTGGAGTTGTGTGCTCTTACAGTGCACTGCAGGGTCTTGGGACCAGTGAGTTATACGCTCTTGTGAGGCAGCGCTTGGTGAAGGCTCCTGGCTCTAGCTCTCTGTGGAGTCGTGTGCTCTCACAGTGCACTGCTGGTGCTGGGTCTTGGACCAGTGGGTCTTGCTTTTGTGCGGCAGTGGCTGGTGGAGACTCCTGGCTCACTGTAGAGTTCTAAGCTCTCACAGTGCACTGCTGGTGCTGGGTCTTGGACCAGTGAGTTCACTGCTCTTGTGAGGCAGCGCCTGGTGAAGGCTCCTGGCTCACTGTGGAGTTCTAAGCTCTCACAGTGCACTGCTGGTGCTGGGTCTTGGACCAGTGAGTTCTTCGCTCTTGTGAGGCAGCGCCTGGTGGAGGCTCCTGGCTCTATCTCTCCGGTGCAGTCGGGTGCTCTCACAGTGCACTGCTGGTGCTCTGTCTTGGACCAGTGAGTTCTTCGCTCTTGTGGGGCAGCGCCTGGTGGATGCTCCTAGCTCACTGTGGAGTTCTAAGCTCTCACAGTGCACTGGTGGTGCTGGGTCTTGGACCAGTGAGCTCATTGCTCTTGTGAGGCAGCACCTGGTGAAAGCTCCTGCTCACTTTGGAGTTGTGTGCTCTCACAGTGCACCACTGGGTCTTGGGACCAGTGAGTTCCTCGCTCTTTTGAGGCAGCGCTTGGAGGAGGCTCCTGGCTCTAGCTCTCTGTGGAGTCGTGTGCTCTCACAGTGCACTGCTGGTGCTGGGTCTTGGACCAGTGGGTTCTTTGCTCTTGTGCGGCAGCGCCTGGTGGAGACTCCTGGCTCACTGTGGAGTTCTAAGCTCCCACAGTGCACTGCTGGTGTTGGGTCATGGGCCAGTGTGTTCTTTGCTCTTGTGCGGCAGCGCCTGGTGGAGACTCCTGGCTCACTGTGGAGTTCTAAGCTCTCACAGTGCACTGCTGGTGCTGGGTCTTGGACCAGTGAGCTCATTGCTCTTGTGAGGCAGCGCCTGGTGGAGGTTCCCAACACACTATGGAGTCGTGTGCTCTCACAGTGCACTGGTGGTGCTGGGTCTTGGACCAGTGAGCTCATTGCTCTTGTGAGGCAGCACCTGGTGGAGGCTCCTAGCTCACTGTGGAGTTGTGTGCTCTCACAGTGCACTGCAGGGTCTTGGGACCAGTGAGTTATTTGCTCTTGTGAGGCAGCACCTGGTGGAGGCTCCCAGCTCACTGTGGAGTTGTGTGGTCTCACAGTGCACTGCTGGTGCTGGGCCTTGGACCAGTGAGTTCTTCTCTCTTGTGAGGCAGCGCCTGGTGGTGGCTCCTAGCTCACCGTGGAGTTGTGTGCTCTCACAGTGCACTGCTGGTGCTAGGTCTTGGACCAGTGAGTTCTTTGCTCTTGTGAGGCAGCGCCTGGTGGAGGCTCCCAGCTCACTGTGGAGTCGTGTGCTCTCACAGTGCACTGCTGGTGCTGGGCCTTGGACCAGTGAGTTATTCTCTCTTGTGAGGCAGCGCCTGGTGGTGGCTCCTAGCTCACTGTGGAGTTGTGTGCTCTCACAGTGCACTGCTGGTGCTGGGTCTTGGACCAGTGAGCTCATTGCTCTTGTGAGGCAGCACCTGGTGGAGGCTCCCAGCTCACTGTGGAGTCACGTGCTCTCACTGTGCACTGCTGGTGCTGGGCCTTGGACCAGTGAGTTCTTCGCTCTTGTGAGGCAGCGCCTGATGAAGGCTCCTGGCTCACTGTGGAGTTCTTAGCTCTCACAGTGCACTGCTGGTGCTGGACCTTGGACCAGTGAGTTCTTCGCTCTTGTGAGGCAGCACTTGCTGAAGGCTCCTGGCTCACTGTGGAGTTGTGTGCTCTCACAGTGCACTGCTGGTGCCGGGTCTTGGACCAGTGAGTTCTTCGCTCTTGTGAGGCAGCGTCTGGTGGAGGCTCCTAGCTCACTGTGGAGTCGTGGGTTCCTACAGTGCACTGCTGGGTCTTGGGACGAGTGAGTTCTTTGCTCTTGTGAGGCAGCGCCTGGTGGAGGCTCCCAGCTCACTGTGGAGTCGTGTGCTCTCACAGTGCACTGCTGGTGCTGGGCCTTGGACCAGTGAGTTCTTCTCTCTTGTGAGGCAGCGCCTGGTGGTGGCTCCTAGCTCACTGTGGAGTTGTGTGCTCTCACAGTGCACTGCTGGTGCTGGGTCTTGGACCAGTGAGCTCATTGCTCTTGTGAGGCAGCGCCTGGTGGAGGCTCCTAGCTCACTGTGGAGTTGTGTGCTCCTACAGTGCACTGCTGGTGCTGGGTCTTGGACCAGTGAGTTCTTCGCTCTTGTGAGGCAGCGCCTGGTGGTGGCTCCTAGCTCACTGTGGAGTTGTGTGCTCTCACAGTGCACTGCTGGTGCTGGGTCTTGGACCAGTGAGCTCATTGCTCTTGTGAGGCAGCGCCTGGTGGAGGCTCCTAGCTCACTGTGGAGTTGTGTGCTCTTACAGTGCACTGCTGGTGCTGGGTCTTGGACCAGTGAGTTCTTCGCTCTTGTGAGGCAGCGTCTGGTGGAGGCTCCTAGCTCACTGTGGAGTTGTGTGCTCTCACAGTGCACTGCTGGTGCTGGGTCTTGGACCAGTGAGTTCTTCGCTCTTGTGCGGCAGCGCCTGATGAAGGCTCCTGGCTCACTGTGGAGTTCTAAGCTCTCACAGTGCACTGCTGGTGCTGGGCCTTAGACCAGTGAGCTCATTGCTCTTGTGAGGCAGCGCCTGGTGGAGGCTGCCAGCTCACTGTGGAGTTGTGTGCTCTCACAGTGCACTGCTGGTGCCGGGTCTTGGACCAGTGAGTTCTTCGCTCTTGTGCGGCAGCGCCTGGTGGAGGCTCCTAGCTCACTGTGGAGTCGTGTACTCCCACAGTGCACTGCTGGTGCTGGGTCTTGGACCGGTGAGCTTTTTGCTCTTGTGAGGCAGCGCCTGGTGGAGGCTCCTAGCTCACTGTGGAGTTGTGTGCTCTTACAGTGCACTGCTGGGTCTTGGGACCAGTGAGTTCTTCGCTCTTGTGAGGCAGCGCCTGGTTGAGGCTCCTGGCTCTAGCTCTCTGTGGAGTAGTGTGCTCTCACAGTGCACTGCTGGTGCGGGGTTTTGGACCAGTGAGTTCTTCGCTCTTGTGAGGCAGCGCCTGGTGGGGGCTCCTGACTCACTGTGGAGTTCTATTCTCTCACAGAGCACTGCTGGTGCTAGGTATTGGACCAGTGGGTTCTTTGCTCTTGTGCGGCAGCACCTGGTGGAGACTCCTGGCTTACTGTGGAGTTCTAAGCTCTCACAGTGCACTGGTGGTGCTGGGTCTTGGACCAGTGAGCTCATTGCTCTTGTGAGGCAGCGCCTGGTGGAGGCTCCTAGCTCACTGTGGAGTTGTGTGCTCTCACAGTGCACTGCAGGGTCTTGGGACCAGTGAGTTCTTTGCTCTTGTGAGGCAGCACCTGGTGGAGGCTCCCAGCTCACTGTGGAGTCGTGTGGTCTCACAGTGCACTGCTGGTGCTGGGCCTTGGACCAGTGAGTTCTTCTCTCCTGTGAGGCAGCGCCTGGTGGTGGCTCCTAGCTCACCGTGGAGTTGTGTGCTCTCACAGTGCACTGCTGGTGCCGGGTCTTGGACCAGTGAGTTCTTCGCTCTTGTGAGGCAGCGTCTGGTGGAGGCTCCTAGCTCACTGTGGAGTTGTGTGCTCTCACAGTGCACTGCTGGTGCTGGGTCTAGGACCAGTGAGCTCATTGCTCTTGTGGGCAGCGCCTGGTGGAGGCTCCCAGCTCACTGTGGAGTTGTGTGCTCTCATAGTGCACTGCTGGTGCTGGGCCTTGGACCAGTGAGCTCATTGCTCTTGTGAGGCAGCGCCTGGTGGAGGCTCCTAGCTCACTGTGGAGTTGTGTGCACTCACAGTGCACTTCAGGGTCTTGGGACCAGTGAGTTCTTTGCTCTTGTGAGGCAGCACCTGGTGGAGGCTCCCAGCTCACTGTGGAGTCGTGTGGTCTCACTGTGCACTGCTGGTGCTGGGCCTTGGACCAGTGAGTTCTTCTCTCTTGTGAGGCAGCGCCTGGTGGTGGCTCCTAGCTCACTCTGGAGTTGTGTGCTCTCACAGTGCACTGCTGGTGCCGGGTCTTGGACCAGTGAGTTCTTCGCTCTTGTGAGGCAGCATCTGGTGGAGGCTCCTAGCTCACTGTGCAGTTGTGTGCTCTCACAGTGCACTGCTGGTGCTGGGTCTAGGACCAGTGAGCTCATTGCTCTTGTGGGGCAGCGCCTGGTGGAGGCTCCCAGCTCACTGTGGAGTCGTGTGCTCTCATAGTGCACTGCTGGTGCTGGGCCTTGGACCAGTGAGCTCATTGCTCTTGTGAGGCAGCGCCTGGTGGAGGCTCCCAGCTCACTGTTGAGTTGTGTGCTCTCACAGTGCACTGCTGGTGCCGTGTCTTGGACCAGTGAGTTCTTTGCTCTTGTGAGGCAGCGCCTAGTGGAGGCTCCTAGCTCACTGTGGAGTCGTGTGCTCCCACAGTGCACTGCTGGTGCTGGGCCTTGGACGAGTGAGTTCTTTGCTCTTGTGAGGCAGCGCCTGGTGGAGGCTCCTGGCTTACTGTGGAGTTCTAAGCTCTCACAGTGCACCGGTGGTGCTGGGTCTTGGACCAGTGAGCTCATTGCTCTTGTGAGGCAGCGCCTGGTGGAGGCTCCCAGCTCACTGTGGAGTTGTGTGCTCTCACAGTGCACTGCTGGTGCTTGGCCTTGGACCAGTGAGTTCTTCGCTCTTGTGAGGCAGCGCCTGATGAAGGCCCCTGGCCCACTGTGGAGATCTAAGCTCTCACAGTGCACTGCTGGTGCTGGGCCTTGGACCAGTGAGCTCATTGCTCTTGTGAGGCAGCGCCTGGTGGAGGCTCCTAGCTCACTGTGGAGTTGTGTGCTCTTACAGTGCACTGCTGGGTCTTGGGACCAGTGAGTTCTTTGCTCTTGTGAGGCAGCGCCTGGTGGAGGCTCCCAGCTCACTGTGGAGTTGTGTGCTCTCACAGTGCACTGCTGGTGCTTGGCCTTGGACCAGTGAGTTCTTCTCTCTTGTGAGGCAGCGCCTGATGAAGGCCCCTGGCCCACTGTGGAGATCTAAGCTCTCGCAGTGCACTGCTGGTGCCGGGTCTTGGACCAGTGAGCTCATTGCTCTTGTGAGGCAGCGCCTGGTGGAGTCACCTGGCTCACTGTGGAGTCGTGTGCTCTCACAGTGCACTGCTGGTGCTGGGTCTTGGACCGGTGAGCTCATTGCTCTTGTGAGGCAGCGCCTGGTGGTGGCTCCTAGCTCACTGTGGAGTCGTGTGATCTCACAGTGCACTGCTGGTGCTTGGCCTTGGACCAGTGAGTTCTTCGCTCTTGTGAGGCAGCGCCTGGTGGAGGCTCCCGGTTCACTGTGGAGTTCTAAGCTCTCACAGTGCACTGCTGGTGCTGGGTCTAGGACCAGTGAGCTCATTGCTCTTGTGGGGCAGCGCCTGGTGGAGGCTCCCAGCTCACTGTGGAGTCTTGTGCTCTCACAGTGCACTGCTGGTGCTGGGCCTTGGACCAGTGAGCTCATTGCTCTTGTGAGGCAGCGCCTGGTGGAGGCTCCCAGCTCACTGTGGAGTTCTAAGCTCTCACAGTGCACTGCTGGTGCTGGGCCTTGGACCAGTGAGTTCTTCGCTCTTGTGAGGCAGCGCCTGGTGGAGGCTCCTGGCTCACTGTGGAGTTCTAAGCTCTCACAGTGCACTGCTGGTGCTGGGCCTTGGACGAGTGAGTTCTTCGCTCTTGTGAGGCAGCGCCTGGTGGAGGCTCCCAGCTCACTGTGGAGTTGTGTGCTCTCACAGTGCACTGCAGGGTCTTGGGACCAGTGAGTTCTTCGCTCTTGTGAGGCAGTGCCTGGTGGAGGCTCCTAGCTCACTGTGGAGTTGTGTGCTCTCACACTGCACTGCTGGTGCCGGGTCTTGGACCAGTGAGTTCTTCGCTCTTGTGAGGCAGTGCCTGGTGGAGGCTCCTAGCTCACTGTGGAGTCGTGTGCTCTCACAGTGCACTGCTGGTGCCGGGTCTTGGACCAGTGAGTTCTTCGCTCTTGTGAGGCAGCGCCTGGTGGAGGCTCCCAGCTCACTGTGGAGTTGTGTGCTCTCACAGTGCACTGCAGGGTCTTGGGACCAGTGAGTTCTTCGCTCTTGTGAGGCAGTGCCTGGTGGAGGCTCCTAGCTCACTGTGGAGTTGTGTGCTCTCACACTGCACTGCTGGTGCCGGGTCTTGGACCAGTGAGTTCTTCGCTCTTGTGAGGCAGTGCCTGGTGGAGGCTCCTAGCTCACTGTGGAGTTGTGTGCTCTCACACTGCACTGCTGGTGCCGGGTCTTGGACCAGCGAGTTCTTCGCTCTTGTGAGGCAGCGCCTGGTGGAGGCTCCCAGCTCACTGTGGAGTTGTGTGCTCTCACAGTGCACTGCAGGGTCTTGGGACCAGTGAGTTCTTCGCTCTTGTGAGGCAGTGCCTGGTGGAGGCTCCTAGCTCACTGTGGAGTTGTGTGCTCTCACACTGCACTGCTGGTGCCGGGTCTTGGACCAGTGAGTTCTTCGCTCTTGTGAGGCAGTGCCTGGTGGAGGCTCCTAGCTCACTGTGGAGTTCTAAGCTCTCACAGTGCACTGCTGGTGCTGGATCGTGGACCAGTGAGCTCATTGCTCTTGTGAGGCAGTGCCTGGTGGAGGCTCCCAGCTCACTTTGGAGTTGTGTGCTCTCACAGTGCACTGCAGGTGCTGGATCGTGGACCAGTGAGCTCATTGCTCTTGTGAGGCAGTGCCTGGTGGAGGCTCCCAGCTCACTGTGGAGTCGTGTGCTCTCACAGTGCACTGCTGGTGCTGGTGGGGGTCACGGCCCTCTGAACTCTCTGTTCCTATGAGCACACTGCCCATGGAGGGCCCGTTCTTCCTGACCCTCTCGTGATCTTGCATTCATGCCGCCGCGTGGCATTCCAGCGCGCTGACCCCACAGGGGGAGAGTGGCAGTGACCCTGACCCCATGTCACAAATACACGAGGAACCTGTTCCCATCCACCAGGGAGCGGGGCTCCGCGTGAAACCCAAGCCCGCCGCGCGCAGGTGGCAGCGGGGCAACAAAGCCACCAGGGCAGGGAGATGGGCGCAGTGCGCGCGCGTCTGAGGCTCATGCGCAGAACACGCGGTGCGCTCGGCTCGCGCCAGCGCAGCATTAGCAGCGCGCGCAGCAGCACGAGCGCGCTGCACTTACTCTACCAGACCGCACCGCGGCGCCCTCTAGCCGACGTGACAGGTAGCGCGAGAGTAGAGAATAATATGAAAGGCTGCCAGGGGCCTGGCTATTAAAGATGCAGCAGGTGCAGTGGCCCCAGGGGATCGAGGGGCAACTGCACCCATGCTACTGGTGCCTTTTCTTACTTTCCAACCAGTGACGGGAGGTGAACGGACCACTTGGCAGGTCAATGGGAGAGAGGAGTGTCAATGGCTTTCCCCCGCCAGGTGCCGATCGCCCCCAGCCTCCCCGGGCGCTGGCTCCACCCCCCTGCTGGGTGTCTGGACTCCCTCATCCCGGACCTCCCGACCTCCAAGTGCGAGGGTCCGGACATCAAAGGGCGCCAGCCCTATAACTGGGGCAGCTCCAAAGCAGGAAGGCAGTTGTATCCTGGAGTCGAGAGACACCGTGAAGAACTCATCCTTGACGGACTGCTGGCGCTGCCGCAGCCCTGCCTTGTGAACTGTCGTCCTGCCTGCTGGCGCTGCCGCAGCCTTCTGCAACCTTCATCCTCGTCGGGACCTGCTGGCGCTGCCGCGGCCCGTTGTACCTACCACCTTCGTCGGGACCTGCTGGCGCTGCCGCGGACCGTTGCTACCTACGATCATCTCGGGACCTGCTGGCGCTGCCGCTGCCCGTCCTCCTAGAACGCCGAGCTCGAGGATTGTGAGCTAACCATCATTTCATCGCAACCACCAGATTGGTAACAAGACTGTCCCGCTATCCCCTTTTCCCATCCAAGAGACTAGAATCGAGGGGACCCCTGAGTCCTGACCTCCTTGTACCATTCTACCGTACTTCAAGATTGCTTATAAAGAACGTTAAACCTTATCTTTGTGTGGTGTCCATCTGTGGGGGGGAAGTTACTTGTCTGTACGATCGCTGGAGACGGCTCTCCCCGGAGACCTCTCCCCTTGTCCTCGGCCGACCCTCCAGGTCCCGTCTAACATGCGGCAGCGCCTGGTGGAGACTCCTGGCTCACTGTGGAGTTCTAAGCTCTCACAGTGCACTGGTGGTGCTGGGTCTTGGACCAGTGAGCTCATTGCTCTTGTGAGGCAGCGCCTGGTGGAGGCCCCTAGCTCACTGTGGAGTCGTGTGGTCTCACAGTGCACTGCTGGTGCTGGGCCTTGGACCAGTGAGTTCTTCTCTCTTGTGAGGCAGCGCCTGGTGGTGGCTCCTAGCTCACTGTGGAGTTGTGTGCTCTCACAGTGCACTGCTGGTGCCGGGTCTTGGACCAGTGAGTTCTTCGCTCTTGTGAGGCAGCGTCTGGTGGAGGCTCCTAGCTCACTGTGGAGTTGTGTGCTCTCACAGTGCACTGCTGGTGCTGGGTCTAGGACCAGTGAGCTCATTGCTCTTGTGGGGCAGCGCCTGGTGGAGGCTCCCAGCTCACTGTGGAGTCGTGTGCTCTCATAGTGCACTGCTGGTGCTGGGCCTTGGACCAGTGAGCTCATTGCTCTTGTGAGGCAGCGCCTGGTGGAGGCTCCCAGCTCACTGTGGAGTTGTGTGCTCTCACAGTGCACTGCTGGTGCCGTGTCTTGGATCAGTGAGTTCTTTGCTCTTGTGAGGCAGCGCCTGGTGGAGGCTCCTGACTCACTGTGGAGTTCTATTCTCTCACAGAGCACTGCTGGTGCTAGGTATTGGACCAGTGGGTTCTTTGCTCTTGTGCGGCAGCACCTGGTGGAGACTCCTGGCTTACTGTGGAGTTCTAAGCTCTCACAGTGCACTGGTGGTGCTGGGTCTTGGACCAGTGAGCTCATTGCTCTTGTGAGGCAGCGCCTGGTGGAGGCTCCTAGCTCACTGTGGAGTTGTGTGCTCTCACAGTGCACTGCAGGGTCTTGGGACCAGTGAGTTCTTTGCTCTTGTGAGGCAGCACCTGGTGGAGGCTCCCAGCTCACTGTGGAGTCGTGTGGTCTCACAGTGCACTGCTGGTGCTGGGCCTTGGACCAGTGAGTTCTTCTCTCCTGTGAGGCAGCGCCTGGTGGTGGCTCCTAGCTCACCGTGGAGTTGTGTGCTCTCACAGTGCACTGCTGGTGCCGGGTCTTGGACCAGTGAGTTCTTCGCTCTTGTGAGGCAGCGTCTGGTGGAGGCTCCTAGCTCACTGTGGAGTTGTGTGCTCTCACAGTGCACTGCTGGTGCTGGGTCTAGGACCAGTGAGCTCATTGCTCTTGTGGGCAGCGCCTGGTGGAGGCTCCCAGCTCACTGTGGAGTTGTGTGCTCTCATAGTGCACTGCTGGTGCTGGGCCTTGGACCAGTGAGCTCATTGCTCTTGTGAGGCAGCGCCTGGTGGAGGCTCCTAGCTCACTGTGGAGTTGTGTGCACTCACAGTGCACTTCAGGGTCTTGGGACCAGTGAGTTCTTTGCTCTTGTGAGGCAGCACCTGGTGGAGGCTCCCAGCTCACTGTGGAGTCGTGTGGTCTCACTGTGCACTGCTGGTGCTGGGCCTTGGACCAGTGAGTTCTTCTCTCTTGTGAGGCAGCGCCTGGTGGTGGCTCCTAGCTCACTCTGGAGTTGTGTGCTCTCACAGTGCACTGCTGGTGCCGGGTCTTGGACCAGTGAGTTCTTCGCTCTTGTGAGGCAGCATCTGGTGGAGGCTCCTAGCTCACTGTGCAGTTGTGTGCTCTCACAGTGCACTGCTGGTGCTGGGTCTAGGACCAGTGAGCTCATTGCTCTTGTGGGGCAGCGCCTGGTGGAGGCTCCCAGCTCACTGTGGAGTCGTGTGCTCTCATAGTGCACTGCTGGTGCTGGGCCTTGGACCAGTGAGCTCATTGCTCTTGTGAGGCAGCGCCTGGTGGAGGCTCCCAGCTCACTGTTGAGTTGTGTGCTCTCACAGTGCACTGCTGGTGCCGTGTCTTGGACCAGTGAGTTCTTTGCTCTTGTGAGGCAGCGCCTAGTGGAGGCTCCTAGCTCACTGTGGAGTCGTGTGCTCCCACAGTGCACTGCTGGTGCTGGGCCTTGGACGAGTGAGTTCTTTGCTCTTGTGAGGCAGCGCCTGGTGGAGGCTCCTGGCTTACTGTGGAGTTCTAAGCTCTCACAGTGCACCGGTGGTGCTGGGTCTTGGACCAGTGAGCTCATTGCTCTTGTGAGGCAGCGCCTGGTGGAGGCTCCCAGCTCACTGTGGAGTTGTGTGCTCTCACAGTGCACTGCTGGTGCTTGGCCTTGGACCAGTGAGTTCTTCGCTCTTGTGAGGCAGCGCCTGATGAAGGCCCCTGGCCCACTGTGGAGATCTAAGCTCTCACAGTGCACTGCTGGTGCTGGGCCTTGGACCAGTGAGCTCATTGCTCTTGTGAGGCAGCGCCTGGTGGAGGCTCCTAGCTCACTGTGGAGTTGTGTGCTCTTACAGTGCACTGCTGGGTCTTGGGACCAGTGAGTTCTTTGCTCTTGTGAGGCAGCGCCTGGTGGAGGCTCCCAGCTCACTGTGGAGTTGTGTGCTCTCACAGTGCACTGCTGGTGCTTGGCCTTGGACCAGTGAGTTCTTCTCTCTTGTGAGGCAGCGCCTGATGAAGGCCCCTGGCCCACTGTGGAGATCTAAGCTCTCGCAGTGCACTGCTGGTGCCGGGTCTTGGACCAGTGAGCTCATTGCTCTTGTGAGGCAGCGCCTGGTGGAGTCACCTGGCTCACTGTGGAGTCGTGTGCTCTCACAGTGCACTGCTGGTGCTGGGTCTTGGACCGGTGAGCTCATTGCTCTTGTGAGGCAGCGCCTGGTGGTGGCTCCTAGCTCACTGTGGAGTCGTGTGATCTCACAGTGCACTGCTGGTGCTTGGCCTTGGACCAGTGAGTTCTTCGCTCTTGTGAGGCAGCGCCTGGTGGAGGCTCCCGGTTCACTGTGGAGTTCTAAGCTCTCACAGTGCACTGCTGGTGCTGGGTCTAGGACCAGTGAGCTCATTGCTCTTGTGGGGCAGCGCCTGGTGGAGGCTCCCAGCTCACTGTGGAGTCTTGTGCTCTCACAGTGCACTGCTGGTGCTGGGCCTTGGACCAGTGAGCTCATTGCTCTTGTGAGGCAGCGCCTGGTGGAGGCTCCCAGCTCACTGTGGAGTTCTAAGCTCTCACAGTGCACTGCTGGTGCTGGGCCTTGGACCAGTGAGTTCTTCGCTCTTGTGAGGCAGCGCCTGGTGGAGGCTCCTGGCTCACTGTGGAGTTCTAAGCTCTCACAGTGCACTGCTGGTGCTGGGCCTTGGACGAGTGAGTTCTTCGCTCTTGTGAGGCAGCGCCTGGTGGAGGCTCCCAGCTCACTGTGGAGTTGTGTGCTCTCACAGTGCACTGCAGGGTCTTGGGACCAGTGAGTTCTTCGCTCTTGTGAGGCAGTGCCTGGTGGAGGCTCCTAGCTCACTGTGGAGTTGTGTGCTCTCACACTGCACTGCTGGTGCCGGGTCTTGGACCAGTGAGTTCTTCGCTCTTGTGAGGCAGTGCCTGGTGGAGGCTCCTAGCTCACTGTGGAGTCGTGTGCTCTCACAGTGCACTGCTGGTGCCGGGTCTTGGACCAGTGAGTTCTTCGCTCTTGTGAGGCAGCGCCTGGTGGAGGCTCCCAGCTCACTGTGGAGTTGTGTGCTCTCACAGTGCACTGCAGGGTCTTGGGACCAGTGAGTTCTTCGCTCTTGTGAGGCAGTGCCTGGTGGAGGCTCCTAGCTCACTGTGGAGTTGTGTGCTCTCACACTGCACTGCTGGTGCCGGGTCTTGGACCAGTGAGTTCTTCGCTCTTGTGAGGCAGTGCCTGGTGGAGGCTCCTAGCTCACTGTGGAGTTGTGTGCTCTCACACTGCACTGCTGGTGCCGGGTCTTGGACCAGCGAGTTCTTCGCTCTTGTGAGGCAGCGCCTGGTGGAGGCTCCCAGCTCACTGTGGAGTTGTGTGCTCTCACAGTGCACTGCAGGGTCTTGGGACCAGTGAGTTCTTCGCTCTTGTGAGGCAGTGCCTGGTGGAGGCTCCTAGCTCACTGTGGAGTTGTGTGCTCTCACACTGCACTGCTGGTGCCGGGTCTTGGACCAGTGAGTTCTTCGCTCTTGTGAGGCAGTGCCTGGTGGAGGCTCCTAGCTCACTGTGGAGTTCTAAGCTCTCACAGTGCACTGCTGGTGCTGGATCGTGGACCAGTGAGCTCATTGCTCTTGTGAGGCAGTGCCTGGTGGAGGCTCCCAGCTCACTTTGGAGTTGTGTGCTCTCACAGTGCACTGCAGGTGCTGGATCGTGGACCAGTGAGCTCATTGCTCTTGTGAGGCAGTGCCTGGTGGAGGCTCCCAGCTCACTGTGGAGTCGTGTGCTCTCACAGTGCACTGCTGGTGCTGGTGGGGGTCACGGCCCTCTGAACTCTCTGTTCCTATGAGCACACTGCCCATGGAGGGCCCGTTCTTCCTGACCCTCTCGTGATCTTGCATTCATGCCGCCGCGTGGCATTCCAGCGCGCTGACCCCACAGGGGGAGAGTGGCAGTGACCCTGACCCCATGTCACAAATACACGAGGAACCTGTTCCCATCCACCAGGGAGCGGGGCTCCGCGTGAAACCCAAGCCCGCCGCGCGCAGGTGGCAGCGGGGCAACAAAGCCACCAGGGCAGGGAGATGGGCGCAGTGCGCGCGCGTCTGAGGCTCATGCGCAGAACACGCGGTGCGCTCGGCTCGCGCCAGCGCAGCATTAGCAGCGCGCGCAGCAGCACGAGCGCGCTGCACTTACTCTACCAGACCGCACCGCGGCGCCCTCTAGCCGACGTGACAGGTAGCGCGAGAGTAGAGAATAATATGAAAGGCTGCCAGGGGCCTGGCTATTAAAGATGCAGCAGGTGCAGTGGCCCCAGGGGATCGAGGGGCAACTGCACCCATGCTACTGGTGCCTTTTCTTACTTTCCAACCAGTGACGGGAGGTGAACGGACCACTTGGCAGGTCAATGGGAGAGAGGAGTGTCAATGGCTTTCCCCCGCCAGGTGCCGATCGCCCCCAGCCTCCCCGGGCGCTGGCTCCACCCCCCTGCTGGGTGTCTGGACTCCCTCATCCCGGACCTCCCGACCTCCAAGTGCGAGGGTCCGGACATCAAAGGGCGCCAGCCCTATAACTGGGGCAGCTCCAAAGCAGGAAGGCAGTTGTATCCTGGAGTCGAGAGACACCGTGAAGAACTCATCCTTGACGGACTGCTGGCGCTGCCGCAGCCCTGCCTTGTGAACTGTCGTCCTGCCTGCTGGCGCTGCCGCAGCCTTCTGCAACCTTCATCCTCGTCGGGACCTGCTGGCGCTGCCGCGGCCCGTTGTACCTACCACCTTCGTCGGGACCTGCTGGCGCTGCCGCGGACCGTTGCTACCTACGATCATCTCGGGACCTGCTGGCGCTGCCGCTGCCCGTCCTCCTAGAACGCCGAGCTCGAGGATTGTGAGCTAACCATCATTTCATCGCAACCACCAGATTGGTAACAAGACTGTCCCGCTATCCCCTTTTCCCATCCAAGAGACTAGAATCGAGGGGACCCCTGAGTCCTGACCTCCTTGTACCATTCTACCGTACTTCAAGATTGCTTATAAAGAACGTTAAACCTTATCTTTGTGTGGTGTCCATCTGTGGGGGGGAAGTTACTTGTCTGTACGATCGCTGGAGACGGCTCTCCCCGGAGACCTCTCCCCTTGTCCTCGGCCGACCCTCCAGGTCCCGTCTAACATGCGGCAGCGCCTGGTGGAGACTCCTGGCTCACTGTGGAGTTCTAAGCTCTCACAGTGCACTGGTGGTGCTGGGTCTTGGACCAGTGAGCTCATTGCTCTTGTGAGGCAGCGCCTGGTGGAGGCCCCTAGCTCACTGTGGAGTCGTGTGGTCTCACAGTGCACTGCTGGTGCTGGGCCTTGGACCAGTGAGTTCTTCTCTCTTGTGAGGCAGCGCCTGGTGGTGGCTCCTAGCTCACTGTGGAGTTGTGTGCTCTCACAGTGCACTGCTGGTGCCGGGTCTTGGACCAGTGAGTTCTTCGCTCTTGTGAGGCAGCGTCTGGTGGAGGCTCCTAGCTCACTGTGGAGTTGTGTGCTCTCACAGTGCACTGCTGGTGCTGGGTCTAGGACCAGTGAGCTCATTGCTCTTGTGGGGCAGCGCCTGGTGGAGGCTCCCAGCTCACTGTGGAGTCGTGTGCTCTCATAGTGCACTGCTGGTGCTGGGCCTTGGACCAGTGAGCTCATTGCTCTTGTGAGGCAGCGCCTGGTGGAGGCTCCCAGCTCACTGTGGAGTTGTGTGCTCTCACAGTGCACTGCTGGTGCCGTGTCTTGGATCAGTGAGTTCTTTGCTCTTGTGAGGCAGCGCCTGGTGGAGGCTCCTAGCTCACTGTGGAGTCGTGTGCTCCCACAGTGCACTGCTGGTGCTGGGTCTTGGACCGGTAAGCTCATTGCTCTTGTGAGGCAGCGCCTGGTGGAGGCTCCTAGCTCACTGTGGAGTTGTGTGCTCTCACAGTGCACCACTGGGTCTTGGGACCAGTGAGTTCCTCGCTCTTGTGAGGCAGCGCTTGGAGGAGGCTCCTGGCTCTAGCACTCTGTGGAGTCGTGTGCTCTCACAGTGCACTGCTGGTGCTGGGTCTTGGACCAGTGGGTTCTTTGCTCTTGTGCGGCAGCGCCTGGTGGAGACTCCTGGCTCACTGTGGAGTTCTAAGCTCTCACAGTGCACTGCTGGTGCTGGGTCTTGGACCAGTGGGTTCTTTGCTCTTGTGCGGCAGCGCCTGGTGGAGACTCCTGGCTCACTAGGGAGTTCTAAGCTCCCACAGTGCACTGCTGGTGCTGGGTCATGGACCAGTGGGTTCTTTGCTCTTGTGCGGCAGCGCCTGGTGGAGGCTCCCAGCTCACTGTGGAGTTCTAAGCTCTCACAGTGCACTGCTGGTGTCGGGTCTTGGACCAGTGAGTTCTTCGCTCTTGTGAGGCAGCGCCTGGTGGAGGGTCCCAGCTCACAATGGAGTTGTGTGCTCTCACAGTGCACTGCTGGTGCTGGGCCTTGGACCAGTGAGTTCTTCGCTCTTGTGAGGCAGCGCCTGATGAAGGCTCCTGGCTCACTGTGGAGTTCTAAGCTCTCACAGTGCACTGCTGGTGCTGGGTCTTGGACCAGTGAGCTCATTGCTCTTGTGAGACAGCGCCTGGTGGTGGCTCCTAGCTCTAGCTCACTGTGCAGTTATGTGCTCTCACAGTGCACTGCTGGGTCTTGGGACCAGTGAGTTATTCTCTCTTGTGAGGCAGCGCCTGGTTGAGGCTCCTGGCTCTAGCTCTCTGTGGAGTAGTGTGCTCTCACAGTGCACTGCTGGTGCGGGGTCTTGGACCAGTGACTTCTTTGCTCTTGTGAGGCAGCGCCTGGTTGAGGCTCCTGGCTCTAGCTCTCTGTGGAGTAGTGTGCTCTCACAGTGCACTGCTGGTGCGGGGTCTTGGACCAGTGAGTTCTTCGCTCTTGTGGGGCAGCGCCTGGTGGGGGCTCCTGACTCACTGTGGAGTTCTATGCTCTCACAGAGCACTGCTGGTGCTGGGTCTTGGACCAGTGGGTTCTTTGCTCTTGTGCGGCAGCGCCTGGTGGAGACTCCTGGCTCACTGTGGAGTTCTAAGCTCTCACAGTGCACTGCTGGTGCTGGGCCTTGGACCAGTGAGTTCATTGCTCTTGTGAGGCAGTGCCTGGTGGAGGCTGCTAGCTCACTGTGGAGTTCTATGCTCTCACAGTGCACTGCTGGTGCTGGGCCTTGGAGAAGTGAGTTCATTGCTCTTGTGAGGCAGTGCCTGGTGGAGGCTGCTAGCTCACTGTGGAGTTCTAGGCTTTCACAGTGCACTGCTGGTGCCGGGTCTTGGACCAGTGAGTTCATCGCTCTTGTGAGGCAGCTCCAGGCTAAAGCTCCAGGCTCACTGTGGAGTTCTATGCTCTCACAGTGCACTGCTGGTGCCGGGTCTTGGACCAGTGAGTTCATCGCTCTTGTGAGGCAGCGCCTGGTGGAGGTTCCTGGCTCACTGTGGAGATCTATGCTCTCACCATGCACTGCTGGTGCTGGGTCTTGGACCAGTGAGCTCATTGCTCTTGTGAGGCAGCGCCTGGTGGAGGCTCCTAGCTCACTGTGGAGTTGTGTGCTCTCACAGTGCACTGCAGGGTCTTGGGACCAGTGAGTTCTACGCTCTTGTGAGGCAGCGCTTGGTGGAGGCTCCTGGCTCTAGCTCACTGTGGAGTCGTGTGCTCCCACAGTGCACTGCTGGTGCTGGGTCTTGGACCAGTGAGCTCATTGCTCTTGTGAGACAGCGCCTGGTGGTGGCTCCTAGCTCTAGCTCACTGTGCAGTTATGTGCTCTCACAGTGCACTGCTGGGTCTTGGGACCAGTGAGTTCTCAGCTCTTGTGAGGCAGCGCCTGGTGGAGGCTCCTAGCTCACTGTGGAGTCATGTGATCTTACAGTGCACTGCTGGGTCTTGGGACCAGTGAGTTATTCGCTCTTGTGAGGCAGCGCCTGGTTGAGGCTCCTGGCTCTAGCTCTCTGTGGAGTAGTGTGCTCTCACAGTGCACTGCTGGTGCGGGGTCTTGGACCAGTGACTTCTTTGCTCTTGTGAGGCAGCGCCTGGTTGAGGCTCCTGGCTCTAGCTCTCTGTGGAGTAGTGTGCTCTCACAGTGCACTGTTGGTGCGGGGTCTTGGACCAGTGAGTTCTTCGCTCTTGTGGGGCAGCGCCTGGTGGGGCTCCTGACTCACTGTGGAGTTCTATGCTCTCACAGAGCACTGCTGGTGCTGGGTCTTGGACCAGTGGGTTCTTTGCTCTTGTGCGGCAGCGCCTGGTGGAGACTCCTGGCTCACTGTGGAGTTCTAAGCTCTCACAGTGCACTGCTGGTGCTGGGCCTTGGACCAGTGAGTTCATTGCTCTTGTGAGGCAGTGCCTGGTGGAGGCTGCTAGCTCACTGTGGAGTTCTAAGCTCTCACAGTGCACTGCTGGTGCTGGGTCTTAGACCAGTGAGCTCATTGCTCTTGTGAGGCAGCGCCTGGTGGAGGCTCCTAGCTCACTGTGGAGTTGTGTGCTCTCACAGTGCACTGCAGGGTCTTGGGACCAGTGAGTTCTTTGCTCTTGTGAGGCAGCACCTGGTGGAGGCTCCCAGCTCACTGTGGAGTTGTGTGCTCTCACAGTGCACTGCAGGGTCTTGGACCAGTGGGTTCTTTGCTCTTGTGCGGCAGCGCCTGATGAAGGCTCCTGGCTCACTGTGGAGTTCTAAGCTCTCACAGTGCACTGCTGGTGCCGTGTCTTGGACCAGTGAGCTCTTTACTCTTGTGAGGCAGCGCCTGGTGGAGGCTCCTAGCTCACTGGAGTCGTGTGCTCCCACAGTGCACTGCTGGTGCTGGGTCTTGGACTGGTGAGCTCATTGCTCTTGTGAGGCAGCGCCTGGTGGAGGCTCCCAGCTCACTGTGGAGTTGTGTGCTCTCACAGTGCACTGCTGGTGCTTGGCCTTGGACCAGTGAGTTCTTCGCTCTTGTGAGGCAGCGCCTGATGAAGGCCCCTGGCCCACTGTGGAGATCTAAGCTCTCACAGTGCACTGCTGGTGCTGGGCCTTGGACCAGTGAGTTCTTCGCTCTTGTGGGGCAGCGCCTGATGAAGGCCCCTGGCCCACTGTGGAGATCTAAGCTCTCACAGTGCACTGCTGGTGCTGGGTCTTGGACCAGTGAGCTCATTGCTTTTGTGCGGCAGCGCCTGGTGGAGACTCCTGGCTTACTGTGGAGTTCTAAGCTCTCACAGTGCACTGGTGGTGCTGGGTCTTGGACCAGTGAGTTCATTGCTCTTGTGAGGCAGCGCCTGGTGCAGGCTCCCAGCTCACTTTGGAGTTGTGTGCTCTCACAGTGCACTGCAGGTGCTGGATCGTGGACCAGTGAGCTCATTGCTCTTGTGAGGCAGCGCCTGGTGGAGGCTCCCAGCTCACTGTGGAGTTGTGTGCTCTCACAGTGCACTGCTGGGTCTTGGGACCAGTGAGTTATACGCTCTTGTGAGGCAGCGCTTGGTGGAGGCTCCTGGCTCTAGCTCTCTGTGGAGTCGTGTGCTCTCACAGTGCACTGCTGGTGCTGGGTCTTGGACCAGTGGGTCTTGCTCTTGTGCGGCAGTGGCTGGTGGAGACTCCTGGCTCACTGTAGAGTTCTAAGCTCTCACAGTGCACTGCTGGTGCTGGGTCTTGGACCAGTGAGTTCACTGCTCTTGTGAGGCAGCGCCTGGTGAAGGCTCCTGGCTCACTGTGGAGTTGTGTGCTCACACAGTGCACTGCTGGTGCTGGGTCTTGCAATAGTGAGCTCATTGCTCTTGTGAGGCAGCGCCTGGTGGAGGCTCCCAGCTCACTGTGGAGTTGTGTGCTCTCACAGTGCACTGCTGGTGCCGTGTCTTGGACCAGTGAGTTCTTCTCTCTTGTGAGGCAGCGCCTGGTGGTGGCTCCTAGCTCACTGTGGAGTTGTGTGCTCTCACAGTGCACTGGTGGTGCTGGGTCTTGGACCAGTGAGCTCATTGCTCTTGTGAGGCAGCACCTGGTGAAAGCTCCTGCTCACTGTGGAGTTGTGTGCTCTCACAGTGCACCACTGGGTCTTGGGACCAGTGAGTTCCTCGCTCTTGTGAGGCAGCGCTTGGAGGAGGCTCCTGGCTCTAGCTCTCTGTGGAGTTGTGTGCTCTTACAGTGCACTGCTGGTGCTGGGTCTTGGACCAGTGGGTTCTTTGCTCTTGTGCGGCAGCGCCTGGTGGAGACTCCTGGCTCACTGTGGAGTTCTAAGCTCCCACAGTGCACTGCTGGTGCTGGGTCATGGACCAGTGGGTTCTTTGCTCTTGTGCGGCAGCGCCTGGTGGAGACTCCTGGCTCACTGTGGAGTTCTAAGCTCTCACAGTGCACTGCTGGTGCTGGGTCTTGGACCAGTGAGTTCTTTGCTCTTGTGAGGCAGCGTCTGGTGGAGGCTCCCAGGTCACTGTGGAGTCGTGTGCTCTCACAGTGCACTGCTGATGCTGGGCCTTGGACCAGTGAGTTCATCGCTCTTGTGAGGCAGCACTTGCTGAAGGCTCCCGGCTCACTGTGGAGTTGTGTGCTCTCACAGTGCACCGCTGGTGCCGGGTCTTGGACCAGTGAGTTCTTCGCTCTTCTGAGGCAGCGCCTGGTGGAGGTTCCTGGCTCACCGTGGAGTTCTAAGCTCTCACAGTGCACTGCTGGTGCTGGGTCTTGGACCAGTGAGCTCATTACTCTTGTGAGGCAGCGCCTGGTGGAGGTTCCCAGCACACTATGGAGTCGTGTGCTCTCACAGTGCACTGCTGGTGCTAGGTCTTGGACCAGTGAGTTCTTTGCTCTTGTGAGGCAGCGCCTGGTGGAGGCTCCCAGCTCACTGTGGAGTCGTGTGCTCTCACAGTGCACTGCTGGTGCTGGGCCTTGGACCAGTGAGTTCTTCTCTCTTGTGAGGCAGCGCCTGGTGGTGGCTCCTAGCTCACTGTGGAGTTGTGTGCTCTCACAGTGCACTGCTGGTGCTGGGTCTTGGACCAGTGAGCTCATTGCTCTTGTGAGGCAGCGCCTGGTGGAGGCTCCCAGCTCACTGTGGAGTCACGTGCTCTCACTGTGCACTGCTGGTGCTGGGCCTTGGACCAGTGAGTTCTTCATTCTTGTGAGGCAGCGCCTGATGAAGGCTCCTGGCTCACTGTGGAGTTCTTAGCTCTCACAGTGCACTGCTGGTGCTGGACCTTGGACCAGTGAGTTCTTCGCTCTTGTGAGGCAGCACTTGCTGAAGGCTCCTGGCTCACTGTGGAGTTGTGTGCTCTCACAGTGCACTGCTGGTGCCGGGTCTTGGACCAGTGAGTTCTTCGCTCTTGTGAGGCAGCGTCTGGTGGAGGCTCCTAGCTCACTGTGGAGTCATGGGTTCTTACAGTCACTGCTGGGTCTTGGACCAGTGAGTTCTTCGTTCTTGTGAGGCAGCGCCTGGTGGAGGCTCCCAGCTCACTGTGGAGTCGTGTGCTCTCACAGTGCACTGCTGGTGCTGGGCCTTGGACCAGTGAGTTCTTCTCTCTTGTGAGGCAGCGCCTGGTGGTGGCTCCTAGCTCACTGTGGAGTTGTGTGCTCTCACAGTGCACTGCTGGTGCTGGGTCTTGGACCAGTGAGCTCATTGCTCTTGTGAGGCAGCGCCTGGTGGAGGCTCCTAGCTCACTGTGGAGTTGTGTGCTCTTACAGTGCACTGCTGTTGCCGGGTCTTGGACCAGGGAGTTCTTCGCTCTTGTGAGTCAGCGTCTGGTGGAGGCTCCTAGCTCACTGTGGAGTTGTGTGCTCTCACAGTGCACTGCTGTTGCCGGGTCTTGGACCAGGGAGTTCTTCGCTCTTGTGAGGCAGCGTCTGGTGGAGGCTCCTAGCTCACTGTGGAGTTGTGTGCTCTCACAGTGCACTGCTGGTGCTTGGCCTTGGACTAGTGAGTTCTTCGCTCTTGTGAGGCAGCGCCTGGTGGAGGCTCCCAGCTCACTGTGGAGTTGTGTGCTCTCACAGTGCACTGCTGGTGCTGGGTTTTGGACCAGTGAGCTCATTGCTCTTGTGAGGCAGTGCCTGGTGGAGGCTTCCAGCTCACTGTGGAGTCGTGTGCTCTCACAGTGCACTGCTGGTGCTGGGCCTTGGACCAGTGAGCTCATTGCTCTTGTGAGGCAGCGCCTGGTGGAGGCTGCCAGCTCACTGTGGAGTTGTGTGCTCTCACAGTGCACTGCTGGTGCCGTGTCTTGGACCAGTGAGTTCTTCGCTCTTGTGACACAGCGCCTGGTGGAGGCTCCTAGCTCACTGTGGAGTCGTGTGCTCCCACAGTGCACTGCTGGTGCTGGGTCTTGGACCGGTGAGCTTATTGCTCTTGTGAGGCAGCGCCTGGTGGAGGCTCCTAGCTCACTGTGGAGTTGTGTGCTCTTACAGTGCACTGCTGGGTCTTGGGACCAGTGAGTTCTTCGCTCTTGTGAGGCAGCGCCTGGTGGAGGCTCCTAGCTCACTGTGGAGTTGTGTGCTCTCACAGTGCACTGCTGGTGCAGGGTTTTGGACCAGTGAGTTCTTCGCTCTTGTGGGGCAGCGCCTGGTGGGGGCTCCTGACTCACTGTGGAGTTCTATTCTCTCACAGAGCACTGCTGGTGCTGGGTATTGGACCAGTGGGTTCTTTGCTCTTGTGCGGCAGCGCCTGGTGGAGACTCCTGGCTCACTGTGGAGTTCTAAGCTCTCACAGTGCACTGGTGCTGCTGGGTCTTGGACCAGTGAGCTCATTGCTCTTGTGAGGCAGCGCCTGGTGGAGGCTCCTAGCTCACTGTGGAGTTGTGTGCTCTCACAGTGCACTGCAGGGTCTTGGGACCAGTGAGTTCTTTGCTCTTGTGAGGCAGCACCTGGTGGAGGCTCCCAGCTCACTGTGGAGTCGTGTGGTCTCACAGTGCACTGCTGGTGCTGGGCCTTGGACCAGTGAGTTCTTCTCTCTTGTGAGGCAGCGCCTGGTGGTGGCTCCTAGCTCACCGTGGAGTTGTGTGCTCTCACAGTGCACTGCTGGTGCCGGGTCTTGGACCAGTGAGTTCTTCGCTCTTGTGAGGCAGCGTCTGGTGGAGGCTCCTAGCTCACTGTAGAGTTGTGTGCTCTCACAGTGCACTGCTGGTGCTGGGTCTAGGACCAGTGAGCTCATTGCTCATGTGGGGCAGCGCCTGGTGGAGGCTCCCAGCTCACTGTGGAGTCGTGTGCTCTCATAGTGCACTGCTGGTGCTGGGCCTTGGACCAGTGAGTTCTTCGCTCTTGTGAGGCTGCGCCTGGTGAAGGCTCCTGGCTCACTGTGGAGTTCTAAGCTCTCACAGTGCACTGCTGGTGCTGGGTCTTGGACCAGTGAGCTCATTGCTCTTGTGAGGCAGCGCCTGGTGGTGGCTCCTAGCTCACTGTGGAGTTGTGTGCTCTCACAGTGCACTGCTGGTGCCGGGTCTTGGACCAGTGAGTTCTTCGCTCTTGTGAGGCAGCGTCTGGTGGAGGCTCCTAGCTCACTGTGGAGTCGTGTGCTCTCACAGTGCACTGCTGGTGCTGGGTCTTGGACCAGTGAGCTCATTGCTCTTGTGAGGCAGTGCCTGGTGGAGGCTCCCAGCTCACTGTGGAGTCGTGTGCTCTCACAGTGCACTGCTGGTGCTGGGCCTTGGACCAGTGAGCTCATTGCTCTTGTGAGGCAGCGCCTGGTGGAGGCTGCCAGCTCACTGTGGAGTTGTGTGCTCTCACAGTGCACTGCTGGTGCCGTGTCTTGGACCAGTGAATTCTTCGCTCTTGTGACACAGCGCCTGGTGGAGGCTCCTAGCTCACTGTGGAGTCGTGTGCTCCCACAGTGCACTGCTGGTGCTGGGTCTTGGACCGGTGAGCTCATTGCTCTTGTGAGGCAGCGCCTGGTGGAGGCTCCTAGCTCACTGTGGAGTTGTGTGCTCTCACAGTGCACCACTGGGTCTTGGGACCAGTGAGTTCCTCGCTCTTGTGAGGCAGCGCTTGGAGGAGGCTCCTGGCTCTAGCTCTCTGTGGAGTCGTGTGCTCTCACAGCGCAGTGCTGGTGCTGGGTCTTGGACCAGTGGGTTCTTTGCTCTTGTGCGGCAGCGCCTGGTGGAGACTCCTGGCTCACTGTGGAGTTCTAAGCTCTCACAGTGCACTGCTGGTGCTGGGTCTTGGACCGGTGAGCTCATTGCTCTTGTGAGGCAGCGCCTGGTGGAGGCTCCTAGCTCACTGTGGAGTTGTGTGCTCTCACAGTGCACCACTGGGTCTTGGGACCAGTGAGTTCCTCGCTCTTGTGAGGCAGCGCTTGGAGGAGGCTCCTGGCTCTAGCTCTCTGTGGAGTCGTGTGCTCTCACAGCGCAGTGCTGGTGCTGGGTCTTGGACCAGTGGGTTCTTTGCTCTTGTGCGGCAGCGCCTGGTGGAGACTCCTGGCTCACTAGGGAGTTCTAAGCTCCCACAGTGCACTGCTGGTGCTGGGTCATGGACCAGTGGGTTCTTTGCTCTTGTGCGGCAGCGCCTGGTGGAGGCTCCCAGCACACTGTGGAGATCTAAGCTCTCACAGTGCACTGCTGGTGCCGGGTCTTGGACCAGTGAGTTCTTCGCTCTTGTGAGGCAGCGCCTGGTGGAGGGTCCCAGCTCACAATGGAGTCGTGTGCTCTCACAGTGCACTGCTGGTGCTGGTCCTTGGACCAGTGAGTTCTTCGCTCTTGTGAGGCAGCGCCTGATGAAGGCTCCTGGCTCACTGTGGAGTTCTAAGCTCTCACAGTGCACTGCTGGTGCTGGGTCTTGGACCAGTGAGCTCATTGCTCTTGTGAGACAGCGCCTGGTGGTGGCTCCTAGCTCTAGCTCACTGTGCAGTTATGTGCTCTCACAGTGCACTGCTGGGTCTTGGGACCAGTGAGTTCTCCGCTCTTGTGAGGCAGCGCCTGGTGGAGGCTCCTAGCTCACTGTGAAGTCATGTGATCTTACAGTGCACTGCTGGGTCTTGGGACCAGTGAGTTATTCGCTCTTGTGAGGCAGCGCCTGGTTGAGGCTCCTGGCTCTAGCTCTCTGTGGAGTAGTGTGCTCTCACAGTGCACTGCTGGTGCGGGGTCTTGGACCAGTGACTTCTTTGCTCTTGTGAGGCAGCGCCTGGTTGAGGCTCCTGGCTCTAGCTCTCTGTGGAGTAGTGTGCTCTCACAGTGCACTGTTGGTGCGGGGTCTTGGACCAGTGAGTTCTTCGCTCTTGTGGGGCAGCGCCTGGTGGGGGCTCCTGACTCACTGTGGAGTTCTATGCTCTCACAGAGCACTGCTGGTGCTGGGTCTTGGACCAGTGGGTTCTTTGCTCTTGTGCGGCAGCGCCTGGTGGAGACTCCTGGCTCACTGTGGAGTTCTAAGCTCTCACAGTGCACTGGTGGTGCTGGGTCTTGGACCAGTGAGCTCATTGCTCTTGTGAGGCAGCGCCTGGTGGAGGCTCCTAGCTCACTGTGGAGTTGTGTGCTCTCACAGTGCACTGCAGGGTCTTGGGACCAGTGAGTTCTACGCTCTTGTGAGGCAGCGCTTGGTGGAGGCTCCTGGCTCTAGCTCTCTGTGGAGTCATGTGCTCTTACAGTGCACTGCTGGTGCTGGGTCTTTGACCATTGAGCTCATTGCTCTTGTGAGGCAGCGCCTGCTGGAGGCTCCTAGCTCACTGTGGAGTCTTGTGCTCCCACAGTGCACTGCTGGTGCTAGGTCTTGGAATAGTGAGCTCATTGCTCTTGTGAGGCAGCGCCTGGTGGAGGCTCCTAGCTCACTGTGGAGTCGTGTGCTCTCACAGTGCACTGCTGGTGTTGGGTCATGGACCAGTGGGTTCTTTGCTCTTGTGCGGCAGCGCCTGGTGGAGACTCCTGGCCCACTGTGGAGATCTAAGCTCTCACAGTGCACTGCTGGTGCTGGGTCTTGGACCAGTGAGCTCATTGCTTTTGTGCGGCAGCGCCTGGTGGAGACTCCTGGCTTACTGTGGAGTTCTACGCTCTCACAGTGCACTGGTGGTGCTGGGTCTTGGACCAGTGAGTTCATTGCTCTTGTGAGGCAGCGCCTGGTGGAGGCTCCCAGCTCACTGTGGAGTTGTGTGCTCTCACAGTGCACTGATGGGTCTTGGGACCAGTGAGTTATACGCTCTTGTGAGGCAGCGCTTGGTGGAGGCTCCTGGCTCTAGCTCTCTGTGGAGTAGTGTGCTCTCACAGTGCACTGCTGTTCCGGGTTCTTGGACCAGTGAGTTCTTCGCTCTTGTGCGGCTGCGCCTGGTGGAGACTCCTGGCTCACTGTGGAGTTCTAAGCTCTCACAGTGCACTGCTGGTGCTGGGTCTTGGACCAGTGGGTTCTTTGCTCTTGTGCGGCAGCGCCTGATGAAGGCTCCTGGCTCACTGTGGAGTTCTAAGCTCTCACAGTGCACTGCTGGTGCTGGGTCTTGGACCAGTGAGCTCATTGCTCTTGTGAGGCAGCGCCTGGTGGAGGCTCCTAGCTCACTGTGGAGTTGTGTGCTCTCACAGTGCACTGCAGGGTCTTGGGACCAGTGAGTTCTTTGCTCTTGTGAGGCAGCACCTGGTGGAGGCTCCCAGCTCACTGTGGAGTCGTGTGCTCTCACAGTGCACTGCTGGTGCTGGGTCTTGGACCAGTGAGTTCTTCGCTCTTGTGAGGCAGCGTCTGGTGGAGGCTCCTAGCTCACTGTGTAGTTGTGTGCTCTCACAGTGCACTGCAGGTGCTGGATCGTGGACCAGTGAGCTCATTGCTCTTGTGAGGCAGCGCCTGGTGGAGGCTCCCAGCTCACTGTGGAGTTGTGTGCTCTCACAGTGCACTGCTGGGTCTTGGGACCAGTGAGTTATACGCTCTTGTGAGGCAGCGCTTGGTGGAGGCTCCTGGCTCTAGCTCTCTGTGGAGTCGTGTGCTCTCACAGTGCACTGCTGGTGCTGGGTCTTGGACCAGTGGGTCTTGCTCTTGTGCGGCAGTGGCTGGTGGAGACTCCTGGCTCACTGTAGAGTTCTAAGCTCTCACAGTGCACTGCTGGTGCTGGGTCTTGTACCAGTGAGTTCACTGCTCTTGTGAGGCAGCGCCTGGTGAAGGCTCCTGGCTCACTGTGGAGTTGTGTGCTCACACAGTGCACTGTTGGTGCTGGGTCTTGCAATAGTGAGCTCATTGCTCTTGTGAGGCAGCGCCTGGTGGAGGCTCCCAGCTCACTGTGGAGTTGTGTGCTCTCACAGTGCACTGCTGGTGCCGTGTCTTGGACCAGTGAGTTCTTCTCTCTTGTGAGGCAGCGCCTGGTGGTGGCTCCTAGCTCACTGTGGAGTTGTGTGCTCTCACAGTGCACTGGTGGTGCTGGGTCTTGGACCAGTGAGCTCATTGCTCTTGTGAGGCAGCACCTGGTGAAAGCTCCTGCTCACTGTGGAGTTGTGTGCTCTCACAGTGCACCACTGGGTCTTGGGACCAGTGAGTTCCTCGCTCTTGTGAGGCAGCGCTTGGAGGAGGCTCCTGGCTCTAGCTCTCTGTGGAGTTGTGTGCTCTCACAGTGCACTGCTGGTGCTGGGTCTTGGACCAGTGGGTTCTTTGCTCTTGTGCGGCAGCGCCTGGTGGAGACTCCTGGCTCACTGTGGAGTTCTAAGCTCCCACAGTGCACTGCTGGTGCTGGGTCATGGACCAGTTGGTTCTTTGCTCTTGTGCGGCAGCGCCTGGTGGAGACTCCTGGCTCACTGTGGAGTTCTAAGCTCTCACAGTGCACTGCTGGTGCTGGGTCTTGGACCAGTGAGTTATTTGCTCTTGTGAGGCAGCGTCTGGTGGAGGCTCCCAGGTCACTGTGGAGTCGTGTGCTCTCACAGTGCACTGCTGATGCTGGGCCTTGGACCAGTGAGTTCATCGCTCTTGTGAGGCAGCACTTGCTGAAGGCTCCCGGCTCACTGTGGAGTTGTGTGCTCTCACAGTGCACCGCTGGTGCCGGGTCTTGGACCAGTGAGTTCTTCGCTCTTCTGAGGCAGCGCCTGGTGGAGGTTCCTGGCTCACCGTGGAGTTCTAAGCTCTCACAGTGCACTGCTGGTGCTGGGTCTTAGACCAGTGAGCTCATTGCTCTTGTGAGGCAGCGCCTGGTGGAGGCTCCTAGCTCACTGTGGAGTTGTGTGCTCTCACAGTGCACTGCAGGGTCTTGGGACCAGTGAGTTCTTTGCTCTTGTGAGGCAGCACCTGGTGGAGGCTCCCAGCTCACTGTGGAGTTGTGTGCTCTCACAGTGCACTGCAGGGTCTTGGACCAGTGGGTTCTTTGCTCTTGTGCGGCAGCGCCTGATGAAGGCTCCTGGCTCACTGTGGAGTTCTAAGCTCTCACAGTGCACTGCTGGTGCCGTGTCTTGGACCAGTGAGCTCTTTACTCTTGTGAGGCAGCGCCTGGTGGAGGCTCCTAGCTCACTGGAGTCGTGTGCTCCCACAGTGCACTGCTGGTGCTGGGTCTTGGACTGGTGAGCTCATTGCTCTTGTGAGGCAGCGCCTGGTGGAGGCTCCCAGCTCACTGTGGAGTTGTGTGCTCTCACAGTGCACTGCTGGTGCTTGGCCTTGGACCAGTGAGTTCTTCGCTCTTGTGAGGCAGCGCCTGATGAAGGCCCCTGGCCCACTGTGGAGATCTAAGCTCTCACAGTGCACTGCTGGTGCTGGGCCTTGGACCAGTGAGTTCTTCGCTCTTGTGGGGCAGCGCCTGATGAAGGCCCCTGGCCCACTGTGGAGATCTAAGCTCTCACAGTGCACTGCTGGTGCTGGGTCTTGGACCAGTGAGCTCATTGCTTTTGTGCGGCAGCGCCTGGTGGAGACTCCTGGCTTACTGTGGAGTTCTAAGCTCTCACAGTGCACTGGTGGTGCTGGGTCTTGGACCAGTGAGTTCATTGCTCTTGTGAGGCAGCGCCTGGTGCAGGCTCCCAGCTCACTTTGGAGTTGTGTGCTCTCACAGTGCACTGCAGGTGCTGGATCGTGGACCAGTGAGCTCATTGCTCTTGTGAGGCAGCGCCTGGTGGAGGCTCCCAGCTCACTGTGGAGTTGTGTGCTCTCACAGTGCACTGCTGGGTCTTGGGACCAGTGAGTTATACGCTCTTGTGAGGCAGCGCTTGGTGGAGGCTCCTGGCTCTAGCTCTCTGTGGAGTCGTGTGCTCTCACAGTGCACTGCTGGTGCTGGGTCTTGGACCAGTGGGTCTTGCTCTTGTGCGGCAGTGGCTGGTGGAGACTCCTGGCTCACTGTAGAGTTCTAAGCTCTCACAGTGCACTGCTGGTGCTGGGTCTTGGACCAGTGAGTTCACTGCTCTTGTGAGGCAGCGCCTGGTGAAGGCTCCTGGCTCACTGTGGAGTTGTGTGCTCACACAGTGCACTGCTGGTGCTGGGTCTTGCAATAGTGAGCTCATTGCTCTTGTGAGGCAGCGCCTGGTGGAGGCTCCCAGCTCACTGTGGAGTTGTGTGCTCTCACAGTGCACTGCTGGTGCCGTGTCTTGGACCAGTGAGTTCTTCTCTCTTGTGAGGCAGCGCCTGGTGGTGGCTCCTAGCTCACTGTGGAGTTGTGTGCTCTCACAGTGCACTGGTGGTGCTGGGTCTTGGACCAGTGAGCTCATTGCTCTTGTGAGGCAGCACCTGGTGAAAGCTCCTGCTCACTGTGGAGTTGTGTGCTCTCACAGTGCACCACTGGGTCTTGGGACCAGTGAGTTCCTCGCTCTTGTGAGGCAGCGCTTGGAGGAGGCTCCTGGCTCTAGCTCTCTGTGGAGTTGTGTGCTCTTACAGTGCACTGCTGGTGCTGGGTCTTGGACCAGTGGGTTCTTTGCTCTTGTGCGGCAGCGCCTGGTGGAGGCTCCCAGGTCACTGTGGAGTCGTGTGCTCTCACAGTGCACTGCTGATGCTGGGCCTTGGACCAGTGAGTTCATCGCTCTTGTGAGGCAGCACTTGCTGAAGGCTCCCGGCTCACTGTGGAGTTGTGTGCTCTCACAGTGCACCGCTGGTGCCGGGTCTTGGACCAGTGAGTTCTTCGCTCTTCTGAGGCAGCGCCTGGTGGAGGTTCCTGGCTCACCGTGGAGTTCTAAGCTCTCACAGTGCACTGCTGGTGCTGGGTCTTGGACCAGTGAGCTCATTACTCTTGTGAGGCAGCGCCTGGTGGAGGTTCCCAGCACACTATGGAGTCGTGTGCTCTCACAGTGCACTGCTGGTGCTAGGTCTTGGACCAGTGAGTTCTTTGCTCTTGTGAGGCAGCGCCTGGTGGAGGCTCCCAGCTCACTGTGGAGTCGTGTGCTCTCACAGTGCACTGCTGGTGCTGGGCCTTGGACCAGTGAGTTCTTCTCTCTTGTGAGGCAGCGCCTGGTGGTGGCTCCTAGCTCACTGTGGAGTTGTGTGCTCTCACAGTGCACTGCTGGTGCTGGGTCTTGGACCAGTGAGCTCATTGCTCTTGTGAGGCAGCGCCTGGTGGAGGCTCCCAGCTCACTGTGGAGTCACGTGCTCTCACTGTGCACTGCTGGTGCTGGGCCTTGGACCAGTGAGTTCTTCATTCTTGTGAGGCAGCGCCTGATGAAGGCTCCTGGCTCACTGTGGAGTTCTTAGCTCTCACAGTGCACTGCTGGTGCTGGACCTTGGACCAGTGAGTTCTTCGCTCTTGTGAGGCAGCACTTGCTGAAGGCTCCTGGCTCACTGTGGAGTTGTGTGCTCTCACAGTGCACTGCTGGTGCCGGGTCTTGGACCAGTGAGTTCTTCGCTCTTGTGAGGCAGCGTCTGGTGGAGGCTCCTAGCTCACTGTGGAGTCATGGGTTCTTACAGTCACTGCTGGGTCTTGGACCAGTGAGTTCTTCGTTCTTGTGAGGCAGCGCCTGGTGGAGGCTCCCAGCTCACTGTGGAGTCGTGTGCTCTCACAGTGCACTGCTGGTGCTGGGCCTTGGACCAGTGAGTTCTTCTCTCTTGTGAGGCAGCGCCTGGTGGTGGCTCCTAGCTCACTGTGGAGTTGTGTGCTCTCACAGTGCACTGCTGGTGCTGGGTCTTGGACCAGTGAGCTCATTGCTCTTGTGAGGCAGCGCCTGGTGGAGGCTCCTAGCTCACTGTGGAGTTGTGTGCTCTTACAGTGCACTGCTGTTGCCGGGTCTTGGACCAGGGAGTTCTTCGCTCTTGTGAGTCAGCGTCTGGTGGAGGCTCCTAGCTCACTGTGGAGTTGTGTGCTCTCACAGTGCACTGCTGTTGCCGGGTCTTGGACCAGGGAGTTCTTCGCTCTTGTGAGGCAGCGTCTGGTGGAGGCTCCTAGCTCACTGTGGAGTTGTGTGCTCTCACAGTGCACTGCTGGTGCTTGGCCTTGGACTAGTGAGTTCTTCGCTCTTGTGAGGCAGCGCCTGGTGGAGGCTCCCAGCTCACTGTGGAGTTGTGTGCTCTCACAGTGCACTGCTGGTGCTGGGTTTTGGACCAGTGAGCTCATTGCTCTTGTGAGGCAGTGCCTGGTGGAGGCTTCCAGCTCACTGTGGAGTCGTGTGCTCTCACAGTGCACTGCTGGTGCTGGGCCTTGGACCAGTGAGCTCATTGCTCTTGTGAGGCAGCGCCTGGTGGAGGCTGCCAGCTCACTGTGGAGTTGTGTGCTCTCACAGTGCACTGCTGGTGCCGTGTCTTGGACCAGTGAGTTCTTCGCTCTTGTGACACAGCGCCTGGTGGAGGCTCCTAGCTCACTGTGGAGTCGTGTGCTCCCACAGTGCACTGCTGGTGCTGGGTCTTGGACCGGTGAGCTTATTGCTCTTGTGAGGCAGCGCCTGGTGGAGGCTCCTAGCTCACTGTGGAGTTGTGTGCTCTTACAGTGCACTGCTGGGTCTTGGGACCAGTGAGTTCTTCGCTCTTGTGAGGCAGCGCCTGGTGGAGGCTCCTAGCTCACTGTGGAGTTGTGTGCTCTCACAGTGCACTGCTGGTGCAGGGTTTTGGACCAGTGAGTTCTTCGCTCTTGTGGGGCAGCGCCTGGTGGGGGCTCCTGACTCACTGTGGAGTTCTATTCTCTCACAGAGCACTGCTGGTGCTGGGTATTGGACCAGTGGGTTCTTTGCTCTTGTGCGGCAGCGCCTGGTGGAGACTCCTGGCTCACTGTGGAGTTCTAAGCTCTCACAGTGCACTGGTGCTGCTGGGTCTTGGACCAGTGAGCTCATTGCTCTTGTGAGGCAGCGCCTGGTGGAGGCTCCTAGCTCACTGTGGAGTTGTGTGCTCTCACAGTGCACTGCAGGGTCTTGGGACCAGTGAGTTCTTTGCTCTTGTGAGGCAGCACCTGGTGGAGGCTCCCAGCTCACTGTGGAGTCGTGTGGTCTCACAGTGCACTGCTGGTGCTGGGCCTTGGACCAGTGAGTTCTTCTCTCTTGTGAGGCAGCGCCTGGTGGTGGCTCCTAGCTCACCGTGGAGTTGTGTGCTCTCACAGTGCACTGCTGGTGCCGGGTCTTGGACCAGTGAGTTCTTCGCTCTTGTGAGGCAGCGTCTGGTGGAGGCTCCTAGCTCACTGTAGAGTTGTGTGCTCTCACAGTGCACTGCTGGTGCTGGGTCTAGGACCAGTGAGCTCATTGCTCATGTGGGGCAGCGCCTGGTGGAGGCTCCCAGCTCACTGTGGAGTCGTGTGCTCTCATAGTGCACTGCTGGTGCTGGGCCTTGGACCAGTGAGTTCTTCGCTCTTGTGAGGCTGCGCCTGGTGAAGGCTCCTGGCTCACTGTGGAGTTCTAAGCTCTCACAGTGCACTGCTGGTGCTGGGTCTTGGACCAGTGAGCTCATTGCTCTTGTGAGGCAGCGCCTGGTGGTGGCTCCTAGCTCACTGTGGAGTTGTGTGCTCTCACAGTGCACTGCTGGTGCCGGGTCTTGGACCAGTGAGTTCTTCGCTCTTGTGAGGCAGCGTCTGGTGGAGGCTCCTAGCTCACTGTGGAGTCGTGTGCTCTCACAGTGCACTGCTGGTGCTGGGTCTTGGACCAGTGAGCTCATTGCTCTTGTGAGGCAGTGCCTGGTGGAGGCTCCCAGCTCACTGTGGAGTCGTGTGCTCTCACAGTGCACTGCTGGTGCTGGGCCTTGGACCAGTGAGCTCATTGCTCTTGTGAGGCAGCGCCTGGTGGAGGCTGCCAGCTCACTGTGGAGTTGTGTGCTCTCACAGTGCACTGCTGGTGCCGTGTCTTGGACCAGTGAATTCTTCGCTCTTGTGACACAGCGCCTGGTGGAGGCTCCTAGCTCACTGTGGAGTCGTGTGCTCCCACAGTGCACTGCTGGTGCTGGGTCTTGGACCGGTGAGCTCATTGCTCTTGTGAGGCAGCGCCTGGTGGAGGCTCCTAGCTCACTGTGGAGTTGTGTGCTCTCACAGTGCACCACTGGGTCTTGGGACCAGTGAGTTCCTCGCTCTTGTGAGGCAGCGCTTGGAGGAGGCTCCTGGCTCTAGCTCTCTGTGGAGTCGTGTGCTCTCACAGCGCAGTGCTGGTGCTGGGTCTTGGACCAGTGGGTTCTTTGCTCTTGTGCGGCAGCGCCTGGTGGAGACTCCTGGCTCACTGTGGAGTTCTAAGCTCTCACAGTGCACTGCTGGTGCTGGGTCTTGGACCGGTGAGCTCATTGCTCTTGTGAGGCAGCGCCTGGTGGAGGCTCCTAGCTCACTGTGGAGTTGTGTGCTCTCACAGTGCACCACTGGGTCTTGGGACCAGTGAGTTCCTCGCTCTTGTGAGGCAGCGCTTGGAGGAGGCTCCTGGCTCTAGCTCTCTGTGGAGTCGTGTGCTCTCACAGCGCAGTGCTGGTGCTGGGTCTTGGACCAGTGGGTTCTTTGCTCTTGTGCGGCAGCGCCTGGTGGAGACTCCTGGCTCACTAGGGAGTTCTAAGCTCCCACAGTGCACTGCTGGTGCTGGGTCATGGACCAGTGGGTTCTTTGCTCTTGTGCGGCAGCGCCTGGTGGAGGCTCCCAGCACACTGTGGAGATCTAAGCTCTCACAGTGCACTGCTGGTGCCGGGTCTTGGACCAGTGAGTTCTTCGCTCTTGTGAGGCAGCGCCTGGTGGAGGGTCCCAGCTCACAATGGAGTCGTGTGCTCTCACAGTGCACTGCTGGTGCTGGGCCTTGGACCAGTGAGTTCTTCGCTCTTGTGAGGCAGCGCCTGATGAAGGCTCCTGGCTCACTGTGGAGTTCTAAGCTCTCACAGTGCACTGCTGGTGCTGGGTCTTGGACCAGTGAGCTCATTGCTCTTGTGAGACAGCGCCTGGTGGTGGCTCCTAGCTCTAGCTCACTGTGCAGTTATGTGCTCTCACAGTGCACTGCTGGGTCTTGGGACCAGTGAGTTCTCCGCTCTTGTGAGGCAGCGCCTGGTGGAGGCTCCTAGCTCACTGTGAAGTCATGTGATCTTACAGTGCACTGCTGGGTCTTGGGACCAGTGAGTTATTCGCTCTTGTGAGGCAGCGCCTGGTTGAGGCTCCTGGCTCTAGCTCTCTGTGGAGTAGTGTGCTCTCACAGTGCACTGCTGGTGCGGGGTCTTGGACCAGTGACTTCTTTGCTCTTGTGAGGCAGCGCCTGGTTGAGGCTCCTGGCTCTAGCTCTCTGTGGAGTAGTGTGCTCTCACAGTGCACTGTTGGTGCGGGGTCTTGGACCAGTGAGTTCTTCGCTCTTGTGGGGCAGCGCCTGGTGGGGGCTCCTGACTCACTGTGGAGTTCTATGCTCTCACAGAGCACTGCTGGTGCTGGGTCTTGGACCAGTGGGTTCTTTGCTCTTGTGCGGCAGCGCCTGGTGGAGACTCCTGGCTCACTGTGGAGTTCTAAGCTCTCACAGTGCACTGGTGGTGCTGGGTCTTGGACCAGTGAGCTCATTGCTCTTGTGAGGCAGCGCCTGGTGGAGGCTCCTAGCTCACTGTGGAGTTGTGTGCTCTCACAGTGCACTGCAGGGTCTTGGGACCAGTGAGTTCTACGCTCTTGTGAGGCAGCGCTTGGTGGAGGCTCCTGGCTCTAGCTCTCTGTGGAGTCATGTGCTCTTACAGTGCACTGCTGGTGCTGGGTCTTTGACCATTGAGCTCATTGCTCTTGTGAGGCAGCGCCTGCTGGAGGCTCCTAGCTCACTGTGGAGTCTTGTGCTCCCACAGTGCACTGCTGGTGCTAGGTCTTGGAATAGTGAGCTCATTGCTCTTGTGAGGCAGCGCCTGGTGGAGGCTCCTAGCTCACTGTGGAGTCGTGTGCTCTCACAGTGCACTGCTGGTGTTGGGTCATGGACCAGTGGGTTCTTTGCTCTTGTGCGGCAGCGCCTGGTGGAGACTCCTGGCCCACTGTGGAGATCTAAGCTCTCACAGTGCACTGCTGGTGCTGGGTCTTGGACCAGTGAGCTCATTGCTTTTGTGCGGCAGCGCCTGGTGGAGACTCCTGGCTTACTGTGGAGTTCTACGCTCTCACAGTGCACTGGTGGTGCTGGGTCTTGGACCAGTGAGTTCATTGCTCTTGTGAGGCAGCGCCTGGTGGAGGCTCCCAGCTCACTGTGGAGTTGTGTGCTCTCACAGTGCACTGATGGGTCTTGGGACCAGTGAGTTATACGCTCTTGTGAGGCAGCGCTTGGTGGAGGCTCCTGGCTCTAGCTCTCTGTGGAGTAGTGTGCTCTCACAGTGCACTGCTGTTCCGGGTTCTTGGACCAGTGAGTTCTTCGCTCTTGTGCGGCTGCGCCTGGTGGAGACTCCTGGCTCACTGTGGAGTTCTAAGCTCTCACAGTGCACTGCTGGTGCTGGGTCTTGGACCAGTGGGTTCTTTGCTCTTGTGCGGCAGCGCCTGATGAAGGCTCCTGGCTCACTGTGGAGTTCTAAGCTCTCACAGTGCACTGCTGGTGCTGGGTCTTGGACCAGTGAGCTCATTGCTCTTGTGAGGCAGCGCCTGGTGGAGGCTCCTAGCTCACTGTGGAGTTGTGTGCTCTCACAGTGCACTGCAGGGTCTTGGGACCAGTGAGTTCTTTGCTCTTGTGAGGCAGCACCTGGTGGAGGCTCCCAGCTCACTGTGGAGTCGTGTGCTCTCACAGTGCACTGCTGGTGCTGGGTCTTGGACCAGTGAGTTCTTCGCTCTTGTGAGGCAGCGTCTGGTGGAGGCTCCTAGCTCACTGTGTAGTTGTGTGCTCTCACAGTGCACTGCAGGTGCTGGATCGTGGACCAGTGAGCTCATTGCTCTTGTGAGGCAGCGCCTGGTGGAGGCTCCCAGCTCACTGTGGAGTTGTGTGCTCTCACAGTGCACTGCTGGGT
Organism: Lissotriton vulgaris; assembly: GCF_964263255.1. Lineage (NCBI taxonomy): Eukaryota > Metazoa > Chordata > Amphibia > Caudata > Salamandridae > Lissotriton > Lissotriton vulgaris. Next base: position 266,590,049 of record NC_141686.1, read on the forward strand.
CTTGGGACCAGTGAGTTATACGCTCTTGTGAGGCAGCGCTTGGTGGAGGCTCCTGGCTCTAGCTCTCTGTGGAGTCGTGTGCTCTCACAGTGCACTGCTGGTGCTGGGTCTTGGACCAGTGGGTCTTGCTCTTGTGCGGCAGTGGCTGGTGGAGACTCCTGGCTCACTGTAGAGTTCTAAGCTCTCACAGTGCACTGCTGGTGCTGGGTCTTGTACCAGTGAGTTCACTGCTCTTGTGAGGCAGCGCCTGGTGAAGGCTCCTGGCTCACTGTGGAGTTGTGTGCTCACACAGTGCACTGTTGGTGCTGGGTCTTGCAATAGTGAGCTCATTGCTCTTGTGAGGCAGCGCCTGGTGGAGGCTCCCAGCTCACTGTGGAGTTGTGTGCTCTTACAGTGCACTGCTGGTGCCGTGTCTTGGACCAGTGAGTTCTTCTCTCTTGTGAGGCAGCGCCTGGTGGTGGCTCCTAGCTCACTGTGGAGTTGTGTGCTCTCACAGTGCACTGGTGGTGCTGGGTCTTGGACCAGTGAGCTCATTGCTCTTGTGAGGCAGCACCTGGTGAAAGCTCCTGCTCACTGTGGAGTTGTGTGCTCTCACAGTGCACCACTGGGTCTTGGGACCAGTGAGTTCCTCGCTCTTGTGAGGCAGCGCTTGGAGGAGGCTCCTGGCTCTAGCTCTCTGTGGAGTTGTGTGCTCTCACAGTGCACTGCTGGTGCTGGGTCTTGGACCAGTGGGTTCTTTGCTCTTGTGCGGCAGCGCCTGGTGGAGACTCCTGGCTCACTGTGGAGTTCTAAGCTCCCACAGTGCACTGCTGGTGCTGGGTCATGGACCAGTTGGTTCTTTGCTCTTGTGCGGCAGCGCCTGGTGGAGACTCCTGGCTCACTGTGGAGTTCTAAGCTCTCACAGTGCACTGCTGGTGCTGGGTCTTGGACCAGTGAGTTATTTGCTCTTGTGAGGCAGCGTCTGGTGGAGGCTCCCAGGTCACTGTGGAGTCGTGTGCTCTCACAGTGCACTGCTGATGCTGGGCCTTGGACCAGTGAGTTCATCGCTCTTGTGAGGCAGCACTTGCTGAAGGCTCCCGGCTCACTGTGGAGTTGTGTGCTCTCACAGTGCACCGCTGGTGCCGGGTCTTGGACCAGTGAGTTCTTCGCTCTTCTGAGGCAGCGCCTGGTGGAGGTTCCTGGCTCACCGTGGAGTTCTAAGCTCTCACAGTGCACTGCTGGTGCTGGGTCTTGGACCAGTGAGCTCATTACTCTTGTGAGGCAGCGCCTGGTGGAGGTTCCCAGCACACTATGGAGTCGTGTGCTCTCACAGTGCACTGCTGGTGCTAGGTCTTGGACCAGTGAGTTCTTTGCTCTTGTGAGGCAGCGCATGGTGGAGGCTCCCAGCTCACTGTGGAGTCGTGTGCTCTCACAGTGCACTGCTGGTGCTGGGCCTTGGACCAGTGAGTTCTTCTCTCTTGTGAGGCAGCGCCTGGTGGTGGCTCCTAGCTCACTGTGGAGTTGTGTGCTCTCACAGTGCACTGCTGGTGCTGGGTCTTGGACCAGTGAGCTCATTGCTCTTGTGAGGCAGCGCCTGGTGGAGGCTCCCAGCTCACTGTGGAGTCACGTGCTCTCACTGTGCACTGCTGGTGCTGGGCCTTGGACCAGTGAGTTCTTCATTCTTGTGAGGCAGCGCCTGATGAAGGCTCCTGGCTCACTGTGGAGTTCTTAGCTCTCACAGTGCACTGCTGGTGCTGGACCTTGGACCAGTGAGTTCTTCGCTCTTGTGAGGCAGCACTTGCTGAAGGCTCCTGGATCACTGTGGAGTTGTGTGCTCTCACAGTGCACTGCTGGTGCCGGGTCTTGGACCAGTGAGTTCTTCGCTCTTGTGAGGCAGCGTCTGGTGGAGGCTCCTAGCTCACTGTGGAGTTGTGGGTTCTTACAGTGCACTGCTGGGTCTTGGACCAGTGAGTTCTTCGTTCTTGTGAGGCAGCGCCTGGTGGAGGCTCCCAGCTCACTGTGGAGTTGTGTGCTCTCACAGTGCACTGCTGGTGCTGGGCCTTGGACCAGTGAGTTCTTCTCTCTTGTGAGGCAGCGCCTGGTGGTGGCTCCTAGCTCACTGTGGAGTTGTGTGCTCTCACAGTGCACTGCTGGTGCTGGGTCTTGGACCAGTGAGCTCATTGCTCTTGTGAGGCAGCGCCTGGTGGAAGCTCCTAGCTCACTGTGGAGTTGTGTGCTCTTACAGTGCACTGCTGTTGCCGGGTCTTGGACCAGGGAGTTCTTCGCTCTTGTGAGGCAGCGTCTGGTGGAGGCTCCTAGCTCACTGTGGAGTTGTGTGCTCTCACAGTGCACTGCTGTTGCCGGGTCTTGGACCAGGGAGTTCTTCGCTCTTGTGAGGCAGCGTCTGGTGGAGGCTCCTAGCTCACTGTGGAGTCGTGTGCTCTCACAGTGCACTGCTGGTGCTTGGCCTTGGACTAGTGAGTTCTTCGCTCTTGTGAGGCAGCGCCTGGTGGAGGCTCCCAGCTCACTGTGGAGTTGTGTGCTCTCACAGTGCACTGCTGGTGCTGGGTCTTGGACCAGTGAGCTCATTGCTCTTGTGAGGCAGTGCCTGGTGGAGGCTTCCAGCTCACTGTGGAGTCGTGTGCTCTCACAGTGCACTGCTGGTGCTGGGCCTTGGACCAGTGAGCTCATTGCTCTTGTGAGGCAGCGCCTGGTGGAGGCTGCCAGCTCACTGTGGAGTTGTGTGCTCTCACAGTGCACTGCTGGTGCCGTGTCTTGGACCAGTGAGTTCTTCGCTCTTGTGACACAGCGCCTGGTGGAGGCTCCTAGCTCACTGTGGAGTCGTGTGCTCCCACAGTGCACTGCTGGTGCTGGGTCTTGGACCGGTGAGCTTATTGCTCTTGTGAGGCAGCGCCTGGTGGAGGCTCCTAGCTCACTGTGGAGTTGTGTGCTCTTACAGTGCACTGCTGGGTCTTGGGACCAGTGAGTTCTTCGCTCTTGTGAGGCAGCGCCTGGTGGAGGCTCCTAGCTCACTGTGGAGTTGTGTGCTCTTACAGTGCACTGCTGGGTCTTGGGACCAGTGAGTTCTTCGCTCTTGTGAGGCAGCGCCTGGTTGAGGCTCCTGGCTCTAGCTCTCTGTGGAGTAGTGTGCTCTCACAGTGCACTGCTGGTGCAGGGTTTTGGACCAGTGAGTTCTTCGCTCTTGTGGGGCAGCGCCTGGTGGGGGCTCCTGACTCACTGTGGAGTTCTATTCTCTCACAGAGCACTGCTGGTGCTGGGTATTGGACCAGTGGGTTCTTTGCTCTTGTGCGGCAGCGCCTGGTGGAGACTCCTGGCTCACTGTGGAGTTCTAAGCTCTCACAGTGCACTGGTGCTGCTGGGTCTTGGACCAGTGAGCTCATTGCTCTTGTGAGGCAGCGCCTGGTGGAGGCTCCTAGCTCACTGTGGAGTTGTGTGCTCTCACAGTGCACTGCAGGGTCTTGGGACCAGTGAGTTCTTTGCTCTTGTGAGGCAGCACCTGGTGGAGGCTCCCAGCTCACTGTGGAGTCGTGTGGTCTCACAGTGCACTGCTGGTGCTGGGCCTTGGACCAGTGAGTTCTTCTCTCTTGTGAGGCAGCGCCTGGTGGTGGCTCCTAGCTCACCGTGGAGTTGTGTGCTCTCACAGTGCACTGCTGGTGCCGGGTCTTGGACCAGTGAGTTCTTCGCTCTTGTGAGGCTGCGCCTGGTGAAGGCTCCTGGCTCACTGTGGAGTTCTAAGCTCTCACAGTGCACTGCTGGTGCTGGGTCTTGGACCAGTGAGTTCTTCGCTCTTGTGAGGCTGCGCCTGGTGAAGGCTCCTGGCTCACTGTGGAGTTCTAAGCTCTCACAGTGCACTGCTGGTGCTGGGTCTTGGACCAGTGAGCTCATTGCTCTTGTGAGGCAGCGCCTGGTGGTGGCTCCTAGCTCACTGTGGAGTTGTGTGCTCTCACAGTGCACTGCTGGTGCCGGGTCTTGGACCAGTGAGTTCTTCGCTCTTGTGAGGCAGCGTCTGGTGGAGGCTCCTAGCTCACTGTGGAGTCGTGTGCTCTCACAGTGCACTGCTGGTGCTGGGTCTTGGACCAGTGAGCTCATTGCTCTTGTGAGGCAGTGCCTGGTGGAGGCTCCCAGCTCACTGTGGAGTTGTGTGCTCTCACAGTGCACTGCTGGTGCTGGGCCTTGGACCAGTGAGCTCATTGCTCTTGTGAGGCAGCGCCTGGTGGAGGCTGCCAGCTCACTGTGGAGTTGTGTGCTCTCACAGTGCACAGCTGGTGCCGTGTCTTGGACCAGTGAGTTCTTCGCTCTTGTGACACAGCGCCTGGTGGAGGCTCCTAGCTCACTGTGGAGTCGTGTGCTCCCACAGTGCACTGCTGGTGCTGGGTCTTGGACCGGTGAGCTCATTGCTCTTGTGAGGCAGCGCCTGGTGGAGGCTCCTAGCTCACTGTGGAGTTGTGTGCTCTCACAGTGCACCACTGGGTCTTGGGACCAGTGAGTTCCTCGCTCTTGTGAGGCAGCGCTTGGAGGAGGCTCCTGGCTCTAGCTCTCTGTGGAGTTGTGTGCTCTCACAGCGCAGTGCTGGTGCTGGGTCTTGGACCAGTGGGTTCTTTGCTCTTGTGCGGCAGCGCCTGGTGGAGACTCCTGGCTCACTGTGGAGTTCTAAGCTCTCACAGTGCACTGCTGGTGCTGGGTCTTGGACCGGTGAGCTCATTGCTCTTGTGCGGCAGCGCCTGGTGGAGGCTCCTAGCTCACTGTGGAGTTGTGTGCTCTCACAGTGCACCACTGGGTCTTGGGACCAGTGAGTTCCTCGCTCTTGTGAGGCAGCGCTTGGAGGAGGCTCCTGGCTCTAGCTCTCTGTGGAGTCGTGTGCTCTCACAGCGCAGTGCTGGTGCTGGGTCTTGGACCAGTGGGTTCTTTGCTCTTGTGCGGCAGCGCCTGGTGGAGACTCCTGGCTCACTAGGGAGTTCTAAGCTCCCACAGTGCACTGCTGGTGCTGGGTCATGGACCAGTGGGTTCTTTGCTCTTGTGCGGCAGCGCCTGGTGGAGGCTCCCAGCACACTGTGGAGATCTAAGCTCTCACAGTGCACTGCTGGTGCCGGGTCTTGGACCAGTGAGTTCTTCGCTCTTGTGAGGCAGCGCCTGGTGGAGGGTCCCAGCTCACAATGGAGTCGTGTGCTCTCACAGTGCACTGCTAGTGGTGGGCCTTGGACCAGTGAGTTCTTCGCTCTTGTGAGGCAGCGCCTGATGAAGGCTCCTGGCTCACTGTGGAGTTCTAAGCTCTCACAGTGCACTGCTGGTGCTGGGTCTTGGACCAGTGAGCTCATTGCTCTTGTGAGACAGCGCCTGGTGGTGGCTCCTAGCTCTAGCTCACTGTGCAGTTATGTGCTCTCACAGTGCACTGCTGGGTCTTGGGACCAGTGAGTTCTCCGCTCTTGTGAGGCAGCGCCTGGTGGAGGCTCCTAGCTCACTGTGAAGTCATGTGATCTTACAGTGCACTGCTGGGTCTTGGGACCAGTGAGTTATTCGCTCTTGTGAGGCAGCGCCTGGTTGAGGCTCCTGGCTCTAGCTCTCTGTGGAGTAGTGTGCTCTCACAGTGCACTGCTGGTGCGGGGTCTTGGACCAGTGACTTCTTTGCTCTTGTGAGGCAGCGCCTGGTTGAGGCTCCTGGCTCTAGCTCTCTGTGGAGTAGTGTGCTCTCACAGTGCACTGTTGGTGCGGGGTCTTGGACCAGTGAGTTCTTCGCTCTTGTGGGGCAGCGCCTGGTGGGGGCTCCTGACTCACTGTGGAGTTCTATGCTCTCACAGAGCACTGCTGGTGCTGGGTCTTGGACCAGTGGGTTCTTTGCTCTTGTGCGGCAGCGCCTGGTGGAGACTCCTGGCTCACTGTGGAGTTCTAAGCTCTCACAGTGCACTGGTGGTGCTGGGTCTTGGACCAGTGAGCTCATTGCTCTTGTGAGGCAGCGCCTGGTGGAGGCTCCTAGCTCACTGTGGAGTTGTGTGCTCTCACAGTGCACTGCAGGGTCTTGGGACCAGTGAGTTCTACGCTCTTGTGAGGCAGCGCTTGGTGGAGGCTCCTGGCTCTAGCTCTCTGTGGAGTCATGTGCTCTTACAGTGCACTGCTGGTGCTGGGTCTTTGACCATTGAGCTCATTGCTCTTGTGAGGCAGCGCCTGCTGGAGGCTCCTAGCTCACTGTGGAGTCTTGTGCTCCCACAGTGCACTGCTGGTGCTAGGTCTTGGAATAGTGAGCTCATTGCTCTTGTGAGGCAGCGCCTGGTGGAGGCTCCTAGCTCACTGTGGAGTCGTGTGCTCTCACAGTGCACTGCTGGTGTTGGGTCATGGACCAGTGGGTTCTTTGCTCTTGTGCGGCAGCGCCTGGTGGAGACTCCTGGCTTACTGTGGAGTTCTACGCTCTCACAGTGCACTGCAGGTGCTGGATCGTGGACCAGTGAGCTCATTGCTCTTGTGAGGCAGCGCCTGGTGGAGGCTCCCAGCTCACTGTGGAGTTGTGTGCTCTCACAGTGCACTGCAGGGTCTTGGGACCAGTGAGTTATACGCTCTTGTGAGGCAGCGCTTGGTGGAGGCTCCTGGCTCTAGCTCTCTGTGGAGTAGTGTGCTCTCACAGTGCACTGCTGTTGCGGGTTCTTGGACCAGTGAGTTCTTCGCTCTTGTGCGGCTGCGCCTGGTGGAGACTCCTGGCTCACTGTGGAGTTCTAAGCTCTCACAGTGCACTGCTGGTGCTGGGTCTTGGACCAGTGGGTTCTTTGCTCTTGTGCGGCAGCGCCTGATGAAGGCTCCTGGCTCACTGTGGAGTTCTAAGCTCTCACAGTGCACTGCTGGTGCTGGGTCTTGGACCAGTGAGCTCATTGCTCTTGTGAGGCAGCGCCTGGTGGAGGCTCCTAGCTCACTGTGGAGTTGTGTGCTCTCACAGTGCACTCCAGGGTCTTGGGACCAGTGAGTTCTTTGCTCTTGTGAGGCAGCACCTGGTGGAGGCTCCCAGCTCACTGTGGAGTCGTGTGCTCTCACAGTGCACTGCTGGTGCTGGGTCTTGGACCAGTGAGTTCTTCGCTCTTGTGAGGCAGCGTCTGGTGGAGGCTCCTAGCTCACTGTGGAGTTGTGTGCTCTCACAGTGCACTGCTGGTGCTGGGCCTTGGACAAGTGAGTTCTTCGCTCTTGTGAGGCAGCGGCTGGTGGAGGCTCCCAGCTCACTGTGGAGTTGTGTGCTCTCACAGTGCACTGCTGGTGCTGGGTCTAGGACCAGTGAGCTCATTGCTCTTGTGAGGCAGCGCCTGGTGGAGGCTCCCAGCTCACTGTGGAGTTGTGTGCTCCCACAGTGCACTGCTGGTGCCGTGTCTTGGACCAGTGAGCACTTTACTCTTGTGAGGCAGCGCCTGGTGGAGGCTCCTAGCTCACTGGAGTCGTGTGCTCCCACAGTGCACTGCTGGTGCTGGGTCTTGGACTGGTGAGCTAATTGCTCTTGTGAGGCAGCGTCTGGTGGAGGCTCCTAGCTCACTGTGGAGTTGTGTGCTCTCACAGTGCACTGCTGGTGCTGGGTCTTGGACCAGTGAGTTCTTCGCTCTTGTGGGGCAGCGCCTGATGAAGGCCCCTGGCCCACTGTGGAGATCTAAGCTCTCACAGTGCACTGCTGGTGCTGGGTCTTGGACCAGTGAGCTCATTGCTCTTGTGGGGCAGCGCCTGGTGGAGGCTCCTAGCTCACTGTGGAGTTCTAAGCTCTCACAGTGCACTGGTGGTGCTGGGTCTTGGACCAGTGAGTTCATTGCTCTTGTGAGGCAGCGCCTGGTGGAGGCTCCCAGCTCACTTTGGAGTTGTGTGCTCTCACAGTGCACTGCAGGTGCTGGATCGTGGACCAGTGAGCTCATTGCTCTTGTGAGGCAGCGCCTGGTGGAGGCTCCCAGCTCACTGTGGAGTTGTGTGCTCTTACAGTGCACTGCAGGGTCTTGGGACCAGTGAGTTATACGCTCTTGTGAGGCAGCGCTTGGTGAAGGCTCCTGGCTCTAGCTCTCTGTGGAGTCGTGTGCTCTCACAGTGCACTGCTGGTGCTGGGTCTTGGACCAGTGGGTCTTGCTTTTGTGCGGCAGTGGCTGGTGGAGACTCCTGGCTCACTGTAGAGTTCTAAGCTCTCACAGTGCACTGCTGGTGCTGGGTCTTGGACCAGTGAGTTCACTGCTCTTGTGAGGCAGCGCCTGGTGAAGGCTCCTGGCTCACTGTGGAGTTCTAAGCTCTCACAGTGCACTGCTGGTGCTGGGTCTTGGACCAGTGAGTTCTTCGCTCTTGTGAGGCAGCGCCTGGTGGAGGCTCCTGGCTCTATCTCTCCGGTGCAGTCGGGTGCTCTCACAGTGCACTGCTGGTGCTCTGTCTTGGACCAGTGAGTTCTTCGCTCTTGTGGGGCAGCGCCTGGTGGATGCTCCTAGCTCACTGTGGAGTTCTAAGCTCTCACAGTGCACTGGTGGTGCTGGGTCTTGGACCAGTGAGCTCATTGCTCTTGTGAGGCAGCACCTGGTGAAAGCTCCTGCTCACTTTGGAGTTGTGTGCTCTCACAGTGCACCACTGGGTCTTGGGACCAGTGAGTTCCTCGCTCTTTTGAGGCAGCGCTTGGAGGAGGCTCCTGGCTCTAGCTCTCTGTGGAGTCGTGTGCTCTCACAGTGCACTGCTGGTGCTGGGTCTTGGACCAGTGGGTTCTTTGCTCTTGTGCGGCAGCGCCTGGTGGAGACTCCTGGCTCACTGTGGAGTTCTAAGCTCCCACAGTGCACTGCTGGTGTTGGGTCATGGACCAGTGTGTTCTTTGCTCTTGTGCGGCAGCGCCTGGTGGAGACTCCTGGCTCACTGTGGAGTTCTAAGCTCTCACAGTGCACTGCTGGTGCTGGGTCTTGGACCAGTGAGTTCTTTGCTCTTGTGAGGCAGTGTCTGGTGGAGGCTCCCAGGTCACTGTGGAGTCGTGTGCTCTCACAGTGCACTGCTGATGCTGGGCCTTGGACCAGTGAGTTCATCGCTCTTGTGAGGCAGCACTTGCTGAAGGCTCCCGGCTCACTGTGGAGTTGTGTGCTCTCAGAGTGCACCGCTGGTGCCGGGTCTTGGACCAGTGAGTTCTTCGCTCTTGTGAGGCAGCGCCTGGTGGAGGTTCCTGGCTCACCGTGGAGTTCTAAGCTCTCACAGTGCACTGCTGGTGCTGGGTCTTGGACCAGTGAGCTCATTGCTCTTGTGAGGCAGCGCCTGGTGGAGGTTCCCAACACACTATGGAGTCGTGTGCTCTCACAGTGCACTGGTGGTGCTGGGTCTTGGACCAGTGAGCTCATTGCTCTTGTGAGGCAGCGCCTGGTGGAGGCTCCTAGCTCACTGTGGAGTTGTGTGCTCTCACAGTGCACTGCAGGGTCTTGGGACCAGTGAGTTATTTGCTCTTGTGAGGCAGCACCTGGTGGAGGCTCCCAGCTCACTGTGGAGTTGTGTGGTCTCACAGTGCACTGCTGGTGCTGGGCCTTGGACCAGTGAGTTCTTCTCTCTTGTGAGGCAGCGCCTGGTGGTGGCTCCTAGCTCACCGTGGAGTTGTGTGCTCTCACAGTGCACTGCTGGTGCTAGGTCTTGGACCAGTGAGTTCTTTGCTCTTGTGAGGCAGCGCCTGGTGGAGGCTCCCAGCTCACTGTGGAGTCGTGTGCTCTCACAGTGCACTGCTGGTGCTGGGCCTTGGACCAGTGAGTTATTCTCTCTTGTGAGGCAGCGCCTGGTGGTGGCTCCTAGCTCACTGTGGAGTTGTGTGCTCTCACAGTGCACTGCTGGTGCTGGGTCTTGGACCAGTGAGCTCATTGCTCTTGTGAGGCAGCACCTGGTGGAGGCTCCCAGCTCACTGTGGAGTCACGTGCTCTCACTGTGCACTGCTGGTGCTGGGCCTTGGACCAGTGAGTTCTTCGCTCTTGTGAGGCAGCGCCTGATGAAGGCTCCTGGCTCACTGTGGAGTTCTTAGCTCTCACAGTGCACTGCTGGTGCTGGACCTTGGACCAGTGAGTTCTTCGCTCTTGTGAGGCAGCACTTGCTGAAGGCTCCTGGCTCACTGTGGAGTTGTGTGCTCTCACAGTGCACTGCTGGTGCCGGGTCTTGGACCAGTGAGTTCTTCGCTCTTGTGAGGCAGCGTCTGGTGGAGGCTCCTAGCTCACTGTGGAGTCGTGGGTTCCTACAGTGCACTGCTGGGTCTTGGGACGAGTGAGTTCTTTGCTCTTGTGAGGCAGCGCCTGGTGGAGGCTCCCAGCTCACTGTGGAGTCGTGTGCTCTCACAGTGCACTGCTGGTGCTGGGCCTTGGACCAGTGAGTTCTTCTCTCTTGTGAGGCAGCGCCTGGTGGTGGCTCCTAGCTCACTGTGGAGTTGTGTGCTCTCACAGTGCACTGCTGGTGCTGGGTCTTGGACCAGTGAGCTCATTGCTCTTGTGAGGCAGCGCCTGGTGGAGGCTCCTAGCTCACTGTGGAGTTGTGTGCTCCTACAGTGCACTGCTGGTGCTGGGTCTTGGACCAGTGAGTTCTTCGCTCTTGTGAGGCAGCGCCTGGTGGTGGCTCCTAGCTCACTGTGGAGTTGTGTGCTCTCACAGTGCACTGCTGGTGCTGGGTCTTGGACCAGTGAGCTCATTGCTCTTGTGAGGCAGCGCCTGGTGGAGGCTCCTAGCTCACTGTGGAGTTGTGTGCTCTTACAGTGCACTGCTGGTGCTGGGTCTTGGACCAGTGAGTTCTTCGCTCTTGTGAGGCAGCGTCTGGTGGAGGCTCCTAGCTCACTGTGGAGTTGTGTGCTCTCACAGTGCACTGCTGGTGCTGGGTCTTGGACCAGTGAGTTCTTCGCTCTTGTGCGGCAGCGCCTGATGAAGGCTCCTGGCTCACTGTGGAGTTCTAAGCTCTCACAGTGCACTGCTGGTGCTGGGCCTTAGACCAGTGAGCTCATTGCTCTTGTGAGGCAGCGCCTGGTGGAGGCTGCCAGCTCACTGTGGAGTTGTGTGCTCTCACAGTGCACTGCTGGTGCCGGGTCTTGGACCAGTGAGTTCTTCGCTCTTGTGCGGCAGCGCCTGGTGGAGGCTCCTAGCTCACTGTGGAGTCGTGTACTCCCACAGTGCACTGCTGGTGCTGGGTCTTGGACCGGTGAGCTTTTTGCTCTTGTGAGGCAGCGCCTGGTGGAGGCTCCTAGCTCACTGTGGAGTTGTGTGCTCTTACAGTGCACTGCTGGGTCTTGGGACCAGTGAGTTCTTCGCTCTTGTGAGGCAGCGCCTGGTTGAGGCTCCTGGCTCTAGCTCTCTGTGGAGTAGTGTGCTCTCACAGTGCACTGCTGGTGCGGGGTTTTGGACCAGTGAGTTCTTCGCTCTTGTGAGGCAGCGCCTGGTGGGGGCTCCTGACTCACTGTGGAGTTCTATTCTCTCACAGAGCACTGCTGGTGCTAGGTATTGGACCAGTGGGTTCTTTGCTCTTGTGCGGCAGCACCTGGTGGAGACTCCTGGCTTACTGTGGAGTTCTAAGCTCTCACAGTGCACTGGTGGTGCTGGGTCTTGGACCAGTGAGCTCATTGCTCTTGTGAGGCAGCGCCTGGTGGAGGCTCCTAGCTCACTGTGGAGTTGTGTGCTCTCACAGTGCACTGCAGGGTCTTGGGACCAGTGAGTTCTTTGCTCTTGTGAGGCAGCACCTGGTGGAGGCTCCCAGCTCACTGTGGAGTCGTGTGGTCTCACAGTGCACTGCTGGTGCTGGGCCTTGGACCAGTGAGTTCTTCTCTCTTGTGAGGCAGCGCCTGGTGGTGGCTCCTAGCTCACCGTGGAGTTGTGTGCTCTCACAGTGCACTGCTGGTGCCGGGTCTTGGACCAGTGAGTTCTTCGCTCTTGTGAGGCAGCGTCTGGTGGAGGCTCCTAGCTCACTGTGGAGTTGTGTGCTCTCACAGTGCACTGCTGGTGCTGGGTCTAGGACCAGTGAGCTCATTGCTCTTGTGGGGCAGCGCCTGGTGGAGGCTCCCAGCTCACTGTGGAGTTGTGTGCTCTCATAGTGCACTGCTGGTGCTGGGCCTTGGACCAGTGAGCTCATTGCTCTTGTGAGGCAGCGCCTGGTGGAGGCTCCTAGCTCACTGTGGAGTTGTGTGCACTCACAGTGCACTTCAGGGTCTTGGGACCAGTGAGTTCTTTGCTCTTGTGAGGCAGCACCTGGTGGAGGCTCCCAGCTCACTGTGGAGTCGTGTGGTCTCACTGTGCACTGCTGGTGCTGGGCCTTGGACCAGTGAGTTCTTCTCTCTTGTGAGGCAGCGCCTGGTGGTGGCTCCTAGCTCACTCTGGAGTTGTGTGCTCTCACAGTGCACTGCTGGTGCCGGGTCTTGGACCAGTGAGTTCTTCGCTCTTGTGAGGCAGCATCTGGTGGAGGCTCCTAGCTCACTGTGCAGTTGTGTGCTCTCACAGTGCACTGCTGGTGCTGGGTCTAGGACCAGTGAGCTCATTGCTCTTGTGGGGCAGCGCCTGGTGGAGGCTCCCAGCTCACTGTGGAGTCGTGTGCTCTCATAGTGCACTGCTGGTGCTGGGCCTTGGACCAGTGAGCTCATTGCTCTTGTGAGGCAGCGCCTGGTGGAGGCTCCCAGCTCACTGTTGAGTTGTGTGCTCTCACAGTGCACTGCTGGTGCCGTGTCTTGGACCAGTGAGTTCTTTGCTCTTGTGAGGCAGCGCCTAGTGGAGGCTCCTAGCTCACTGTGGAGTCGTGTGCTCCCACAGTGCACTGCTGGTGCTGGGCCTTGGACGAGTGAGTTCTTTGCTCTTGTGAGGCAGCGCCTGGTGGAGGCTCCTGGCTTACTGTGGAGTTCTAAGCTCTCACAGTGCACCGGTGGTGCTGGGTCTTGGACCAGTGAGCTCATTGCTCTTGTGAGGCAGCGCCTGGTGGAGGCTCCCAGCTCACTGTGGAGTTGTGTGCTCTCACAGTGCACTGCTGGTGCTTGGCCTTGGACCAGTGAGTTCTTCGCTCTTGTGAGGCAGCGCCTGATGAAGGCCCCTGGCCCACTGTGGAGATCTAAGCTCTCACAGTGCACTGCTGGTGCTGGGCCTTGGACCAGTGAGCTCATTGCTCTTGTGAGGCAGCGCCTGGTGGAGGCTCCTAGCTCACTGTGGAGTTGTGTGCTCTTACAGTGCACTGCTGGGTCTTGGGACCAGTGAGTTCTTTGCTCTTGTGAGGCAGCGCCTGGTGGAGGCTCCCAGCTCACTGTGGAGTTGTGTGCTCTCACAGTGCACTGCTGGTGCTTGGCCTTGGACCAGTGAGTTCTTCGCTCTTGTGAGGCAGCGCCTGATGAAGGCCCCTGGCCCACTGTGGAGATCTAAGCTCTCGCAGTGCACTGCTGGTGCCGGGTCTTGGACCAGTGAGCTCATTGCTCTTGTGAGGCAGCGCCTGGTGGAGTCACCTGGCTCACTGTGGAGTCGTGTGCTCTCACAGTGCACTGCTGGTGCTGGGTCTTGGACCGGTGAGCTCATTGCTCTTGTGAGGCAGCGCCTGGTGGTGGCTCCTAGCTCACTGTGGAGTCGTGTGATCTCACAGTGCACTGCTGGTGCTTGGCCTTGGACCAGTGAGTTCTTCGCTCTTGTGAGGCAGCGCCTGGTGGAGGCTCCCGGTTCACTGTGGAGTTCTAAGCTCTCACAGTGCACTGCTGGTGCTGGGTCTAGGACCAGTGAGCTCATTGCTCTTGTGGGGCAGCGCCTGGTGGAGGCTCCCAGCTCACTGTGGAGTCTTGTGCTCTCACAGTGCACTGCTGGTGCTGGGCCTTGGACCAGTGAGCTCATTGCTCTTGTGAGGCAGCGCCTGGTGGAGGCTCCCAGCTCACTGTGGAGTTCTAAGCTCTCACAGTGCACTGCTGGTGCTGGGCCTTGGACCAGTGAGTTCTTCGCTCTTGTGAGGCAGCGCCTGGTGGAGGCTCCTGGCTCACTGTGGAGTTTTAAGCTCTCACAGTGCACTGCTGGTGCTGGGCCTTGGACGAGTGAGTTCTTCGCTCTTGTGAGGCAGCGCCTGGTGGAGGCTCCCAGCTCACTGTGGAGTTGTGTGCTCTCACAGTGCACTGCAGGGTCTTGGGACCAGTGAGTTCTTCGCTCTTGTGAGGCAGTGCCTGGTGGAGGCTCCTAGCTCACTGTGGAGTTGTGTGCTCTCACACTGCACTGCTGGTGCCGGGTCTTGGACCAGTGAGTTCTTCGCTCTTGTGAGGCAGTGCCTGGTGGAGGCTCCTAGCTCACTGTGGAGTCGTGTGCTCTCACAGTGCACTGCTGGTGCCGGGTCTTGGACCAGTGAGTTCTTCGCTCTTGTGAGGCAGCGCCTGGTGGAGGCTCCCAGCTCACTGTGGAGTTGTGTGCTCTCACAGTGCACTGCAGGGTCTTGGGACCAGTGAGTTCTTCGCTCTTGTGAGGCAGTGCCTGGTGGAGGCTCCTAGCTCACTGTGGAGTTGTGTGCTCTCACACTGCACTGCTGGTGCCGGGTCTTGGACCAGTGAGTTCTTCGCTCTTGTGAGGCAGTGCCTGGTGGAGGCTCCTAGCTCACTGTGGAGTTGTGTGCTCTCACACTGCACTGCTGGTGCCGGGTCTTGGACCAGTGAGTTCTTCGCTCTTGTGAGGCAGCGCCTGGTGGAGGCTCCCAGCTCACTGTGGAGTTGTGTGCTCTCACAGTGCACTGCAGGGTCTTGGGACCAGTGAGTTCTTCGCTCTTGTGAGGCAGTGCCTGGTGGAGGCTCCTAGCTCACTGTGGAGTTGTGTGCTCTCACACTGCACTGCTGGTGCCGGGTCTTGGACCAGTGAGTTCTTCGCTCTTGTGAGGCAGTGCCTGGTGGAGGCTCCTAGCTCACTGTGGAGTTCTAAGCTCTCACAGTGCACTGCTGGTGCTGGGCCTTAGACCAGTGAGCTCATTGCTCTTGTGAGGCAGCGCCTGGTGGAGGCTGCCAGCTCACTGTGGAGTTGTGTGCTCTCACAGTGCACTGCTGGTGCCGGGTCTTGGACCAGTGAGTTCTTCGCTCTTGTGCGGCAGCGCCTGGTGGAGGCTCCTAGCTCACTGTGGAGTCGTGTACTCCCACAGTGCACTGCTGGTGCTGGATCGTGGACCAGTGAGCTCATTGCTCTTGTGAGGCAGTGCCTGGTGGAGGCTCCCAGCTCACTGTGGAGTCGTGTGCTCTCACAGTGCACTGCTGGTGCTGGTGGGGGTCACGGCCCTCTGAACTCTCTGTTCCTATGAGCACACTGCCCATGGAGGGCCCGTTCTTCCTGACCCTCTCGTGATCTTGCATTCATGCCGCCGCGTGGCATTCCAGCGCGCTGACCCCACAGGGGGAGAGTGGCAGTGACCCTGACCCCATGTCACAAATACACGAGGAACCTGTTCCCATCCACCAGGGAGCGGGGCTCCGCGTGAAACCCAAGCCCGCCGCGCGCAGGTGGCAGCGGGGCAACAAAGCCACCAGGGCAGGGAGATGGGCGCAGTGCGCGCGCGTCTGAGGCTCATGCGCAGAACACGCGGTGCGCTCGGCTCGCGCCAGCGCAGCATTAGCAGCGCGCGCAGCAGCACGAGCGCGCTGCACTTACTCTACCAGAACGCACCGCGGCGCCCTCTAGCCGACGTGACAGGTAGCGCGAGAGTAGAGAATAATATGAAAGGCTGCCAGGGGCCTGGCTATTAAAGATGCAGCAGGTGCAGTGGCCCCAGGGGATCGAGGGGCAACTGCACCCATGCTACTGGTGCCTTTTCTTACTTTCCAACCAGTGGAGGGGCGCTGTCTTTGCTCGCTCTAGGGCCCAAGCCCCCGAGTGCCGCCGGCGCCGTCTCGGGAGAAGGTACGGGGAAAGCGAATGAGCACCGGGTGAGAGAGAGAGGTGTCTGAGTGAAGCCTGATCCGTGAGACTCACCTCTGCCCTGCAGAGTGTCCGAGCGCTCAAGCGTTTAGTAAATGCAGCGGAAAAAATAAATAAACCTCAGATTCCAGCCTCACAGCTCGTCTGTGTGCGTCTCTTGTGACTGTCTCACAGTTCAGCGTTATACTGCTCCAGACAGTCTCATATCTCACCTGTTCGCAGCTCTAGTGACCGCCAGTCACGTCTCCCCATATACAGCTCTAATATATCATCCAAATACAGCTTTAGAGACAGTCTCTCGTCTCCCCATATAGAGCTCTAATATATCATCCAAATACAGCTTTGGAGACAGCTCACGTCTCCCCATATACAGCTCTAATATAGCATTCTAATACAGCTTTGGGGACAGCCTCGCGTGTCCTCCATATACAACTCTAATGTGAGTCTAATATACGACCCAAATACAGCTATAGGGACAGCCTCACGTCTCCTACCTAAACAGCTCGAGACAGTCTTGCGTCTCCTCCATATACATACCTAATAGCAGTATGACAAACCAATAATATACAGCTCTCTAGAGGCTCACATATGCATGCAAAGCTGCAGACACAGTCTCATACCTCCACCACATACAGCTCAACTGACAGATACATCTCATTTACTGTCTCACCTCTCCCCATATAGAGTTCCTGTGACAGTCTCACATGGCCTTCAAGTTCTAGCGACAGTCTCACATCTCATCCAAATGCAGCTCTAGTCTCTCGTGTCTTCTCCAAATACAGCACAGTGACAATTTCACACCTTTCCCATATAGATCACAGCTCTAGAAACGGTTTCAGATCTTGTCTACAAAGTCTTGCATCTCATCCATATACAGCTCTAGTGGCAGTCTCACGTCTCCTTGTACAGCTCTCGGTGCAATCTCACATCTCCTCATGTACAGCTTTAGGTACAGTCTCACATATCTTCCATATACAGCTCTCCAGTAATACAGTCTTGCATCTCATCCAAATACAGCACAGTGACAGTCTCACATCTTTCCTATATACAGCACATCTCTAGAGAGGGCTTCAGATCTAGACTACAGAATCTTGCATCTAATCCAAATACAGCTCCAGTGACAGTCTGGCATCTCCATATAAACCTTTAGTAAATTACTGCAGCTGTACTAATTACTAGTAGTAATATAGTCCCACTTCTCCTCCCTATACAGCTCTAGTGACAGGTTTATGTCTCCTCCTTATACAGCTCTGGTGATAGTCTAACATCTCTACATACAGCTGTAGGTGCAATCTGACATCTCCTTCCTATACAGCTCTAGTGACAGGTTCACATCTTCATACACAGCTGTAGGTACAATCTCACATCTCCATATATAGCTCTAGTAATATATTCTAACAACTCCATCTACAGCTCTAGGTACAATCACACATCTCCTCCCTACACAGCTCTATTGACAGTTCGACATCTCCCACCATACAGCTTTAGGTGCAGTCTCACATATCCTCCCTATACAGCGCTAGTGACAGGATCACATTTCCTCCCTGTACAGATCTAGTGGCAGGTTCACATCTCCTCCCTGTACAGCTCTAGTGACTGGCTCATATCTCCTCCTTGTACAGCTCTAGTGACTGGCTCACATCTCCTCCTTGTACAGCTCTAGTGACTGGCTCACATCTCCTCCTTGTACAGATCTAGTGGCGGGCTCACATCTTCATACACAGCTTTAGGTACAATCTCACATCTCCTTCCTATGCAGGTCTAGTAATATATTCTTACATCTCCTCCCTACACAGCTCTAGCGACAGTTCAGCATCTCCTCCCTATAGGTACAGTTTCACCTCTCCTCCCTATACAGCACTAGTGACAGTCTCACATCTCCATATACAGCTCTAGTAATATTCCCACACCTCCTCCCAATACAGCTCTAGTGACAGGTTCACATCTCCTTCCTATACAGCACTAGTATACAGCTCTAGTAATATTCTCACATCACCTACCTACACAGAGCTAGTGATATTCTCACATCTACATATACTGCTTTAGGTACAATCTCATATTTCCTACCTGTACAGCTCTAGTGACAGGTTCACATCTCCTTCCTATATAGCTGTAAAGACAGTCTCACATCTCCATATACAGCTTTAGGTATCACCTCACATCTGCTCCCAATACAGCACTAAAGACAGTCTCACATCTCCATATACAGCTTTAGGTACCACCTCACATCTGCTCCCAATACAGCACTAAAGACAGTCTCACATCTCCATATACAGCTTTAGGTACCACCTCACATCTGCTCCCTATACATCTCTAGTGACCGTTTCACATCTCCTCCATTTGACAGCTTTAGAGACAAGTTCACATCTTGTCTTCAGGCTGCTGTCTCATCCATATACAGCTCTAGAGACAGCCGCATGTTTCAGCATCCATAGCTCTTGAGACCGTCAAACAGCTCCTCCAGGTACACTTTTGTGATGGTCTCACATGTTGGCGCGGCCATGGTGCACTCAGGGGCTGCTGTGCTACAGCCACTGGGGCTGGGGCCATTTGCCTCTAATGTCCCAGTGTTTGTCCCACCACAGATTTGCAAACTGGGTCAGCACAAGCCCTTCAGCCCTGGACTCTTGTGAGCAGGCAGGCTCCTCAGGGATACAATTTAGGGGTGTGCAAGCTCAGAGCTCAACAATCACTCAGCAATGCAATAACTGAACTTTACCATTACAAGACAAAAAGTACTTTCATTTACACTAGACCACAATACCACACATGACTTATCATCAGAAAGCAATTTAGGGGCATATTTGTGGACAAGTCACACAAGCAGGGCAGCAAGCAAAGTTACTTTGTTGCGTAACAGGGAGACAGCAGAAATGTGCTGCCCAGGGCCAACAAGCATAGAAAGAGGAAGTACTGAGGAGAAACAAAGCTATTTCTCCTTGTTATGCCTGCTTCAGGGAGTCATCTGGGAATTCGTCAATAGTGGTGAGTGGATGCACAGGAACACCCGTGCTCCACCCATGGAATGCTATGCGCTGCCTTGTGTTACCTTGTATTTACTAAACTGTGCAAAGTGGTTTTGCATGGCTTAGTAAACAATAACATGATTTGCATCCGGGCTGCACCACAAAAGTGACGCAAAATCTGACTAAATCTGCCCTTTAGTTTTGCTTGACGCTGTTCCGGCAGCGCTGCACCTCTTCCCGCTGCTGCCCAGCATCCATTCCCTCTGTTCCAGGCTCATTTGGTCTGGGTGCTCTCCGCCTCCTATAGTGAATACAAGGAGCCTGAATAAAACTTCAATGCAATTTTAATCACCCCCAATACGAGTACGCTCTGACACAGTTCAACAATTCTTGCCACATGTTGGTGGAAACAGTCACGGTGGGTCGGCCTCGCGGCATAGCTTTAATAATGAAAATAATCCCATTTATAAAGCACTCCGCTGCCTGCACAGGTGTCCCAGTACTAGAAACAGACAGATATGACACCTCCGTTCAGGTCTTAAATTGCCAGGTCTTTCGTTTCTTCCTGAACTGTGGTTCCTCAGCGATACATCCTAAAGAAAAAGTTACCTCGTTCCAGGCCTTGGGTGCAAGGTAGGTAAATGAACGCACCCCCACTTAGGGGCATATTTACAATAACTGGCGAATCCCTGCAAATCAGCAGGGATGCGCCAATTATTGTGCGCCACAGCTTCGCCATCATGGATGCGCCGGATTGTAAATGCGGCGCACCATGGGGCAAAAACGGCACAAATGTGTAACGCATCTGTGCCGTAAAAGTGACGCATTGCTGGAGTTGCGTCGCAAGCGCGATGCATCTCCAGCAATGCTCTGGGGGCCCTATGTAGTTCATGCTGCGTCAATCCTTACGCCTGCTTCAGGCAGGCGCAGGGTTTTGATGCAGCATGGGCCTAAAAGTGACTGAGGAAAATCTTGTAGATTTCACTCAGCCTCTTTTAGGAGGCGTTCCTGCGCTGGTACACACCCCCCCCTGCACAGGAACGCCTACATGTGGGGCAGGGCTTTACAACGTGACGCCCAGATGCGTCACATTGTAAGTACCCCGCACCATGGTGCAGGATTTGCGCCGCTGCTGCATCACAAAAGTGACGCAGCGGCTGCATAAATAAGGCGCAAGGGGCTTGTAAATTTGCCCCTTAGTTTTGAGATGTAATGTCATTCTCTTAACGAGAGCTAGGCCTCCCGATCTAGGATGGTGAGGTGCAGTGCTTAATTTGAGCAGGTGGTTTCCAGTGATGGCACCGGCACTTAGTTGTTGGCCCCGGCACTTAATTGTTAACACCGGCACTTATGACAGTCTGCCACATGGTGGCACTCTCTAATTTAGAGATGAGCACAACAACAGTTGTTTATTGATTCTATATACTTTAAAATGACTTATATCTGCCACCACAGTCATTCTTATAGCTTTGGGGGCCTAGAATAGTCTGAATTGCTGAACGTGTCACAGTGTGATACTTAGTGGTTTTCATTGGCAGCACTGGCAGGAGCAGGGGGTGGTGCAAGTTGCAGTGGTCTCCTGACGAGGGCCCTCGCACTGATTTGTTTTACAATGTAAGCACTGGTGGTGCAGTCGATAGGGAAGAAGCCTGTGACAAAGGGTTTTGGGAGCTATACGTTTGAATGCTCCAAATGCATTTACTAAGGGGCACATGCATCATTGTAGGAATTTGCATTTCCTAAATTGCGAAAATTAAGGAAACGCAATTTAGGAATTGCAAAATCCTATGCATCAAGAAATCCTAATTTTTTTTAGGATTTCTTAATTTTCGGAATTTGCGATTCCTTAATTGCGAATCGCAATTAAGGAATGGCATTACATTGATTCCTATGGGCCTAGAGGCCTATAGGAATCAATGCCGTTTTGCATTTCTTTTTTTTGGAATTCGCAATTTGTTGATGCATTGCAAGGGTGCAGAGGGGGTCCAAAGGACCCCCCCTGCACCCCTGAAATGTATTTTAAAGTGCATGTTTCACACACACATGTCCTAAGGACATGTGTGTCTGTAACATGACACTTTCCAAAATGCATTTTTGTGCTTTTTTAAAGAATTTTGCAAATTAACACGAGGGGCAACCTCGTGTTAATTTGCACTTCCTATTTCAAAATTCGCATTTTTTAAAAAATTGATGCATTGCATTTAAGGAATCGCACAAATGCGATTCCTTAAATGCATTCGCATTTTTAGGAAATGCAAAAAAAAGCGAATTTTGAAAAATTGTTTCATGCATCCCAAAAACGTATTTAGGAAGCGCAAACGGCCGAATTTACCGATTCGCACCATTTGCACTTCCTAAATAGGTTGATGCATGTGCCCCTTAATCCTTGAAAGTGATGCGTTTGTTAATGGGGAGCCAATGCAAAGCTTTAAGATGAGCAGAAACAGATTGACATCTGGGCACCCCTAACATGGTGGAGAAGTGTGGCTCAGGGGTTAGAGGCGGCAGACCCGGAAGCTGAGATCGGTCCTGGACCAGGGTTCAATTCCCTGCCTCGGTGGGTCTTGGGCTAAAAATTCCATGGACTCGATAATTCTCGCTCCGGTGCCTTCTCGACTCACGGGTTCACACTCTGCGACTCTGGGCAATAGCTTGCTTAATCTCCACAACGGCCCCTCGCGGCGGGATGCCTGACTTTCACCTTGTGGATACCCGCTGGGGCTATCACACAGGGGAATATCAGGACGGGTTCCCTAAGCAAGCGCCGGGAAACCCATTGCGGCTAGCTGTGCGCTATATAAGCTCAACTACTACATAACATTCAATTCCAGTGCGCCCAGGCACCCTTAGCATGTGAGGGAGTGATTGCAGTCACCTCTTCTCTGCTTCCATGTCAGATACTGAGACCTCACAGGGAAGTTTACGTGCCCGGATTCCAAGGAGGTAGGAGTGAAGACGGCAGTCCTGGCTTCAAAGGGCCCCAACAGGACCAACGATGAGTGTCTTAGGCTTTGGGGTCCCAGCAACTGGCATAACAGGGCACGCAGGTCCCTGCTGGAGCCTGGACCCTGATTGGGCCAGGCGACACTTTATTTATTTATTTATTTATTTTTTAAATTTGTATGGCGCACAGCTACCCAAAAAGGGTTTCCCGGCGCCGATGACAGGTCAGACACAGGTAGGAGACAATTGGTAAATGAATAGGTCAGGTGACGCCTCTTTTGGCTGGTCATGCTCTCAGGGGTTGAAGTACTGTACAGGCCCAGTACAACGGCTAGTTGCAAGCACCCTACAGGCACTTGAAGACACAGCAGACCATTTCTTCCAGACAGCTGCAGGCACAGGCCATTCACTACTTAGCAAATGGAGCCATGCACAGACTGATCATATACAGGCCAGTTGCAGCCACAGAAAGGTCAAAAAGGCCTTTGTAATTGCAGTTGAGGAGTCGCAGTTCCCACCAGGAACCAACCCAGAGAAACTGTGGGCCTTTAAACGCTGTGATCCAGCATACACTCTCTTCTACCCTCTCTTCTGAGTGCTCCACACTAGGGACGCTCTACACCTTCTTCCTCTTAGACAGAAACTCCTCTGCCTGCTCCTTTCCTCTACAAGCAGGCAGGCCGGCTTCTAGGCGCTTCAGAACAGGCATGCAGCTCCTCTAGCAAGAGATCCAGACTTCATGTAATGTTCCTTCACTCCTGGGAGACTGACTGTCAGGCAGATACCAGCCTTGGTTACACAGCAGTCTTCAGAGTAATCTGCGCTCCCTTCCTCGGCCACATGGAAGTCGGTGGGGCACTGAGGTAGAGGGATCCACTTTTATCCCAGCTGTGGGTCTCGATCTCTGTTGCCAAGTTAAGGAGTTAGTTGTATTAAAAGAAAACACAGTCAGTACAAAAACTGGCATTGATCTCTCTGAGGTGTAGTGAAATGTGTGGTCTGCTTCAGTAGCGGCTCCTGGGGGGAGTGCTGCGGGTGGGGGGTAGTAAACTCCAGCGTACGGCAAATGGAGGTAAGTACATAAATAAATAAATGAAACAAATTACATTGCGCACGCTGCAACGCCAAATGGCGATGAAGCATGCGCAATGTAATTCGTTTTATTTATTTATTTATGTACTTACCTCCGTTCAGCCGTACGCCAGAGCTTACCACCCCCCACCTTGCCCCTCCCCCGACCCGCAGCCCTCCCTCCAGGAGCCTCTACTGGTCTGCTTCTCTCTGAGCCTCTCAGGATCCCTGCCTACCCCTTTCCAAAGTCAACTTCTGATAGTTGCTGTGTAGCATGTGTAAACAAGCATTTACAATGCAATGGTTTCGCCTTTGGAAAAGTTAGAGCTATTGGCATTGCTCATGACATTTCTTTTTTTTTTTGACTTATAAATAAATGGCATTGTTATTTACATTGCCAACAGCTCTCTCAGACCACACAGCTCTCTCAGCCTTGTATATCCCTTCATAATAGCGAGTGGCAAACCCTATTTTGCGAGTCTGTAATGTTGCAGATTCGCAAAACAGGGTTTGTACATTGCACAGGCCTATTTTCCTATTTTGCGGTCGCAAACGGGCCAATTTCCCATTTGCGACCGCAAAAAAAAGGTTGTGCATCTGTCCCAAAGTAATTAAACTACAATCTATCCTCACACTCGTAATCTCCAAGCTCAACTATGAAAACAGCCCATCCTCGGCTCCCCAGCTACATCATATGTAAATGTAACTAATTCAAAATGGTGTTGCAAGACTACGTCTCCCCCTCCACCCTTGAGAATATATGACATCAGTCCTGGAAGCTCTCCACTGGTTATTCACAACTAGATAGATAAGCAATGTTCATAACGCCAAGCTCTAGAGCTCACTATCAGCCAAGATTCGGAGCCTTAACATTTTGGAGGGAGGGGAAACAGCTGCTTGCAACATAACTACACTATACAATGACTCTGAGCTAGAACCTGGAACAGTAATCGCTCCTTTAAGTACAATCTACAGTTCATACATATAGAACAGCCTTACCAAGCAAACAACGTTCTATGTCCAGATAAGTTATGAAGGGCTGACTTGTGTCTAACTGGGGTATTATACAGGAATATAAATTCACAAACAACTCTTCTGGCTCTCACCCAGCAGGCACGCAGCTCAAACAGGCTTCATAGTAATTCACTAGTACTGCTCGATCCTCTCACGCTTTCGGAAGACAGTACTGCTACAGGTCATGTTTGGCACCCAATAATGTGCAGGTCCACAGCAACATACAAATAAACAACCAATCATCAACTTAACAGGAAAAACTAATGAGATATGCCACCGGACGACTAATTTAGTCTACTGCAGCATGTCCCAAATAACAAAATACTGTGAGGGCTGCTACTTGACATCTCACAACAACTATATGCAGTAACCACTATAGGAAGTACCCTAATGAAACTTGCAGCACTGACCAAAGCTGGCAGCTTACTGGAAACGATAAACTGCATGCCTACCTACACTGCTTCCCCCATTCACACTAGCAAGTGCTGCATCCCATAACATGATAGCCACATGTTGGTGGTCATCGTATGCTACATAAAAACACTACAAACATAGAATCAAAACTAAGACAACACCCTTCCAGCCCCACACCTTAGAAGATGTAGCATACTGCCCATATAGGCAGGGCTAGTAATTGCGAAATACAAATGATAATGCATTAGTGCAAGTCTTAGAGTGCAAAGGGTGTTTGGCTACAACGTCAAGACTCACTGGAGTTGTCATAATCCACTTCATCACTCATTTATAATGCGGTCATTCAGATATCATTCGAACTGTATCCAGAAGGTCCCTATCATGATGTTGATAGTGATTGGAATTTGTTTACGGTAAAGGTTGGATCTGAGCGCTGTTACTGGCACAAGTGGCCGTAAGTATAGCTCTAGAAGTATGATAGTGTCTGTTATTCGGGGGGATTGTTTCCGAAGAGATGGAGGTGGTCTGGCAGCTGAGGTTTTTGCCTTTAGTAGTCGTGGGCCTTAGTGTTGGGAGGATGGGAGTCATTGGTAGGGGCTGATCAATGTACTGTTTCTGCCAGGGCTATTTAAGATATTGTTTCTCATAGTCATGCCGGTTGGTCTGGGACTATTTATTTCTTGCAAGGTGTTCTTAGATCATAAGTTGGTGAGGTGTTTGTTTAAAAGATCTGGCCGCAGGATTGTGTTTTAAGGCAATTTACGGGAATGTATGTCTGCTGGTGTTTGCATGGACACTGTTTCTACAGGATCTGGTGGGCAGGTTTTGCCTGGGGGTACGAGGCAGAGGATGGGGCTAGTTCTTTTAAAATAGTTAGTCATTGTCCTAGCGATGCCGGGTGATGATCTGCGGGGTGTGGCGGGCAAGCACGGTTTCCAATAAAAATCCTCAGTCGATGCTTACGGTGCACGAGGAGATGATCATGTGGTGGGCTATGTGTTTGCTAGAGAAGTAGGGGATAAGTCGTAAGTTATATTAGGGCTGGGGGTTGAGGATTCCCACCTTCCAGTCATGTTGGCTGCTCCGGTCCTCCGCTCGGGATCCCACTTGCCAGCCGCTTCTCTGCTCCTTCTCGGGGTCGATGCAGACACGGACAGCGGGAGGGGGGGCGGGAAAGCACACGGACAGCGGGAGGGGGGGCGGGGAGGCACACGGACAGCAGGAGGGGGGGCGGGGAGGCACACGGACAGCGGGACTTCCTCTGGCGGAGATCGGCCGCACAATGACCAAACGAAACTGACTAAAAAAAAAAATAAACCCCGCCCACGGCCTTGATGACGATGCAAAAAGGGTGGAGAGGGAAAAAAATGCAGGAACGCCCACGAGTCTGGTCCGGCCATGACGGACAGATCTCTGTTCCAATGGCTAGCCTCCATTTATGGAGCTAGCCAATGGAACAGAGGGCGGGACTAAGCTCCACACTGTAGGGACATTAGATTTCTCCTGAGCGGAGCTAGGAGCTCCGGCCCCAGGTGAAACCTAAAAATGAGCCCAGGACTCTCTGATAGGGTTGACTATACATGCATGTATACAGGTGTTTGTATGTGAATGTCTGCGTGTGTTTATGTGAGTACATATGTACGGAGACCATGACAAAGAGAGAGAGTGAAAACCATAGAGTGAGAACAGGGGAGGGGAGAGAGAACTGAGAAGAAGACAGTGGAGACCTTCAAAGTGACCGAGTCCGAGTCAGAGCGAGTATGGTGAGATGTTCAAACAAACAGAAAGTGTGAGTGAGAGAGAGAGAGAGAAATGAAGTCCGTGTGTAAGAGAGGGAATCAGAGAGAGAGAGAGAGAGAGAGAGAGAGATAGAGAGAGAGAGAGAGAGAGAGACAGAGAAATGATGTCCGTGTGTAAGAGAGGGAATCAGAGAATGAGAGAGAGAAAGAGAGAGAGAGAGAGAGAGAGAGAGAGAGAGAGAGGAAGAGCGCGAGAGGAAAAATATGTGTGTGTGTGAGGAAGAAAAAGATGGAAAGAAAAGTACTGTGAAATGGAAATGCATTGTTTTGGGGAGAATGGTAGTCAGAAATATATACGGTGGATACAGATATAAAGTGAGTGGGAGAGAGAGCGCGAAAGTGCGAGCCAGACTCCGAAAAAGAGACGCAGTTAGTGACAACGAAATAAGAGGGGGTGAAGCGAACATTTCAGGCATTATGGACCTATAATTGCATATGGGATATTAGAGACAAGGTCAATCGCGGCCTTGTTCTTTATTGTCATAGGACTATGAGATGGCATTGTAGGACCCCCCCCCCCAAAAATGGAAAATAATTGTTATGAGTAATTAACAATAAAACGTTCTTTTGGGGGTTGAAATACCGCTATTTGCAGGGATGACGTCATGCGTATGAAATAGGGGCCTTACAACTTCTGGCATTTGCAGAATCACACTGAAGAATAAGTCAATCACTGACACGGTTAAGGACAAGGTCGGCCTTGGAAAGCGGCTCAGCGTCCGAGTTGTGCTTTCCCGCCCTCACCCGCCAGTGATAAACAGTGTGATGGTGAAATGCCTTCCAGCCTCCATGTAGTGTTGTTGCTAGATGACTTTTCCAGATAGTAATACAGGAATCAGTTCATCTAATACACCGCTTGTTTACAATACAATGCATAAGGTATAGATAAGGACGTATAGCGGTTTATTTGGTCCACCCAGAACATCTAATTCTGTTTTATAGAAAATAACAATATATTTTGTAGGGCGTCACTACAATGGAAGCTTTTAGGAAGCACTCCCCTCTGTAACATAAAGGTAACATTTAGATTATTCAAGTGTGTACGTCCGTTCCTCTGATGTATGCATGCATGTTAAGGAAATAAATGCATGTACAAAAAATATAAATAGAAAAACAGGAACATATAATGCAACCTCATAATGCCTAAAGTTATCTTTCATTTAGTGTCTTATTATAATGTAGGACCTAATACAGAATGTAATGGCAGCAACATCTCAAACGTGCATTTACTACAATGACTGTCTTTGCCCGCCCCCACCACCACTGGTTTTCACATTGCCCTGACCCAGTCGCTGTTGTTAGCCTTCTTTCAGGAAGAGCTGACCCTGAGCAGTGGCACCAGAAAGGAGAAAAGTGTCTGAAAATGGCACACAAACATTTTGAAGATTGGTGTTAGGTTTCTAGGAGCTGAGATCAAGCGATGAAGCACCCAAGGGAAAGCGGTCGCAGCTTTCCCACTTGGCCTAATTGTGTCATCCTGGGCACTTAATTGGTGCATGCCTCAGTAGATTCATTTAAATATATGGGAGCGCCTAGAAAGAGGCAGGAACGCAAGGGTGGGGCGCTGTATGCAAACGGCACAGTTGCCTTTGGCATTGGAATTGTTGCTTAATTGGGACAGGCAGGGGAGCTTAGGTCACGCGGGTCCTGGACGCCTTGCAAGTGGTAGCTGTGTCAGAATAAACAAGATATCTGATGTCCCTTGGAGACCCCTTCGGGCATCCTTGGCGGAAGTGTACCTAAGCTGCTCTGCCATCAAGCGCCACCAGGTGAAATCTGGGGCACCATAGCAGGGTGCTCGTGTTTTATTTAGGTGGGGTTTAGCGCCAACATGCTTCTAGTCACATCTTTCGGATGGCTTCGAAGCACTGTAAACATTCTGAAATACTAAAATAATACGGAATATAGAAAACATGGGCAGTGGCAGCTACCAGAGGTAGCATCACGCATCGAGGCTCTGAGCAAAAATGGTGAACTAAGTGGGGGATGGGCATTACCCCGCCCCGTTTTGTTACAGACGATGAAGTTGGCATGAGCACAGCATTCGTATGTCACGCCTCAAATCCCACCAAACCACAGGGGAGGGTGCGAGTGTGTTTTGAAAATTGATCACCGATACCACGTCAGAAAAAAGTCACTGACGGTTCAAATGCTGACACTGACAGACACCCGCGTCTGCCACCCTGCGTCCCGCACCCTCAGGGAGGCAGGCCAGCGCATCCTCGTATGGACACTGTGCACTTGGGCATGTGAGAAGCATCTAGTAGCTGCCTAGATAGAGGCAGAGGGCCAGGGGCCGACAGCACCACCCCGCCAACTCCCGGGAGGAACCCCGAGCGCCTGCACTCGAGGCAGCCTCCGAGGTTGGCTGCGAGGCGCCTGCTCATCACGGGTCTCTTGGAAGTGGATGCGAGTGGTCTATATGGACTCTGAGCCATATAGACCATTTGGCCCCTCCTCCAAACCCAATAAAATCGATGAAAGTGTTCAGAATCGCAGCTCATATGGGGGGAACGCATGATTATTTTATAGAACCATTTGCTTCGTGTATTTTTCCCAGGCGGGTCTGTTCCGGGTCTCTAGTGTCTGTACACGCAGAGAGCGCTGCTAAACCACGGAGTGTTAAATATGTATTTTAAATGCTGCTATTTTTCCCAGGCGGGTCTGTTCCGGGTCTCTAGTGTCTGTACACGCAGAGAGCGCTGCTAAACCACGGAGTGTTAAATATGTATTTTAAATGCTGCTTAATAGAAGCACCTTTGTGTCTGAGAAGATCCACGTCCTGTTCCCACATACATTTGTACGGCCTGTGTATTGATAGTGTTTCTAGCGCTCGGAGCCGGGAGCGGGGCCAGCAGTGCTCTGCACACCGGTTTAGAAGAGGCACCCAGAAAAGGGATGGGAAAGAGGAAGGCACGTATTCTTGCCAGACGGAGAGAGTAAGGTCGACCAGTCTCCTCTCCTGTCTTTTACAGCGCCTGGTGGACTACAATGCAGCGCTAAGCAATCCTCCCGCTCTATCACGTAAACTCGTTCGCTGCTCTTTCTTACGGCACACAGAGGCAGCAACAATACAGCGCTACACAGACAGTGGGAGGGGGGGCGGGAAAGCACACTGACAGTGGGAGGGGGGGGGCGGGAAAGCACACGGACAGCAGGAGGGGGGGCGGGGAGGCACACGGACAGCGGGAGGGGGGGTGGGAACGGCCATCACTCACCTGGACTTCCTCTGGCGGAGATCGGCCGCACAATGAAACCAATAGAAAAGTAACAAGCACCTACGAGGACAGGGGGGGGGCGGGAGAGGAACCGACGGCGGGAGGGGGCGGGAGAGGACACAGGGGGCGGGAGGGGGGCGGGAAAGGACACGAGAGGAACGGACGGCGGGAGGGAGGCGGGAAACGTGGGGACGGCGGGAGGAGGGACACAAGGCAGGACAGCAGCAAGCACGGCCCGGCCGGACCAGACTCGGGGGCGTTCCCGGCGTCGCGTGACGTCGGCAAAAGCCAAAGAATCTCGGGAACGCCCCCGTGTCTGGTCCGGCATTGAGGGACGCCTCTCTGTTCCAATGGCTAGCCTCCATTTATGGAGCTAGCCAATGAAGCAGAGAGGCGTGTTCAAGTCACCCATACTAGAAACTACAGATTTCTCTGGAGGAGGAGCCTGACGGCTCCGCCCCCCAGCGAAACCTAAAAAGTGGGTTATTCGTAAAGTGGAGTAACCACACACCTCACATGATAAACACAATCCTTGTTAGGGCGAACCTGTGAAGTCACTAAATTAACCTGAACTCGACCACTTGGTAGCGATGCCACGGAGCAGAGAGGCTTAATTTATAGGGAATGTGCAGTACTAAAAACAGTAATTAAATCCAAAAGCAAAGCAATAAAGATCCCAAAGCATATTAGAGAACTATATTTAGTTTTATTAAACAAAATTGCAAAAAAAAAACAATAAGGGGGACCGGTGAAATTATATTTTAAAGTTTCAAGTAAAAATAGCACCAAGAAGTACAAAGTGCCAATGATAGTCAATGGTTGAGGAAGGTTCAGGTAATGAAGGAAAATAAAAAAGGTTCGATATGGGCCTGGACCTTTGACGAATGTGTGACTACATGACCGACCCATTTACCTTTCCCTCTGGGAATCATTGAATACACCCTCCAAATACTAGACTGAGGAAGGTTCTCAGGGTCTTTTATAATGATTGTTATACTGAATATTGATACCGACAATTTCAAAATATAAGAATATCGAGGACAGTATATGGAGAGACAATATATTACATGGTAAGTGCATTTAGAGAAATATAGATTTGCTATTCCCAGTTCCATACCTACGTATCTTGAAGATATATGAACCACATAGGTACATGTATATGGAGGCAGGTCTAGAAAATCTAGTTTTACCTGTCTATATATTTTCAATATTCTGTCTTTGATATTCACTTCCACTGATATTGGGGATTTGATATTGAGGGGGCATACCGTATGTAAAGTGCGGCACTTCTGAATGAGTGTGACAATTTGACACAGAAAAAGGTGCACACAATTATGGTAATAGAGATACCCAATAGAGATTTGAGTAGGGAGCAAGAATTTAATCCTGACGAAAGCCACGTTGTGGCAAAAAGTGTGGCTAAAACATGTAGACTCCAG
Source organism: Lissotriton vulgaris (assembly GCF_964263255.1). NCBI lineage: Eukaryota > Metazoa > Chordata > Amphibia > Caudata > Salamandridae > Lissotriton > Lissotriton vulgaris. Next base: position 266,620,722 of record NC_141686.1, read on the forward strand.
ATGCTGGAGTTGTTTCAGCTCTCCCTATGGCATCGGACTTTGCATTTAATCTTGCCAGGGGAATAAACATCAGGATAAAGGCAGAGGGTTTCCCTAAGCAAATTTTATTTGCAGATCCCTCCCCAGAATAAAAGAGCTCCCTTGATGACTAGGTTGAGCCCGCCCACATACAGTTAGTATCTGGGCGAGGACTCAATGATGAAGCATACAGCTAGAAACCCTACTGGTTGAGAGTACTTTTAAAAACTAAAAGAGATGTCGTAGGTAGATTGGGGATACAGAATATTATCCTTTTAGTGTGTTCCCTCTCTTTTGATAAGACACAGTATAACAGGACCTAGAAGCAATTTCACTCTGACCACAATGGAGCGAGGCTCAGATACACCAACCAAGTGTATCCTGGTGAAAGAATTTACCTTCTGAATGTAGTCCTTTAACTCCCAATTCACCACAGGAGTATCTTTCGAAAGCCGCAGAAGCTGAGAGCGGCACTGAGACTCCCAGGATGGCGGGCATGGGCCACCAGGAGGGTCCAGTCTAGGTACAGCTGCAACTGATCAGCTGGGCAGTTACAGGAAGAGACGCTTGTAGCTTGTTGTATCCCTGTCCCTTGAACAGTCAGTCAGCCTTATTATTCTTGAACTCCATTTCTCTGTCTTGGGTAGGACTGGGCGGAGTTCCGCGAAGTGACCAAAAAACTCTGCCATGCTATGCGGAGTTCTACAATCCACGGAGTGCGTTATGTTGCGCCATTCGTGCTGATTTTTAGCACCGGGTGTTTGTTCAGTGCTGTAAAATCAGTGCAAATTGCACCACGTTGAACACAAGATGGTGCTGTATCTTTCTGCTGTTTGAGAAGATGTTCTACTTGAGCAGCAGCCTCTTCAACGCGAATGGAAGGTTTCTCAATGCAAGCGGAAGTGACCATTCGCGACCGCAGGCGTTGAGAAATCTCACCGGGAGGTGGTCTGGAGAAAGATTTTCCTCGCTCTCTCAACTTTAACGAGTGAAGAAAAAAACTCAGCTCCGCTAAGTTTTTCAGAACTCCGGCCGCTACTCAGAGCGCAGAGTGGGGGAAACTCCACAATCTCTGTGAGCAAAGCGGAATGTTACGCCCAGGCTTGGTCTTGTGTTCAAGAGGGAGAGCAGGAACAGTCTTCTAGGGTCTTCTCAGATCATAGAATGCAGGTTCAGCCCTCTTGTGGTGTTCTACAAGCCCAGGGGTCACCACATTTATGCCTAGCACAAGTTAGTTGGTGGGAATGGCCAGTGAGAACGCCCTAACCAATTGGGTAAATATATCCAGGGCTAATCCTACCCACTTTGGCAATTTGAAAATGGCCGAAGTATTCAGTCACACTAAACTTGGGCTCTTAGGGATGGTGGTGTGTTGGGGGTGTACTATTGTATTCCTAGTCTCCTCCCCACCTAACATTATACATCTGGTTTGAGGCAGTCTCTGTTCCCACAACAAACTCAGAGATAGAATTCAGGTAGAACAAAGCTGAGTTTTCAGTAACAAGACAGTAAATACTCATATTTTTGGCATCCTGTCTTCCTCTTTTGAAATGTGCACCAAATGTTACTAGTAAACCCAGCAGACCTGTCAAACAGGCTTTGACATTGTATCATCAAAGAGAAGCTGACTGTGATTGCAGCCTGTTTGCTAACATTTGCCTGGAAGAACGAGGCCTCTTTGAGGTGTAACACAAGTGTCATATGAAAAAAAAAACAGCAGATCTGTGAAGCAGGATTTGACACTTTAATGTAAAAAAGGATCCTCACAGCACCCCACCCACCCATTCTGTCTGGTTCAAATGGGTCCTCTTTGCCCATTCAGGTCAGCCTATTGTTGCTCCTGGGAAGCATTTCACCCCTTTTCACACCTAATCAAATGCCAATTACTGGCTGGCAGTAAAGGGAGAGCAAATGCTACAGGCTTTTGGCAGGAAAATGTAACTTTCTTAAAGTATCTTTTCCTTAATATTTATCAAAAATCTAACTCCACAATTCAAGTGGATTGTTACTAACTATTAAAAATAATTGTTTAATTCTTTTCTGGCTATTTCCTAACTGAAATTAGCATTATTAAATGTAATAACGTAAGCCAGTGTTTTCCTCTGGAACAGCCAGACATGGAGTATACCCTAAGGATTGTTGTTGTTTATGGAAGATCAGCCATTGCACTTTGATGTTGAGATAAGCCCAACCAACAATTTCACATGATTAATGTAGAGTCTTATACAATGAGAACATTGAATAACTTTATCTAACTACTAGGAACTGCCTCATTTGATTGCAAAATTTGACGTCACTGGCAACAGGTGTTTTTGTTATGCTTTTCACCCTTACTCAAATCACATTTTCGAGAACACTGACTATCAAAACCATATTTTGCTTTCCCACCTTTTAATCTGTTCCCCTGCATTGATGCTGTCTACTGTCCCTACTTGTTAAAGGTCCGTCCATTCCCCAAACAGACAGAGACAGCGAGAGAATGTGTATAGAGAGAGCGTGTATGCACATGTGTGTGGGTCACCCACGACTAACCACTTTTCATGATACAGGCCCCTATAGATAAAGATCCAAAGGCGACATCATAGCATGCCCAACCCACTACAAAATCTGCTCCATTGAGGAATCTCGAGACCAGTTAGGGCTTTAACTGGCCTCTGATATCCCATTTGAAGAAAGGTTACCAGGCTCCTGTTCAACATTTCACTGGACACGAGGTTCTTGGGACTTTACATACAACCATTGGGATCACGGGCACCAGCTGCCTCACACGCCTTCTGCTGGACACCCAAGAGAGGTGCACAGGACCAAGGCACCTTCTTCTCATCCCCCAACCCCATGGCTCAGGCTAGAGCCTGTGAAATGTCACTCTCTCCCCTCACCACTACTCACTTGGGGCACAACCAGACCTGTTGGGTAGAACAAAACTCTTCAATTTAAAAGCTCAATCTCAGTCAGTGCCCAGCAGTGTCAGTCATACAAAAAATGCAATCAGAGTGATGGAAAAAGCTGTTCAGACCATAAGCCTGTTGTAGCCCCAGCGACCCTCCAAGGTCTCCGCCTTTCCTTCCACTGTTTCCCAGCTTGCACTGCGCTGTGTGCTGGCATCTCCAGTGCAGTCCCTCTGCTGCCAGCACTTTGTATATTTCTTATTTTTGCTCTTAACTGTAAAGTCTTAGATCTTGCTTTAATACTTTATCAAAGCCATCTGTGCCTTCCTTACGCTTCTCATGAACTTTCTAAGGACATGACAACCCTTCTTCAAACAAAAATTAGCTCTTTTTGGGTGCGGTCCTGTTAAAAAGGGGTTCCAAAGACAACCGGTAACCAAAAACCCTTTTTATGTTGCCCGGCGGTATCGCCTCTATGACCCACCAATATTAATCAATGAAGAAGCAGGCGCTGGAGACTGGAAGGCAGGAAACGAGGATTTTATTCTCTCCGGAGGAGAACACATCAATTCAGACAGCAAGTATCGTCACGAGGTGCTCTAGCCACATCTCTGAGGCCTGGCCTCTTATACTAGGGTTTATGACCTTTATTGCACATAACACATTCTCGCAACACTTTAGTATTAGAAAGAACATCCTCGGAATCTCCCCTTCAGGCCCGTTCCCACATACATTTACAGTTGGATTCCCCACCCCGGTCACAACAGGTGATGGTTGTCGCACAGCAGGGCATTCCGCCGATTCACGGAATGCATGGGGTTGATCGGATCTCATAGAGTGGGGGCTTTGATCGGCTCGAGGGTCTTTTGATGGGGAGGGGAAGCTTCCTACTGTACGGGGTAATAAACAGTATCCGCAGGGCCAGGTGGCGGCCTGGGAACAAGGAAGACAAACGGGGACACAGGAAAAGGGGTTTGCATCAAAAGGATCTGAGGCCATGAAAGGAATGAGGGGAGGTGTCGCGCTGGGAACAGGATGGGACTCAGTGGTGAAGCTGCGCTGAAGAGGGGTTTATGACCCAAGGCATGAGAGAGCGGGGGTTGTCAGTGTGCGGGGGGAATGCTTGCGAGGTTAAGGGAGAGAGAGACGCGCTGGCTATCAGCGAGGGGCAGGGAGGCCATGGTGCTCAAAATGGCTGCCGCTTACGCGCACGAATGGGCTTGAAAAGGGGCAAGATGACGCCGATAATGTTCACCAAGTTTGAGTTAATTTTCCACAGTCCTCCCTTTAACATTTCCAAGACATCTTGCTGGCCTATTTCCTATCTATACCTATATGCAGCGATCATAAGTAAGGGAGAGGGGACTTAGGCAAAAGAGCTGTACATAAACATCACATTATAAACATTATATTGAAAAATCTCATCATCTAGTAGGCGGGTTCATCGTTAAGTTGGTTGCAGAAAAAGTCATCGTAATGTAATATCAGACTAGAATTACGTAGCGAGGGCGTTGGGTATAGATCATAGATGCTCATAGTCATTCGAAATAGGAGCTGGTAAGTTATCATATAAGTAAGTCCTCTTTGCATTCGGCGGGTGCATAGTTAGTCCAATGGTGATTGGGAGAGAAAGGAGAGATAGTAAAAATATCAGAGTTCTCGTTGTCTTTTGTCGTCTTCTGTTGGCACTGTTAAGCCCCTGGATTACAACTCGGTCTGTCAACAGGAATGTTCATGTGGATTGAGTCGTTGGAGGTCTGCGGGCAGGGGTACATTTTGTCTTGTTTCGTCAGACCTCATAGGAGCAATGCGTTACGGGTTTGGAGCAGGTGCACTTTCTTTTATAACGCAGAGCATAGATTTGCAATGAAAAATGCGATTGTTCCTGAATTGTGAGATCTGTTTGTTTCTTGGGTCTGTGTGGTGAGCATTTCCAGTCGCTTCCATCATCTTCGAGGCGTTCAGCAGCGGGTAGAACCACATACTTCGTTCATCTTCTCTTTAGAGGCGACCCTTGGTGGAGTTCTAGGTCACCGTTCTAAGATTAACATAGTTCGTGGTCTACTTAGTCGGAGCTCCCTCCCTTCTGACGCAGGGAGTACTCTTCTCTGGGTAGCTCAGTAGGATTTTGGAGGAACTTGAGAGTTCGGGTGGAAAGGTGCGGGTGTGAACAGTCCTTATGGTACGTCGGAGGAGGAGGGGATGGAGCAAGGCCAAGTCGGGAACAGATCAGGGGGGGGGGGCGGAGAGTTTTCGACAGGCGGGTCCGTAACCATGTTCAGAGAGCGGGGACTTTTTGGCACACGTTGATCATAGAGCAGGGGCTTCAGGTCACCCCTTTCCTTAGCTTTGTCTGAAACAGTGCCCCGTCCTGCGTCTCCTTACTGCTGTGGTCTCGCCTCGGCCTCCGTCGCTGATGTTCCACAATCCGCAGTCAGGCCGCGTGCTCCCACATCCGGTCTCTTTCTCCTCCGACAGTGATACCCTTAAATGAGTTTTGAAAAGACAGTCTTTAGAGATATTGCAGAAGAAGGTAATTACATAAATCTATTTCTCTCCCAACACCAAGCAACTGGGGTAAGCACTCGCTACATTGGAGATTCTTGCGGCTAACGTATAAACAATTGATGATGGGTTTGTTGGATTCCTTACAACTTCCTTTCGCTGGCTAATTCTTTGGCGCTTTGATGGTTATTACGTTCATTTGTAATAGGTACGAGGTCTGGTACTCATTTATTGCATACGTCTATTATAGTAGATGTCAGTTCTTCTGGTAGAGACCTATTTCCCTAGTACGAGTCTTGCAAGGCTAGGCTGGTCTTCAGGGCCTTGTGTTTTACAAAAAGTGCAACGTGCTATTCACCATAGTCTGGTAGGCATCCTTCTGAGGGATGAACATAGGCTAAACAAGTCTTCATTACATCAAAACATCTTATTATCAGCAAGGCTTACAGCAACAAGTTCTTTCGATTTTCGGTCTAATTTTTAACTTTGCATACATCTTTCTAACTTTCTATATAAATCCTCGCGACCTGGTTACTACAAAAACTCGGGGGGGGTTTGCGATAATTATTAAACTTATCCTCGGGGAAGGTGGGATCTTATGGAAAACGATTAGGAACATAGTGAATTAGAGCAGGGGGCGTTTTTCAAGCTCTCGTTCAGGGCAGCTGACACCAAACTGGGGGCATTTTGGGAAGACGGGGGTGTCTTGATCATCTCTTACTGTTTGGGGTATGGGGACAATTTGGAATGGGGATGGTCGCATTACCACAGACATATTTTATCATAGAAGCCACTGACAAATAGTTCCCTGGCTGTGGGTCAAATTTTAGGGAACCTCAGTCGTCTTACCTGTCCCTTTCCTAATGGCCAATTTAAATTTTCATCCATATTTAGCAGAAAAGGAGAGGTAGTAAGTGGTACCGATACAATTTTATTTAGGACAAATTTGTGCAAATACTTGTGGTATTTGGGGCCAATCAGGAGGTGCACCAGTTTCGTCAATTAGGTGCCAGTCGCTAGGAAGAGGGAAAGTGTGGAGGGGTGAAAGAGTGAGAGAGAGAGAGAGAGAGAGAGAGAAAAAGAAAGAGAGAAAGAGAGAGAGAGAGAGAGAGAAAGAGAGAGAGAGACAATAGGCCAAACAGTACACATGGGACATGGAGAATGACCGTGTATTGTTTGGGCTATTCAGTGCGTTACCCAACGTTAGACGTTTCGGGTCTGTGTTAGGATGTAGAAAGCATGCAGTTTTGGGACAGAAGAGCATTAGATCTGGTACAAAAAGGTCGTGTATTGGGTAGGGCGTCCTTTTTGTGTCGTCTTGTAGCGGTAGTCCGTTTTCATGCATCGGGCGTGACGTGGTTCCAGATCCCTTACGATACTCTAATCGGGATTCTAATGTAACCTGCAGAAGGAAAAAGGAGGGAAAGGGGGAGGTGGGGGGACAACATTCGAACACATCAAATGTACGGGCACGAAAGTCCTTTACTTACCGCATACTCGTACTTATCTCTTCGGGATATAATCCCTTAGGGTTATAGTTTCCGAAAGTCAAGGGGGCGGGCAATGTGATAGGTGGTTCATGGGGAGGTTCGAGGATGGCATTAAGGATCGTGTGTAGAGAAACGCTTAAAAAGGAATCAGAGGTGCCTAGCGTGAGGTACCCGGTTTTGTAGATGTATCCGGCCTTCGGGATCCTTAAATCATTCCCAAAGCTGTGAGGTTCTAAGACATATCAGTTCTTCGTTTTAACCCGGTACCTTAGTACCTTCGACCACCATATCTTAATAACATTCTATCAATCACCCCGCTTTACTTTACCCATTCTCAGAAGTCGAGGTCCTTCTTCATATGTTAGTTCCTGAGCTTAGTTGCATATTTTGGAGGCAACGTATCATACCTGGGATCCGATCATCAATCCGGGGCCGAACAACTATTTCTCGGATAACCTTAAAAAAAAGAGCAGAACGGTTGCGCACAGAAAAACCCTCCCACCGACACCCGCATTTACAAAAGTATGCGATGCTTATTCATAGTTGTTAAGACCTTTATTTATATAATCCTTCAGTATGTAAAATGTGAGAGCACAATCATAATTTGGCCTGACATGTCGTCGATGGAAGCACATACAGTAGGGGGTTATTTTGTAACACAAGAGCATGTAAAAAAACCCTAATTAATCATTTGCAAGTAACTAAAAACATTTCATTGCATGACGAGGGAATCAGGGGCATTTCAGTTCATAAATGGAAACACAGTCAACCTCATCGGAATCACATTTCCTAGATGTAAACTGTGAGTGTGCATCATAAGCGACGTTATGTACCAGTTACAATAAATATCAAAAAATAAATCGTTCATTGAAATCAACATTTTTACGGAACCCCTACTCAAACGTTCGCCAAGTGAACCCTCCTCCCTTTCCCATCGAGCGCACAATGGTTCGTATATATATCTTAGTACATCAAGTTTCATTAGTTAAGGAACACCACGAGGCATCCGTTAGTTTCCATTGATACCGGCGCCATTTTGGGCGAGGCCGGCTTAATCCGGAAGTAGCATCAGAGGAAAAAAATGTCCCCGACGATTGGCGGTTGGACCAGGGTCCCTTTCGGCAGTTCAAAAAAACTGTGCTAACAGAGGAGCTGGTGGTGTGGACCGTCAATCAAGAGAGGGAGGGGGATAGAGTCTTTCTTACCGGGTCATGTTGATGCTCAGCCGGAACTTACTCAAGTTCGTTAGCCCATAGTGTTCCTGGGTGGTTCAGACGGAAGCTGATGCAGACACGAGAGCACCGCCATCTTGTTGCTGTGCCGTGGTTATTTCATTTGAGATCAATGCAACTGTTCCTCACCGGAAGCCTGAAGGGGCTGAGGGCTCTTGGGACTTTGGTAGAATCTTCAAAGTCGAGGGGATGTTTGTCGATGGTGGGGGCTTGCGCCCAGGTGGGCAAGTGCCCGAGTTGCAATTTCGGACAAAGTTACTCCAGCGGCCTAGACCCGCCTTTCGAGGGCCCAGACGCCATTTTGAGACCCTGTGGCAGCCACCTTTGCCGTATCCATCAGGAGTGGAAGAAACTTCTTGTGATGGCGAAAGACAGAGCATCATGCTGCTGGAGCAGGACATTTTGGTTCGGGGCGCCAGGGTGCAGTAGTGGAGCCTTCATCTGGGGAGGTGAGGGAGGCTCACTCGTGCCGTCTCCCTCTCCCGGCGCATCCTACACCGTCCTTTTGAATCAGGGGCGCACATGATGACCACCCTACACCCCTGATTCCGACTCTTGGGGGACCACTGTACATCCGGTGCTCCGTAATATGTCCGTCGGACATTGTATGTCCTGTACTACGCAAGTATACCAGCCGGGCATTGTATGTCCTGTGCTAAGGAAATATACCAGTCGGGCATTATGTGTCCTGTGCAGCGTAGGTATATGGCCGTCGCCCGGCTGGAGGACATCGGCGCCGGACCAGGGCAGGGAAGCCTCCTACCTGTGGAGGTGGAAGAGGCTCGTCCGCGTCGCCTCTTCCTCCCTGCCCACCCTGCATCCGTTCGATGGAGGAATTCGTGATGGCCGGACCAGGAGATACGAGGGAGGGGGTCATTTGCAGCCGCCCCCTCCCTACTCGCGGCCCGGGGGACGCCATCCCTGGAAGGGTAGTATGGAAAGACCATTTCATTGCCTGCTTGGTGGAGCCTCCAGGACCTTCTCGCCAGCGATCTCTTTTTGGCCCATGGTTGCTGGCAGGCCCCGCCCCACACGTGCTATGTGTTCCGGATGGGCGGGACCATCGAACTGTTACATTGGAGGACTTCCGGAGTGAGCATAATATGTTTTGTATTTTTCCTATTAGTAAAGTTTGTTTTAGAGAGAGTTCTACTAGTTATTCTATTTACCGTTGGTTGTATGTTTTCTTTACCGTAATTAAATCCTAAGTTTATATAATAGACGCTTGGCTTCTTTGAGTCTTTTCTCTAACGGGGGGTTGTTTACACTGGTCTGTAATTGTGTTTGGTTTTTCAGAGTGGGGGAGTAACAGAGAGCAATCAGTCCCAAAACTCTAACATGTCGTTAAAATTGGTCTGACGAAATCTGTGCCATCGAGCATAATCAAACGGGGTGGTTCTATCTGTCCTGTCCGTACTAGTCTGATTGGTTTTTATTTCGTGCCTTTTCCCTTTCTGTCGGCCTGTCCTTTCTGTCGACCCTCCATTCTTACCTATGCTCTGCAAAGTCGGACATTGGGCTTTCCAGTGCCCGAGACATTTACAGAAAGCACATTGGTTTTGTTTTAAATCTGTTCGTCCTGTGCGCAGTGTCGGGGGATTACCTTCGGGTCGTTGTGTTCCGGGGTTGACTTGTCGGCACACCCCTTTACACCGTTCTCTTTTCATATCTATTCCTCGGAATTGTGCCATCGTTGGCCCTTCCCTTTGCCTACTAGACGTTTGGAGGGTTGTCCGTCGTGTCCCTTCACCTTTTCTGAATTCGTCGCCTTCCCTTCGTCGCGTGGCTTCTTTGCGCCACATACCGAGACTATCGAGCATAATAGGTGTTGTTTCATTCCTACGAAGGGCTATTTCTACCGTTTCTATTTTGTCAAGATCAAAGGATCCTCTCAGTGGCCACTGTCTTTCTCGATCCTTTTTCGTATATTTATGCCACAGCTCACTATAGGCTATAGCGATTAATCCATGCTTCATGAACATGTCCTTATTAGGGGTGCCTTCCAGCGGAGCCGGATGGTTCATCTCTAATAAGCGGTCCGGGCTAAACAGGCTACTAACCAGTGGGGAGAAGACAGGCATGACGGATCACAATGGGATAATAGTCAGCACTACCTATCTTATCGCTGCGTGCAAAGACTAGATAGAATATTTCTATTCTACGTTGTTTGCACGTAGTGAATACCTCATGAACCAATTCTGAGCAATCAATCAATGTTAGGTCAAAAATAAAAAATCAATATGGTCAATGGGAAGAATAAGTAGGCTCGCAAAGGTTCGCGTCACCTACCCTTTCACTATCTGCAAAGAGGGGACCTATTCTTCCCTGTTTGCAGACAGAGAATCTCCAGAAAACAATCTATAACAGTTAATCAATGGGGGGAAGGGGCAATTGTTCAGTGGGGGAGAAAGATAGGTCCGACGGGTGCGTACCTATCCTTCGCTGTTTATAAAGGGAGAGCCTGTTGTTTCTCCGTTTGTAGACAGTGAATCTCCAATAAATTAACAAAAAGTAATACTAGTATTTTCTCAACAATTATCAATCACTTTCAATTATCTATCACTTTCGCAATTCGTCGTGTTTACACGACCTTACCCGGACCGCATGGACAGTTTCTTGTCTTCCGAATCCAGCGCCCGATCGTCCTCTTCTCTTCGTACTTCTCGTGGCACTCCTGATGGTTCCCAGTCAGGACCGCAGATCACTCGAGAGAGGTCTGTTCAGAACCAGTGAAGTTCGGATGATCGGCTGTCAGACGAGGGTCTATCGGACAGGGTACCTTCCGATCGTTGCAGTCGTTCACTCTGTCGTCAGGACCTCTCCCACTGGATCCACGAGTCGCTGATGGGCCCCACGTTTGGGACGCCAATTGTTAAAAAGGGGTTCCAAAGACAACCGGTAACCAAAAACCCTTTTTATGTTGCCCGGCGGTATCGCCTCTATGACCCACCAATATTAATCAATGAAGAAGCAGGCGCTGGAGACTGGAAGGCAGGAAACGAGGATTTTATTCTCTCCGGAGGAGAACACATCAATTCAGACAGCAAGTATCGTCACGAGGTGCTCTAGCCACATCTCTGAGGCCTGGCCTCTTATACTAGGGTTTATGACCTTTATTGCACATAACACATTCTCGCAACACTTTAGTATTAGAAAGAACATCCTCGGAATCTCCCCTTCAGGCCCGTTCCCACATACATTTACAGTTGGATTCCCCACCCCGGTCACAACAGGTGATGGTTGTCGCACAGCAGGGCATTCCGCCGATTCACGGAATGCATGGGGTTGATCGGATCTCATAGAGTGGGGGCTTTGATCGGCTCGAGGGTCTTTTGATGGGGAGGGGAAGCTTCCTACTGTACGGGGTAATAAACAGTATCCGCAGGGCCAGGTGGCGGCCTGGGAACAAGGAAGACAAACGGGGACACAGGAAAAGGGGTTTGCATCAAAAGGATCTGAGGCCATGAAAGGAATGAGGGGAGGTGTCGCGCTGGGAACAGGATGGGACTCAGTGGTGAAGCTGCGCTGAAGAGGGGTTTATGACCCAAGGCATGAGAGAGCGGGGGTTGTCAGTGTGCGGGGGGAATGCTTGCGAGGTTAAGGGAGAGAGAGACGCGCTGGCTATCAGCGAGGGGCAGGGAGGCCATGGTGCTCAAAATGGCTGCCGCTTACGCGCACGAATGGGCTTGAAAAGGGGCAAGATGACGCCGATAATGTTCACCAAGTTTGAGTTAATTTTCCACAGTCCCCCCTGCCCCTCTTCCGAAAGCCCACTCCTTGTCCTCAGATTTTGAGGCTTATTGCTTCACAGCCCCTGCCTGGCCCCAGTCTTGTCACCACCTCAGAAGCTGAAGGTTACACTCACCTTCAACCAGTGCTCAAATTGGAAAACAGTTACTCTGGGAACCCATAAATTGTGGGTCAAGGTGTGGCAGAGGAAAAGAGTAACCCTGGGCCAAGCACTACGCTACGCTCGCGTGGTTTGCAAAGTTTGCGTTACTTCACACTACCAAACTGCACGTAGCATAGTACAAACACGTGTAGCTTAGTGCAGCGGTCGTTTTTTGCTTGCTCGCGGTCCTCAACGCCAAGTTGGCGACCGCGAGCAAGCAAAATGACATCCTGGCAAGACTTTTTCCTCGTTCCCAATCAGCAACATCAAGTTGCTGATCGCGAGCATGGAAAATAAACCTCCCAGCGAGATTCTCAACGCGGGGAGGTCAGGTTTCTCATTGCGAGTGGTCGCGTATGCTCGCGACCGCTCGCGATGAGAAACTACCAGTCCACGTTGCGAAAGCTGCAGCTCGAGTAAAAATCTACTCGAGCGGCAGAAAAGCACAGCTCGCACTGTGCAAGATGCTGTTTTCAATGATTGCACAGTGCCGGATGCTTGTCCGCACTGTGCAATCATTGAAAATGGCATCTTGCACAGTGCGAACAGGGTACTACGCAGTTCGCGTAGTGCTACCCGTAGCTCACATAGTGTGAAGTTCGCAAACTACGCCCAGCCCTAGAAAAGAGGTGAAGTCATAAGGGACAGAGCTTGAAAAGTAAAGTCTGACAGAGACCTATACATTTATTTTTTTTAAAAATCTGCTGCAAAGAAATTAGCAACAAGTACAAATGTGACAGCAAATCTGTTCTATCTTACTTACTTGGTCACAAAGAGGCAACATTTTAAAATATGTTACAGGGTTAAAATACCTGCTGCCCTAATCTAGTGGTTAATATCTACAAATGTGAAACATGTTATTCTTACACCTTACAGCCCTCATTTTATGAAGTAACATTTCCTGTACACTGATATACACACATGTATGATTTATTGACTCTTTCTGTGTGAGGTAAAGCGCTCTGAAACCCTAGACTGGGATAAGTTAGTGCTATAAATTAACTAAATAAAAATAAATTAGTAGGTTCCATTTAAATAATTTTAGTGTAATTACTCATACACAGAGATATTTCTTGCATTCTTACAGTGCATGACCATCTCTTACATAGAGGGTTGAACAAATTCAAAAACCTTCTTCAAAGACATAGTTTCTGTGCGGAATGTGATAAGCTGTGTGCCTTTGTTTCTTTCCATTAGCATTGGTGTTAGGCTCCCGGCCAAGATGATCCTTGAACAACTGGGGGCTGATGGTCCTTTAAATCAGACCTCTGTTCCCAGCTGTAAGACAAATAAGAAAGCTGGGATAACGTGGAGAAATATCTTTCTTTTTCCTTGTTACTTCCTCTTTCTATGCTTGCTACAGAATACAGCAGGCATAGATTCCTTATAAGGATTGTTTTCATACAGGAAGGTGTGCCGTCCTGCCCAAAACAATCCTACCTATAATTCAGACACACTTGCCTCATGTCCAAGGGTGCCTGCCCTGGCGCCAGGAATCAGCAGAAATGTGAATCTCTTAGCAGATAGGATACATTTCTGCTGTCTCTTTTTCATGCAATGCAGCAAAGAAACTATGCCTGCTGCCCGGTGCTGTGTGAAATGTTAGTAAATATGCCCCCATATGATCTACAGAGATATGGTACTGTCCTGCTCTCTCCATCGCGCTGGCACAGAATCATGCTGCCGAGCCCCACACACACACACACATTTGCACTGTAGTGCAAGGGTGTATGTGTGAGGCTGGCATAGGTTTTGTGCTGGAACTGTACCATTCCCGTACAAAATACTATGCCTAGCTACATTTTTTTTACTTTTTCCAGTACGGATCTGTGCTGTGCAAAACACACGCAAAGTGGGAAACGCTAGGAGAAATTAAAGCATTTCTCTCTTTAACGCCTGCTTCAAAATGGTGTTATTTTTGGGCGCAAAGCCCTGTGTACTGTTGTTAGTAGATGGTGTTTTCTTTTGTGTTGAAAAGCATTGGTGGTTGCGTGAGAACTACCATGTACCACCCGTGAAACGCCCCCTTGATGCAGAGTAAGCAACTTTCCAGCTCAAACATGGTTTGCGCTGGAAAGTAAATGAAAAGGAACAGAATGCGCTGGTCTGTGCCACTTCTCTGAGGGAAACCGTTTGTAAAATCAGACCTGAGATTCGAGCCTGTGTGCACGACGTTTAAGGTATCTCTGCAGCTTGGGCTGAACCCACTGAGTTTCTTCATTCGCCATGCCTTTTGCATCATTACCAGGGCTTAAAGCAAATCCCAGCTAAGCCACTAGCATGGTGTTCATGGACACCCTTGCACGACTGCTGTCTGCTGCAAGTTCTGTCTGTTCTCACTCCCTCCCTCTGGCACGTGGACAGCAGCGGGTTAGAGGCCGCTGAAACGAGGAGCTATAAACCCTGCTCGAGTTCTTTCTCTGCTGTTTTCTTTATTTAACTTCTTTACTGTGATCAGTTTTTATTAATCTCAACCTGCCAGAGGCCCCACCAGTCATGGCAGCTCCGTCCTCTCCGTTTCACATGCCCGGGTCATGCAGTCCAGCCATAATTACGCTTTTTATATCAATCTAGGCGTATTACTAAAAACAATAGAGATAAAAATAGAGTGCGGGTAACAAGGGGATGAGAGAAGAGAACGTGAAGCAGAAGGGAGGGCCTGGACTGAGTGGGAACGAGAGAAGAGAGGCTGTGATGCAGGAAAATAGACACTCTTGAGGATAAGTGTGAGGGTGAGTGAGGGAGAGAGGTAAACAAGTGGGAGAGCGCGCGTGGGAAAAGACATAAGACAGAAAGACAGGGTGATGGGGCGGAGGTGAGCGAGAGTGTGCAGGCAAAGCAAGGGAAAGCACGAGAGGAAGAGAGATGAGGGAGTCAGGAACCGAGAAATGATGAGAGAGAGAGAGACCAAGAACTGAGAGTGAAAGATAGAGAGAGACAGCTGTGAGAGACTAGAATAGAGACAGCTGTGAGAGACCAAGAGCTGAGAGAGAGAGAGAGGAACTGCTGTAAGAGACCAGGAGCTCTAAGAGAAAGAGATAGACAGCTGTGAGAGACCAATTGGTGAGAGATAATGCAGGTAAGGAAGGAGGAAGAAAGAGAGATGCGGGAGACAGGAACTTTGAAATGATGGGAGAGAGATAGCTGTGAGAGACCAAAAGCTGAGAGAGGAGAGAGACAGTTGTGAGAGACCAAAAGCTGAGAGAGAAAGAGACAGCCAGCTGTGAGAGACCAAGAGCTGAGAGAGAGAGAGACAGACAGCTGAAATACACAGACAGATGTGAGAGACCAAGAGCTGAGGGAGAGAGAGACAGACAGCTGTGAGAAACCAAGAGCTGAGAGAGAGAGAGAGAGGAACTGCTGTAAGAGACCAGGAGCTCTAAGAGAAAGAGATAGACAGCTGTGAGAGACCAATTGGTGAGAGATAATGCAGGTAAGGAAGGAGGAAGAAAGAGAGATGCGGGAGACAGGAACTTTGAAATGATGGGAGAGAGATAGCTGTGAGAGACCAAAAGCTGAGAGAGGAGAGAGACAGTTGTGAGAGACCAAAAGCTAAAAGAGAAAGAGACAGACAGCTGTGAGAGACCAAGAGCTGAGAGAGAGACAGACAGACAGCTGAAAGACACAGACAGATGTGAGAGACCAAGAGCTGAGGGAGAGAGAGACAGACAGCTGTGAGAAACCAAGAGCTGAGAGTGAAAGAGAGAGAGGCACCTGAGAGGGAGACAGCGGTGAGAGGCCAAGAGCTGAGAGAGAGGGACGACAGGGGGGGTTGGAGGGGGGATGAGGGACAGCTGTGAGAGACCAGGAGCTGGGAGAGAAAGAGAGAGAGAAAGGTGCTGAAACAGGACAGGGGAAGAAAGAGTGTAAAACAAGGATGAGCGGAGGAATGAACAGATGTGAGTAAGAGGCAGTGAACGGAAGAGCATTGAGAGGCAGTAGTGACGGAGGGGATAGTACGACATGACAGAGAAGAGACGAAGAGTGAAAGGGTAAGGGTCAACCTTTGTTTCAGACAGACCGAAATACTTGATATTTATGGATAGATGGACGGATGGCTGGCTGGTTGCTTGCTTTTGGTAAGTCCTCTTCAATAATTGGTTATTCACTGTTTGTTTTTGTCCATCATAGACAGATATACAGATAGGAAGGTAGACGCACAGACGCATAGATAGATAGATAGATAGATAGATAGATAGATAGATAGATAGATAGATAGATAGATAGATAGATAGATAGATAGATAGATAGATAGATAGATAGATAGATATGACCATCACAGGCAGCCTCTCTTACCGATCATCAGGACTACGCACCACCTTCAGTAACCTCTTCACCAATTTCATCACTCCTATCGCCATCAGATCCAACAAACCCTTACTGCTTGAAGACCTCAAACTTCAAGTGCTTAATTTGAGCCGGTGGTTTCCAGTGCTCAGTACCAGCACTTAATGGGCAAAACCAGCATGTATGACAGTCTGCCACATGGAGGCACTGTTTGTCTAGTTTGGAGACTAGCACAACAGAAGTTGTTAATTAATTCAACATACATAAAAAATGACTAATACCTGCCGCCAAAGTCTTATAGATTGGGATGGCTGGAATAGTGAGAATTGTTAAACTTGTAGGAGTGTGATGGTTAGTAGCTGTGTTGATACTGTAATTGGCAGCACTGACTGCGGCAATGGGCGGTGCAAGTGGAAGGACTCCTGATAAGGTCCCTGGCACTGCAACATTCATCTCGACAGCCCAATAGACCCCGACTCCACTGCTCTTCTTGAGAGCCTCAGCAACATCATACTCACACACCTCCTATGAGGCCCGACTCACAACGCAGGACACACCCTCAACCCCATCTTCACAGCCAGCAACAAGATCACCTTCGGCCACCACACCCCACTCATGTGGACAAACCAAAGTCTGCCAGCAACTTCAGACGCAACTGGAACAAGATGGCATAGGCGGACTAGACCCAAACCCAGGGCCGGACTGGCCGTAGCGGGCACCGGGCAATCCCCTGGTGCGCCGCACGGGTGGAGGCCCTGTAAAAAAATCATCCGAAAACCGGCCCCGCCAAAGAGCTCGGCGGCACCCACAACCTCGCAGGGGTGGGTAGGGGGGGCAGGCCGAGCACTTTCCCAGTCCGGCCCTGCCCACACCCTCAGATCCAAACAGCCTATCCTCACTGGCAACCTTCAGAACGACTTAACTGTATTCAATAACTGAATCTCAAACTGCACTAACACACTGGCCCCCCTGAGGAAAGTTAGGCAAGCAAGAACAAACGCTCAAGCCTGCTGGTACGCAGAATACCTAAGAATCTCCAATGCCCCATGCCTTGACTCCATATATTTGTGAATTGGAGGCCCTACCCGAATACCACCACCATGAGGCCTAGCTACTATTAGGAGACTTAGACACACACAATATCACCAAGGTCTATCAGTCCCTGATTCACCACATGTCTGATTCATTCGCTGCACTGCGTGCTACTTGATCCCTGGGGACACCGGCCATTGACAGATGAAGACTGGCCGGAGAGTAGGGAATCCCTGAGATACTCAGACTGGCTGCGACTCATACAGCTGAAATACTTTTATCATACGTACTTTACACAACACAAATGCTGGGCTATGGGGAGGATTGCTTCTCCATCCTGTCTTCGCTGTGCAGAATCCGCAGGTAACTTCCTGCACACTGTGGGCCTGATTCACAGAATGAACTTAAGACTCAATCCTAAACTTACTACTATTTTGGTATTCACAGAATGAACTTATTACTTTTGGTATTCACAGAAGTTAGGATTTTGTCTTAAGTTTGTCTTAAAACAGATTTAAGACAAACTTAAGACAGACTTAAGACAAAATCCTAACTTCTGTGAATACCAAAAGTAGTAAGTGCATTCTGTGAATACCAAAATAGTAGTAAGTTTAGGATTGAGTTTTAAGTTCATTCTGTGAATCGGGCCCGCTGTGGGAATGGGCAATAAAAACAAACAGAAAGGACTCACATTGTGGACTGCCTAGGTTGATCTTTCTCCACATATCGGCAGATTTGGGGGAATGATCTCTACACAACCACCGTCCTCTGGCTCAGCTTCACTGTAGCGGAGAGAGATATTTCTTGCCCCTGGAAAGATGTTGCGCCGCCCCCACTGTCAGAATGGAAGTGGGGCCTGGATGGGTGTCTAGACAGTGAAAAACCAGTATACAAAGCCTGGGGATTTCCTCAAAAATAAACAGAAATTTGGCAGCAGTGGGCTGACTATAGGGGGTCTCTATGGAGCAGCCCAGGTTTCGAGGACCCAGTCTGAATGCAGAAATTCGAACACATGGTGTCTCAAGCCACCGACGCGGACTTTAGTGATAATCTGGGACTTATCTTCCTCTCTGTTCATGGAACCTTTACATTGTCGGTGGGTGAGTGGGGATTATGCGATACCCATTGCGCCTGATTTTTGTATGTTTACCTTGTGATGTGGTGTTATAATGTTTCTTGGCTGTGAAAATCATATATGAAAGTTAATAAAATGTGTTTTCAAAAAGAAACTCGAAACGCTACCATAAGCAGCTAGAGAGAACATGGAGAACCAGCCAAGACAGCACTTCAAGAGACACCTGCAAATCTGCACTTAGAAGATATCACGCCCAGATCAAAGAAGCCAGGAAAGCAGACCTCGTACAGTGGTTGGAATCCTGCTCCATTTCCGGCATATAACTTTTGAACATTGTCAGAGACTCTTCCAACCAACTGCAGCCCCAACACCATCACCTTTTCACAGGGCCTCTGCATCTACCTCTCCGACTTCTTCCACAATGAAATACTCAAGATTTACAGTAACTTCATATGCCAACCCACCTCAGGAGACCTCATGTGGCAACTGCCCACCACCACCAAGAACGTCCAGCAACTAACTAACTGGAGCCCCCTCACTACAGAAGACACCTTCAGAATTTTGAACACTATCCAATCAGGGGCCCACACTGACCGCTGCCCTCACCACATCTACAACTTGGGAAGAACACTGATCAGCGCAACCTGACTGCCATCGTCAACACCTCCATCCTTAGCGGAACCGTCCCAGCTAGATGGAAACATGCAGAGGTCACAGCTCCACTGAAGAAACTCTTGGCAGACCCAAAAGAACCCAGCAACTACAAACCCATCTTGCTCCTGCCATTCCCATCTAAAGTCATGGAGAAAGAGCTCAACAGACACCGCTCCTCTCACTTTGAACAGCACCACCTCCTGGACATCACTCAGTCAGAGTTCCGCAGCAACCACAGTATGGAAACGACCCACTTGGCAGCAGCGATATCCGGACCATCATGAACAGAGATGAAATCACCCCTCTCATTCTCCTCGACCTGTCAGCATTCTTCCAACACCATATACTATGGCACCCTCATCTCTAGACGTCATGACTCAGGAATTGACGGACCAGCGCTAAGATGGATTGCCTCCTTCCTCTCTGATAGAACACAATGAGTCAGACTCCCCTGACACCTCCAAACCTAATAAGCTTATCTGCGGAGTACCAAAGGATCCTTCCTCAGCCCAACCGTTTCCAGCGTGTACATGGCATCCTTCGCTGCTTCATAAGAGCCCATGACATCACATTGTCTCCTATTCCAATGACACACAACTCATTCTCTCCCTACATGGCCAAGGTGGCCAGCTGGATGAGGGAGAACTGCCTAAAATTCAACATGGACAAAACTGAGATCCTGATCTTCATAAACAAGAGGTCCCCATTGGACTCCTTCGTGTGGCCAGCCGAACGTGATCCCCACAACCCCACAGAAGACACACAAGACACCTCTGTTTCATCCTAGGCGATAAACTCACAATGACTAAACAGGTAAACGCAGCAACCTTGTCCTGCTTCCTTATACTCTGAATGCTCCGTAAGATTTTCATATGACTCCCCAAGTGCACAAGACTTACTGACACCCAGGCCGTCATAACTAGCAGACTGGACTATGGCAACTTGCTCTATGCCGGCATCTCCAATGAGCTCACTCAAAGACGCCAGACCATCCAAAACACAGCCGCCAGATTCATCCTAGACGTCTCGAGAGGCGCTCATATCACTCCCTTCCTCAAAGAACTACACATGGCGACCCATCCACAAATTATGACAATTCAAGCTGCTCGTCCATGCCTACAAAGCCCTCCAAAACACTGGACCTGCGTACCTCAATGACCAACTTCAGGTCTACAAGCCAGCCAGCCAGACAGCTACGCTCAGCCTCACTCACCCTCGCACGTGTCCCCCGCATCTGCAGAAACAAGTCAGGAGGGTGCTCCTTCTCCTACATCGCCGTCAAGGCCTCGAATGAACTCCCTCAACACATCAGGACCGCCCCATTACTACCAAACGTCTGCAAGAAACTGAAGGCCTGACTGTTCAACTAGGAGCTCCGCCCAACTTACGTTCCAGCTCCAGCGCCTGGACACCCTCAAGGGTGATAAGTTGCACCACAGAAATCGGCCTAAGATAACATAGCGTATCATAGATAGACTGAGACATAGTTAAGTTAGTGTGGTTCGGGGGAGGGTGAACCTCATATTTGCTAACTATAAAAGCAGTGGTCTCCAGGTTGCAGAGGTGAGAGGACCAAGATTAGGGATGAACTGTTTCCTTTAGGAAAAGGGTCAGTACTGATTTGCATTATATGGGCATGTCTAGAGTATCACAGTGGGAGAAAATATGGGTTAGAATGCTTTTGCGATGGATTGCGACTGTTTAGTCTATATACAAGCGTTTCTCCCATCACCTTTTGGGTGTTTGATTGGCAGTGGTTTGTCTGGACTCCTGAGGCTGGCTCACCTTTCCAAGCCTCATACTCCCAATGCTTGTGAAATCCCAAAAGTACTAAACTTGCACCCATTCAAGGAAAACTTCTATGTTGCAGATTTACTTTTTTGGGGATAAAACAGTCATTATTGAAGTTTCTACTCCAATGAAATGAACAAGTGAAAAGCTCTTAACGAAATGAGAACACGAGAAAAAAAAACGAGACACAGCTAAAATCGGCTCAGAGCCCCCAGACTCAACCAACAATCCAAGAAAGCATTTGGAGGGTGTCACACCCAAAACAAAACTCCACCCAAAACTACACACCTCTCCGTCCTATTTAGGCATGATAGTTCTCCCTAGGAACTCCTGACTACGGGCATGTACAATACAACAGCCTCGAATCATTGTCCTGGGATTACTGGGCCCAATTCACAGAATGAATTTAAGACTCAATCCTAAACTTACTACTATTTTGGTATTCACAGAATGCACTCACTACTTTTGGCATTCATAGAATGAACTTACTACTTTTGGTATTCACAGAAGTTAGGATTTTGTAACTTACTGCACACTGTGGGCTAGATTCACAGAATGAATTTAAGACTCAATCCTAAATTTACTACTATTTTGGTATTCACAGAATGAACTTATTACTTTTGGTATTCACAGAAGTTAGGATTTTGTCTTAAGTTTGTCTTAAGACAGACTTAAGGCAGACTTAAGACAGACTTAAGACAAACTTAAGACAGACTTAAGACAAAATCCTAACTTCTGTGAATACCAAAAGTAGTAAGTGGATTCTGTGAATACCAAAATAGTTGTAAGTTTAGGATTGAGTCTTAAGTTCATTCTGTGAATCGGGCCCATTAATTTTAAATGTATTTTCACTGCACGCACTTGTCTTTGTCTCTGCTACGAGAAGCCTTCATCTTAGAGTTCTCAAAACTGTGCATGTGGGCACGGCTCCATTTTATCAAGTGACTGACAACCCCATATGCTGAGCCCAGGTCACAAAAAGAGGTGGGTGCACCCACAATTTAATAGGGCGAACTGAGCCAGAGTCCAAGCACAACCCAAGGCATGAAAACATTTAATATGTATATTGTGTAGTAACCAATTTAAAAATAAAATGCAGTCTCTTAAAAATTCAAAAAAGTGTATTTCTGTTACATATGCAAGTGTTTCACCTTAGTACATCACATTTCATCACTGCATAGACAGACATTTATTAAAAGTGATAATTTTAAAAATGAACTTGGAAACATTAATTGCTCCCCCCCCACTCCCTCAAGGACAATACCATTAGTGAGAGGCAAGTCAGTAGTCATATAAACCCTAAACATGGCCTATATTCTTATTATAGTTGGAGCAATATTATAGTCTTTAAATCAGATAGATAGACAGACAGAGAGACGCATGGACGGGCAGATGGATGGAGACAACGTGAAAGATAAAAGTAAATCATTTTTATAGGGAAAATAATGTAAATGTGGGGCTCTTCGAGGAGTGCCCCCTCCAGTGCACAGCCTCGGATTGGTGCAATTGGTGCATGGCTTTAGTGGTGTGGAGACAGGTGTGTATGTGTTTGGGAGCGTCTGTATAAACTTTGACGTGTTCTTAACCTTTGACCTCTGACTTTAGAAGGACATGGAAAGCAAATGAGAACCAGTAAAGATATTGCTTACAGGTGACAGAGACATGCACACACATGCAACACACACAAAATACGAAAAGTACATTGCAACTGCTTTGCACTTTTTAGGTCTCGCCTGGCGTTGGAGCGCGCATGCGCTCTTCGCCTGCGAGAGCTATAGTAAATAAGTCCGTTTCAAGAAGGGGACTCGCGCCCCGCCCCGCATTTCCATTGGGTAGCGTCAGCATTTATGGTAAACGCTGGCTTCCCATTAAAAAGGAGGGTTTTTCGTTGCCTCCCTTTGGCTTTTTGGTGGACTGCTTCGCCTGCTTCACGGCTGTCGTGAAGACTTTTCTTATCTGCTTGGTTATTCAACAAGAAGATAAGCAAGGTCTTCACGACAACTGTGAGGCAGGCACGGAGCTCAGAGGCACACGCGGTCATGGGGAGGACAAGGCAATGGCGAGCGTTTGTCATTCTCATGCTATTCATCCAGTTTGGGAATCGGCTCTTCGTATTGTCTTTCGAAGAAGAAAAAGCAATTGGGAGACTCTCTTCCTTCGCTTACACTCTGCCTACTTGCCTCGGCTTCGCTCCACGCTCTACCTCCACGCACATTCCTCGCCTTAACCCAAGAGATGTCCCGAATAGTTTGAGCCGCCCACCATCCCGTTTTTTATCTCCATTAACCACGCCTCTGCTTTATACCACCCCCTCCTTCTTTTTCTTCCACGCCCTTTCTACCTCATACGTCTATCTCCTTTGAGTTTCTGTGCCGTATTCCGGTCAGGCTCATCACATTTCATAGAGCCCGCCTCTTCTTACTCTCTGTCCCTAGCCTTATATTTGGCCCCGCCTTTTTGGTTAGCTCCACCTACCAACCCTGTGCTTCTTTCCTTCTCTAGCTCCTCCCACTTGCCCTTAAACTTTCTCTCTGTAGTAGTTCAAGTACTTATCTTCCTTTCCTTCTGTCACCTCCTCTTTGCGTTACTCCTCCCAGGTTGCCCTCCTCCTTTTCCACCCCTTCCTCTGCTGTGGCAGCGGTCTGTGTCCGGTAACAGTGTATCAGAGGATAACCCGGAGGACGCCTTTTCCTGGCATTGTATGCGCACGACGGGTATCCTGGGAGTTTGGAATTTGCAACCTGACTAGAGGTGAGCCTGTGAGTGGACGGGCGTGCTGCAGGTCGTGGCTGTAGAAAGTGGCGGAGAACATTCCCGGGAGGTAAGAAACTGCAAACTAGATCCAAACTTTATTTTAAGGGGGTGGGGGTGGGGGTGGGGGCGTGGCGGAGGTGGAGAGGGATGGTGGGGGCGGAGCCCATCCCTCAGCTCCGGGCTTTACAGCGAGACAGTGAGTGAGTGAGAAAGAGAGAGAGGTCTGTAAGCTTTGGAGTTGTTGAGTACATGTTGACAGTTTTTTTAAAAGTTACCTTTCTCACTTCGTTGAAAAGTAAGGGACCTATATATATGTCACAAAGAGTACATATTATTGCAACTACTCTTAGCTCTTGCATTATCCACCAACGTGAGTTTTCTTATGTACCTTCGACATGACCATAATATGACTTTTTATAGCAATCACATATAACCTTGGTCGCATTGTAGTCACTTTCGTTATCTAAACCCATTTAAAGTATCCACGCAACGATACTCCCTCCTCCTCCTCCTGTGTATATCCTCTAAATGCTCATTTGTACAATAATCACGTAAACGCACTGAATGCCATTGAAGTGTTATACTCCCATATAGGTTGTCCCGAGTCTACTACTATTGCTCTCCTGGCATACGCTTCCCAATTTACATCGTCCCCAGAGTTGTCCTCTCTATGACCGTTCTAGTGCGCCAGTTTCCTCCTCATTTAACCACTACAGATGTCTCCCACAGATATTTTATAACTTAAATCTCCACAAGAGTTCACATTGATTGGACATTCCGCATAGCCCTTTTGCTTTCCTGCACAATAATGTTACTCCTTCCATTAGACCCTCTCCACTTTTACTCACCAAAGTCCTTCAAATTCTTTCCTCTAGCTCTGTGAATTTCTCCCAAGTATTAGTCCTCAAGCCTCCTAGTGCTTTTCAGATTTCTAAATCTCTGCTAGCATGTCTGGCCTCACCTACGCCTTCTGTGTGTACCTACCCCATAGGTCTTCTAGAAAGTGACCCACAGAATGTCTTCACTTAAAAATGCAGTAGGTCTCACCTTTCATTAAGTTAAAGCCATTTGCTTTGCTATACAATACCATTAGCAAAGCAAATGGCTTAAACTTAATCAAACGGCGTGACCTATTGCATTTTTAATGCTTGTTACATTTTATAGATGAGGAAGAAGGGGGTGTGCCCAGAACTCTTCTTACACGTGTTTTGTTTTTAAACCTCAACATCACCTTCTTTAAGAAGCGAAAATTGATTTTCTGGCGCATCTTTGGCAAATCTGTAGTTATTTAATTTCATTGTTATGAATCCATCTGATAAATGCCTGTCAGAAATAGCTTTTTGGGTCTGGCCGCTGTGGTAGCTTTACTTGTCTTGCGAGACTACTGTTTTCCAAAACATTCATACATAATACACAGAAAGAGGCTTTTAATTAGCAAGCTTCATCTATTGGTCTATTGAATTTATCAGAATTAGAAAATCACAAATTAAGCACATTTCTGGTCATTCTGAAGTGTGGTGGAAACAAATATTTGAATATGATCAAAAGACCAGTACTGTTGCGCGGAGGGCGAGCCAGGGAGAGCCAGTCACTTCCTGCCGGGACACTCCACGAGCGGTTAGCGCTCTAGTGCACCTATCTGGAGGGCCTATTTAGCCATCGCCCCTTGTGAGCGCGCAGCGTTCGCGCGCAGCATCGCCGAAGACCAGCCAAAGAGCTGCCCGTCTGCGCCCGTCCGCGACATGACGAGGCAGACAGAGGCACAGGGATTATAAGGCGATCCCACGATGATTCCCGACATCGAAGGTAGTAACCTTGTCACTTATGCACCCCAAACCCTCCGACTGTTGCAGCCAAGGGTGAAATGTAACACACGGTTACAATATAAACAGCTCGAGGGGAGTTTTTCATGCCTTCAATGTCGTTTCCAGTCAGACTCGACAGGAAATAGCATTTGCGCCAAAGCTACTATCACCACAATCCCCCCCAGAACTTAAATGTCTCCTTTTAAATGTGCGCTCCATGCCTAAGCACCAACTACAGATTTGGGATCTTATTCATACAGAACAACCTGATGTTTGTTTTTTTACTGAGACCTGGATGAAATCCCATACTACATCTGCGGTTGTGTTGGGTGTTCCCTCAGGATATAGAATTATGCATGTTGATAGGCCCAACAAAACTGGAGGAGGCTTAGCGATAATTTGTAAGGACACGTTCAAGTCAACTATTTTAGACAAAACATGTAGTCCAGCGATGGAAATCATGATTTTTAAAATCACATTAGGTAGTACTTCCTGGAAAGGAGCCCTTTTGTATCGTCCACCCATTCCTAACCCCGACTTTGCTCTGCTCCTTCTGGAAACACTTGCTCCCCATATGATAGCCAAGGAGGATTTTATCCTCCTCGGAGACTTTAATATACATATGGACACTCCTGATTTGCCGGAAACCATTCATTTAACAACTGACCTATCTCACCTGGGGCTTAAAATAATTAACAACGGTGCTACACACATAGGTGGTCACACCCTCGACCTTATTTTCTCCAACTGTACCAAAATACGTTGTTTTCCGGCAAAAAAGATCCTTTGGTCAGATCACTTTTTGGTTGAGTTTTATCTAGCTGGGCCGACCAAACGACCTCAGAAAGCTCTGCCCCCGCCTATTCTTCGTCGAGAATGGCATAAAATTTCAGTGACCAATTTGCACAAATACTGGGTGCAACCGACTGTTACGGATACAGACACTGCTGAGTCTGCATTAGAGAAATTTAACCAGTCCCTGAAATCTGCTATTGACACCATTGCTCCCCTTAAATTACACAAGCAATTCCCCCAGTCCAAACAGGAGAAATGGTATACAGCTGATCTTAGGAAAGAAAAGCAAAAATGCAGACGCTTAGAAAAAACATGGAGAACATCCAAAAATGAAGAGGCCAGGAAAGCATTTCACGAGGTTCAGTCAGTATATTATAAAAATATAAAATTAGCCAGGAAAGTCCACTTCTCCACTCAACTGGAGGAGGCAGGGAACTGTCCCCGTGAATTGTTTAAAATTTTGCGAAATTTTATTAAACCCACAGCCACTGAAAGCACCGATGATGCCTCTCAACCACTCTGTGACGAAATTTCTGAGTTCTTCGAGGAAAAAATAAATTTGATTTATGACAAAATTTTAACCTGTAAAGGTGGGGCTATTACATCCATTCCCGAAGCTAAACCTGGCACACAGGCTTCAAACTCCCTGTTTGTCATTCCTCCCGTCACAGATCAAAATTTGGCAACCCTTATTGGCCATATGAAAACAGGCTCTCCCAGTGATCTTCTTCCTGCCAAAATGATGTCCCCTTTGATTTCCATCTTAGGCCCCTCAATCCAGGCAGTTATCAACACCTCCCTGGCCAAAGGCCAAGTCCCCATGGAATGGAAGACTGCGGTAGTAAACCCAATCCGGAAGAAGGCGACCCTACCCTGGACGGATCTATCTAACCTCCGACCTATCTCTCTCTTGCCTTACATCGGCAAATTAACAGAGAAGCACGTGAACACCCACTTTTCCAACTATATCGAGACAGCGGATGGCCTAGATCCTTCACAATCTGGTTTTAGGCCTAACCATAGCACCGAATCCGCCCTACTGGCTGTCACCAATAACATTAGGATGACGCTTGATAGTGGAGGGTCGATGATTCTGGTGCTATTGGACTTATCCGCTGCCTTCGATACTGTGTCTCACGATTTGCTTCTCTGCCGTCTTAGAGAGATAGGATTGGGAGGCATGGCCCTGTCCTGGATGGAGAGCTTTCTCTCCGGCCGCTCTCAAGAAGTCAGATTGGGCCCCCATAAATCCATCGCTAGGGAGCTCACCAGGGGAGTGCCACAGGGCTCTTGCCTTAGCCCCACATTGTTTAATGTGTACGTGGCCCCCCTGGCTGACTTAGTGAGATCTTTTGGGTTTATACCGGTGACCTACGCCGATGACACCCAACTTCTGTTCCCCTTTAAGACCTTCTCTCCTGCTTTACAAAGAACTTTTGCAGAAGGGATGAGGGCAGTTTCCAAATGGATGGCCAACAACTGCTTACAATGCAACGTGACCAAAACAGAGGTTGTACTTTATGGGGAAGCAGTGACACTATGGTCCAATGAGTGGTGGCCTCTTGAACTAGGACCTGCCCCTATTCCTAAACAGACTATAAGAAATCTGGGAGTGCTATTTGATCAGTCACTGACCTTCAAAGATCACGTCAACCAGGTTGCTGGTACCTGTTTCGGGGTTATCTCTCTGCTGAGAAGGGTCTTTCCTTTCCTCCCAGATCACCACAGAAAGACCTTGGTCCAGGCTCTGGTCGTTAGTAGATTGGACTACTGTAATGGCCTTCTTTTATCAGCTAACGAAGGCCATTTTAACAAACTACAGGTGGTCCAGAATATGGCCGCGAGGTTAGTCATGATGGCTCCTTCCAGGACTCCCTCCCGGCCACTACTGATGGAACTTCACTGGTTGCCAGTGCGACTGCGGACCAAATTTAAAATCTTGTGTACAATTCACAAGTGTCTGATGGGGAAAGGCCCGAAATTTCTCTCCACAGCCTTCCTTCCTTATGTTCCTGGCCGCTCACTACGATCGAGCAATCTCCAGCTCCTTAAGGTTCCAAAAATTAAAAAAACTCGCCAAGGAGGCAAGGCGTTGGCATACGCAGGGCCTGTTCTTTGGAACACTCTCCCCCTCGCACTAAAGCTTAGCACTGACCACCTGTCTTTTCGAAAAGCCCTGAAAACCTACCTTTTTTCCAGCATTTAATTCATTCCCTTCCCACCACCCACTAGTACTGTTCGTGCATAGTAGTCGGTTCTTTTGTATGGCAAAGCGCGGAGATACCCCTTTGGGGGTCTATTCAGGCGCTATATAAGCATATAAAATAAAAATAAAAATAAATACTTTTATCAGTAAAACTGTATGTCTGTACGTCTGTGCAAATGTAATGGTCATTTCAATTGAAAATGTGTTGTCTGTAATGGCAGTGTGCTCCCACACCATGAATATTCCACACTATGCAACTCCACTCTATTCCACACTGCGTCACAGCACTCTACTCTGCACCAATCCCCTCTACTTCACTCTAGGCCTCTCTAAACTACACCACTCTACTCTATGCCAATGCACTCCACCCCACACTACTCTACTATGGACCACTGCACTCTTCTTCTACTGCACTTACTCCACTCCACTCAACTCCACTCCCCATCACTGCATTCTACGCCAATGCACTCTATTCTGTACCACTCCACTCTATGCCAGTGCACTCTATGCCACTCTACCGTGCACCTTTCAACTCTACTCTGAAACAATGTACTCTATGCCACTGAACTCATCGCCACTTCATTTAGGGCCATCGCACTCAGCGCCAGTCCACTCAACACCAGTCTGCTCTGCTCTGAGCCACTCCATTCCTATGCCACTCCACTCCACTCTACTCTGCATCACTGCACTTTACGTCAATACCCTCTACACCACTTAACCCAGAACCAGTGCACTCTACGCCACTGCACTCTATGCCAATCTAATCTGTGCCACTGCACTCTGTGCCATTATACTCTACTCTGCAACATTTAATGCCACTGCACTTTACGCCATTTGACTCTGTCACTGCACTCTATAACACTCTACTCTGCACCACTCTACATCACTGTGTTCCATGCCAACACCTACAATGCACCACTGCACCCTGACAGTCTACTCTGCAACACTGCACTCTCTGCCACTGAAATATATGCCACTTCACTCTACGCTGTGCCACTCTACACCATTGCACTCTATGTACTCTACTCTGAACCACTCTACTCTATGCCACTGCCCTTTACGCCACTCTACTCTAAATCATTGCACTCTATGCCAATGCACTTAACACCCCTTTAC
The DNA here is from genome assembly GCF_964263255.1 of Lissotriton vulgaris. Classification (NCBI taxonomy): domain Eukaryota; kingdom Metazoa; phylum Chordata; class Amphibia; order Caudata; family Salamandridae; genus Lissotriton; species Lissotriton vulgaris. The sequence goes on from NC_141686.1 coordinate 266,650,262, forward strand.
TGAAAACCAATGAACTCTACACCTACTCTACACCACTTCACTCCATGACACTGTACTCTAATCTGCAATACTCTACGCCACTTTTCTCTACACCACTGCATGCTAAACCACTCTATTCTACTCTGCACCATGGTACTCTACGCCACTGCTCTCTGCACCATTCTACTCTGCACCACTCTACTCTGCACCACTCTACTCTGCACCTCTCTTCTTTGTGCCACTCTCCTCTGTGCCACTCTACTCTGTGCCACTCTACTTTGTGCCACTGCACTCTACATCACTAAACTCTACGCACTCTACTCTGCAAGACTGCACTCTCCGCCACTGAACTAAATTTCACTCTACCCTGCACCACATAGTACACCACTGCATGCTACGCCAATCTACATCATTGCACTCTGTCACTGCACTCTAAGCCATTCATTTCTACTCTGCACTATTGTGCTCTACATTATTGCTCCCTGTACAACTCTACTGTGCAGCATTCTACTCTACAACACTCTACAACACTCTACACTGCAAGACTGCACTCTCCGCCACTGAACTCAAGGCCACTCTACGCCACTCTATTCTACTCTGCACCACTGTAGTCTACGCCACTGCTCTCTGCACCGTTCTACTCTGCACCGTTCTACTCTATGCCATTGTGCTCTATGCCACTGCACTCTATGCACGGCACTGTATGACACTGCACTCTACTCTGCTCCACTCAACTCTGCACCACTTTACTGCACTCCACGCAAATGCACTGTACGCCACTACACTCTGCTGCACTCTACACCAATGCACTTTACGCCACTATACTCTGAATAACTCCACATAATTCTGCTCTAATCTGCACCACTGCACTCCACGCAACTGCACTCTACACCACTCTACTCTACACCACAGCACTCTACACCACTCAACTCTACAACACTGTAACCCACTCGACGCCATTTCACTCCACTCAACAATCATCTATTCAACTCTGCGCCACTCAGCTCTACTCCACTCTATGCCCTACCCCTCTACTCCCTACACAACACTCCACAACATTCTATGACACTCCACTTCACTCTATTCCACTCAACTTCACTCTACTCCACTTTGCAACACTCTATGCCACTCTCCTTTACCCCACTCATTTTCAGCCATGCTGAACAGCAGCGATGCTGGTGTACAACATGGGCTAACACATATTGGCAAAGCCAATAGCTCTTGCATAGGTGAGACCTATTGGATTTGCCAATGCTTTTATTTTTAGAAAAATATATCAGAAGTAAGAAATTCCAGTTCCCATTTTTCTTTTTTAAAATGCAGCTGTAATTATTCTGCATGAATTGCCTTTCTCCTTGGCTACAGGTTCTGGCAGGAGGCATTGTGACATCACTATTTAACTGGAAAAACCTATTATAGTTGAGCAGCTATGTCATTGCTTTATTACACGATTCAAAAAAGGGGGTGGTGATGAACAGAGTGTCTGAATTAAGCAGACCACTCTTACCCAGTCAAGAGATCCGGGCTTGATCCATCACCGTTATTTAGCTCACTGCATCACCCCAGTTCAGAACCTGGCTATATGCAAATTAGTCTGACCCAGTGCCTCATGGGAACAGGGCAGACCAAACTACCAAGCCAATTCTTCACCGGAAAGGAGACAAGCTTCCGGGGACCGGTTTCTGGCATTTCAGCCGTTGTCGACCCGGCTTGCTTGAATCCTGGTGGTGCAGTGAGCAAGGGACTCATGTCTGAGTATACCCTGCCACACTTGTGGTGGCCAAAAACGATTCAAAAAAGGGGGTGGTGATGATGTCTGGGCCAGGGACAGACTAATTTGCATGTAGCCAGGTTCTGAGCTGGGATGGTGCAGCGAGCTAAAAAATGGTGATGGATCAAGCCCTGATCTTTGGACTGGGTAAGAGTGGTCTGCTTAATTCAGACACTCTGTTCATCACCACCCCCTTTTCTGAATCATTTTGTCCACCATAAGCGTGGAAGGGTATACTCAGATGTGAGTCCCTTGCTCATTGCACCATCAGGATTCAAGCAAGCCGGGCCGAAGACGGCTGAAATGCCAGAAACCGGTCCCCGGAAGCTTGTTTCCTTCCCAGTATAAGAATTGGCTTGGTAGTCTGGTCTGCCCTGTTCCCATGATGCACTGGGCCAGGGACAGACTAATTGCATGTAGCCAGGTTCTGAGCTGGGATGGTGCAGTGAGCTAAAAAACGGTGATGGATCAAGCCCTGATCTTTGCACTGGGTAAGAGTGGTCTGCTTAATTCAGACACTCTGTTCATCACCACCCCCTTTTCTGAATCATTTTGTCCACCATAAGCGTGGAAGGGTATACTCAGATGTGAGTCCCTTGCTCATTGCACCATCAGGATTCAAGCAAGCCGGGCCGAAGACGGCTGAAATGCCAGAAACCGGTCCCCAGAAGCTTGTTTCCTTTCCAGTATAAGAATTGGCTTGGTAGTCTGGTCTGCCCTGTTCCCATGATGCACTGGGCCAGGGACAGACTAATTTGCATGTAGCCAGGTTCTGAGCTGGGATGGTGCAGTGAGCTAAAAAACGGTGATGGATCAAGCCCTGACCTTTGGACTGGGTAAGAGTGGTCTGCTTAATTCAGACACTCTGTTCATCACCACCCCCTTTTCTGAATCATTTTGTCCACCATAAGCGTGGAAGGTTATACTCAGATGTGAGTCCCTTGCTCATTGCACCATCAGGATTCAAGCAAGCCGGGCCGAAGACGGCTGAAATGCCAGAAACCGGTCCCCGGAAGCTTGTTTCCTTCCCAGTATAAGAATTGGCTTGGTAGTCTGGTCTGCCCTGTTCCCATGATGCACTGGGCCAGGGACAGACTAATTTGCATGTAGCCAGGTTCTGAGCTGGGATGGTGGAGTGAGCTAAAAACGGTGATGGATCAAGCCCTGATCTTTGGACTGGGTAGGAGTGGTCTGCTTAATTCAGACACTCTGTTCAACACCACCCCCTTTTGTGAATCATTTTGTCCACCATAAGCATTGAAGGGTATACTCAGATGTGAGTCCCTTGCTCATTGCACCATCAGGATTCAAGCAAGCCGGGCCGAAGACGGCTGAAATGCCAGAAACTGGTCCCTGGAAGCTTGTTTCCTTCCCAGTATAAGAATTGGCTTGGTAGTCTGGTCTGCCCTGTTCCCATGATGCACTGGGCCAGGGACAGACTAATTTGCATGTAGCCAGGTTCTGAGCTGGGATGGTGCAGTGAGCTAAAACACGGTGATGGATCAAGTCCTGATCTTTGGACTGGGTAAGAGTGGTCTGCTTAATTCAGACACTCTGTTCATCACCACCCCCTTTTCTGAATCATTTTGTCCACCATAAGCGTGGAAGGGTATACTCAGATGTGAGTCCCTTGCTCATTGCACCATCAGGATTCAAGCAAGCCGGGCCGAAGACGGCTGAAATGCCAGAAACCGGTCCCCGGAAGCTTGTTTCCTTCCCAGTATAAGAATTGGCTTGGTAGTCTGGTCTGCCCTGTTCCCATGATGCACTGGGCCAGGGACAGACTAATTTGCATGTAGCTAGGTTCTGAGCTGGGATGGTGCAGTGAGCTAAAAAACGGTGATGGATCAAGCCCTGATCTTTGGACTGGGTAAGAGTGGTCTGCTTAATTCAGACACTCTGTTCATCACCACCCCCTTTTCTGAATCATTTTGTCCACCATAAGCGTGGAAGGGTATACTCAGATGTGAGTCCCTTGCTCATTGCACCATCAGGATTCAAGCAAGCCGGGCCGAAGACGGCTGAAATGCCAGAAACCGGTCCCCGGAAGCTTGTTTCCTTCCCAGTATAAGAATTGGCTTGGTAGTCTGGTCTGCCCTGCTCCCATGATGCACTGGGCCAGGGACAGACTAAATTGCATGTAGCCAGGTTCTGAGCTGGGATGGTGCAGTGAGCTAAAAAACGGTGATGGATCAAGCCCTGATCTTTGGACTGGGTAAGAGTGGTCTCCTTAATTCAGACACTCTGTTCATCACCACCCCCTTTTCTGAATCATTTTGTCCACCATAAGCGTGGAAGGGTATACTCAGATGTGAGTCCCTTGCTCATTGCACCATCAGGATTCAAGCAAGCCGGGCCAAAGACGGCTGAAATGCCAGAAGCCGGTACCCGGAAGCTTGTTTCCTTCCCAGTATAAGAATTGGCTTGGTAGTCTGGTCTGCCCTGTTCCCATGATGCACTGGGCCAGGGACAGACTAATTTGCATGTAGCCAGGTTCTGAGCTGGGATGGTGCAGTGAGCTAAAAAACGGTGATGGATCAAGCCCTGATCTTTGGACTGGGTAAGAGTGGTCTGCTTAATTCAGACACTCTGTTCATCACCACCCCCTTTTCTGAATCATTGCTTTATTACAGGCAACTAGAGATGTCACAAGTCCTTAAAACAGGCTTTTATAAAGAATTGCAGGCTCCCATGTAGTATAGATCAAATAATATGTACAGTGACCACGACCACATCAGCTGCTTCATAAAAATCTTTGAGTTTTGACACCAGAAGAGATTCTTGGAATAAAGAGCAGCGACCTGCAATGGGTGCAAGAGATCAGATAAACATGTTCAAATTTCATATGCATACAATGTTTTCTAACAAGCAGGAGAAGAAGACAAATTTCTAGAGGTAACATCTGATTAAGCACATTCCTAAATAATGAACCTATATAATTCTGAAAAAGCAGAAGGAAAAGGCATTGTGGCTAGTATAAAGATTGTTTTCTCCAAAATAATCTACTGGTATATTTTAAGATATCCAGTGCTAACCTTATAAACATGGACATTTACAACCAGCTTCTCCATGCATTAAGGGCAATATTCACCCAAACGATATGTAACGCTCTCAAAACTATGGGCCTGAATATGTGTTTGGCAGATGGGATACGCCATCACAAACGTGACCGATATCCTGTCTCCAAATTACAAGTTTCAGAGGATATAATGGAATTATAATTTTGCAGATGGGATATCCATCACGTTTGTGATGGAGTATCCCATCCGGCAAACTCGTAATCAGGCCCTATGTATTTAACATCTCTCACCTAACCTATATATTAATCAGTTATTTCTTAAAAAAACTTTTTGTAACTTGTACAAATCTATGACATACAACGATTGTGGGTGATAGGTAAGAGAAGCTTTATTAGAGCACCTCATCCATCCAGCACCAGCAGCAACTGTCCTCTGGGTACTTGACCAGCATTCTACATTTTATATTCTACATGACATCACATAGCTGCATTCTGTGGCTTATTACAGCTAGAGATCACACTTCCCCCTTTCAACAACTTACTCTTTGATAATAAAGCAATAATCCATTATATTGGTCTTGAAAGGATACAAGAGTAATGAACCATATACAACTTTCCATGTAACCATATGTACAAGTTTTATAGATGCAATACATTATCCACTATGGAACAACTATATTATTTAAAGTAATCTTTTAAATATGACAGGCAGATACTTTTGTGTTTACTTCTTCTACACTCACTAGTCTGATCCTCATAGAGCTTGTATCTTTCTTTTTCTCCATGAGCTCGGCTACTGTCTTCTGACAGACTCTCTTGGTTGTACAACCCTGAACTTAATACAAGCACTCAGCTCTTATTCCATATCCTTCCAACTTCTGTTTTGACAGCATATTTAAAACATTTATCACTTGCATAGGTTTCATAAATTTTTACCAAGACATACATCCCACCGGATCTCTTACTCTCACTCATTCTCCTACTTTGATCTCTCTTTGCTTTACTCTTTTCCTTTCATCAAAGTGTTTCTTTTTTCTGCCGCTCAATATCTCCACACTCTAATCCCTTTGTACTTAATACGTCCATCCATTGAGTGCCCTTCCATTAAACAACTCAAAAGGCGATTTTCAAGTACTAGTATGGAGTGTCATGCGACGTGCAGTTATCTTAGTTTTCTTGAAATGCCCTGTTGAACCTTTCTCCTGCTCCATTGGTTTCAGGATGATAAACTGAACACTGTTTATGCCAAATCCCACGTTTCAAGGTATTCTCTCATTTGTTTGGAAGAGAATTGTGGACCGCTATCTAAAAGCAGAGATTTTGGAAAACTCTGGGGCATATTACCAAGCAATAGCGATAATTATCGCTATTGCTTGGTTAGAGACAAAAATTTACCGCTGCGCTGCGGCGAATTTTAGCGCAAATAAACCTTGGTATTACCAAGGTTTATCGCAAATGCGATAAAAATCGACGCAATGCATGAATATCGCTGAAAAGTCAGCGATATTCATGCATTAGCGAGCTAATGCTCTTAGCCATGTTATCCACCTCCCATTGGATAACATGGCTAAGAACTGCTCAGGGCAGGTGTTAGCTTTTGGAGATATTCGCGCTTAGCGCGAATATCTCCAAAAGTTGGTAATAGGAGATAGCGATGTTAGCGACTGTTTTCAGTCACTAACATCTTGGCACGCCCACTTTGCATATCATTAGTGATAAATATCACTGACATGCAAAGTAGGGCCCAAGATGGTCGCTATCTCCTACTAGCTGTCGCTAACTGGTGTTAGCGACAGCTAGGTAATAGGGAGATAATTTTATCTCCGCTTTCTTGGCTTTTAAAGCCAAAAAAGCGGAGATAAACCCCCTTGATAATATGCCCCTCTCTCTTTTAAATAATGGAACTGGTCATAGTTACTTCTCATGCACAGATGACCTCTACCCATCTTGAGTATAAATCTATCATAACCACTAAGTATGGTGCATAATGCTCCCCTCTCAAAGGCCCTGCAATATCAATGGCAACTTTTTGCGGAGGACCATTCAGCATTTTGTCACAAACCATAGCTATTTGATGTGGTGCCAAAATGTTGTCACTACTCCTGCATTACACACAATCTTGTACTACCCGTTCAACACTTAAATCCATTACTGGCCACCAAAAACGTGTTCTCAATCTCTCCTTTCTTTTGACTATTTCCATGTGGCCCTGATGTGCCTCATCCATCAACTTACTTCTTAATTTTGTTAGAGGAAGAAGCTTTGTCCCTCTTAACAACATTCCCCTATCAACTGTTATATCATCTGTAATAGCAGACCATGGCTTCAACAAAGTTTTCAACTGACCTTGAGCAGCCTGTGACCTACTTATTATACCCATCAATTCACCATCCTTCAAGGTTTCTTCCTTCCACACCTCCTCTGTCCTGTCAGAATTCCTACTGTAATTTCACCCACTGCAATTGCTTTCTCTCGCACTTCTACCAACCTATCCTCTTCTCCTTCTGATACTAGCCGTGATAAGCAATCTGATTATGGATTCGTAACCCCAGGTACGTGCCCCACCTCAAAATTAATATCCTGTATTGCAACAACCTATCTTCTGAAATAAATAAAATCTAATCCTTTTTTTGAAAAATCTCTTTCAAAGGTTTGTGATCTGTATATATTTTGAATCTTGTTCCCCAGAGGAAATTTCAAATCACCTGGGCCTTTGTCTCCACTACTCAACAGTTTAAGTCCACTGCCCGTAAACTCCTAGACACAAGCAATCAACCATGAGATTGTCCCTAACCCTTTGTAACTAGCATTGGTGACTATGATAGTTTTCTCTCCTGGGATGATGATTGTAAATTGGGTTTATTTTGCAATTCTTTCTTTAGTACCTCAAACTCATGTTGACACTCTGTGGACCATTTGAATTCCTTATGTCTTCTAAGCACAAATCTACTGTCGTTGAAATTAGGTGTCCCAAATGATTAACCCCTCGTGCTGCAAATTAGCATTTTTCCTTTTTTAATGTTAATCCAGCCTCAACAGTCTTTTAAATACTATCCTACTCTTGACTCATGTTCACTGAGAATACTTCCAAAGATCAATAATTCATCTTAATAACATTTGACACCTTTCACCCCAGTCAGTACTGTCCCCGTTACCCTCTGAAAAACAAAGGCAGACAATACCAGTCCAAAAGGCATCCTTTTGAACTTGAATGCCCCCATAGGAGTTGTAAATGCCATAGGTTCTTGTAAACTCTCAACCAATTCTACCTGGTGGTGTGAGATCAACTGTTGTAAAGAATCTTGCACCTGCTAAGGATGAATGACCTCTCTGTTAAGTGCCCTTAGATTCATGCACAGCCTAATGTCCCCATTGACTTTTCCAGCTACCACAATTTGTGCTAACCACTCTGTAGCCTCCACAGGTGTTATTATCTTCTGATTGATTAATCTCTCTAATTCTTGCTCAACCGTAACTTGTATGGCCACCAGAACTCGACTCACCTTAGCCACTCTTGGTATAGCTCCTTACTTCAACCTTATGCAGTGTTTGTACCCTTTCAAACACCCTAAGTCCTCTTTAAAAAGCATGGGAGATTCTGACATGAAATCAATTGAATGTGTATCTACTTCTTGTATTTGTAAATGGGGCTCAGCATTAGGGTTCAATGTGCCTCCCAACAGCCATGATATGGCCACCCAAATAAATCATCACCTCTCTTTGATACATACATTTTCCCAATCATGTATTTCTTACCTAACTCAATACCCACATTGAAATATCCTGGCATGATTATAGGGTGTGCCCCATAACCGCCAGGTTGTACATCCATAGTGTGTAACTTATTTTTCTCTTTAAACTAACATGCATTCCCATCTCTAGAAATGCTAAGTAGATGGGAACTTGAATCAAATTTCATTTTTTGTTCTACCCCATCAAATTTTACAGTGCCACTAGGATGCTCTTCATGTGCCCCTTCAATTTGAAATACAATATGCTGAGTGATCTCTTTCACTTCCTTAATTTGTTCTTTTCTTTGTTTATTTCTGCAAAATTTGTGACCATATCTACAGCCTCAAACACTGAAACGCGTCGACGCACCATATACTATAGAATCCAAGTAAGTCTAGGGGGCTCCGATATACCCCAATTTTGGACAATGGAAGCCACATGTGAATCATGTTAAGACTATTGGATCTGATTCATTTGTAGCAATATTGTCTGTTTCATTGAAGATAGGGGGTTTCTTTTGTCTTTCTCTTTTATTTTGAAAATGTATGGTATGATTACACTTGACGATTAGGTTATGGTACTTGTGTTTTCTTTTTTATAGAAATATCTGTGGTATTAACTTGATGTATTGTTGAATGTTTTAATATATTTTATTGTACTGTATGAGATGTCTCAATGTTAATTGTTTTCAGAGAAACACTTTCATTGACATTTTAAATAACTCTTGTGTCTCCTATTGGAAGGAGAACATTGTTTGATTTTTTGATAAAAGATTGTGAATGTTACATTTTAGTTGACCAGTAATTCAAGGAATACACTAATGAGATGCCCTAAGTGAATGAGATGCGACTAGAATAGAGTCTAGTGAGTGTTATTTTTCTTGAACCAGTCCAGGGATAGCCTTTTGACTTTGATTGTCTGCAGTACCCTGTTCCCTGGAACACGTGGGGTCTTCTCTCTTCCCTTTACTTACAGGGTGACGTCAACTGTGATGGATCCTCCCAATAATGGGATAGGCCTAACATCTCCATCCACGATGTCACATGTTTGAACCAAAGAATGTCCTTACTTCGATTAGTCTTCATAATCTCCTCTAGGCCTTCTCTATAATGAGACAGCTCAGGAGTTGCCCGCTCTCTGTATTTTAGATTTAGAACGGGTACTTTGCCACTGAATACTTTTACCAAAACATGGAAATCCTGTACAGGCAATACCGACTTGTGCCCATCATGTTTAGCCCACCCAGAGACATTAGCCCATTTCTTATTTGTCTGCAAGGAATATGCTATCCCAAGAAGGGTGTGGCTGAAGAATCTGTGCCGACAGCTGGGAACCAGGAGTCATGATGTGGCAATTAGGATACTTGTTTCGGACAGCTATGTACCCTATGCCTGTGCCCTAGCAAAATTTCTATTCTGGGCTTGGGCTATTCGAGCCAGAAAGCTTAAATAATCTGTTTAATTTCTTTTTTAAAGGATATTTATTCTAGTATTGTCTTATTTTTTGCTATCAACTGGAGATGTGTTATCAATTTTATTAACCTGCTTTTATGATAATGAAATTTTATCGAAATAAAGCTTTTTGACTTTGACTTTGACTTTGACCAGATCCTAACCCAAAATAGTAATGGTCTTAATACTGCATAGTCAGTACGTTTGATGTTAAAATCCATAACTACTGGGATTAAGGGCGTTCTAGTTGGGAGATTTAATAGTTTCCGGAAGAAATTATTTTCTTCCCGTTCAAAATTCTTTTTGCAATATGGCCCCCAAATCTCTGCTCCATAGAGCACGGCTGATTGAGCTTTAAACTTAAAAACCTCCAAAGCAGGAGAAACAGCCTTAGAAGCACTAGCCCCGTGTTTTTTCAATATCGGCAATGAATTTTGCAGCAACATTATCCTATTCTTTTCCAATTGCTCCTTCCAGGACAGTTTACTATCCAAAGTAATCCCTAAATAGTTAAAGCTTTCCACATATTCCAATTTTTGGTTGTTTAAAACTAGATTCGTCTTAAATGATTTGTGTGGGTTTATTGACATGTATTTAGTTGTACTTGAATTGATTTCAAGGCCCTTCATGGTGCAATAAGTATTAAAGGAATCCACTAGGCATTGCAATCCCTTTGGAGTTTGCGAAATTAAAATTGTATTGTCAGCAAATAATAATGCTGGAATAACTTCGCCCCCTAGCTGTGAGGAATCATGTTTACAGCTTTCCAGATATTTAGGGATATCGTTTACATACAGTGTGAAGAGTGTGGGTGCCAACACGCACCCCTGTCGCACGCCCCTTCTCACTGGTATTGCCTTAGATAGTTTCCTCCTCGGCCCCCTTCTTACTCTTGCGTAAGTCCCTTCATGGAGCCTAATTAATTGCACAAGTAATTCTTCTTGCACCCCGGTGTGTTTTAACGAATCCTATAATAGGCTGCCCTTAAATCTACGAAGGCAATATATAAACTGCCCTTCCTTAAAATAATATATTTCCAATAAATGCATGTGAATCTAAAAACTTGATCAATGGTACTTGTTTGGATTCTAAACCCTGCTTGATACTTTTATAGTTTATCTGCCTTTTCCATCCATTCTAACAGTCTATTTAAAATATGCCTAGCAAAAGCGTTCTGTAAAATATCAATTAAACTAATTGGGCAATAATTTGCCGTATCATAACGATTACCCTTTTTAAAAATTGTCACAATCTCTGCTCCTTTCCATGTGTCAGGGATGGGAGTACCCGCAACTATTAAATTACATAAAAAATGTATATACGGGCCCCAGACTTCCATGTCATGCTTCAATAAGTCTCCTGGGATTTTATCAGGCCCAGGAGCTTTTCCCGATTTAATGGCCTCTATTGCTTTTATAGTCTCTTCTAGGCTAAAATGCATGTCAGCGGCCTTTGCTGCAATTTCCAAGTCTTTTTCTATTGTAACAGAATCCCCAGTGTTATCAGAATACAAACAAGAGAAGTGTTCAACCCATGTATTTTCATCTAGGAAAAGGTCTTTAGTAGTCCTTCCTGTCTTATTTCCTCTCGCTATTAAACTCCAGAAGGCAGCCTGGTCTTTGGAGTTAGCTGCATTTATTACGTCAGTTCAAATATCATCCTCACAGACTGTTTTTGCTTCTACAAGCGTTCTATTGTAGTTATACCTTTTTTCCCTTATTTCCGATATATTTTTACATTTGATTGCCTGAATTAGAGTAGTTTTAGCTAATCTGCAATCTTTGTTATACCAAGGATTTCCCACTTCACTTTGATTATTCCCTCCTCCATTTCTCTCTTTATGTATGTTACTTAAGAACGGGGTCAACGCATCTACCAAATTATTATGCAGATCTAATACACTACTTTCCCTACTGAGAAATCTTGGAGTGGTGTAATGATGTCAGCAAAGGTATTATAAATGTTTGTCATCACTGCATATTTAGCTAGGATATAGGGCCACTTTAGGGCTCGTCTGTAATTACTTATTGTGAGCTCACAGGCAGCTGTATCATTCCCTTTGATCCCCACTGAGGTAGACATAAAAAGCTGGGATTCTAATAGCAGTTGTAAGGGATAATGATCGCTCTCCATTCTGGGATCAATTTTAAAATCAATGGCATACTGCCAAAAATTTATTGAGACCAGTATAAAGTCTATCTGGCTCCGTGAGTTGCCTCTGCAAAATGTAAATGCTGTGGGTCTATCCGAGGGCAGACGCTCACTACATGCCCTCAGATCATGACCTGCAGTAAGCTTCAAAATTTGCGCTGCTGCAACAGTGCACTTTACCTCCCTGCTGCTTTCTATGGCCGGAATGTTATTCGCCATGTCTTGTTCTATAAAAAGATTATCGAAGCCCGATATCGGTTCAAATTTACAATTGAAGTCGCCACCAACAATTGTCCGCAACATGGGCCCTAATGTATCTAAGAAAGAATCAAGTTGCTCTATTACCAACGACTCTTTATTGGCTGTACTTGGCCTATCATAGATGTTAATTAAATATAGTTCTTTGCCATCTCATGTAACAATTTTTACACCCACCAGATCCTGAGACTGGATATGCAATGGAATGATGTCTATTTCAAGAGTAATCCTTATCCAGATTACCAGACCCCCTGATGGCCTTCCTCTAACAGAGGGGCTGGCGTTCGCACTGAATGTTTTAAATCCCAATCTGTGAGGTATTTCTCACAGTCTCCTGTAGAAGGACTATATCACTCTGTTCTATGTAATCACTCCATATCATATCCATTAAAATCTTGTTAAGACCTGCTATATTCCAGGAGGTGAGCTTCACTTCCAGATTCCTACTCAATTCTATTTGTTCAAAACCCGCATTCTCATCCAGAGCAATCGATACTTTAGTATCGTCCGGGTACCCTGAGTGTAGTTCTGGACTAAGAACTTGTGAGAGCGGGGCAACCTCTAAGCCCCACTCATTAAAATGTAAATTGATACTTGTATAGCGCACTAGTCACCCGCAAGGGTCTCTAGGCGCTTGTACGAATACCGCTGTGGAACCCATCCTGGCTTTCCCTGTGAGGCGTCCACTCCTGGGCACCCCCAAGGTGGAGGCCAGGCATCCTTAGCGTTGTGGGGGCCGTTGTGGAGATTAAGCAAGCTATTGCCCAGAGTTGCAGAGTGGGACTCCATGATTGGAGTAGGCACCAAGGCGAGAATTATCAGGTCCGTGGAATTTTTTCAGCCCAAGACCCGCCGAGGCGGGGTGACTCATTTGTCCCATGCAAGGTAGATATTTTCTGTGCATTTTGGGAGTGGTGTGGTACCTCACAATAATTTACCAGGGGAGTGTGATCGTGGGTGGACAGCGGACTGGAAAATCAGGCGAGGAGGCCGGATATAGTGAGCGATAGTGTTTTATTAAGTCTGTGCACAGTGGGCTGCGGTGACCAAGGAAGGGGTCGGGTCCAATGATGGGGCCGGCGGCGTGTCTTCTTCTCTCTTCTTCCGAAGGTTCCCGAGGGGTAGATGGGCGTCGTGGTCTTTCGTGTAGCCGTCTCTGGGTGGTCGGAGAGTACCTCGGAGGGCAATAAGAGAAGAAATGGGAGCCGTTAGTAAACTGGACTCGTGGTCCGATCCCGTCACCGATACCCGGGTCGTGTGGGGAAACGAAAGGGGTATCGGTGAGGGGGAGTGCCTAGGATAGCGGGGAACAATTTACAGCGAGAGGGGATTCCTACTATATACACAGTGCACCTAATGTGCTCTTAAGTGGAGCTGGTACTCACGCGCTCCGCCGTAACTCTCGTCCGAGTTACGGCCGCTCTTCAGCCACCTCCGTGGGACTCCACCACTCTTCGGTCCACTCCTCGCTGTCGCCGTTCCCGTCTTCTCCGTCCGTCACCGCTCCAGCCGAAAGCTCCTGCCACGATCCTTCGACGCCGTCAGTCACTCTCCTTCCGTCTTTTCTATCTCCGGCTGGCTGTAGGGAGGCGGGACTTCCGGGGTCGTAGGATTGTCCTTCCGGTTCCTCGTTCCACTGGATTGGATCCTGCAGGGGAGAGAGGGGCGGGATTTCGGTCGTCATGGACGCTGTTGTTGGGGACCCTTTGCGTCTACGCGGGCATGATGCGGGGTGAGATGGCAACAGAGGTGAGGGGTCGGCTCGGGGTCGGGTGTCCCGAGGAGCGGGATCACAGGGAGTTACAGAAGCAATTGTACCACTCAGTCAGTCTAGATCATCTAAGGAAGATAGTCCTTCAAATCTATTTGCTAATGGAACATGAGGGACAGAATTATTGCTATTACTTCCAACAGATGGTTTATAGAAATAGCCCAGTGGAAGGGTACCGATGCATGTATTCTGGGGGGAGGTCTCTTCGTGGAGCTCTAATATTCTCCTTGCTAACTGTGGGCGTCTAAAATTTATCACCATACAGTCTCCTCTAATATTCTTTGGGGAATCTCCCAACCACCTAACTCTACGAACCATCAGGATATCACCGATATTTACTGGATGGAATCGTTTAAATTTTGTTAGCCAATCAACTGTTTTAATCCGCAAATTGGTCCAAGTTTCTTTTTGTACTCTTCTTAGAGTCAGGACTCCTGTTAATACTACTACATAGGGGGCGGATGCGGGTGGTAACTGTAGGACATCTGTATTAGGTATTAAGTCAATGCCTTTTGGGCTGTGTATTGTTATCCTATCTGGGTGAATACTTAGACTATCAGGGGCTATTTGTGTTTGCAATCTTCTTATTGGACTTCCCTGAATACAGTGAGTACCCTGATGCCCGCCCTCATTGTTTCCCTCTATCGAGCAATCGTCTCTATGCCCAGTGTCTATCCTTTCTCTTTTGTCTTTAACAGGAAGAATATCAACCTCCCCATGCGGTTTTAGTTGGGATTGTGTATGGACACCACCCACCTGAGCGGTGGAGCAAATTGGGGCATTACCCCTGCCGGAGTTCCCCATTAAATTACACAACTGCTCAATCTTATTATCTAACTGGCGAAGGTTTGCCCTCATGCGATCTTCTACTTCGTCCAATCTAGCTTTAATCCTAGTTTCCAAAGAGAGATTTATCATATTCTCTAACTTCCCAGTTATTTCCTCTAACCAAGGAGTGTGTGGTACATAATCTACCTCGGTTTGTGTACTCACAGATTTTCTTAACGCTGTTTCAATTACTATCTCACAATCAGTTTTTTTCGCTTGAACTGCCCCCCCCAGTTTTCCTAGACTTAGAATTCCTCGAAGGAGGATTAGCTTTCTTTTTTGTCTTATAGTCTTGACCCTTGTTCCCTAAAGCTGGCCTTTGTTTGCGCAACCTTGATGACATAGCCGGACTAGTTGCGCTATTAAAATCTTCATGTGTATCTAATGGACGGATAGTGGGAGTATTAGATAACCGTGGTTCATTTGGAACCATTATTGTTGGACTCAATGGTACTATATGCAAGGTATCTATCAATTTTAATGACTAGCCAGCAACCTAGCCACTGGAATCACTCAAATTTGATACCTCAGCTATGTCCACCTCCATATTTAAATCAATGGTATCAGTGTTAGCCATCCCTGCATCCTGTAGCTCAGTGTTAGCATAGTCTATGGGTTGCAAAACTACTACTGGGGATTTAGCTTTGCTAATGGCCCCTAGAGATTACCTTTTTTTTTCCTTGATTGATTTTTATTCAGTATTCGGATATCATGATAATGGCATGCGCAATACAGGTTAAATATTCCCAACACCAATTTTTTGTCTTTTTCAAAGGTTACCTACTATTAATCTTCAGCACCGTGAACCAGCATCATATTCAGTCAAAATGTGTTTCACATCAAAACAGGCCGCTTCTTCAGGGCCAAAATAAAGAACAGTTATTATTCTCCCAAAATATTATCCGCATCTTCTTTTTTTTTTTTAAACCTTTATTGACAGTTATGAATATACAGTAGCAAGCATTCAACCGCCAGGGCCGGCTGTCACCAATATTGACAAGTGCATAGGATAATTCAGTTACACAGCGCTTCAGCCGGCAACCCGGAGGTCCGGCGGCGATTAAGCTAACATGTCACATCTATGCATATTTAGACACAGGAGAAATAAGGTTTTTTTTGTTTTGTTTTATAAAAGGAAACAAACAAAATAAATAAGCAAAGAAAAATGTAAACAACTGACGAGGCAAAACAGGAATTATACACATGAGGATCCCTCTGGGAGGGGGAGAACAGCATCTAAAAGATTTTTATGTATCAGCAGATAAAGCTTATAAGCTATTAATAAGGGGGGGGGAAAGGGAGGAGAGGGTAGGCAATCAGTGTATCAACTAAAATCAGGACCACAGAAGGAATATCAGGCTAAGGGGATTGCAGCACCTCCAGTGGATTTACAAAGGGGGGAGTACAGATCTCTCCGCGATACTGATTCCACTGGTCCCATATCCTCCCCCACTTCTTGGGTCTACCCCGTGCGACATACACCGTTTTTTCTCGAAACATGCACCAGTCCATGTTCTTTGACCAGGCGGACAGACTGGGCGCCCTCGAGGACCCCCACAGTTGCGCAATGTCTCGTTTGGCGACCATATTTCCTAAAGTGACCCATTGTGTCTGAGCCACGTTATAGTCATTGGGTTCCCACACATTCAGCAGACACCTACGGGCCTCAGGCAAAATCGAAACTCCTGTTACCTCTTTCATGACGTCATGTACACGGCTCCAAAAGGATACTACTTCGAGGCATTCCCACAGAATATGAAGGAAGGTACCCATCATTCCACACCCACGCTTACACAGTACATCCACAGAGAATCCCATACGTAACAATCGGGGGCCTGTCACATACACGCGTTGTAAAATTTTAAGTTGCACCAGTCGAAGACGGGCCGGGATAGCCACCTCCTTAGGAGAGGATATCGCTGCCTGCCAATCCTCATCATCTAGCTCCAGTCCATCGCTGGTCCAGGCCTCCCGCAGCTGTAGAAGAAGGTCTGTCCGGTCATTTATCAGTTTCTTATATATGAGAGAGATGGTACTGTCCGGGACATGACCGCCGAGCACTCTGTCTTCCAGGGGTGAGGATTCCGGAATGAGGGTGCCGGTCGGGAAGACCGAGCCAATAGCGTGTCGAACCTGCAGGTACCGGAAGTATTCCCTATCACTAAGTGCATATTCAATTTTTAACTCATCGAAGGTCTTGACCCTATCCTTAATCCAAAGGTCCCCCACCTTGCTAATACCGATGAGGTCCCACTTCTTGAAGCCTTTGGTGGTCCATAAATTGCCTAGCTTCTCAGAGAGATATAGTGGAGCCGCTCGAGTGACAATGTCCGACCAGCCCATGGCTGCGTTTGCACTATACCAGATCCGCACCGCCACCTTGGTGGGTCCCGTTAACGTCCTATCCGACCGCCTGGAATATAGTGCCCTGTAATAGTTCCCGCCCGGGAGCTGCCATTTGTCCATGGCGAAGGCCGGGTTGGACACCGAGCCATACAGTGCGTGATTGGCCGCGCTCAGTTGGGAGGCCCAGTAGTAGCGCCTGATGTTAGGCAGCGCTATACCTCCATCATACCAAGGCAGTGTGAGCCTAGCCAGGGCAATACGGGGTCTTCCGATCCTCAGTAACTTTCTCTGAAGGCTTTCGATCTCATGGAAATAGCTGGTGGGCACAAGGTCAAGAGTGTTTTGGAGTGCATACAAAAATCTAGGCAGGGACATCATTTTGAATAGATCTGCCCTGCCCACAAGAGACAGCAGCAGCCTACACCAAGCTTTCACATCGGCTTTCAACCGGAGAAGCAGGGGGAGCAAATTACGCTGGTACCGAATGACTGGGTCAAGCGAGATATATATTCCCAAATACTTAAAGCCGGAGTGTGAAATTTGTATCGGGCAATTACGCGGCACGAGATGTGTATCAGCATTGAGCGAGCGGACACTGGACTTACTCCAGTTGATCACCAGACCAGAATTCTTACCAAAGGACCTGAGGACATAAAACGGTACGCCCAGCAATTTCCGAGGGGAAGTGAGATAAAGGAGAATGTCGTCCGCATATAATGATATGCGATCTTCAAAGTCGGGGGCCCACCTGATACCCTTAAGCGATGGTTCCCACCGCAACCATGCGGCCAGAGGTTCCAAAGCCAAAGCAAAAAGCAGCGGGGACAGGGGGCAACCTTGTCGCGTACCTTTCCCAAGAACAAAGGAATCCGAGACCCTACCATTAACAACAAACTGAGCCAGAGGCTCCTCATAGAGAAGCTTGACCCAGCCAATGAACACCGGCCCAAAGCCAAACTTCGTAAGGGCCGCCCACAGGTATGGCCATTCCACTGTATCAAAGGCCATAGTGGCGTCTAGAGAAACCAAAATGGCCGGCTCAAGCAACGTCTCCCCCCTCGCAAGAACGCCGTGAAGACGGCGTAGGTTCAACGCAGTGTTGCGGGTTGGAATAAAGCCAGACTGATCTGGATGTATTAGGTCCCCAATCACTTTAATCAATAGATTCGCTAACAATTTCGCCAGGATCTTAGGTTCGGCATTAAGAAGTGAAATGGGTCTGTAAGAGGTACACAACTCGACGGGGCTTCCCCTCTTTATGAATTACGGCGATAGACGCTAATCTCTGGTCTTGGGGAAGTGAGCCCCTCTCCTTGGACTCCAAGAACATCGTACGAAGATACGGCCCCATTTTGTTCGGACACAACTTGTACAACTCGATGGGTATACCATTCGGGCCTGTAGCTTTTCCCGAGCGAATGGAGCGAATAGCGAGCGCTACTTCATCGGTGGAGAAATCCGCCTCCATAAGCTCTCTATCAGAGTCAGACAAGCTAGGCAAAGCGATATCTCTGAGTAAAAGATGGGAGTCCTCCTCCGACCTATCGGAGCCTGGTGCATACACCGTTCGGAAATGACTTGCGAACTCTTCCACGATCTCCAGTGGATCTACCACACGCTCACCATCCGCACGTTCAACAACCGGCAGCACTCGACTCAGTCTTTCTCTCTTGTCCAACCATGCAATCAATTTCCCTGCTTTGTCACCCACATCATGCAAACGACCCTGTTGCTCGCAACTCATGGCTTTAGCAGCATTCGTCACCAAGGCTTTATAGTCAGACTGTTTTAAATTCAAAACATGCACCTTATCTTGCGTGACCCCGGACTCAAGATCGGCCTCTAGAACAGTGATTTCAGATTCTAGCTTCACAACCTCTTCATTATGACGTTTCTTAGCACAGGCAATCAGCGACAGTGTCTGGCCCCGAATAACAGTTTTGAAAGCCTCCCACAAGGACACAGACGAGGACACCGACCCCACTTTGTCGGCAAAGTAATTGTCGATAGCCTTAACCACACCAGCCCGGGTTTCCGGAACATGGAGATGCCAAGGATTGATCGGGGCAACCCGACCCCCGGCTCCCAGATGGAGATCTATGATTAGCCATAGCGGGGAGTGATCAGAGATGCCTCTGGGCAAATGTCGGACCTCTCTCACCGATACGGCCTGTGCAGCATGCATGAGGATGTAGTCGAGCCTGGCAAGGCTCCCGTGTGCCCCAGAGTGGAAGGTGTATTGAGCTTGCCAAGGGTGGAACATCCGCCAACAATCAACCATCCCAAATGTATCCAAGAAGTCACCAAGACAGGACTGCGACCGCGTGAGATCTCTGGGAGGGCTACGATCTTCCATGCCACTAACAACTGAGTTAAAATCTCCTCCCACAACCAAGATCCCCTCGGGGAGCTCCAGCACCAGTTTCCCCAGGTCGGCAAACGTGGTTGTCTGTAAACCCGGGGGAACGTATACTGAGAGGATGGAGATCGCCTTCCCCTCCCACCTACCAATAATGGCCGCGTACCATCCCCTATCATCCAGGACAGTATCATCAACCTCCAAGGGGAGGGAATTTCTAACCAGAACACCAGTCCCTCTGGATCCAGAGGTGAACCCTGAATGTGCAACCAACCGATAGCCCCTCCGATTCATAGCGTGAAACGTGTTCCCCACCAAGTGTGTCTCCTGCAACAATACAATATCAGGGGAGTGGCGTTTCAAATATTGAAGTACTATCCCCCGCTTTATCCTGTCCCCCAAGCCATTAACATTCCAACTTAAAACTCTCAACCCCTATCCCCCATCCCACAAATACTGGCGGGGTCCCCCAAACCCCGAGAAGGAAACAGAGATCAAAATGTTCAACAATGCGTAGCCTCTAAAACAATTCAAACTAAGGAAAGAAATCCCCCCCACCCCCAAAAAGCCCCACACACACATCCCCCCTCCCTGCACCCCTGCGATAATACAAAAAACCACCCCAACTTGCAGTGTGCCTGTCGCCCTACCCTAAAAAAACTAATCTACAAGAAGAAAAAGGAACACCCCAAGAGGAGGAAAAGTTCCAATCCCCCCGCCGCCTCAGGGTTTACATCGTAAGAGTGTCATTGACCCAAAAAAGACGAACCACTGCAACGCGGTATGATAGTTGCACACGCCGGTCTCCTCACTCCTCCTGGTCCGTCTGGCCTCCCTCCGCGCCTCTGGATTGCTCCATACGGTCTCGTTGCGTTGACAAAGTGTTTAACCAGTCACTAACCACCTCCGGCATATCAAAAAACAGCACACGTTCATTATGTTCAATCCGCAGTCGGGCAGGGAAGAGCATGGCACACTTCAGGCCCAGGTCCCTCAGTCTACGTTTCACCCCGGAAAATCCTAGTCTCTGTTTCTGCACCGATTGGGTAAAGTCAGGGTAGAAGCTGATGGATGCGTTCTCAAATTTGGTGGGGCCGTTGGTCCTCGAGACTTTCAAGATGGCGTCCCTGTCCCTGAAGTTGAAGATCCTAGCAATTATGGGTCTCGGTGTGGCACCCGGTTTGCGTCGTGCGCCCGGAACCCTATGGGCACGCTCCACCGCAAAAAAGTTGCTGAGGCCTTTAGGAGCGAGATGGTTTAAAATCAGATCTTCCACCAGGAGATCAGTCGATTGTTCAGCTGAAGTCTCCGGAACTCCCACGATGTGAACATTGTTGCGCCTTGCGCGACTTTCAAAATCCTCGAGCCGGCGGGCAAACTGTGCACTCGAGGTTAGTAAGTTCCGGACCTCAGTCTGGAGGTCGGACACATCGGTGGTGAGACTGGCAGTTTTAATATCCAGCGACTTGACTCTCTCATTGGTTTTGGCCAAGTCCGCCCTGATCAAACTGACAGCCACTGTGTTGATCTTGGCGGCCAAGGTTTCATACTGCTGGCCCATAGATGACTTCATGCTTGCGATGGCGCCCATTACATCTCGCAGAGTCAACTCTTCCGTTTCTGGGGGGCCACCTCCGAGGTCCTCCGGAGTTTTGCCAGTCCCGCTAGGGGAACCCTTGGGGCGCGTATATCAATCCATAATGTTGGATTGAGTGATACCACCCCGGGACATGTTCTTGGTTGTCCGTTTATCGCTTTCAGGTTTGCCCGCCATATTGAGCTGTGCGCCCCAAAGGGGCTCTTGGGACCTGGCGCGAATGGCTCCTCATGGAGAGAAACAGCGAAGAATCAAAATGCAGGGCGCTGGTTAGGAGCAGTTGAGCAAGTTGGCTCATGGACCGGCAAGAACAAAGGACAGCCGTCTTTCAGCGGACGTGAGCAGGAAAATCGAAACCGAAAGTAGACCAGGGGTAGCAATCTCCTTCCATACGCCGTTGTTGTTCAACTACCCCCGGGGTATGTCGGATGCTCGAGTCCCAGGTTGTCTCACAGTGTAGGCCTTCAGGCATCAGGACGGAGTATTTCAGGTGTCCGGCGTCCGATTCAAATTTTGAAAAGGCCCAGTAGATCAGGAGAGTTACAGCTACAATAACCCGTCGTTCAAAACAGGATCCGTGACAGGATAGATGTAGGAGGTGGCGAGGGTCTCGGGAGCTCTCAGCTCACGCGACCATCTTGGATGCGCGCTAAGCTCCTCCTCTCTAGAGATACCCTTTTATGCACCATAGACGTGCCCAAGGAGAGGCTTTTTTCCGTTAGTATTATTTCATGTTGCAAAACAGATTCGGCCCTATTTAAGAAGGCATCCAAGGTTCAAACCACGCCACCCCAACCCTCTGTCCGATTATTTTACGCTTTGTGGCCATTAAAAGGGGAACAAAGTCCACAGAAGAAAATGAATTAAACTGAATGTCACTAACCAGGTCCTTGATGGTCTTAAAAGCTCAGAAAACACAGATGAAAAGGGGGTGGCCCAGCCCAGCCTCCTCCGTTCTGCGCGGGCCCGGACTGGCCCGCCCTTTGCCTGGGCAGTGCCCGCACGCGTCCCGCGCTGCGTGAGTCCTCTAATGTTTTTAAGCACCTCCTGGAGCTCTCAGTGACGCGGTGGACCTGCGCCACTGGAGACTTCTGGGAGCTGTAGTCCTCCCCTGCGTGGCGCGGAAATGGCGATGGTGGCGACGTGAGTGGCAGCAGCTGCAAAAGGCAACAGCAGACCCCTCCTTAGCTGTGTGGACCAACAGTTCAGCGATGAGGAATCCGGTAAGTGGCTGCAAGAAGGCAAGTGCGTCCCACGCTGCGTTAGTCCTCCAACGTTTTTTAGCACCTCCTGGTGCTCTCAGTGACGCGTTGGACCTGCGCCACTGGAGGCTTCTGGTAACTGTAGTCCTCCCCTGCGTGGTGCGGAAATGATGATGGTGGCGACGTGAGCAGCAGCAGCCGCAAATGGCAACAGCAGACCCCTCCTTAGCTGTGTGGACAAGCAGGGCAGCCATGAGGAATCCGGTAAGTGGTAGCAAGAAAGCTCGTACCTCTCTGTTCTTCTACACTTAACTCTGGTAAATTTTCTAAGACTTACTGACGTTCTCCACCAAGGCAGTGCATTAACAATGAGCATTTACGCTCAGCACTTGAGTTTGTTCCACACACTCTTGCATAATGCTCAAATATTTTTTTTCACTTACTCCATTTCACAATTGGTTCTCCTGGGCTGCTCAAGAAAAATGACGGTGGAGTTACGTTCTGCATATAGCATTTTTTTCTTACTTTTTTAAACACATATTATGATGAAATTAGGTGTCCAAAACTGTAGCACCCACTGAAATACTTTTAACTTTCTGTACAATCAATATGTCTTAACCAAAGAGTCTCTACAAATATGAGTACAACATTATAGTCAGAATTCCAATAATAATCATACAGCAAAATTGTCTGTTATTTTCCTCTTTAGGATGTGATTGTCTCCGCTGCAGCGCATTGTCTGATTCTCTTACCCTCTTACTGGTGTACAAAGGTCTGTCACTGTGTCAGATTCCAAGATGTACCACCACACTGTTGCCCAATTCAGTAAAAGGTTGTGCCTGTCATACACAACACTACACTCCAAATTACTTATATGCACACCATTTTCAAATTAGTATAAAGGTAATTGTAATTGCATTTATATAGTGCTTACTACCCCTTACGAGGCATCAAATCGCTTTTTCAGCGAGTAGCAGACTACTCCTGGACCCATAGAGGATTAGTGTTGAATTCGTATAGTGAAACATACAAGTAAATTTTAAGTGGTTGATAGGTTAGTCAGCTATTAGGATTCGTAAGGATAGCAGAGGAAAAAAAAATTGCATTTATATAGCGCTTGTTACTCCTGATGGGGTGTTGAAGCACGCTACTCTGGAAACCCATAAAGGATTAGTGCTGAATTAGTATGGTGAAATATGAAAGTAATTTGAGTGGTGGTTATTAGTCAGTTATTTGGAGTGAGAAGGATAGCGGAGGGATAAAAGGGAAGAAAGGTTTACATTCATGTAGCACCTGTTACCCCTGATGGTTATTGAAGCGCTTTTCTGGCGAGTAGGACGCTACTCCGGAACCCATAAAGGATTAGTGTTGAAAATTAGTATAGTGAAATATGAAGTAATTTGAGTGGTGGATATGTTATTCAGTTATTTGGATAGAGAAGGGTAGGTTGCGGGATAGAAGAGGGAAAGAGGTTTGTATTTATATAGCGCTTGCTACCCCTTGGTGCTGGTTTGAAGCGCTTTATTGGTGAGTAGCATGCTACTCTGGAACCCATAAGGATTACTGTTGAATTAGTATGGCAAAACATGAAAGTAATTTGAGTGGTGGAAATGTTAGTCAGTTATTTGGATTGAGAACGGTTGGGGAGGGGTAGAGAAGGGGAAAAAGTTTGCATTTATATAGCGCTAGTAACCCTGATGGTGTGTTGAAACGCTTTATTGGCGAGTAGTATGCTACTCTGGAACCCATAAAGGATTTTCCATGAGTAAAAAGGGGTTTTTGAGGGGAAGAGTCAGAGGGAAGAGTTTAGAAAGGTTTGTATTGTGGGATTGGTATAGTAAAATAGGTGACCGATGGTGCAAGGAGGGGTAGAGTAGGAGAGAGTCTAGAAAGGGTTATTTTGGGGATCATAGTAGTGGTATGGGGTTTGGGATAAATGATAGAGTAGATGTAGAGGATATATTGATAGATGTATAGGGTGAGAGATAGGGTAGTGCATTTGAAATGCTAAAGTAGAAGAAAGTGATAAATATATAGATCCATAAGTACATTGAAAGTATGTAGATGCATAAAGGAGGTAAGTATATGTAGATTAAAGATATTGATAGAGGTACAGGATGAGCAATAGGGTAGTGCATTGGATATGCTTTTTCAGGAGAAAAGTAACAGACACACAGATCCAAGTACATGGAAGGTACATAGATGCACAATGGCAATAAGTACATGTAGACCAAAGATGATTTTTTAAATGTATTTATTTATTTATTTATTTATGTATTTATTTATTTTTAACAACATAATTATTCTACATGTTTATATAAAGCAATACACAAAGATAGGTACATATCTATAGTGAAAATAAATGCTTATATACAGAGGAATAATTTCTGTTTGCGTATGGTGCTTATGAGGGGAAGAGCCAATTCTTGAGTAGTTTTCTGAAGATAAGGTGGTTGTCGGTGGATCTTATGTTGGAGGGTAAAGAGTTCCATAGTGTGGCTGCTTGAACAGAGAAGGATGTGCCACCCATGATTTTTTTCTTGTATCTTGGGATTTTGAGGCGAGATGCCCCTTTAGACCGTAGGTTCCTTTGTTGAATGTGTTTGGTGATTTTATTCCTGATGAAGGATTTGTGGCAAACTAGCGATAGGTGCATGTGGGCATTTTGGATTGTCGGTAACGCTATGGGATCGCGTTACTAGATGGTAAAAGGAAGCACAGTGGCTAGTGATCGATACAAGTGGTGTTGAATCAGGTGACACTCTTATGGCAATACACTGTATATGGAGGTTGAACGGACTAAAAGGGACACTACAACGAGATATAAGTAACTGGCTCGTGATGCCATTCGATGCAGCTTTTTATATTTTTACAGGAGGCTAGAAATTGGATAGCTCTCCTGAGGAAATGTGATCTATAGACACGGGGGTCCAATTGAGGACGGTTGCAGGTATGCGGTGACTGCGCAACTGTCAGGTAAAGAATTTGTACAAAGTTTTTAATGTCTCCAGTAAACTGTGTGTCTTTACTATATTGAGACTCGTCATGCCCCTGCAAAAGGCAGATGGACATTTACAATCGGCTCGACATTGTGTTTGTGTTGTTTTTTATACCATCACAGGTTTGGAGTGAATCCTAAGTGAAGATTGGAAACGTGAACCCCTATTAGTCCTGATGAAGTTGCATGAAGGCGTAGCAACGAAACATGTTGGCAATAGCAGACTGAATGCGGTTTGACAGAAACCAATTTTTAATTGGGAAGGCTAGCAGCTTGGAATAAAAAAGTTGGTTGTCCAGCAAGCTTTACCGGTTTTTAACGGTGAGAATTATGTTCACAGATTCTCACAGGGGTTCATTTGGCACGTTCACTTAATAGTAAGCACGATTAGTTTGTCTTACTAGCACTTTTTCATGATATATGTTTGGCTCTTCAAAAGGAGAACACATATTGTTTTCTTTTTTCCTCCTTCCTTTTTTCATTGCATGAGAGAGAGTTGCCGATGATGAGAGGCGGGTAAACTGGCGAGCATTAGTCAGTAACCCCTCTGGTGGTTCTACCGTGAGGCACTCTCTCTCTTCCCTCACACTTTTTTGGTAGTAGGTGGAAGTTAGCCTGGATGGTTATGTCAGTTGTTTTTAGGAAAATAGTATAGGATACACGGTGACAGATCAGAGTAGTGTAAATCATCACACTCAAGGGAATTGAGAAGGCTATTGAAAACCCATTGATCATCATTTCCTGTTAGGATTAAGTGTAATTGGGGAGAGGCTCCAGATGGTAGCTTGGACCTTGTGTGTAAATCCCAAATGAGGGTAAATTCGTTGCAGCGTTTTTATAGTGACAAAGCTTGATCTTGCTAGTTTGTCCACTTGGGAATTCATCGACAGCTTGGGGTCCATGGTAATTCCGATGTTTCTTACTTCCTTCGATACTTTAGGTGGTGATCGCAGTTCATCAGGCCAGGCGGCAAGCTGTTCGTAATGTTTCCAATTGCCACACGTGAGTATTTCCTTTTTTGAAGCATTCAATTTGTTATGGCTCCAACTCATCCACTGATCCATGGCTCTGAGACAACTGAAAATTGGGGATTTTCCAATGTCTTTGGGGCATTCCAGTTGAAGGAGTATTTGCCTGTCATCTGCTTAGTTATAGCACGTGAGGTGAGATTGATTCATCAGTACTGGTAATGACTTCATGTAGATGTTGAAAAGCATGGGCGAGATGAAAGAACCTTGAGGGACCCCAGCTTTTGTGAAGTATGGTTTGGACAAGAAAGGTGGGGTATGGATGATATTAGTTCTGTTTTGTAGGTAGGATGTGATCCAGTCTAGAGCAGTTCCCTCTATGCCGGCTTCTTAGAGTCTTTGTTTCAGAGTGTCATGGTCAACCGTGCCAAAGGCAGCCGAGAGGTCCATGAGGAGTAGCGCAGGAACCCCGCTGTGGTCAACTGTATTCTTCAGGTCATCCCAGTTGGCAAGGAGGGAAGATTCAGTGCCTCTTCCCGGACGGAATCCTGGGTGATCGTTTGATAGACTATAGGAATGGCTTCATGCAGGTGTGGAGCCACATCATCTCCCAACCATGATTCAGTTATGAATAGTATGGCTGGTTTTGCATCCGTGAGAAGGTTGTAGATGTGATGTTTGTATTTAGAGAGGGATCAAGCATTTATTAGTAGACAGTTTAGAGAATGGCCTTTGGTGATAGTGAGACTTTGTTTTGTAGAAAAGTGATCAGTACTGTGTGGGTTTGTAACAGGTATGTTTTTAGTGCTGGCATTAACTGTATTGGGATAGCAATCGGGTAGCTGTTCTATATCCTGTTCCTCATCCAGCATGCTAAGACGGCATTTTGATGGGTCTGAGTGTGTATGTGGTGGAGATGGTGTTTGAGAGTGACTTGGTGTGCTGTGTTTTTTTTGTGGTCTAACACTGTTGTGCAGTACTCATGGGGAAGCAAAGTTGTGAGGTGTGGCATATCGCTTATATTGTTTGCATGTGTTTATGGCAGAAGGTGTATGAGTCAGGGCTGGTGGTGCAGCATGTGGGTCATGTAGTAAGGTTCTAAATTGTCCAATGGATGAGATGCTGTTAGAAGAGAGTTGCTGTTTTGCTGTTTCTGTGTTAGGTGTGGTGGAAGAGAGAAAGCTTGGCATTGGAGATTATTCCTTTTTTGTGGCTTGAAAGGTGGGTGTATGTTTGTATTTTGTGAGGGTAAGTATTTTGAGGTGTTGCACTTTGAAGATCTTGTTGTGCTGGTGTGTGTGATATGTTTTGTTTTTGAGAAATAGTGAAAAGGGGTGCTGGTGTATTTGTGTCATGCAATGTATTTGGTTGTATAGTATTGTTTGTGAGAGGATGTTATAAGGTAGAGGGGGTGATGATGTGTTTATGAGTAGAGTGTATGTAGAGGTGAGAGAGTTTGTCTTAGACTGGTGTGTTGCAAGAGTTTAAAAGTGTGGTGGTGTGCAGTGTGTGTGTAGTGTGTTGGTGTTGTTATGGTAGTAGGGAGAGGAGGGTGTAGGTTGGACAAATGATGGAAGGATGAATATATGTTTGTTAGTGATAAAAGGTGGTTTGTTGGGTGTAATTAGAGCAGGGAGCGAGTGTCTGGATGGGATGTATTTATGTATGGTATTGAATAGGGTTGTGTTAGTGATGAGTGGATTGGTTAGTGGTATAGGATAGAGTTGTGTACTGTTTGTAGGTGATGGTTGGTTTGTGTAGTAGTTGGGATAGATGTGGTTTGGTTGGGTTTGTAGTGCATGCTGGTACATTGATCTGTGCATAGGGTTGTGTGTGGTGTACATTGGGGTGAATGTGTTACTATTTTTGTGGATGGTGTGGGTGGCAATTACTGAATGAGAATAAGGGCAGCATTTCTGGCCCTAGTCCCGACCAGTCTCGAACAGGCTCAAGCAGGTAGTTGCCCTTGTCCTCTCCGCCCTTAGCCTCTCCGCCTGGGCTGAGATGCCCTAAGCCTCAGCCTTTTGTAGCCCTGGTAATCAGGTGACCCCTTCACCCAAAGGGAACCCTAGCCTTAATCCTATCCAATCACAACACTAGCCCTAAAATCTAGAACCAATTGGAGACCAGGACCTTACAGCCAATCTTAGCCCTAGTCCAAGCACCAAATAACTTTCAAAAACCCTGATCTCTACTTCCAATGGAGGCCCTAGCCCTACCAGTAGTCCCAACCCAAGTCCAAGCAACCAATGGCACAGGAAGCCCTAGTCCCTTCTTCCAATAGAAAGCCTAGGAGACAGATAGGCTCCATCCACAACTTTGGACATCTACAGGTAAGGACCTAACTAACTTGTCCTTTGACACTAGTGTTTGTATAAAACGTAACTCCCTCTCCTGGCCAAAAAACGAAGTGCACAGTCCCTATTAAACACAGTTGAAACAGCACACAGAAGATCACTGCTGCCTCAGAGCACCCTCTGATGTAGAATATCCCTGTTGCTGGGGGAATGGGGGGGAGGGAGGAGGGGCTGGTTTCACTGACTTATTAACACAAAATCGTGGCTGGGGGTGCACTGCTTTAACATACAGGTCAACTTAGCACAGAGCCAAGGGGAAATTTGGAGGGAAAAACTGATGGTCACCTGGAATGAGAGGATAAAAACTACAGAGATTTAGGACTGCAAATTCCAGAATTCAACACGTTAAATGGAAGCATTATAGGCAGGAAAAAACACAAGTTTGAACACAAAACAGGCGATTAAATATGCAATCACGGGCAGGTTAAAACTACAATTTTAAACTGTAACAACCACAGGCAAAGCCAGTAATCACAGATAGGGAAAATCGTTTTTTAAAACTTTTTTTATGAAAGAGACAGCACTAGTTTGCCTCCTTACCACTTCCTGGACTCTGCTCACTGCAATCTGGTCCCAGATACTAGAACGAGTAAAACAAAGCTAAGCAACTAAAATAAATTCAAAACGGTTTAACAACATTGTTTTTATTCACAACATGTATTCTAAAAATTATTCATAAAATACATCCAAAATCAATCACATTTAATGCCCCAGAATAAATGGGAGGGGGAGGGGAGTGTTGGGAAAGTTAAGGTACTGAGTAAATGATGGAACAGTGGTCACTATGACCTCGATAAACCAGAAATAATAAGTGATTAACAAACTGAGAATCACAATTCATAAATTATTTAACATAAAATCATGCCTCAGAGAAAAAGAAATCACAAATGATAAATCAAGGAGGAGGCTGAAAATGGAAAGGAGTGTCGACGTTTCGACCCAAAATGATGTAGGCATAGAGTGACACCTTGCTAGAGGGTCTTCATCAGGATGAGGGGATGAAAGGGGCAATTAATCTTGTCAAAGGAGATGTAATCAGAGTTGGACAAGGAATCAGTTGTGTGGATCAGGACCCTGAGATGCTTAGTAAGGCTGTGGGACCCAGGGGGTTCCTCTGTGATTAGTCTCTCCAGTGGTACGTTAGGCTTGTTCTGTCTCATTCAAAGCGCTGGACTCTAGTAAGGGGATCTGGATCGTAATTCGATTAGAAATGGAGGCGGCAGCAACCGTTGAAATATATCCAGCGTCTTTAGGAATGGTCTTGGGCTGTTTCAAACATCTACAGTGATGTGATCAGATAGCCACACGCGTAAGTTTGGAGATCCGCTGGAGAGAGAATCACAGGCTGTTACGGGGGTTCCTCAACATCAGTATATCAGAAGTGTTGGGGCTCCCCTATGGATTTTGGTCCCTCTGTATCACAGGAGCTTAGTTGCAGGGACTTGTGTTCTGCCCCTGGGTTCCATAAGTGAGGAGGCGAGCTCCGCCCAGATCTCTTTGGAGCCCTGAAAGATTTAGTAATCAGCGGTGACAACAGCTCCCCCCACAGAGGAGTGCGGGAATTAGGTTGGTGGGCATGAGGCCTGGGACTGATAGGGATCGGAGGGATTGTCTATGTGAAGGTGCTTCTTCTGGAAGGACAGGTGGGCAGGTGCTTCTGTCCTAACCCGCCCTAAACCAGCCGAGCCGGGGGTAGAGAGAGGCTCCTCTGGGGATGGGGATGTGTCTTGGGGCACCCCGCCCCAGGAGGTGCATCAGGCCAGAACCATCTGTAAATGTATTTACAATTGTCAATAAAATGCTTCACAAACGCATACGATGAGTCTTTAAAGTTTTATAGTTATTATCATTGCTCTACCAGGGGCCTTTGCACTGCATGAAAAATACAAAATTGGCACCCGCAGTTATCCTGATCTCTTGTTCGCTGTATTAAAATTGCACTACATCCTATGGCACCTGTGCTAAGGCAGCTCGAGAGCCATCACATTTATGAGAGTGCACCCGTCCGCCGACCTTTACAGCAGGCTCTAATGGAGTCTATATAGGCTAAGACCTTCCCTCTGACTGGTTATGTGTAACCGGAGTTTCAAGTATGTAAGCCTGCCCTGTGGTGACTTGGAGCAGAGGCGACCTCTCTCAGCTGGGTGTAACAGAGACATGTTCAACCTCTGGTGGCCACCTGACCGGTTTTCTGCAGCATCACTGGTATTTTAGGGCCAGATGTATCAAAGGGTTTTGCCCATTCTGTGTCTATAGGGAAATGTGTTGATACATATGGCCCTTAATGTCCTGGCCGGTACAAAAATTAGTAACATCACCAAAAGCCTGTATTTTTAGCCTTTATTTGTACGGACGTCAAACAACAAACAAAAACAGAAAGCTGTTTTGAATGTGTTCCAGAGCTATGTTATCGATCCCTGGCTACTCAACAAAGTGAGCAGAGTCAGAAAAGTCATGTTACAAATGACTACTGTATATTTTATTTATAGCGCTATTTATCCTTTGTAGACTTTAAAACTACAAAAAATGGCTGTTTTTTTTCTTTTGGAAAGTTGGCGGCCCTAGTTTAAGGGTTAGTGAGACCTCCCATGCTCACAAGAATAGTCATTTCCCCAGTCAAAGAAGCTGTACTCTGTGCATGCCAAGGATTCCTTCTGGGGGGGGGGGAGAGTGGTCCAGCTTCATCACCATCGAGGTCACTTTATCCACGAGACTCGCAAAAATGCGAGCCCAGGCCTCGGCTCCTTGCCTGGGCAGCAAAATGGCATTTTAGGACTACACCTTTAGCTTTGCAGAAGAGCCTAGGAGAGCTTCAAAGGGTCCTACTTTTCCCATGCAATTTGGGATAATAGCTGGTGGCCCTAGACACTGGGCACTGTCCCTGAACCAAGGCAGGCTGCTAGGAATTTGGGCATCATCTTTGATGACGCCCTGTCCATGCAGAATCAAGTACGCCTATTGCACAGGAAAGGTTTTGCCACACTAAAACTTTTTATACAACTTTTTCCCTGGATCCCTTTAAACAGTAGGGAAACGGTGACACAGGCACTTCTTGTGAGTAGGCTGGACTATGGAAATGCACTGTACGTTGGCATGGTGGACTATCTTTTCACCAGACCCCAAGTGGTCCAAAATGCTGCTGCTAAACTGATATGCAATAAGAGCAAATACAGTTCAGCCTCCTTCTGTATGAAGGAGTTACATTGGTTACCAGTGTGCTAAAGAACCAATTTTAAGCTCTTGTGCTATGCACATAGAACGCTATATAAAACTGTCCCACAAATTCTACATGGAAAATTAGATTTTTATGTACCCTCGCGCAACCTGAGATCCCACCATCAGGCACTGGCGTCAGTCAAGCATACGACTAAAGTCAGGGTGGGTGACCGATCATTCTCAAAATTAGCAGCGGATCTCTGGAACAAACTCCCATCGGAACTTCGTATGACGGAAGATTACCTAATGTTCAGGAAAAAGCTAAAAACTCACCTATTCCCCATCTATTAACCTGTCAAGTAGAAAATCACACTCCTACATTGACCTGCACTTTGCTTTGTCTTAGCGCCGTTATGTCCCTTGGGATGAATGTTGCGCTCTACAAATACAAATACAAATATATAGCCCTTTCACCAAATATGACTAGCTTACTCGTGTATCATTCCGCCTGGAGTGCTTCATTGTAGTACATGAGCTATAGGCAGGGACTACTTTATATACTGAAGCTACGATCAATCATCACACTTTTTGTGACATTCACACAGTCGCAACCCTCTCACAACTATACTGACATTCCACATCACTACAAAAGTACGTCACTGCACCACACTACCACACAGCAGACTGGTGCTTCCAAACTCAGATACTGTATTACCTCCCCATGCATACACTATCACCTAGATATTCCTAACTACCTCCTGCCATCGCACTATCACACTGCAGTAAATATACTACTGTATCAGAGAACCACACATCCACCCCAACACCACTCTACCCTGAAGCAAAGCCTACTACCTCATAGCACTAAACTATCATTGCTCACAACTACACTGCCGACCACATGATGCTGGTGCCTTGCCTCCACCACACAACATCCCAAGAAAATCAAACACTGAGGCCCGACTCACCCCAGCAACCCACAAATAATCCATGGAAAATCACTACCAGCCACCTCCTCCACCCCCCCCACAAAAACAATTACAGCAGAGGACAATATGACAACATACATGTCTAAAGACAACACAATACAATACAAATGTGAGTTCAGAATAACACAACACTCTGGCAAAACAACAATAACACAAAGCCACTTAAACAACAACAAGAACAAATACACTTAACTCAACACATAAAACACATTAACAAACCATAGGAACGCAACAGCTTGACACAACAACACAACACGTTACTACACACAAAATACAAAACCAAAACAATAATGCAACACAAAAGCCACACACTGGAAAAAAAATGGCAGGACAGTACAACACAAGGCACCTATATATGCAGTTGTGTTGTGTGATAGGTAGTGTTGTTTTATTTTGTTATTCAGTTGTGCGTTTTGTGTTGATATTGGTAAGTGATGAGGCGTTGCTGTGCTTTTTATTGTGTTAGTAGATTGTGGTATGTTGAGGCTTCTGCTAGGTTTTCTTGAATATTTTTAACAGATAATTAATCATGATCTGCAGTGGAGATATGACATGATGTCCAACCTTGGAAGCTGGGGAACCAGGTTTGAGTCCTGTTGAATGCTGCTGCATCCTGTGATTCGGGGTGTTGGACAGGCCACATGAAAGGCCGCTCTCCCCCGGCCCGACCAGGCCTGAGCCCGGTCACGCAGGTACTACACACCACCCTTGCACGTCCTCCGTCCCCTCAGGGACCCCTGCCCTCGAGCATGTCAACCTCGTGGGTCCGATCCACTGCCAGCCTACGCGCCCATCCTGGGGCGCCATCTTGGATACTCCCCCACGTGGCCGCCTGGCCCCCGGCCGACCTCAACCCTGGGCCTGGCCAGGCCTCAGACATCCCGGCACCACCATCCACCCAGGAGGTGAGCGGGCTACTTGGCAAGTCAATGGGAGAAGGAGGTGTCGATGGCTCTCCACCACCAAGTGCCGCTCGCCCATCGCCTCCCCGGGTGTTGGCTCCACCCCCCTGCTGGGTGTCTGGACTCCCTCATCCCGGACCTCCCGACCTCCAAGTGCGAGGGTCCGGACATCAAAGCACACCAGCCCTATAACTGGGGCAGCTCCAGAGCAGGAAGGCAGTTGTATCTTGGAGTCGAGAGACGTAAAGAGGAACTCATCCTTGACGGACTACAGGCGCTGCCGTAGCTCTGTCTTGTGTACCATCGTCCTGCCTGTTGGCGCTGCCACAGCCTTCGCAACCTTCATATCCTTCATCGTCGTCGGGACCTGCTGGCGTGGCCGCGGACCGTTGTAACCGTCATCTTCACCGGGACCTGCAGGCTCCGCCGCGGACCGTCGTTTTTCCTTCGTCCATCTCGGGACCGGCTGGCTCCGCCACGGCCCGATCATCTAGAACGCCGAGCTCGAGGATTGAGAGCTATTTTCCACTCATTGGTAACAAAGACTGTCCCGCTACCCCTTTCCTAAGCCAGAGACTAGAACCGAGGGGACCCCTGAGTCCAGACCTCCTTGTATCACATCATCGTAACCTAAGAATTGCATATAAAGTCTCGTTAACCTTCAATCTTGTGTGGTGTCCGTCTGTGGGGGGGAAGTTACTTGTCTGTACAGTCGTTGGAGACGGCTCTCCCTGGAGACCTCTCCCCGTAGTCTCGGCCGACCCTCCCGGTCCGTCTAACATTGGTGGCCAGCGGCGCGATCCGAATCACCGCATAACGTACAGAGAGTAGCTCACCCCACGACGAAATCACAATGACAACTAAAGAAAGCGGATCAACCGAGAAGTTCCAAATGGAGAAATTGGAGGAGTACAGCCATCGTGAACTAAAACAATTCTGCATCGAACTGGGTATCGCTACCACCGGACTAAGCACCAAAGACGATTTTAAGCATGCCCTAGAATCTTGGGCAGAGACCGGGGCTGCCGGAACCCCCGATCAAAGCACCGCAGAAAAAACCACCACGGCCCCTGAAGGGCAAAGAACGGGTCTCTCGCAAGACGAGATCCAGGAAAGAGAAAGAACCCGACTACACGAGCTAGAAATGGCCCGGCTCAAAATGGACGTTGAACTTAAGTTGGCCGAACAAAAAATCAACTTAGAGCACCTGCGTCTCCGAGAAGAAAGAGAGGAGAAACAGAGACAAAGGGAGCTCGAGGAAAAGAAACTGGCGTACGAACACGAACGGAACCTAGCCGAGATCAACCTGCGCAAGCAGAATAAAGAAGTAGGGGTGCCCGAGCGACCCCACACCTCAGGGGCCACAGAGAAAAAGGTACACATCCCCAAGGATGTTGTCCGAGAATATTTCCGAGAGGACGACATCCAGCAATGGTTTAAGGCCTATGAAATCGCTATGACTGCACACCGGATCGATAGAAGCGATTGGGGAGCCGGTCTATGGGGGAGATTCCTCAATGAGGGCCGCGATACCCTGCTACAGCTCCCGGACCACCAGATGACCTCCTATGACCATATGAAAGCGGCACTCCTCACCCGCTATGGCCTCACACCCGAGATGTACCCTCAGAGGTTCCGAGACTGCACCCGCATCCCGGGTACAACTTGGGTGGACTATGTAACCTACTTTAGCCGAGCCTTCGAGGGCTGGATCAGAGGAAGCAACGTCACGACCTACGAACAACTGTTCAATCTGATGGTATGGGAGCATCTGTCGAACAATTGCTTCATTGAACTCTGCCAGCACCTCCTCGACAGCAAGTTAACGGATCCCCGGCAGCTCGCAGCCGAAGCTGACCGGTGGGAGATCACCAGAGTGGGCCGGAATGGGTCCTACGAACAGAACCGGAACAACAATGGTCAGCACCGACCCAGAGGAGGAGGAGGGGGCCAAGG
The DNA here is from genome assembly GCF_964263255.1 of Lissotriton vulgaris. NCBI lineage: Eukaryota > Metazoa > Chordata > Amphibia > Caudata > Salamandridae > Lissotriton > Lissotriton vulgaris. Next base: position 266,686,052 of record NC_141686.1, read on the forward strand.
ACGAGGAAGAGACAACGCTCCGGTCGCCCCCGCTACCAGCACCACCCCCCCCGGCCAACCGGGGCAGCACCCCGGCGCGACCGGGGTACAGAGCCAATGTCACGTGTCACCGATGCCAACGGGTCGGCCACTATGCAAACGACCCAAATTGCCCGCAGTACCAGAGCCCAAGACCCCGCCAAGTGGCCGCTGCGGCCCTAGGGGAAGAACAGATCTCCGAGGAGCAGGAAGAATACGAACAAGAGCATCAAGAGTGGGAGCCAGCCGCCATGGCTCTAGCATGCTTAGGGGGGAAAGACATGGTCCCGCGGGTCCCCCTACCCGCTAACACCCAGAAGTACAGCCAATGGGTGAGCATCAATGGACGCCGGGCCGAAGCCCTTCGTGACACCGGGGCCAGTGTAACAGCCGTCCGCTGTCACCTGGTGACCCCAGAACAGTATTTACCGAACATTCTCTGCCCTGTACGATCAGCCGATAACTCGGAAAGTCTGTGTCGGATGGCCTGCGTCCCTTTCGAATGGGGAGGGGTCTCCGGCATGTTGAAAGTAACGGTCCGAGACGATGCCCCCGTAGACTGCCTCCTGGGAAATGACCTTGAAAGCTCTCCGTGGGCAGCCGTGGAGCGAAGAGAACACCTGGGGATGTTAGGCGTCCCGGACTGGGCGTGCGTCACCACCCGGTCCATGGCCGCCCGTGCCAACCACCGCCCAGAAGAACCCGAATGGCCGGCACCACCGCCCCCGGTCGCCCCAGCCGAAACCACCGACCGTGACATTCCCCCCGAACCAGCTCAACCTTCCGACCTCGCTAACCTCGACCAGTGGCCTCAAGAGGGGGGGCCCACGCAAGAACAATTTCGCCAAGAACAGAAGACCTGTCCCTCCCTCGAGGGACTCCGCCAGCAAGCGCTCGCCCAAAGCGCAGGAGATACCTCCGGAACTCATTGGGTCTACTGGGACAATGATCTGCTGTACAGCGAGCAAAGAATCGCCGAGCTGGGGGCCAACCGAGTATTAGTGGTGCCCCTCCGTTTTAGAGACTTTCTGCTCAACTTGGCCCACGATGTCCCCCTGGCAGGACACCTGGGACAAGATAAAACCTACAGTCGCCTAGTGACCCACTTCTTCTGGCCCAAAATGAGGAACGATGTGCACCAGCATTGCCGATCTTGCCCCACGTGCCAAGCCAGTGGAAAGAGCGGCCGCAAACTAAAGGCTCCCCTGCAACCTTTTCCTGTGGTCACTACCCCGTTTGAGAGGGTCGGAATAGACATTGTGGGGCCCCTGGACCCGCGCACAAAACAAGGCCATCGATTCATCTTGGTGCTAGTGGACCACGCCACCCGCTACCCTGAGGCTGTCCCTCTGCGGACTGTGACAGCCCCGGTAGTCGGCCGGGCTCTGATGGGGATCTTCTCCCGTGTGGGCTTCCCCCGAGAAGTCGTCAGCGACAGAGGCACGAACTTTATTTCTAAATACATGAAATCCCTCTGGCAACAATGCGGGGTCACCTACCGATTCACGACCCCCTATCACCCCCAAGGGAACGGACTCGTTGAGCGGTTCAACCGCACGCTAAAGGGGATGATCGGGGGGTTGGAAGAGCCCCTCCGTCGCCAGTGGGATGTGCTGCTGCCGTGCCTCCTCTTCGCTTATCGAGAGGTCCCCCAGAAATCCCTGGGCTTCAGCCCATTTGAACTGCTATATGGACACCCAGTGCGGGGGCCGCTCAGCCTAGTCAAAGAAGGCTGGGAGATGCCTCCGTTAAAGAACCCTCCAGATGTCTTCCGGTATCTCTTAACCCTCCGCAACCAGACCCGGCGGTTCCGGGAACTGGCAAAAACCAACCTGGAGGCCAGTCAAGAGGACATGAAAAAGTGGTATGACCGGAATGCCTCATCCATTGAATTTGAACCGGGCCAACAGGTATGGGTGATGTCCCCCACCGAACCATGCGCCCTACAAGACAAATGGACGGGGCCCTTCAAAGTAATCGAGCGCAAGGGCCCTGCCACCTATCTCATCGACATGGAATCCTCCCGGAACCCACTCCGGGTCCTCCACGCTAACAGACTAAAGCCCCACTTTGTGCGTACAGAACTCAGCCTCCTGATGGCCACAGACACTGGGGCTGAAGAAGACTCCGAGCCCCTCCCTGACCTCCTACGGACTCGGGAGCAAGACGGCTCCGTGGATGGGGTCCGACTCTCGGAGGCCCTCACCAGAGAGCAACGCCAGGAATGTCAAGCCCTCCTATCACAGTTCGCCAGCCTGTTCTCCCTCACCCCAGGTGTCACTTCCTGGTGTGTGCACGATGTGGACACGGGGGACAGCCCCCCTATCCGCCACCGGGCCTACCGCGTGCCTGATCGGGTACGGGCCTGCATCCAGGAAGAAGTAGCCAAGATGCTCACACTCGGGGTCATCGAGGCCTCAGACAGCCCCTGGGCCAGCCCTGTAGTACTGGTCCCCAAAGCAGCTGCCCCCGGCACCACACCAGAACTCCGGTTCTGCGTCGACTACCGGGGCTTGAATGCGGTCACCCGAACAGACGCACATCCCATCCCCCGGGCAGATGAACTGATCGACCGCATGGGAGCTGCCCGCTACCTCAGTATCTTCGACCTGACGGCGGGCTACTGGCAGATCGGCCTCACACCCCGGGCGCAAGAACGTTCTGCCTTTTCCACACCCGATGGCCATTACCATTTCACCGTCATGCCCTTCGGCATGAAGAACGCCCCAGCGACATTCCAACGGCTCGTCAATCAGGTCCTGGCGGGGCTCGAAGGATTCAGCGCCGCCTACCTAGACGACATCGCTGTGTACAACCACCATTGGTCCGAGCACCTCCACCACCTCCGAGCAGTGCTGCAAGCCCTACAGCAAGCTGGCCTCACGATCAAGGCCAGCAAATGTCAAATTGGGCAAGGGTCTGTAACCTACCTCGGGCACCAGGTGGGAAGCGGCCTGGTGGCCCCTCTGCAGCTAAAAATTGCCGCCATCCAGTCCTGGCAGTCCCCCATCACCCAGACCGAGGTACGAGCCTTCCTGGGCCTCACAGGCTACTACCGAAGGTTCGTGAAAGACTATGGGACTATAGTGGGGCCCCTCACAGAACTCACGTCGAAAAACCAGCCCAAGAAAGTCAACTGGACCCCAGAGTGTCAAGCTGCCTTTGAACAATTGAAAGCCGCCATGTGTTCCGCCCCTGTGCTCCAGGCCCCCGACTACAGCCGGGAGTTCATCGTTCAGACGGATGCCTCCGACCATGGCATTGGGGCAGTCCTGTCTCAAGTGAACACCGACGGCCTTGATCAACCGGTGGCCTTCATTAGCCGGCGACTCCTACCACGGGAACAGCGCTGGAGCACCATAGAGAGGGAGGCCTTCGCTGTGGTATGGGCCCTCAAGAAGCTCCGGCCCTACCTTTTTGGCACGCACTTTCGGGTACAGACCGACCACCGACCCCTGCAATGGCTGATGCAGATGCGGGGGGAAAACCCGAAGTTACTACGCTGGTCCATCTCCCTACAGGGTATGGACTTCACAGTCGAACACCGGCCTGGGCCAGATCACGCCAACGCGGATGGCCTGTCCCGGTTCTTCCGCCTCGACGAGGAGAGTCCCCAAGAGGATGGGTAACTCTCCCCGCCTTCAGCTGGGGGGGACGCATGTTGGACAGGCCACATGAAAGGCCGCTCTCCCCCGGCCCGACCAGGCCTGAGCCCGGTCACGCAGGTACTACACACCACCCTTGCACGTCCTCCGTCCCCTCAGGGACCCCTGCCCTCGAGCATGTCAACCTCGTGGGTCCGATCCACTGCCAGCCTACGCGCCATCTTGGATACTCCCCCACGTGGCCGCCTGGCCCCCGGCCGACCTCAACCCTGGGCCTGGCCAGGCCTCAGACATCCCGGCACCACCATCCACCCAGGAGGTGAGCGGGCTACTTGGCAAGTCAATGGGAGAAGGAGGTGTCGATGGCTCTCCACCACCAAGTGCCGCTCGCCCATCGCCTCCCCGGGGCGTTGGCTCCACCCCCCTGCTGGGTGTCTGGACTCCCTCATCCCGGACCTCCCGACCTCCAAGTGCGAGGGTCCGGACATCAAAGCACACCAGCCCTATAACTGGGGCAGCTCCAGAGCAGGAAGGCAGTTGTATCTTGGAGTCGAGAGACGTAAAGAGGAACTCATCCTTGACGGACTACAGGCGCTGCCGTAGCTCTGTCTTGTGTACCATCGTCCTGCCTGTTGGCGCTGCCACAGCCTTCGCAACCTTCATATCCTTCATCGTCGTCGGGACCTGCTGGCGTGGCCGCGGACCGTTGTAACCGTCATCTTCACCGGGACCTGCAGGCTCCGCCGCGGACCGTCGTTTTTCCTTCGTCCATCTCGGGACCGGCTGGCTCCGCCGCGGCCCGATCATCTAGAACGCCGAGCTCGAGGATTGAGAGCTATTTTCCACTCATTGGTAACAAAGACTGTCCCGCTACCCCTTTCCTAAGCCAGAGACTAGAACCGAGGGGACCCCTGAGTCCAGACCTCCTTGTATCACATCATCGTAACCTAAGAATTGCATATAAAGTCTCGTTAACCTTCAATCTTGTGTGGTGTCCGTCTGTGGGGGGGAAGTTACTTGTCTGTACAGTCGTTGGAGACGGCTCTCCCTGGAGACCTCTCCCCGTAGTCTCGGCCGACCCTCCCGGTCCGTCTAACACGGGGCAAATCACTTAATCTCCCTGCACTGAAATGAAATGTAATCTGGTGCTTATGTAGGGCGTTGTAATATTATCTGACCAAGTTTGTGCTATATAAAATTGCAAAAAACCTAAATAAGTAAATAATAAATGGTGTCTGTGTTGCAAAGAAGTGCCATGAGTTTGTAACAATTGTTTGGCCTTACGTAGCACTGACAATTTGTATGCATACGATTGTGATAAAGAGTTCATTTTATAGTGGTTTCTCTTAGTGTGTGTGTTGATTGGACACATTTCATTCCCTGCATGCAGTTGGAGCGGAGTGTGACAGACACAAGTAGTGTGAGCTGTCCATGTGAGGTGTGATGTGGGCCTCTGTGGCATGATGGGGGTGACCTGCAGTAAGACTCCAGCCCCTGGCCCAAGGGTGCTAGTGTTCATATGCAGTTGATATCCGTAACAAGATGGTGCCCACCTCTGGCATCATAATGTGCCTGGCATACGGTGGAAGTGTTTTTGATCTGAATGTGGCTGTCCGTGACCCAGTTGTGCCCACCATGTGCACAATGCTGCCCATGACATAAGGCTGGTTAGTCTTCCCATGCCTGCTCAACGCTTGTTCTGAGCTAATGGTGGTAGTTGTTTACATACTGTGGGCCATGTTGGTACAATACAGCCAGTCTCAGTATAATACTTTCAATAGAATAACATTAGTAACTCTTAGCATTTTAATAACTTGATCATTTCTGCCAAGGCATAAACCCATAAGATTGGTATAACCTCCACATTCATCCATGCACTCAGTCGCTCATTCATTCAGCCAGCCGGCCGGCTATCCATCCGTGCCCTTATTTATAGAACCACACTCACAGACTGAGAACAGCATTCTTTTGTGGCATGTTGGAAAGTTTGCTGTTGAGCAGAAGCCAAAGGTGTCTTACTGTGGCCGCTGGCGATGGCCGGTCTACCACAGACAGTGACCAGGTGCTAGAAAGGGCCACCAGATCCATACTATGAGATTTCCAGACTCAGGAACAGACAAAGAGGAACCCGAAGAAAGATCTGGCACAGGGGGATCACAGGACCCGTACTATGAGATCTTCAGAATCAGGAAGAGACAAAGAGGAACCCCAAGAAAGATTTGGCACAGCTGGGCCAAAGGACCCGTATTGTGAGATCTCTATACTCAGGAAGAGACAAAGAGAAACCTGAAGAAAGATCTGGCACAGCAGGATCACAGGACCCATACCGTGAGGTCTCCAGACGCAGGAAGAGACAGAGGGGAACCCAAAAAAAGATCTGGTACTGCTGGACGACCGGACTCGTACCATGAGATCTCTAGACTCAGGAAGAGACAAAGAGGAACTTGAATAAAGATCTGGCACAGCTGGACCACAGGACCTGTATCGTGAGATCTTCAGACTCAGGAACAGACAAAGAGGAACCCCAAGGAAGATCTGGCACAGCGGGATCACAGGACCCATACCGTGAGGTCTCCAGACTCAGGAAGAGACAGAGGGGAACCCAAAAAAAGATCTGGTACAGTTGAACGACCGGACTCGTACTGTGAGATCTTTAGACTCAAAAAGAAACAAAGAGGAACTCAAAAAAAGATCTGGCACAGCTGGATCACAGGACCAGTACCATGAGATCTCCAAGCTCAGGAACAGACAAAGTGGAACCCGAAGAAAGATCTGGAACAGCTGGACCACCAGACTCGTACCGTGAGATCTCCAGACTCAGGAAGAGACAAAGAGGAACTTGAATAAAGATCTGGCACAGGTGGACCACAGGACCTGTATCGTGAGATCATCAGACTCAGAAACAGACAAAGAGGAACCCCAAAGAAGTTCTGGCCAGCGAGATCATAGGACCCATACCGTGAGGTCTCCAGACTCAGAAAGAGACAGAGGGGAACCCAAAGAAAGATCTTCACAGCTGGACGACCGGACTCGTATTGTGAGATCTCTAGACTCAAAAAGAGACGAAGTGGAACTTGAATAAAGATCTGGCACAGCTGGATCACAGGACCAGTACCATGAGATCTCCAGGCTCAGGAACAAACGAAGTGGAACCCGAAGAAAGATCTGGAACAGCTGGACCACCGGACTCGTACCGTGAGATCTCCAGACTCAGGAAGAGGCAAAGAGGAACTTGAAAAAAGATCTGGCACAGCTGGATCACAGGACCCATACCGTGAGATATACAGACTCAGGAACAGACAAAGAGGAACCCGAAGAAAGATCTGTAACATCTGGACCACCGGACTCGTACTGTCAGATCTCCAGACTCAGGAAGAGACAAAGAGGAACTCAAACAAAGATCTGGCACAGCTGGATCACAGGACCCATACCGTTAGATCTCCAGACTCAGGAACAGACAGAGGAACCTGAAGAAAGATGTGTAACAGCTGGACCACCTGACCCATACCGGGAGATGTACAGATTCCGGAAAAGACAAAGGAACCCAAAGAAATATCTGTGAGATCTGCAGACTCAGGAAGAGACAAAGAGGAACTCGAATAAAGATCTGGAACATCTGGATCACAGGACCCATACCGTGAGATCTACAGACTCAGGAAAAGACAAAGGAACCCAAAGAAAGATCTGGAACAGCTGGACCACCGGACTTGTACCGTGAAACTCCAGACTCAGGAAGAGACAAAGAGGAGCTTGAATAAAGATCTGGCACAGCCAGATCACTGGACCCGTATCGTGAGGTCTCCAAACTCAGGAAGAGACGAAGAGGATCTCAAATAAAGATATGGAACAGCTGGACCACAGGACCCGTACCATGAGATCTCCAGACTCAGGAAGAGACAAAGAGGAACTCGAATAAAGATCTGGAGCAGCTGGACCAATGGACTCCTACTGTGAGATCTCCAGACTCAGTAAGAGACAAAGAGGATCTCGGGTAAAGATCTGGCACAGCTGGACCACCAGTCCTGTACTGTGAGATCTTCAGACTCAAGAAGACACAAAGAGGAGCTCGAATAAAGATCTGGCACAGCGCGATCACAGGACCCGTCCCGTGAGATCTCCAGACTCAGGAATAGACAAAGAGGAACCTGAAGAAAGATCTGGCAGAGCTGGTTCACAGGACCCGTACCATGAGGTCTACAGGCTCAAGAAGAACAAGGGTAACTCGAATAAGGATCTGGCACAGCGGGGTCACAGGACTCATGCCGTGAGATCTCCAGCCTCAGGAAGAGACAAAGAGAAACACGAAGAAAGATATGGCACAGCAGGATCACAGGAACCGTACGGTGAGATCTCTAGACTCAGGAAGAGACAAAGAGAACCTGAAGAAAGATCTGGCACAGCTGGATCACAGGACTCATACCGTGAGATCTCCAGACTCAGGAAGAGACAAAGAGGAACCAGAAGAAAGATCTGTAACATCTGGACCACCGGACCCGTACTGTGAGATCTCCAGACTCGGGAAGAGACAAAGAGGAACCTGAAGAAAGATCTGGCACAGCTCGATCACAGGACCCGTACCGTGAGATCTCGATCTCCAGACTGAGGAAGAGACAAAGAGGAACTCGAATAAAGATCTGGAACAGCAGGATCACAGGACCCATACCGTGAGATCTCCAGACTCAGGAAGAGACAAAGAGAAACATGAAGAAAGATCTGACACAGCAGGATCAGTGGACTCCTACCGTGAGATCTCCAGACTCAGGAAGAGACAAAGAGAAACACGAAGAAAGATCTGACAAAGAGAAACATGAAGAAAGATCTGGCACAGCAGGATCACAGGACTAATACTGTGAGATCTCCAGAATCAGGAAGAGACAAAGAGAAACACGAAGAAAGATCTGGCACAGTGAGATCACAGGACCCATACTGTGCGATCTTCAGACTGCGGAACAGACAAAGAGGAACCTGAATAAAGATCTGGCACAGCTGGACTACCAGACCCGTACCGTGAGATCTTCAGACTCAGGAAGAGACAAAGAAGAACCCCAAGAAAGATCTGGCACAGCTGGACCACAGGACCCATACCTTGTGGTCTTCAGACTCAGGAAGAGACAGAGAGGAACCAGAAGAAAGATCTGGACCGCAGGACCCATACAATGAGATCTCCAGACTCAGGAAGAGACAGGGGGGGACCAGAAGAAAGATCTGGCAAAGCTGGACCACAGGACCCGTAGCGTGAGATCTCCAGACTCAGGTAGAGACAAAGAGGAACTCGAATAAAGATCTGGAACAGCAGGATCACAGGACCCATACCGTGAGATCTCCCGACTCAGGATGAGACAAAGAGGAACTCGAATAAAGATCTGGAACAGCAGGATCACAGGACCCATACCGTGAGATCTCCAGACTCAGGAAGAGACAAAGAGGAACTCGAATAAAGATATGGAACAGCAGGATCACAGGACCCATACCGTGAGATCTCCAGACTCAGGAAGAGACAAAGAAGAACTTGAATAAAGATCTTGCACAGCTGGATCACAGGACCTGTATCGTGAGATCTCTGGACTCAGGAAGAGACAAAGAGGAACTCGAATAAATAACTGGAACAGCTGGACCACAGGACGCATACCATGAAATCTCCAGACTCAGGAACAGACAGAGGAACCTGAAGAAAGACGTGGAACAGCTGGACCACCTGACCCATATCGTGAGATCTACAGATTCCGGAAAAGACAAAGGAACCCAAAGAAAGATCCATGAGATCAGCAGACTAAGGAAGAGACAAAGAGGAACTCGAATAAAGATCTGGAACAGCTGGATCACACAACCCATACCGTGAGATCTACAGAATTAGGAAAAGACAAAGGAACCCAAAGAAAGATCTGGAACAGCTGGACCACCGGACTCGTACCGTGAAACTCCAGACTCAGGAAGAGACAAAGAGGAGCTTGAATAAAGATCTGGCACAGCTGGATCACTGGACCCGTATCGTGAGGTATCCAAACTCAGGAAGAGACAAAGAGGATCTCAAATAAAGATATGGAACAGCTGGACCACAGGACCCGTACCATGAGATCTCCAGACTCAGGAAGAGACAAAGAGGAACTCGAAAAAAGATGTGGAACAGCTGGACCAATGGACTCCTACCGTGAGATCTCCAGACTCAGGAAGAGACAAAGAGGATCTCGAGTAAAGATCTGGCAGAGCTGGACCACCAGACCTGTACTGTGAGATCTTCAGACTCAGGAAGAGACAAAGAGGAACTCGAATAAAGATCTGGCACAGCGGGATCACAGGACCCGGACCGTGAGATCTACAGACTCAGGAATAGACAAAGAGGAACCTGAAGAAAGATCTGGCACAGCTGGTTCACAGGACCCATACCATGAGGTCTCCAGGCTCAAGAAGAACAAGGGTAACTCGAATAAAGATCTGGCACAGCGGGATCACAGGACTAATGCCGTGAGATCTCCAGCCTCAGGAAGAGACAAAGAGAAACACGAAGAAAGATCTGGCACAGCAGGATCACAGGAACCGTACCGTGAGATCTCTAGACTAAGGAAGAGACCACGAGGAACCTGAAGAAAGATCTGGCTTAGCTGGATCACAGGACTCATACAGTGAGATCTCCAGACTCCGGAAGAGACAAAGAGGAAATCGAATAAAGATCTGGAACAGCAGGATCACAGGACCCATACTATGAGATCTCCGGACTCAGGAAGAGACAAAGAGAAACATGAAGAAAGATCTGGCACAGCAGGATCACAGGACTCATACCGTGAGATCTCCATACTCAGGAAGTGACAAAGAGAAACACGAAGAAAGATCTGACAAAGAGAAACACGAAGAAAGATCTCGCAAAGCGGGTTCACAGGACTCATACTGTGAGATCTCCAGAATCAGGAAGAGACAAAGAGAAACACGAAGAAAGATCTGGCACAGCGAGATCACAGTACCCGTACTGTGCGATCTCCAGACTGTGTGTTGGACAGGCCTCGTGAAAGGCCTGCTCCCTCCCCGCACGAGAAGGCCCGAACGCCGGCTCTCCCGGTGTTCCCCGAAGAACCACCCCTGCAACCCACCGAAGCAACCCGCAACCCGTCCCCAACGGGACGCCTGCTCCCGAACCTCCCAGCATCGGCTGTCCCGGGCCCCGTCAGCACCATTGCCCCGGCCCAGCCGCCATCTTGGACACTGCACCACGAGGCCGCGTGGCCTCAGCTCGACCCCAACCCTGGGCCTGGCCGGGCCGGGCCGGGCCCCGACATTGAGGCACCACCATCCACCCAGGAGGTGAAGAGACCACTTGGCAGGTCAATGGGAGAGAAGAGTGTCGATGGCTCTCCCCCGCCAGGTGCCGATCGCCCCCGGCCTCCCCGGGCGCTGGCTCCACCCCCCTGCTGGGTGTCTGGACTCCCTCATCCCGGACCTCCCGACCTCCAAGCGAGAGGGTCCGGACATCGAAGGGGGCCAGACCTATAACTGGGGCAGCTCCAGAGCAGAAAGGCAGTTGTATCCTGGAGTCGAGAGACACCTTGAAGAACTCATCCTTGACGGACTGCTGGCGCTGCCGCAGCCCTGCCTTGTGAACTACCTCCGAAGCCTGCTGGCGCTGCCTCTGCAACCTACACCTTCGTCGGGACCTGCTGGCGCTGCCGTGGCCCCATCCTTGTGAACCATCGCTCCTGCCTGCTGGCGCTGCCGCAGCCCTCCTCACCGAGACTTGTCATCCTAGCCAGCTGGCGCTGCCGCGGCCCGACCTACCAGACCTCCGAGCTCGAGGATTGTGAGCTCCCCTCCTGCCACACCTGTACCGGACCGGTACCAAGACTGTCCCGCTACCCTTTCCCCTACAGAGACTAGAATTGAGAGGACCCTCGTGTCCCGACCTCACTGTATCGCTGATAACCTTGCTTCAAGAATCGTATATAAAGAGTGTTGACCTAATCCTTGTGTGGTGTCCATCTGTGGGGGGGAAGTTACTCATCTGTACCGGAGGCCTCTCCCCCTGTCCTCGGCCGACCCTCCGGGTCCCCGTCTAACATTGGTGGTCAGCGGCGCGATCCGAACCAACACGTAATTGAACAGAGAGTAACTCACCCCACGACACAACCACAATGACCACAAAAGAGAGCGGAACCACAGAGAAATTCCAGATGGAAAAATTAGAAGAGTATAACCACAGAGAACTAAAGCAGTTCTGCATAGAACTAGGCATTGCTACCACAGGACTGAGCACGAAAGAAGACTTCGAAAAGGCAGTGGAATCTTGGGCAGAGACAGGTACGGCCGTACCCCAAAACCAAAGCCACGAGGCACCGGAAACGAACCCTCCTCTGACGGAAGAAAGAAGATCGGGTCTCTCCCCAGAGGAGATCCGGGAACGGGAAAAAAGCAGACTCCATGAATTGGAGCTGGCTCGACTTCGGTTGGATGGAGAACTGAAGTTGGCGGAACAAAAAATAACATTGGAACACTTGAGGCTCCGAGAGGAGCGGGAAGAAAAACAAAGACAAAGAGAGTTAGAAGAGAAAAAGCTAGCCTACGAACATGAGCGCAACCTAAAAGAAATAGAGCTTCGGAAACAGAATAAAGATCTCAGGGTACCCGAGCGCACAAACACTCCTGCCACTACCGACCCTAAAGTCCACATCCCCAAGGATGTCGTCAGAGAATATTACCGGAACGACGATATCCAGCAATGGTTCAAAGCCTATGAGGTAGCCATGACCTCCCACCGGATCCCCCGAAGCGACTGGGGAGCGGGGTTATGGGGGAGGTTCGTCAACGAGGGGCGAGACGCCCTGCTGCAACTCCCGGACCATCAGATGACCTCCTACGACCACATGAAAGCCGCCCTCCTCACTCGATACGGACTCACGCCCGAGATGTACCGCCAGCGGTTCCGCGACTGCAAACGGATCCCAGGTACAACTTGGGTGGAGTACGTGAACTTTTTTAGCAGAGCGTTCGAGGGGTGGATCAAGGGCAGCAAGGTGACCACTTACGAGCAACTCTTTGACCTTATTGTATGGGAGCACCTCTCTAACAACTGCTTCGTCGAGCTCAGGCAGCACCTCCTCGACAGCAAACTAACTGAACCTCGGCAACTCGCCGCCGAAGCTGACTGATGGGAAAGCACCCGAGTTGCCCGAAACGGGCTCAGCGAACCAAACAGAACCAACCAAGGACCCCATCGTCCCCGAGGGGGAGGAGGAGGCCAGGGTCGGGGCAGAGACGCCGTCCCGGTGGCTCCCGCCAGCGGCGCCCCGCCCCCGGCCGGCAGGGGAAACCCCCCGATGCGTCCAGGGTTCCGAGCCAATGTTACTTGCCACCGATGTCAGCGACCCGGCCACTGCGCCAACGACCCTAATTGCCCGAAGAACCGGAACCCTATGCCCCGCCAGGTCGCTGCTGCCGCCCTGGGGGAAGAGCAAACCCCAGAAGATTCGGAAGAGTACGAGGCCGACCAGCCCGAGTGGGAACCAGCCGCCATGTCCCTGGTCTGCCTAGAGGAAAGAGACATGATTCCGCGGGCTCCCCTTCCCGCCAACACGCAGAAATACAGCCAGTGGGTCAACATTAATGGGCGACGGGCTGAAGCCCTCCGCGACACCGGGGCCAGTGTGACGGCAGTCCGTTGTCATCTGGTGACCCCGGAGCAGATCTTGCCGAACGTCCTTTGCCCCGTCCGGTCAGCCGACAACTCAGAGAGCCTGTGTCGGATGGCCTGCGTCCCCTTCGAGTGGGGAGGAGTGTCCGGAATGCTGAAGGTGACTGTCCGCGATGATGCCCCAGTGGACTGCCTCCTGGGGAACGACCTCGAAAGTTCCCCCTGGGCAGCCGTCGAAAGAAGAGAGCACCTTTGGATGTTGTGCCTCCCTGAGTGGGTCTGCCTAACGACCCGGTCCATGGCCGCCCGCGCCATCCCCAGTCCCGAAGAACCAGAATGGCCAGAACCTCCTCCCCCGATCGTCCCGGAGGGAACCACCCTAAGCACCAATCCCCCAGAGCAAAACGAAGAAGGGCCCGTTCAACTCCAGGACCTTCCCGAACTGGCCCAGTGGTGTCAAGAGGGTGGTCCCACCCAGGAACAATTCCGACAAGAGCAGCGGACCTGTCCCTCCCTCGAGGGACTCCAACAGCAAGCCCTCGCCCAGAGCGCGGGAGACACCACAGGGGCCTACTGGATTTATTGGGACAATGACCTGCTCTACAGTGAGCAAAGAATTGCTGAGCTAGGGGCCAGTCGAGTGCTGGTGGTGCCCCTCCGCTTCCGAGACTTCCTTTTGAACTTGGCACACGATGTCCCCCTTGCCGGGCACCTGGGGCAAGACAAAACATACAACCGCCTGGTAACTCACTTCTACTGGCCCAAGATGCGTAATGATGTCTCCAACCACTGCCGGGCCTGCCCCACCTGCCAGGCCAGCGGGAAGAGCGGCCGAAAGATTAAAGCACCCTTGCAACCGTTTCCCGTCGTCACCACCCCGTTCGAACGGGTCGGAATAGACATTGTGGGGCCCCTAGACCCCCGAACGGCCCAGGGGCACCGGTTCATCCTAGTCCTGGTGGACCACGCCACCCGCTATCCCGAGGCCATTCCTCTTTGGACCGTGACAGCACCTGTGGTAGGCCGGGCCCTGATGGGGATCTTCTCTCGAGTGGGCTTCCCCCGGGAAGTCGTCAGCGACAGGGGCACGAACTTTATCTCCAAGTACATGAAGTCTCTCTGGCAACAGTGCGGGGTCACCTACCGGTTCACGACCCCTTATCACCCGCAAGGAAATAGACTGGTCGAGCGGTTTAACCGCACTCTCAAGGGAATGATCATGGGCCTGGAAGAACCCCAACGGCGCCAATGGGATGTGCTGCTCCCGTGCCTCCTCTTCGCCTATCGAGAAGTTCCCCAGAAATCCCTCGGCTTCAGTCCCTTTGAGCTCCTGTACGGACATCCCGTCCGGGGCCCCCTCAGCCTGGTCAAGGAAGGATGGGAGATGGCCCCCCAGAAGACCCCTCCAGACGTCTATAAGTACCTCCTGACCCTCCGCAACCAGACCCGGCGATTCAGGGAACTCGCCAAAGCCAACCTTGAGGCCAGTCAGGAAGACATGAAGAAATGGTACGATCAGCATGCCTCCTCCATCGAGTTCGAACCAGGCCAGCAAGTCTGGGTGATGTCTCCAGTTGAACCCTGTGCCCTGCAGGACAAATGGACAGGACCCTTCAAGGTGATAGAGCGCAAGGGCCCTGTCACCTACCTAATAGACATGGAGTCCTCCCGGAACCCCCTGCGCGTCCTCCACGCCAACAGACTCAAACCCCACTTCGTACGTTCGGAGCTCAGCCTACTGATGGCCACAGATAGTGGGACAGAAGAAGACTCCAAGCCCCTCCCTGACCTACTGAGGACCCGTGAAAAAGATGGCTCAGTAGAAGGGGTCAGACTCTCTGATGCCTTGTCCCCAGAACAACACCAAGACTGTCGGGCTCTCCTGCTACAATTTGCGAACCTGTTCTCCCTCACCCCCGGGGTCACCCCCTGGTGCCTTAACGATGTGGACACTGGGGATAGTCCACCTATTCGGCACAGGGCGTACCGAGTGCCAGATCGGGTGCGCACCTGCATCCAGAAGGAAGTCACTAAGATGCTGGCCCTCGGAGTGATCGAACCATCCGACAGCCCCTGGGCCAGCCCAGTCGTACTGGTCCCCAAGGCTGCCGCCCCGGGCGTTGCCCCCGAGCTCCGGTTCTGCGTAGACTATCGGGGCCTGAACACTGTTACCAGAACCGACGCTCATCCCATCCCCCAGGCAGATGAGCTGGTTGACCGCATGGGGGCTGCCCGCTACCTGAGCATCTTCGACCTGACAGCGGGCTACTGGCAAATCGGCCTCACCCCCAGGGCCCAAGAACGATCCGCCTTCTCTACCCCGGATGGCCACTACCACTTCAAAGTGATGCCGTTCGGCATGAAAAACGCTCCAGCTACCTTCCAACGACTCGTGAACAAGGTACTGGCGGGTCTCGAAGAATTCAGCGCCGCCTACCTTGACGATATCGCTATGTACAGTCGTCACTGGGCAGACCACCTTCACCACCTCCGAGAAGTCCTGCACGCCCTCCAGCAGGCTGGCCTCACCATCAAAGCCAGCAAATGTCAGATTGGCCAGGGGTCTGTGACCTACCTCGGACACCAAGTGGGGAGCGGTCTGGTGGCCCCCCTTCAGCTCAAGATCGCTGCCATCCAGTCCTGGCAACCACCTGTCACCCAAACCGAGGTCCGGGCCTTCCTAGGGCTCACCGGATACTATCGGCGGTGTGTAAAGGACTATGGCAGCATTGTGGGGCCCCTCACAGAACTAACATCCAAGAAACACCCCAAAGCCGTCAACTGGACTCCGGACTGTCAAGCGGCCTTCGAGAAGTTGAAGACCGCCATGTGCACCGCCCCCGTGCTCCAGGCCCCCGACTACAGCCGGGAGTTCATAGTCCAGACGGACGCCTCAGATCATGGCGTTGGGGCAGTCCTCTCTCAACTCAACGCCGAGGGAGTCGATCAGCCAGTGGCCTTCATCAGCCGACCCCTACTGGCTCGAGAACAGCGCTGGAGCACCATCGAGCGGGAGGCCTTCGCAGTGGTATGGGCTCTCAAGAAACTCCGGCCCTACCTCTTCGGTACACATTTCAGGGTACAGACAGACCACCGACCCCTGCAATGGCTGATGCAGATGCGGGGGGAGAACCCAAAACTGTTGCGAAGGGCCATCTCCTTGCAGGGGATGGACTTCACTGTGGAGCATCGTCCTGGCCAGGACCACGCCAACGCGGACGGACTGTCACGCTTTTTCCGCCTCGGCGAGGAGAGTACCCAAGAGGATGGGTGAATCTCCCTGCCTTCAGCTGGGGGGGACGCATGTTGGACAGGCCTCGTGAAAGGCCCGCTCCCTCCCCGCACGAGAAGGCCCGAACGCTGGCTCTCCCGGTGTTCCCCGAAGAACCACCCCTGCAACCCACTGAAGCAACCCGCAACCCGTCCCCAACGGGACGCCTGCTCCCGAACCTCCCAGCATCGGCTGTCCCGGGCCCCGTCAGCACCATTGCCCCGGCCCAGCCGCCATCTTGGACACTGCACCACGAGGCCGCGTGGCCTCAGCTCGACCCCAACCCTGGGCCTGGCCGGGCCCAGACATTGAGGCACCACCATCCACCCAGGAGGTGAAGAGACCACTTGGCAGGTCAATGGGAGAGAAGAGTGTCGATGGCTCTCCCCCGCCAGGTGCCGATCGCCCCCGGCCTCCCCGGGCGCTGGCTCCACCCCCCTACTGGGTGACTGGACTCCCTCATCCCGGACCTCCCGACCTCCAAGCGCGAGGGTCCGGACATCAAAGGGGGCCAGACCTATAACTGGGGCAGCTCCAGAGCAGGAAGGCAGTTGTATCCTGGAGTCGAGAGACACCTTGAAGAACTCATCCTTGACGGACTGCTGGCGCTGCCGCAGCCCTGCCTTGTGAACTACCTCTGAAGCCTGCTGGCGCTGCCGCGGCCCTCTGCAACCTGCACCTTCGTCGGGACCTGCTGGCGCTGCCGCGGCCCATCCTTGTGAACCATCGCTCCTGCCTGCTGGCGCTGCCGCGGCCCTCCTCACCGAGACTTGTCATCCTAGCCTGCTGGCGCTGCCGCGGCCCTCTGCAACCTACACCTTCGTCGGGACCTGCTGGCGCTGCCGCGGCCCATCCTTGTGAACCATCGCTCCTGCCTGCTGGCGCTGCCGCGGCCCTCCTCACCGAGACTTGTCATCCTAGCCAGCTGGCGCTGCCGCGGCCCGACCTGCCAGACCTCCGAGCTCGAGGATTGTGAGCTCCCCTCCTGCCACACCTGTACCGGACCGGTACCAAGACTGTCCCGCTACCCTTTCCCCTACAGAGACTAGAATTGAGAGGACCCTCGTGTCCCGACCTCACTGTATCGCTGATAACCTTGCTTCAAGAATCGTATACAAAGAGTGTTGACCTCATCCTTGTGTGGTGTCCATCTGTGGGGGGGAAGTTACTCATCTGTACGATCGCTGGAGACGGCCCTCACTGGAGGCCTCTCCCCCTGTCCTCGGCCGACCCTCCGGGTCCCCGTCTAACACTGTGGAACAGACAAAGAGGAACCTGAAGAAAGATCTGGCACAGCTGGTCTACCAGACCCGTACCGTGAGATCTTCAGACTCAGGAAGAGACAAAGAGGAGCTCCAAGAAAGATCTGGCACAGCTGGACCACAGGACCCATACCTAGTGGTCTTCAGACTCAGGAAGAGACAGAGGGGAACCAGAAGAAAGATCTGGAACAGCTGGACCACAGGACCTGTACCGTGAGATCTCCAGACTCAGAAAGAGACAAAGAGGAACTCGAATAAAGATCTGGCACAGCTGGACCACAGGACCCGTACTGTGAGATCTCTAGACTCAGGAAGAGAAAAAGAGGAACCTGAAGAAAGATCTAGCACAGCTGGATCACAGGACTCATACCGTGAGATCTCCAGACTCAGGAAGAGACAAAGAGAAACACGAAGAAAGATCTGGCACAGCTGGATCACAGGACCCGTACCGTGAGATCTCCAGGCTCAGGAAGAGACAAAGAGGTACTCGAATAAAGATCTGGAACAGCAGGATCACAGGACCCATACCGTGAGATCTCCAGACTCAGGAAGAGACAAAGAGAAACATGAAGAAAGATCTGGCACAGCAGGATCACAGGACTCATACCGTGAGATCTCCAGACTCAGGAAGAGACAAAGAGAAACACGAAGAAAGATCTGACAAAGAGAAACATGAAGAAAGATCTGGCACAGCAGGATCACAGGACTAATACCGTGAGATCTCAAGAATCAGGAAGAGACAAAGAGAAACACGAAGAAAGATCTGACAAAGAGAAACATGAAGAAAGATCTGGCACAGCTGGATCACAGGACTCATACCGTGAGATCTCCAGAATCAGGAAGAGACAAAGAGAAACAATAAGAAAGATCTGGCACAGCGAGATCACAGGACCCATACTGTGCGATCTCCAGACTGCGGACAGATAAAGAGGAACCTGAATAAAGATCTGGCACAGCTGGACTACCAGACCCGTACCGTGAGATCTTCAGACTCAGGAAGAGACAAAGAGGAGCCCCAAGAAAGATCTGGCACAGCTGGACCACAGGACCCATACCTTGTGGTCTTCAGACTCAGGAAGAGACAGAAGGGAATCAGAAGAAAGATCTGGAACAGCTGGATCACAGGACCCATACCGTGAGATCTCCAGACTCAGGAAGAGACAAAGAGGAACTCGAATAAAGATCTTGCACAGCTGGACCACAGGACCCATACTGTGAGATCTCCAGACTCAGGAAGAGACAAAGAGGAACTCGGATAAATATCTGGAACAGCAGGATCACAGGAGCCATACCGTGAGATCTCCAGACTCAGGAAGAGACAAAGAGGAACTTGAATAAAGATCTTGCACAGCTGGATCACAGAACCTGTATCGTGAGATCTCTTGACTCAGGAAGAGAAAAAGAGGAACTCGATTAAAGATCTGGCACAGCTGGACCCCAGGACCCGTACTGTGAGATCTCCAGACTCAGGAAGAGGCATGGGTGACCCTGCTCTGGGATTCTATGCACTTGTGTAGGTGCACCTGGCGACACCAGATCGGATTCAGTGAACGAGTTGGGGGTCTTCTCTTCATCCCACTTTAAGTGGGTCAGAGTTTAACCCCCAAAAGCTATTTTTGGACCGCAGATAGCACTCTGTAAATCAAGAATGACCTTACAGAATATACTGTAAGGTGGCATAGTATGACATGTCATGAGCACCTATAGAACCAGCAAATCTTACAAGATGGGCGTCCACCCTGATCTCACTTGAGCCTTCATACACACAAATGTTGTGCACACAACCAGCTCTTTCTTGTGTGTCCCAGAGGCCTTCAGGCTGGCCCTTCAATGTAAAAATAGCAACCTGCGCCTCCTGCATATGGAATATAGAAAAATGTCAAACAGCTCCCCACTCCCCGCCCACCCTGCTAGTCACCTTGTGGACGCTGCTGGTCCTGACACACCAGGGCGTCGAGCACATGTAATGTGTAAGGTGATTGGCACAGTCATGTGTATAAACAATGAAGACATGTCCCCCCGCTGGCACAGGGCTCTGGTACAGCTGCTTTCAAGGCCCACTGGAGGCTTCTGAAGGACATTATTAGCGCGGCCCAAGGTCACACCGTGTCCCTGGGAGCGAATCTCTCAGTTTACACCACAGGATCCAGGCTATTGCCAAACTCGTAGTGCCCACAGCCGGCCGTGAGGGCCTCCTGGCCATGGGGCCAGCTGTGACACTGACGGCTATCTGGCTGCTGGAAGACGTCCGGCACATCTCGCAATAAAAGCCAGAAGATGTCTTCACACAACTGTGACAACTAGTGTATGTGACCTCTTGACCCTGCCTTTGAACTTGAGAACTCAGGACCTGGGCATGCGCGCGCCGTGCGGCTGGCGAGGGCCGTGACGCGGTGTCCTTTCCTTGGTGATTTGTGTGTTCAGCCTGCAGGCCCCTCTCTGGTTTCGACACCTCACGTGCTGTTCAAACAGCTGTGCGCCTGAAAGCCGTGACTCCAAGCACATTGGGGAAGACAGCGGTGCTGTAGACGTGCTTCTACGCAGCACTCTGGTTATAGTAGGCAAGCTCGACAAATAACACTCACCCACCTTCTCTTTCCCCATCTCCCTTGCACAAACCAATCCACATTTTTAACACATAAACTGTAGTGTGAGGAGCACAAACCTACGAAAAGTGCCATTATGGGAGTTTTAAAGGGCTCACTCGGTGAATGATGTCACAATACATCGCAAAACCCCGGGTGACGTCACCAAACTAAGAAGTATTATAGTACGCCTATTGTTGATGATTGTTAGAGGAGTGGGTAAAGAGAGCTCTTTTTAGGTTTCGCATGAACAGCGCATGTGCGCTGTCAGCAAAATCTTTAGTCAACAAGAAAAGACAAAAGAAACTGGCTGTGAGGCCGCCCATTACTTACCATTGGTTGGCTTCCATGCCACTCTTGTGTCCTTGCTTCCTACTGGTCACCGCCTCCTTCTCACCTTCTGCATCCTGCTGGGTCGTCAAGTGTTTGTCCCTGCCACGGACCAAAGAACAGTTTCCGATCTGCAACCTGTGTGCGTCCACGGGCTGCATGCAGGTGCTTTTAAAAAACAATTGCATGCACTTTATTTGAGTGCATGTGTCTCCATCCCTTCCTCCACCCACCATCTGTGCCCTGGTCCCACCAACCACCCGCTCGCTGTGTGTTGCTGTTTCTTCTCTCCTCCCCACACCTCCCTTGTATTGCTTTCCCTCCTGCAGTCCCCTGCCCTCTGTTGTATTGCTGCTCCCTCCCGCCTCCCCTACACCGCCCTCCTCCTCATGTTTGTTGTATTGCTCCCCCAACCCCTAATTGCCCCATCTCCTCCATTCCTCCTGTCCCTCACAAAAAGCATTAAACAAAGTTAAATAGTTATTGCGGATGTGAGCACTATTTGGGTTTGTTTCATGTTTTTTAGGCATATCTGCTGTCCAACACGACTTCATGAAAAAAGCGCTATACTGTGGTCAGCAAGGGCTGCATCATTGCGCTTTTTCTTTTTTATTTTAAGCTATGTTGGACAACAGCCCACACTGCTGTGCAACATGCGTGAAAAAAAACCCCTGACCGAGCAAATAGATCTTGCATAGGCGAAACTTTACAGTTTTGCCAATGCTTATTTTCTTTACAATGGAAGGGCCCTTTAAAGCAGTCGGTTGTGGTATCATCCCCAGAAAGCAACTGCCCACCCCATGCTGGAGACACATTTGTTGATGCTTGCGAACAGCCTTCGGTTTTAAGGGTGAACATGGATAGTAACCCCAGGCGAGGCAGAGAGCACATGAGGAATATTCACTGGTGACATTATAACCTGCACAGCAGAAAGTGTCGCCTGCACAGAGAAAGGGGCAGAAGCAAGCAGGGCTTGCCCTTCTAACAATAGGGTGATTGCCCCAGCATGGGTGATAAAACAAGCGGGCAGTCATTGAGAACCACATGGGGTTCTTGGAGGGTGTTTTGGGGTCGTGGGTTGCTTGAGGGTGTTTGTGTGCAGTACTGTACCCAAGCCATGCACAGCCTAGGGAACACTCGGGGCTTAAGCAATGGTGCTCAGCAAAGTATGCAATAAGAACCCCATGTGGTGAAACCCCCACTCCACAGACTCTCCCGCCATTGACATAAAGACACATCAGGAGGACCAGTCTATCGACGTACCCTAGACTGGACTTTTGATGAACTCACCCAGGGTCTGGAAGCCAAGCTGCAGGACTGGAGATGGACCAGTACACCTGCCAGGTGGAGAGCCCAGGGGTTCTAGGTAGTAACTCACACCCCCATGACTTCAGTGCACAGCATCCTTAACCTCTTCGATGCGTCGAACGGCAACAGTGGGGGTGTGCGTCGGACGGCCGGTGGCCATCCGAACTGCGCACGCATCAAATTCCGCCCACCCCGGCCAAGCGGCTAGAGATGGGCTACAACATCACTAGTACAGATGGAGAACCTGAAAGACACATCCTGAAAAGGAAGGGTCTTGGGACAGCATAGTGACTTATATCAGGAGCAGAGGGGACAGAGAGGTGGCAGCATCTTTCAGAAGTGTGCCAGGGTCTTGGGGATCTAAGGGCGGGTAGAAGACCACCCTAGTGCAAGGGAATGTGGCGAGAGAAAGCCTGGGGTGTAGTCTCAAATGATTTTATGCAGCAAATCAACAGTAGCTGCTATATAGCTGGATGGAGACCATACTTTCTTCTAGATAGTGACTCTAGACTCTGACTTCTAGATATCGAGCCTTATTTAATGGGCACTCTGACCTCACATGAACATTTTTTACTTACCAGATTTCGGCTGAATTTATTTTATCCTTTCCTTCTTAGGCCAAGAACTGCTATTTTTAGTAAAGTTGCAGCTCCCTGCGGCTGCGACGGAAAGTCTCCGCAGGATATGCTGCATTTTATGTTTTTATGTAGATTTTATGAATATCCCCGCAAATGCTATTGGGTGTCACTTTAAAAAAAACTCAATTTTTGTCAGATCAGACCAGCTATGATGTATTTACAACTATTACGCAGTGGCAGTATTCTCTGTGTACTTGAATTTTTAAAATCAATTGTTAGGTATAGAAAATGCCTGGATCTGTAATGACTTTTTAAATGAAATTTTTCTGAGCTTGTATTTATTATATTTAGGTAAAATCATGTATTCTTTTTTTCTGTGATGTCAATTTTGTATTTTGTACTTTCAGTATCCTGATGTGGTCTACTTTTTATAAAACAATGAATTTTTTATTACTGTATCTGCACTTTTATGGTTTGCAAACAAAACCGAAATAAAGTTTTATTGATTGACTCAACAGACTTTATTTTAGCCACCGACTCACCACACTATCATCCGAGGCATGATGCGCCATACATTCTTCTGGAGAGTGACTTACCCAAGACGTTTCCTTCATTTTATATTAAGTGCAAAAACCCATGAAGACCAGCACTGTGCAAACGAAGGTCCTCACAGTGATACCACTCCTAACCTGCATGGAATAAGGGGCAGTTTTGCACTGTTCCTAGCAAGTGCAGAGTAGGGCCTTAATAAGACAGAAGACGTCTTGGTTTCCTTCCTTGGCCATCTTTTTCCATTATTTCATTGAGCGACAGATAGTGCTTGGTACCTCCATTGCCTTCACCACTCTGACAAATGATTCCTGATTCATTCTAGAAACTGTCAACTGTGCAAGTAAACTGGTGTTTTGTGCTCTCGCCATAAGAAGACAACGGAGTGAGAAAAGGAAAGCGCATTGCTGGCGGCAGCAAGTGGGATCAGAGTCTGTCTATAAAGATAAATCTGAGCCACCTTCAGCCTGGCCATCTTGCAAGATCTTCCAGAACACATACATCTTTCAAGATCTCGAATTAGTTGGGGGCCAGAGAGTCATCCCGAACACTGATGACTTCCACGATCTTGAATCAGTGGGGAACCAGAGAGTCATCCAGAACACCGATATCTTTCAAGAAATTGAATTAGCGGGAAACCAATGAGTCGTCCAGAACATTGATGACTTTCGAGATCTTAAATTAGTGAGGAGACAGAGAGTCATCCAGAATAGTGGTGTTTTCAACATCTTGAATTAGTGAGAAGGCAGAGAGTAGTCCACAACACTGACAACTTTCAAGATCTTTAATTGAGAGGGTACCAGAAAGCCGTCCAGAAGACTGATGCATTTTAACATTTTAAATTAGTAGAGAGGTAGAGTGGCGTCCAAAACATTGACATGTTTCAAGAGGTTGAATTAATGGGGAACAAAAGAGCCATCAAGAACACTGATGTCTTTCAAGAACTTGAATTAGTGATCAACCAAGGAGTTGTTCAGAACACTAACGTCTTTCAAGATGTTCAACTAGCGGGGTACCAGAGTCATCACGGAAAATAAAAACTATCAAGAAGTTTAATTAGTTGGGAACCACAGAATCATCCAGTACACTGATGACTTTCAAGATCTTGAATTAGTGGAAAACCAGACAGTCATCTAGAAAACTGATGTCTTTCAAGACCTTGGACTAGTAGGGAACCAGAGAGTCATCCAGAACACTGACATCTTTCAAAATCTTGAATTATCGGGGTAACAGAAAGTCTTTCAAAATACTGATGTCTTTTAAGATCTTGAATTAGTGTGGAGCCAGAGGGTTGTCAACAACACTAACATCTTTCAAGATCTTGAATTTGTGGGAGACAAGAGAATCATCAAGATCACTGACCTCTTTCAAGATTTTGAATTAGCAAGGAGGTAGAGAGTCATCCATAAAACTGCCATCTTTCAAGATCTTGAATTAGTGGGTAACCATGGAGCTGTCCAAAGCCCTGATGTCTTACAAGAATTTGAATTAGCGGGGAGCTAGAGAGCAATCCAGAACATTGGTGATTTTCAAGAACTTGAATTAGTGGGGGAGCCAGAGAGTCATCTAGGACAGTGAAAACGTTCTGGACCGTGAATTAGTGGGATATTAGAGTAGTCCAGACCACTGGTGTCTTTCAAGAGGTTGAAGTAGTGTGGAGCTAGAGCATCGTCCAGAATACTGACATCTTTCAAGATTTTGAATTAGTTGGGAGCCACAGAATCATCCAGAACACTGATGTCTTTCAGGGTATTGATTTATTTGTGAATCAGAAAGTCATACAGAAAACTGACATCTTTCAAATTGTTGAAATTTTTGGGAACCAGAGGATCATCCAGAGCACTGATGTCTTACATTATGGAAAGCTTTCTTATAGATCACATAAGAAATATGATAACTCTCTCATTTCAAGAATGTAATGTACCAGAGGCTTGGAAAACAGCGCAAGTCATCCCTCTAAAAAAAAACCCCAACATCCCTATCACTCAATTTCAAAACCTAAGGCCTATCTCCCTCCTGCCACAATGTGCCAAGATTATAGAAAAAATAGTCAACTCATGGCTTTTCTTGAAAAGGAAAATATACTCCACCCCACTCAATCGGGTTTTAGACCTGGCTATTCTACGGAATCAGCGGTACTATACTCAACAGAATGCATCCGCAAGATGGTAGACGAGGGAGAAACAGCAGCGTTGGTCATGTTAGACCTAAGCGCAGCTTTCGATACTGTGCTTCATGCCACGCTGCTGTCCCGACTCTCAGACATTGGAGTGAAAGACCATGCTCTGGCCTGGTTCCAGTCCTTTCTCTCTAAAAGATCATTCCAGCTGCACTGCCCACCCTTTAAATCATCTTCTCGTGACGTGAGCTATGGGGTTCCTCAGGGCTCGAGTCTGAGCCCTACCTTATTCAATATCTACATGGAGCCCCTGGCCCTCGTCATAGAGAACTTTGGGGTGGGCATTGTCAGCTATGCCGACGACACCCAGCTCATGTTCAAGCTTACCCCAGACAGCGAGAAATATGCCACAAATTTCTCTGGCTGCATGAGTGCTGTAGCCACCTGGATGGACAACAATTGCCTCCGCCTAAACGGAGACAAAACAGAGGTGTTGGTGGTAGGGAACAATACTTCAATATGGTCCCAGGCATGTTGGCCCACGGCTCTGGGCGATCCCCCCCACCCTGTGGAAAAGGTCAGAAACTTAGGGGTTATGATTGACGCGGATCTTTCGGGAAAATCTCAAGTCAACAAAATTACAGGCAAATGCTTCGGCACTCTAAAAACCCTACGAAAAATCATTGACCTCATCCCTACGGAAGCCAGAAAAACCATAGTGCACGCGCTCATAACTCCCCACTTAGACTATGGAAATGTTCTCTTATTAGGCCTTAACCAAAAACAGTTACACCAGCTACAATGCATACAGAATGCAGCCGCCCGCATGGTACTAGGTCTTCCCAGAAGAACATCCTCCAAAGCAGCCCTATCCAAACTTCACTGGCTCCCTGTTAGGGAAAGAATCAGATTCAAAAGCCTCTGCTATGCCCATAAAATCGCCCACAACAAAGGACCTATCTATCTCAGAAATCTATTGACTATCCATCGTCCCCTCAGAGACCTAAGATCTTCTGGAATGACACAATTCAAACTTCCCCGTATCTACAGAGCCAGAATGGGAGGAAGATCTTTTCGCTACCTTGGAGTTAAACACTGGAATGCTCTCCCAATTCATCTGCGTATGGAACCCTCAGAAACACTTTTCAGAGCGAAATTAAAAACACACCTCTTCCCTCAATAATTATTTCCCTTTCTCCCCCCCCTCTCCCTCTGACAGATTCAGTTAGCAGTTAGCGCGGGGACACACAGTTTGTGCAGCCATGCGCTTTATAAATGTTTTATTATTATTATTATTTATTATTACAAGATCTTGCATTAGTGGGCAACCAGGTTTACATAAAAAAACATTAACCTTTTTGAAGATGTTGAATTAGTGGGCAACCAGGAAGTCATGCAGAACACTGATGCCTTTGGTTTGAGAATTTGAATTTGAATTAGTGGAGAATAAGGGAGTAATCCAGAGCAGCGATGACTTTCAAGATCTTGAATTTGTAGAGAGCCAGTGAGTTGTCCAGAAAACTGATGATGCAGAATGGACAACAGTGCATTAATTGTCTGCACTTAAACTCTTTTTTGTCTACAAAGTTGGAAAGATTGTGAATTCTACTCTTTCAGTATTGCAGTAGACAAGGTCTGGAAAAATTATTTTCCTAAAAAGAGAGCCAGCTCGGTTCACTATGGAAAACCCTATGGTTAAATTTAAAAATGAAAAATTACCATGGAAAACATGGATAAATATAGGGAAGTTAAAAATGGTTATGGTCACATGTGGCTACTGTCGAATTTGCTGGACTTCCATAAAAAACAAAGATGATGGTAGAGGGCGCCCACCTTGTGTTGTACCATGGAAGTCCACCAATACAGGGAATATTTTGTGAACATAGATCCTACCCTCGTGTTGCTATGGTCTGCCTCTGTTCGCTATGCTTGTACAGATGGACCGTAGCCTTCACCTGTGTTGACTCCATCAGCTCATCATCTGCAGACCCTGGTTTCGGGTAGCATTAGTTGGTGTCTGATGGAACAAGGTGGGAGACATGGACTGCAGTGATGTTTACACTAGACCATACACATAATATACATTTCCTCGTTGGAGTCTTGTATTTGTGCAGGCCTGGCACTGAGCCCTGAGAATACATTATTTGAGTCTATGCTCAACACAGTTAATGAGTTTAAAAAGAAGCTAGTGGAGGTCTCTCAGGTGCTGGGTGATGTGGGTGCTTTATGGTAGGTTGAGTATCGTTATGGGTGCTGCATTCTGGATCATCTGGAGTCTTTTCAAGAGTTTGCTGTTGGTGCCTGCAGAGAGTGCGTTGCTGTAGTCCAGACAGCTGGTAATGAGGGCCTGCATCACTGTTTTCCGGGTGGTGATGATAAGCTATTTGAAGTTTCTGCAGAACATGCAGTGAGCTGAGGCAATGGCATTGAATTGCCATTTCATGGAGCGTTCACTGTCCAGGATGATGTCAAGGTTACATGTTGTCTTTCGGAGTGAGGGTTAGTCTGAGTTCCACTGGTCACCAGGAGTTGCTCCAGAGGGAGGAATGGCTGTTGAAAATCAGCACTTTGGTCTTGTTCGTGTTGAGCTTCAGGCAGTTGCCTTTCATACAGGTTGACATGTAGAAGTTGTTTTTTGTTGTTTTGGTGTCCACTGAGAGTGAGAGGATGAGCTGGGTGTCGTCAGGGCAGGAAATTATGTTGATGTTGTGTGTTCTGGGTGGGACTCTCATCAACCGACTGCACCAGATTGAAATCAAAGATGATGTTCTTAGATGGGCTCTTGGGCTGTGAGGTGAAGGGTGGGAGACAGATTCTCTGGGTGCATCCTGTAAGGAAAGATGCCATCCATCTAAGAACATCATCTTTGATTCCAATCTGGTGCAGTCGGTTGATGAGAGTATTGTGGGAGACGGTATTGAAGGCTGCGGAGTAGTCAAAAAGGATCAGGGTGTCTGTTTCACCTCTATTGAGTAGGATGTGGCTGTCGTCTGTCATGGTGATCACGGCTTTCTCAGTGAAGTGGCTGCCTATATTTCCTGATTGGGAGGGGTCTAGCAGGTTGTTTGTCAAGAGGTGTTTGCTGAGGTGGTGGTTGATGGGCTTCTCAGGACTTTGGTGGGAAACAGGAGCAGTGAGATGGGGCAATAGTTCTGGAGAACGCTGGGGTCTGTGGAGGGTTTCTTGAGGAGGGGTCTGATCTCTGCGAGGTTAAATAGTCAATGAGGCACAAGTCAGTAGGCGCTCCAGAGTGTATGGAGTTCATTAGTGACGTAGTGTTCGATGTGCTCAGTTATTCCCATGTAGTGAGCAGTTGGTTGGCAGTTGTCTTTGTGAGAGTGGGGAGGCTGAGGTGGTCGGTGGGTTTAGGCTCGAAGTTTCTGTATATGGTGGCTATCTTGCTGTGGAATTGGTCTGCAAGAGCGTTGCAGAGTTTCTGTGATGAGGGGGATTGAGTTTTCAGTGGCTGATGGACAGGTGAACTCTCTGATGATGGCAAAGAGTTCCCTGGTCTGGTTGGTGTTGGCCTCAATGCGGTGTGTCAAGGCCTCCTTTTTTGCCACTTTGAGTTGGTGGTGGTAGTTGTTGAGGGACAATTTAAAGGTGGCTCGATCAATGTTGTTGATGCTGGTGCACCATCTTCTTTACAGTTGTTTGCATCTGTGCTTCGCCCCGCAAAGTTCTACGGTGTACCAGCTGACTCATTTGGTGGGTCCGTGAGTTCTGGCTGGTTTGGTGTAAGTGACTTGGTCGGCGGCGCTGGTGATCCAGGTAAAGTTCTCTACTGCCTGATTAAGGTTGGTGAAGACTTCAGGCTGGGTGATAATGAGGGCATCAGTTCTTTGGTACTGAGTGACCGTGGTCCAGCTGTGGTAGGGGGCACTGTAGTGGTTTGGAGTTGAGCAGGGGATCTAGTGATGGTGAAGTGTACGATGGAATGGTTGGACCAGGTGACTACACTGGAGTGGTTGTATCTGATTCTGTTGCTGGACGTGGTGATGGGAGTCCAGTGTTTGTCCTGCTCTGTGTGTGGGGTCTGAGATCAGCTGTGTGAGGCCAATGTTGCCTGTTCGTTTCAGGAGGTCGGTAGAGCTGGCATCTGTGGGGATGTCAAGGTGGAAGTTGAGGTTCCCCAGGAAGACGTAGTGTTTGGATTCAATGGCGAGCGGGGGATTAGTTCTGTGATGGCGTAGCCGAGGTCGGTTCATGGTCCTGGGGGTCTGTATGCAAGGGTAGCTTTGATGGTGGTTTTATAATCGGTGTGGAGTTGAAAGTTCAGGTGTTCCATGATTGGCGTGGTTTCATCTTCGTTGTTAGCGCAGATGATTGATTCCTTGTGCACAATGGCAAAGCCACCTCTGTGTCTTTTGGCGCAGTCATGGTGTTTTATCTCGTAGCCGTTGGGGGTTGTGATGGTGATGTCAGGGGCAGATGAGGGGTGAGCCAGGTTTCTTTGATGAAGGTCACATTGGTAGAGAGGGTGTAGATGGTGTCCCAGGCTTCTGTAGCATGTTTGCACAGTGGTCTTGCCTTGATCAGAAGGCATCTGAGTTGTTCTGTGGAGGTCTCGGCCGGCGGAGATGGTATGGGGCAGGTTTCTGTGAGGGCGGTTGTACTATGGAGTGGGGTGACACAATTGTGGGGCCCTCCTCCTCACACCCTGGAGAGGTGCCCGGTCATTGTAGCTTGAGCCACTGGGCCGATGCACTGAATATGGAAGGAGTTTTGTTCACTCATCTCACCACATATTTGACAATCCAGTTCACTGCCTGTGCATTCCCGCTGCGGTAAAAGGCAAATCTGGACCTTGTGAATATAGGCTTTTGTGCCAATGACATATGAAAATTGAAATATTTCAAATTTGTGTTTTGCTTTCGTCTCTGCGATCATCCAGGTATGTTTTCTTTTCCAGGAGTTCTCAGTGTCCTCCTTAAAGAGATCAGGCTTTGTTTCTTTATAATGAGTTTTTATATTGAGGCCGGGTGGGAGGGGGGGTACGGGGGGGGGGTTACTTATCCCACAGTCTCCAGCTGAAGGTTGGAAAGAGCCTACTCCCAGGGTAGCTTGAGCGGCAGCGCTCCTCTCTGACCAGGCTAAACTCTTCATAATCTCTTCAGTTAACTCCTTAAAAGTACCATGGGCCTCATTTAAAATATTTTGACGCACAGCAGCGCAGCAAGCCTTCCGGCTGCGCTGTTGTGCGTCAAAAGAAAAGTGCACATTCCTTCCCTTTTCCCCTGCCCTGGTCCACAATAGGCTGCTATTTGCCAATGCAGGCACGCTTGCGCCATGGTACAAGGGTGTCTGTGTTGCAGGTGTGATTGTTTTTGTGCAGGAAGGGATACCTTCCTGCACAAAAGCAATCATTTTTTTAAAAAAATATATTTTTATTGCAGAATTAGGAACAAGACCACATCTTAAGCCAATCAGTACACTTGCAGCATCACAATCTTAAAAGTTACAGATATATCGTACACAGCCATTTGGCCCACATCCCGGAGGCTGGGCGGCGCTGCAGGATTACCCTTCTCAGTAAGATGCTTCCGTGTACTCCTTTCCCAGGTATTCGACCAGCATCACTTTTTAGTATCTGCTTTTACCCCCCCTAAAACTCCCCCCCCCATGCATCAACAAGCGAACTCAGAATTTTCAGGGAGAAACCGTCAACAGCTCATACCTCGCCCAACACAGTTCCGACCAAGTCGCTCCAGAGTCCCCCTCCCGGGCCTCCCCAGTATCACTGTCAGAATACCTGCCTGCTATCCCGGAAGCCCCGGTTCCCTGGGTCCAACCCACGTGCTATCCTCCTATTCCACTCCGGGCCGCTAAGTCGAGCTACCCTCCTCAAAACGCCCCCCCCCCCCCCCCAACTACTGCTGCTGCTGCTAATGCGGGCTGTCCAAATCCGTGCTATCTCAGAGGCTCGCCATCTACCAGGAGTCGTTCGCAATCGCTAAAAGTGCATGGAAGCCGCATGAATCATCACTCCTCCTCGTCATCCCCCACCATGTAATCACGCAACGCTTGCACCACCATCTCCCAAGCTATTGCCATGTCCAAACAGCTCTCCTTGCCAAGTCTAGTAGCCTGCCGCATTCTAATGATGCTTTCACAGCCCGCCCACTTCAACAGCTCATTCATCCACCTCCTCACTGAAGGGCCTTCTCTAGACTTCCAGTGCCAGGTTATCTCTCTTTGTGCCAATATAAGTCCCAAATCAATAAATTTACTGGTGATTCTCGTCTTTTTTGTATGCGGGAACCAGAGCAGGAGGCATGCCGCCATATCAAAGTCCACCTCCCTATCCGTTACCGCATTCAAGAGCACCCCCACTTCCGGCCAGTACGTCCCCAGTGTCGGACACCCCCACAACATGTGATCCAAGTCAACCTCGGGCGCCAAGCATCGTGGGCACACGGCGTCAAGCACCTTGAAGTACCGTTTTATCCTCTCCGGCCAAACTGCTCCTGAAGTACTTGATAGGGAACCAATGCTCCATCAATGTACAGGTCCCCCACCATCTGTAGACCCAATTCCTCCCATTCTAGAAGCCCGGACCAGTCACCCCCATGCGGCAGCGCGGTCAACATCCCCAGCGGTATCTCCGGTGCATACGGCCGGACCCTCCCCGCTCTTTTCAGACTCCGTTGCCAGCACATTCTAAGCGTCCTTTCCTCCACCGTAAGCTCCCTCGAATCCAGTTTCTGTTGCATAACTATATAAGAAAGGATGTACCTTGGAATACCAGCACCACGGTCACACTCAGGACCCCTGAATTCTCTAGCCACATTCTGCGTTAGGGTCTGCAGTTGCGCCGCTAAGTAATATAGCTCAAAATCGGGGACTGCCATTCCCCCTTCAATCTTAGGCCTGGTCAGAGTTTCCAACGCCACCCTCCGCCGACCTTGGCCCCAAAGGAAGCCAGTCACCAACATCTTCAGTTCCTTAAAGACCCGCTGTGGAATCAAATACCGGCAGCGTTCGAAAGTAATAAAGCAGCCGGGGAAGCGCCACCATCTTCAACAGTGCTACTCGGCCCAGTACCGACAGAGGGAGAGAGGCCCAGAATGCCATGCAGCCCTTCAGCGCACGTATGCATCGCCCTATGTTCTCCTCCAGGAGATCAGCTGCCTCGTGATAAATGCGCACCCCGAGGTAGGTGAAGCCAGAAGGCTCCCATACTACCTCCCCTGCTAACGGGGGACAGGGCGTACCTGCCCGCAATGGGAATATGTAGGTCTTAGTCCAATTCACCTTAAGGCCCGACAGCCGACCGAATTCAACCAGCATATCTACCGCTCCCTCCAGAGACCGTTCAGCGTCCGCTAAGTACAGCAGCAAGTCATCAGCGTATAACGAGATATAATGCGACTCCGGCCCTTGCGTGATCCCTCCATACACTGTACCCATCCTCGCCTGCGCTGCCAGCGGTTCCATCGCAAATGCGAACAGCAGGGGGGACAATGAGCAGCCCTGTCTCGTCCCCCTACAAACAGGGTAGGCCGAAGATATCAGCGGGCCCAGGCGCACCCTTGCCCTAGCCGACGTGTAAGGGACCCTTGTCCAGCTCCGGAATCCCTCCCCAACTCCGAACTTCAGCAGCACCTCATCTAAATACTGCCATTCAAGGCTATCAAAAGCCTTTTCGACATCGACCGCTAGCACCACGGAGTCAAGAGCCGAAGACCCAGCACTATCCAAAATTCGGACCAGCCGTCGTATATTCATGGAGGTATTCCTAGTCGGGATAAACCCCGCTTGGTCCCTATGCACTAGCTTCGTCATGTGCGGCAGTAACCTGGTGGCCAGGATTCGACTCAAGATCTTATAGTCCACTGTCAGCATCGATAAGGGCCTGTAAGATGTCACACTCAACGCATCTTTGCCTGGCTTCAACAGTGGCACCACTAGTGCCTCCCTCATTGACTCAGGCAGGCAACCCCGTTACCTGGCCTCCGAGTACACCACCAATAGTGTTGGCGCTAGGATGTCAACAAATTTGGCATAGAACTCTATTGGCAAACCGTCCACTCCTGGGGTTTTATTTCGAGCCATCTGTTTAATAGCTACTCTCACCTCTGCTAGCGTTATAGGACCTCCCAGTTCCTTAGCATCCTTAATGTCCAGCACTGGCAGCGGGAGCAAAGCCAAGTGTTCGCCTATCTCATCCCTCCCTGCCTCCAGGTGGCATTCATACAGTCCCGTGTAATAGGACTGAAAGCACGCCAACACAGCTGATTGCGAGTAGACTACCTCCCCTCCTTCTGCTCTTATACTCATGATCGGGATCCGCAAGTTTGGCAAGGAGCACGCCCACTTTATCACGTTCCTCATGTACCCTGATGTTATACAACTTATAGTCATAACACCGCAGCCGTTCAGTCTCAGTCGCCACCACTTCCTTGGCCTCCACCAATCTCTCCTGCAGATCCGGCCGTTCAGGCCTCTGACGTTCCAGGTCTCGCAACGCCACTTCTGCTTTCGCTAAATCATTCAGGACAGCCGCCCGCGCATTCGAGAACCTACCCATGCACACGCCCCTCACCACCACTTTCATCGCATCCCATTCTATTGATCGCGACGTTGCGGAGCCCTCATTCTCCGCAAAGTAGCGGTCAATGCCCTGTTGAACCATGTCACTGAACACCAGATCTTCCAGCGCCTCCGGCCGAAGCCGCCACGATGGGACCGCCGACCTAGCTCATTGCCACTGCACTGACACCAATAAGGGGTTATGATCCGATATGGTCCTAGCCAGGTGCTCAGTATGCGTCACCGTCGTTGCCAAAGTGCCACTACACAACACTGCGTCTAATCTAACATGTAGGTCGTGTATTGCAGAAAAGTAGGAGTAATCCCTTATCTCAGGATGCTGTACCCTCCACACATCAAGCAGTCCCCACTTCTCCTGCCAATCCTTCCTATGAGCCGCCAGCCTGCGCACTGGGGAGTCGACCAACGGCGGGTGTGACCTATCCAGTACTACATCAGTGATCGAGTTAAAGTCGCCCCCTAATAAGACCGGGCCAGCCAAAAAGTGAGCCAGCGAACTTGTTAAGCAGTCAAAAAAGCGGGCCTGATCAGAATTGGGGGCATACACACTACACAGGACCACCTCCCTCCCGTAAAGTCGCCCCTCCACCGCCACATATCTACCCTCGGGATCAACCCGCTGTGACGTGACTTCGAACGGAGTCCCTGCTCTCACCCAGATTAGGGCCCCTCTGGCAAATGCTGAATAGGTTGTGCCAAACACCTGACCCCGCCACCTCCTCTGCAAAGCTCCGCATTCTTTCTTAGTTAAATGAGTGTCTTGAAGCATTGCTATCTGCACTCCCCGCCTCACCAGGTATGCATGCACCTTGTGGCGTTTCACCATCGTCTGAATTCTGCGGACATTCCATGTAATACATTTCACATTAGGTAACGACCCCATAGTAGACATTTCTGTGCAGTTCCACCATCAAACAGTTGTACCCCGCATTGCAGCAGTTGCAACTCCCTTCCCAATCTCCCCCCAAAACACCCCAAACCCCACTCCCCAGGACAGGACCTAATAACTCAGCTTCAGTCCCGTTCCAAACCATCCAAACCACACACTCACACTAATCTGTGGTCGCCACCACAGAAGGCCTTAGGGGCCACAAGAGGGTGATAGAGCACCGAACCAGGGCCAGCAGAGCTCCCACCCCGCGCCCCCAGTCCCACCCTGCTTTCTCCGCCCCATACCTGACAGCAAACCAAAAGACCGGAGAGTCAGTCCTAACAGGCACCCCGGGGTTACTGGATTCTTCGGAACGTCACTCATTAAACACTCCATCCGAAGTCTGTGGGGTACCACCGGTCCCCCGGCGCTCCCCGTTTCCGATTCATCGCCTCCAGATTTCCCTCCCTCCTCCTCCGAGGCCGACCCCTCCGACGTTCTCTCCTGCTGTGAACCTGTAATGGTTGCCGTTGCAGCCACAGCCCCTCTCCTGTCATCTGCCATCTGGGCCTCCCGCATGGCCCTCTGGAGTTTGTTCCGTGAGCGAATGCGCTGCGATTTCCTGATCCGGATCGGTTTCGGTCTTTCCCTTCCGCTTTTATTCGTGCGGTCTGTTCCAGCACGGTATAACTCCAGCCACGACCAAGCCTCGTCCGGAGTTTGGAAGAAGTGTGTCCTGTCATCGAGGATAACCCTCAGTTTGGCAGGGAAGAGTAAGGTGTACTGAATCCCCTCTTTCCTCAGCTCTTTTTTAACTGACAGAAAAGATGCCCTGTTTTTCTGCACTTCTTGTGTGTAATCCGGAAAGATCGTGACCTTGCTATTGTCCACCTGAAAGGGGCCCTGAGACCGTGCCCTCTGTATCAAAAGGTCGCGGTCCTTGTAATGCAGCAGTTTCACTACCATCGGTCGGGGAGGTCGGCCCTCCAGGGGCGGCTTGGCCGGGAACCTGTGTGCTCTTTCCAGGGAGAAGAAAGGAGAAAGCCCCTCCGGCGCCACGACCGTTTTGAACCAGTCCTCCATGTATGCCACTGCGTCGTCTTTCTCGATCCTTTCCGGAAGGCCCACCACCCGCACGTTGCTCCTCCTGTTACGACTTTCCGCATCCTCCGCCCGTCGTTCCAGAATCGCCAAACGGCCCATAATGTCTGTCAGCTTGTGTTCCGCCGTCACCACAGCAGGTTTCAGGTCTAGGAGTAACTGTTCATGTTCCTCCACCCTATCCGAGAGCTTGGCGTGGTCAGCTCTCAGTAGGCCCAGCCCCGTGGCCACCTGCGCAATATCATGGTGCAGCGTCTCCTTCGTCGTGGTAATCGCAGCCAGGATAGCATCAAGACGCAAGTTCAGCTGCTGTTCCGGCGTAGTGTCTTCCTGTGGGGCCCGGTTACCGCCATTTTGAGTTAAGGTGGATGCATCGCCTTGCCCAGGCGGTGTGTTGAGAATCCCGCCCGTAGCAGCCATCTTGAGCACAATAGATGCTCCTCCTGGACCTCTGCCTATGGCCACGCTGTCCACAGCTCTCCTGACAGTCACACCACCTGCCTCCCCATTCCAGGGAAGATAGCGGCCAAGTGTACCAGGGCTCCCCACACCTCGGCAAAGTTATTTCTGCTCCTTCCCTATGTCGTCTGTGTCCCCAGAACACACCTTCAGGCTCCGACCATCACCAGCAGTACACAGTCTTAAGCCACCATCAGGGCTCCGGGCCACCTCTCAAATCCAGCCGCCCAGGCCAGCAGCGTCCCCCCAGGCAAGGAGGCGGGCACCCCCAGGGGCCGATCGTGTCGGGTGTCCGGCCCAGGGCACCACAGCAGGCCAGCAGTACAGCCTCAGTCCTCGCTCCACGTGTGCCCCACCTCCGCAACTCCGCAGTCGCAGTAGTCCAGGCGGGCGGTCCCCGCTAAAACAGCAAGCCCCCGCTGTCCTGACCTGAATGCAGGGCGCCCCCCGTTGCCAGGAGCTCACTGTCAGTGCCTCGCCTCCCGAAGGTCAGGGTCCCCAACTGTGCGTGCCCCGGCCCCTCTGCCCCTGCGGCTCCAGAATCCGCCGCTCGCCTGCAACAGCTGTTTCGTAGGCGGCCGGGTCCGCTCGCTTGTGCAGCCCCCCCGGGGCGTCCCAGTCCAGCACTCTGATTGCGCGCCCGCTGCCCGCTGCAGGCGCCGCAGTCCCAGGTCCGCCCGTCCCGCACCAGCCTCCAGGACGGGGAGCGGGAGGGGGAGAGGGGGGCCGCGAGGGGGCCGCACTCACCGCGATCCGGGGGAAGGCGTCTTCAGGCCCCCGCTCAGCACCGAATGTGCCCTCAGGGAGTTCTCCGCACCCCTCGCTCCACTCGGCAGCCACCAGGATATCGGCTGCCAGCGCCCTCCGTCTCCGATGCGCTCCGGAGCCTCACGCCGCCATCTTGCCTTTGTCCACGGCCGGGCACCTCCGTGTTCGGATCTCGGTCACCGCTCGTCCTCCGAGGCCCCGTCAGCAACCAGACTCTCTGCACCGATTTAAATTCACCTCATATGGTGAATTTGTGCCTCCAGGGGTTCCGCAGGCGGCAATACCAGGATATATTACGGGACTTGGCGCGGAGCTGCACGCTCACATGGCCATCCCGGTCGGCGCCAAACCACGCCCCCCCTGCACAAAAACAATCATGAGAAGTGTTTTCATCTTTCTGTTTTCTGTAGAATGCAGCACACAAAGAAAAAGGAAAAACAAGGAGAAATAAAGGTATTTCTCCTCGTTGCACCTCCCTTATGCCTACCTGGGAATGTAATTCTGAGGTTTTTGAGCATTTATTCTGCTTAGTTTTGATACTTCAAAAAGACATTCATAAATCAATTGAACATGTCTTTTAAAAGGAAACACCACATTCACACACTCAATCAAAAACACATGTCTACTGTCCTGTCTGTGGGAGGGTGGGGATGCATATCTTACTTAAGGGTGTAGACAACCTAAAAAAAGGGGGGAAATAATTTCTATTCAGTCCGCTTCTGGACATGTATCTTTTAATGAGAAATTGTCCGCCTTGTGTTTTCAGTGCAAATGCAGGACTGGTTTAATTTCAAGCTGGCAAACATAATTTATCGATGTTTGTCTTGTGATCATTGGTTTGCTCTATATATTTTTGTCACAAATAACGTTTTTGTATTATGTATGTGTTGTATATATTGTCTCAAAAGAAATAGTTCTAAATCACGTATACAAATGTGTTGCAATTGTGTGATTTACTAATGTGGTGTTTCCTTTAAAAAGACATATTCAATTGATTTATGAATGTCTTTTTGAAGTATCAAAACAAAGCAGAATAAATGCTCTAAAACCTCAGAATTAGTAGTCTCAGGTTTATCACTAATATTTCAAATAAACCTCCCTTGACACCTTTCGGTGATTGTAATGTTTGGGTGGTTCAGTCTGGGGAGTACAGGACCCAAGCCTTCCCTGTTTTCACTACCTGGGAAATCTGGCACATTCAAAGATTTA
This sequence comes from Lissotriton vulgaris, assembly GCF_964263255.1. Taxonomy (NCBI): domain Eukaryota; kingdom Metazoa; phylum Chordata; class Amphibia; order Caudata; family Salamandridae; genus Lissotriton; species Lissotriton vulgaris. The sequence continues at coordinate 266,724,251 of NC_141686.1, forward strand.
CAAAACCTTGTAAATCTGACAATGTGCCAGATTTCATGATTGTTTTATGGGAACACCCACAGCAACACCCATGGAACGCCCCCTTTTTAGGTCTGTCGCCTAGCGTTGCAGTGCGCATCGCGGGACATTTAGTAGGTACAAATGGGTTTTCAGAAGCTGACCTAGGAATGGCACATGCACGAGCTTGTGCTTTTCTTTTGTGGCACGCTATTGGGCTTTACGTGCGTGTTTTTTACCAAGAGAGCACGGAATAGGCGAAAGGCGGGCACATTGCTCCTACCATGCCCTAATGGTGTCTATTACGCACACCGGCCGCCCTGCATCACTGCCTGGGGATGCCACTTCCTGCGAAGATGGATGATATGAAATCCAGGGATGCCACTGCCTGTGCAAATGGATGATAAGAAATCCGGGGATGCCACTTCCTGCAAAGAAGGATGATATGAACTCCGGGGATGCCACTGCCTGCGCAGATGGATGATATAACATCCGGGGATGCCACATCCTGCGAAGATGGATAATATGAAATCCAGGGATGCCACTGCCTGCGAAGATGGATGATATGAAATCCGGGGATGCCACTGCCTGTGCGAATGGATGATAAGAAATCCAGGGATGCCACTTCCTGCGAAGATGGATTATATGAAATCTGGGGATGCCACTGCCTGCGCAGATGGATGATATGAACTCTGGGGATGCCACTGCCTGCGCAGAAGGATGATATGAAATCCGGGGATGCCACTTCCTGCGAAGATGGATGACATGAAATCCGGGGATGCCACTGCCTGCGCAGATGGATGATATGAAATCCGGAGACGCCACTGCCTGCGAAGATGGATGATATGAAATCCGGGGATGCCACTTCCTGCGAAGATGGATGATATGAAATCCGGGGATGCCACTGCCTGTGCAAATGGATGATAAGAAATCCAGGGATGCCACTGCCTGCGCAAATGGAATGTATGAAATCCGGGGATGCCACTGCCTGTGCAGATGGATGATAAGAAGTCCGGGGATGCCACTGCCTGCGAAGATGAATGATATGAACTCCGGGGATGCCACTGCCTGTGCAGATGGATGATATGAAATACGGGGATGCCACTGCCTGGGAAGATGGATGACATGAACTCCGGGGATGCCAATTCCTGCGCAGATGGATGATATGAAATCCGGGGACGCCACTGCCTGCGAAGATGGATGATATGAACTCCGGGGATGCCACTGCCTGCAAAGATGGATAATATGAACTCCGAGGATGCCACTGCCTGCGAAGATGGATAATATGAACTCCGTGGAATGCCACTGCCTGCACAGATAGATGATATGAAATCCGGGGATGCCACTGCCTGCGCAGATAGATGATATGAAATCCGGGGATGCCACTTCCTGAGAAGATGGATGATATGAAATCCGGGGACGCCACTGCCTGCGCAGATGGATGATATGAAATCCGGAGACGCCACTGCCTGCGCAGATGGATGGTATGAAATCCGTGGATGCCACTGCCTGCGAAGATGGATGATATGAAATCCAGGGATGCCACTGCCTGCACAGATGGATGATATGAAATCCAGGGAGACCAGTGCCTGTGCAGATGGATGATATGAACTCCGGGTATGCCACTTCCTGCGCAGATGGATGATATGAAATCCGGGGACGCCACTGCCTGCGAAGAGGGATAATATGAACTCCGGGGATGCCACTGCCTGCGAAGATGGATAATATGAACTCCGGGGATGCCACTGCCTGCGCAGATAGATGATATGAAATCCGGGGATGCCACTGCCTGCGCAGATGGATGATATGAAATCCGGGGATGCCACTGCCTGCGAAGATGGATGATATGAAATCCAGGGATGCCACTTCCCGCGCAGATGGATGATATGAAATGCGGGGATGCCACTGCCTGCGCAGAGGGATGATATGAAATCCGGGGATGCCACTGCCTGCGAAGATGGACAATATGAACTCCGGGGATGCCACTGCCTGTGCAAATGGTTGATAAGAACTCCGGGGATGCCACTGGCTGCGCAGATGGATGAAATGAAATCCGGGGATGCCACTGCCTGCGAAGATGGACGATATGAAATCCAAGGATGCCACTGCCTGCACAGATAGATGATATGAAATCTGGGGATGCCACTGCTTGCGAAGATGGATGATATGAAATCCAAGGATGCCACTGCCTGCGAAGATGGATGATATGAAATCCAGGGACGCCACTGCCTGTGCAAATGGATGATATGAAATCCGGGGACGCCACTGCCTGCGAAGATGGATGATATGAACTCCGGGGATGCCACTGCCTGCGCAGATGGATGATATGAAATCCGGGGTCGCCAGTGCCTGCGCAGATGGATGATATGAAATCCGGGGACGCCACTGCCTGCGCAGATGAATGATATGAAATCCAAGGATGCCACTGCCTACACAGAAGGATGATATGAAATCCGGGGATGCCACTTCCTGCGAAGATGGATGATATGAAATCCGGGGATGCCACTTCCTACGCAGATGGATGATATGAAATCCGGGGACGCCACTGCCTGCAAAGATGGATGATATGAAATCCAGGGATGCCACTGCCTGTGCAAATGGATGATAAGAAATACGGGGATGCCACTTCCTGCGAAGAAGGATGATATGAACTCCGGGGATGCCACTGCCTGCGCAGATGGATGATATGACATCCGGGGATGCCACATCCTGCGAAGATGGATGATATGAAATCCAGGGATGCCACTGCCTGTGCAGATGGATGATATGAAATCCGGGGATGCCACTGCCTGCGAAGATGGATGATATGAAATCCGGGGATTTTTGTGGGAAAAATTGGGGCCCCTGCCTTAAAGGATGAACCCTGGCAAGGTAAAGTATTTTTGGGAAAGGAAAGAACACACCGGGTTATGTGTACTAATTATTCATGAGTATCTTAGACATGTATTATATAATAACACATTTTCCACTCTTAGAAATCTGATTGATGTTATTTATTTTTTATGCATCTTTGATATATTTTTCTCTTTGTAGTTATTATACTAATCTATCTTTTTTTCTCTTTTTATCTCCTTGTTTTATCTTTTTTTTATTTTATTTTTTATATATATATATTTTCAATTATTTAGATTACAAAAGACATTTTCACATACAACACATTAGGATAGTTTCGTATAAAATCTGAATCATATAAAAAAACATCATTTCTGTTTGTAACTTCATATAATCGCAGAGTTAATTCCTTCAACGCGTTTCGGCGGTCGCCTTCGTCAGGAAATCTGCTTTGGTCTTTGCTATAATACCCGTAGCTAAAATGATGAGAAAGTGATACTTTAGCATTCATCTTCTGTACAATTTTATTTTCATAATCATGTCTAACTTTTTACTTCATTCTGTTGTATTCCTTAAAAAATGATATCTTTATCTTTTACTTTTATGCAAGTCCCTAAGTGATCAGTAATATAAGAAATACGGGGATGCCACTTCCTGCGAAGAAGGATGATATGAACTCCGGGGATGCCACTGCCTGCGCAGATGGATGATATGACATCCGGGGATGCCACATCCTGCGAAGATGGATGATATGAAATCCAGGGATGCCACTGCCTGCGAAGATGGATGATATGAAATCCGGGGATGCCACTGCCTGTGCAAATGGATGATAAGAAATCCAGGGATGCCACTTCCTGCGAAGATGGATTATATGAAATCTGGGGATGCCACTGCCTGCGCAGATGGATGATATGAACTCTGGGGATGCCACTTCCTGCTAAGATGGATGATATGAAATCCAGGGATGCCACTGCCTGTGCAAATGGATGATAAGAAATACGGGGATGCCACTTCCTGCGAAGAAGGATGATATGAACTCCGGGGATGCCACTGCCTGCGCAGATGGATGATATAACATCCGGGGATGCCACATCCTGCGAAGATGGATAATATGAAATCCAGGGATGCCACTGCCTGCGAAGATGGATGATATGAAATCCGGGGATGCCACTGCCTGTGCGAATGGATGATAAGAAATCCAGGGATGCCACTTCCTGCGAAGATGGATTATATGAAATATGGGGATGCCACTGCCTGCGCAGATGGATGATATGAACTCTGGGGATGCCACTGCCTGCGCAGATGGATGATATGAAATCCGGGGATGCCACTTCCTGCGAAGATGGATGACATGAAATCCGGGGATGCCACTGCCTGCGCAGATGGATGATATGAAATCCGGAGACGCCACTGCCTGCGAAGATGGATGATATGAAATCCGGGGATGCCACTTCCTGCGAAGATGAATGATATGAAATCCGGGGATGCCACTGCCTGTGCAAATGGATGATAAGAAATCCAGGGATGCCACTGCCTGCGCAAATGGAATGTATGAAATCCGGGGATGCCGCTGCCTGTGCAGATGGATGATAAGAAGTCCGGGGATGCCACTGCCTGCGAAGATGAATGATATGAACTCCGGGGATGCCATTGCCTGTGCAGATGGATGATATGAAATACGGGGATGCCACTGCCTGGGAAGATGGATGACATGAACTCCGGGGATGCCACTTCCTGCGCGGATGGATGATATGAAATCCGGGGACGCCACTGCCTGCGAAGATGGATGATATGAACTCCGGGGATGCCACTGCCTGCAAAGATGGATAATATGAACTCCGAGGATGCCACTGTCTGCGAAGATGGATAATATGAACTCCGTGGAATGCCACTGCCTGCGCAGATAGATGATATGAAATCCGGGGATGCCACTGCCTGCGCAGATAGATGATATGAAATCCGGGGATGCCACTTCCTGAGAAGATGGATGATATGAAATCCGGGGATGCCACTGCCTGCGCAGATGGATGATATGAAATCCGGAGACGCCACTGCCTGCGCAGATGGATGGTATGAAATCCGTGGATTCCACTGCCTGCGAAGATGGATGATATGAAATCCAGGGATGCCACTGCCTGCACGGATGGATGATATGAAATCCAGGGAGACCAGTGCCTGTGCAGATGGATGATATGAACTCCGGGTATGCCACTTCCTGCGCAGATGGATGATATGAAATCCGGGGACGCCACTGCCTGCGAAGATGGATAATATGAACTCCGGGGATGCCACTGCCTGCGAAGATGGATAATATGAACTCCGGGGATGCCATTGCCTGCGCAGATAGATGATATGAAATCCGGGGATGCCACTGCCTGCGCAGATGGATGATATGAAATCCGGGGATGCCACTGCCTGCAAGATGGATGATATGAAATCCAGGGATGCCACTTCCCGCGCAGATGGATGATATGAAATGCGGGGATACCACTGCCTGCGCAGAGGGATGATATGAAATCCGGGGATGCCACTGCCTGCGAAGATGGACAATATGAACTCCGGGGATGCCACTGCCTGTGCAAATGGTTGATAAAAACTCCGGGGATGCCACTGGCTGCGCAGATGGATGAAATGAAATCCGGGGATGCCACTGCCTGCGAAGATGGACGATATGAAATCCAAGGATGCCACTGCCTGCACAGATAGATGATATGAAATCTGGGGATGCCACTGCCTGCGAAGATGGATGATATGAAATCCAAGGATGCCACTGCCTGCGAAGATGGATGATATGAAATCCAGGGACGCCACTGCCTGTGCAAATGGATGATATGAAATCCGGGGACGCCACTGCCTGCGAAGATAGATGATATGAACTCCGGGGATGCCACTGCCTGCGCAGATGGATGATATGAAATCCGGGGACGCCAGTGCCTGCGCAGATGGATGATATGAAATCCGGGGACGCCACTGCCTGCGCAGATGAATGATATGAAATCCAAGGATGCCACTGCCTGCGAAGATGGATGATATGAAATCCGGGGATGCCACTTCCTGCGAAGATGGATGATATGAAATCCGGGGATGCCACTTCCTACGCAGATGGATGATATGAAATCCGGGGACGCCACTGCCTGCAAAGATGGATGATATGAAATCCAGGGATGCCACTGCCTGTGCAAATGGATGATAAGAAATACGGGGATGCCACTTCCTGCGAAGAAGGATGATATGAACTCCGGGGATGCCACTGCCTGCGCAGATGGATGATATGACATCCGGGGATGCCACATCCTGCGAAGATGGATGATATGAAATCCAGGGATGCCACTGCCTGTGCAGATGGATGATATGAAATCCGGGGATGCCACTGCCTGCGAAGATGGATGATATGAAATCCGGGGATGCCACTTCCTACGCAGATGGATGATATGAAATCCGGGGACGCCGCTGCCTGCAAAGATGGATGATATGAAATCCAGGGATGCCACTGCCTGTGCAAATGGATGATAAGAAATACGGGGATGCCACTTCCTGCGAAGAAGGATGATATGAACTCCGGGATGCCACTGCCTGCGCAGATGGATGATATGACATCCGGGGATGCCACATCCTGCGAAGATGGATGATATGAAATCCAGGGATGCCACTGCCTGCGAAGATGGATGATATGAAATCCGGGGATCCCACTGCCTGTGCAAATGGATGATAAGAAATCCAGGGATGCCACTTCCTGCGAAGATGGATTATATGAAATCTGGGGATGCCACTGCCTGCGCAGATGGATGATATGAACTCTGGGGATGCCACTTCCTGCGAAGATGGATGATATGAAATCCAGGGATGCCACTGCCTGTGCAAATGGATGATAAGAAATACGGGGATGCCACTTCCTGCGAAGAAGGATGATATGAACTCCGGGGATGCCACTGCCTGCGCAGATGGATGATATAAAATCCGGGGATGCCACATCCTGCGAAGATGGATAATATGAAATCCAGGGATGCCACTGCCTGCGAAGATGGATGATATGAAATCCGGGGATGCCACTGCCTGTGCGAATGGATGATAAGAAATCCAGGGATGCCACTTCCTGCGAAGATGGATTATATGAAATCTGGGGATGCCACTGCCTGCGCAGATGGATGATATGAACTCTGGGGATGCCACTGCCTGCGCAGATGGATGATATGAAATCCGGGGATGCCACTTCCTGCGAAGATGGATGACATGAAATCCGGGGATGCCACTGCCTGCGCAGATGGATGATATGAAATCCGGAGACGCCACTGCCTGCGAAGATGGATGATATGAAATCCGGGGATGCCACTTCCTGCGAAGATGGATGATATGAAATCCGGGGATGCCACTGCCTGTGCAAATGGATGATAAGAAATCCAGGGATGCCACTGCCTGCGCAAATGGAATGTATGAAATCCGGGGATGCCACTGCCTGTGCAGATGGATGATAAGAAGTCCGGGGATGCCACTGCCTGCGAAGATGAATGATATGAACTCCGGGGATGCCACTGCCTGTGCAGATGGATGATATGAAATACGGGGATGCCACTGCCTGGGAAGATGGATGACATGAACTCCGGGGATGCCACTTCCTGCGCAGATGGATGATATGAAATCCGGGGACGCCACTGCCTGCGAAGATGGATGATATGAACTCCGGGGATGCCACTGCCTGCAAAGATGGATAATATGAACTCCGAGGATGCCACTGCCTGCGAAGATGGATAATATGAACTCCGTGGAATGCCACTGCCTGCGCAGATAGATGATATGAAATCCGGGGATGCCACTGCCTGCGCAGATAGATGATATGAAATCCGGGGATGCCACTTCCTGAGAAGATGGATGATATGAAATCCAGGGATGCCACTGTCTGCGCAGATGGATGATATGAAATCCGGAGACGCCACTGCCTGCGCAGATGGATGGTATGAAATCCGTGGATGCCACTGCCTGCGAAGATGGATGATATGAAATCCAGGGATGCCACTGCCTGCACAGATGGATGATATGAAATCCAGGGAGACCAGTGCCTGTGCAGATGGATGATATGAACTCCGGGTATGCCACTTCCTGCGCAGATGGATGATATGAAATCCGGGGACGCCACTGCCTGCGAAGATGGATAATATGAACTCCGGGGATGCCACTGCCTGCGAAGATGGATAATATGAACTCCGGGGATGCCACTGCCTGCTCAGATAGATGATATGAAATCCGGGGATGCCACTGCCTGCGCAGATGGAAGATATGAAATCCGGGGATGCCACTGCCTGCGAAGATGGATGATATGAAATCCAGGGATGCCACTTCCCGCGCAGATGGATGATATGAAATGTGGGGATACCACTGCCTGCGCAGAGGGATGATATGAAATCCGGGGATGCCACTGCCTGCGAAGATGGACAATATGAACTCCGGGGATGCCACTGCCTGTGCAAATGGTTGATAAAAACTCCGGGGATGCCACTGGCTGCGCAGATGGATGAAATGAAATCCGGGGATGCCACTGCCTGCGAAGATGGACGATATGAAATCCAAGGATACCACTGCCTGCACAGATAGATGATATGAAATCTGGGGATGCCACTGCCTGCGAAGATGGATGATATGAAATCCAAGGATGCCACTGCCTGCGAAGATGGATGATATGAAATCCAGGGACGCCACTGCCTGTGCAAATGGATGATATGAAATCCGGGGACGCCACTGCCTGCGAAGATGGATGATATGAACTCCGGGGATGCCACTGCCTGCGCAGATGGATGATATGAAATCCGGGGACGCCAGTGCCTGCGCAGATGGATGATATGAAATCCGGGGACCCCACTGCCTGCGCAGATGGATGATATGAAATCCAAGGATGCCACTGCCTGCGAAGATGGATGATATGAAATCCGGGGATGCCACTTCCTACGCAGATGGATGATATGAAATCCGGGGACGCCACTGCCTGCAAAGATGGATGATATGAAATCCAGGGATGCCACTGCCTGTGCAAATGGATGATAAGAAATACGGGGATGCCACTTCCTGCGAAGAAGGATGATATGAACTCCGGGAATGCCACTGCCTGCGCAGATGGATGATATGACATCCGGGGATGCCACATCCTGCGAAGATGGATGATATGAAATCCAGGGATGCCACTGCCTGCGAAGATGGATGATATGAAATCCGGGGATGCCACTGCCTGTGCAAATGGATGATAAGAAATCCAGGGATGCCACTTCCTGTGAAGATGTATTATGTGAAATCCAGGGATGCCACTGCCTGCGCAGATGGATGATATAAAATCCGGGGACGCCACTGCCTGCGAAGATGGATGCTATGAAGTCCGGGGATACCGCTGCCTGTGCAGATGGATGATATGAAATTCGGGGACGCCACCACTGCCTGCGCAGATGGATGATATGAACTCTGAGGATACCACTGCCTGCGCAGATGGATGATATGAAATCCGGGGATGCCACTTCCTGCGAAGATGGATGACATGAAATCCGGGGATGCCACTGCCTGCGCAGATGGATGATATGAAATCCGGAGACGCCACTGCCTGCGATGATGGATGATATGAAATCCGGGGATGCCACTGCCTGTGCAAATGGATGATAAGAAACCCAGGGATGCCACTGCCTGTGCAAATGGAATGTATGAAATCGAGGGATGCCACTGCCTCTGCAGATGGATGATAAGAAGTCCGGGGATGCCACTGCCTGCGAAGATGAATGATATGAACTCCAGGGATGCCACTGCCTGTGCAGATGGATGATATGAAATCCGGGGATGCCACTGCCTGCGAAGATGGATGACATGAACTCCGGGGATGCCACTTCCTGCGCAGATGGATGATATGAAATCCGGGGACGCCACTGCCCGCGAATATGGATGATATGAACTCCGGGGAAGCCACTGCCTGCAAAGATGGATAATATGAACTCCGGGGATGCCACTGCCTGCGCAGATAGATGATATGAAATCCGGGGATGCCACTGCCTGCGCAGATAGATGATATGAAATCCGGGGATGCCACTTCCTGCGAAGATGGATGATATGAAATCCGGGGATGCCACTGCCTGTGCAGATAGATGATATGAAATCCGGGGTTGCCACTGCCTGCGCAGATAGATGATATGAAATCCGGGGATGCCACTTCCTGCGAAGATGGATGATATGAACTCCGTGGAATGCCACTGCCTGCGCAGATAGATGATATGAAATCCGGGGATGTCACTGCCTGCGCAGATAGATGATATGAAATCCGGGGATGCCACTTCCTGCGAAGATGGATGATATGAAATCCGGGGATGCCACTTCCTGCGAAGATGGATGATATGAAATCTGGGGACGCCACTGCCTGCGCAGATAGATGATATAAAATCCGGGGATGCCACTGCCTGCGCAGATAGATGATATGAAATCCGGGGATGCCACTTCCTGCGAAGATTGATGATATGAAATCTGGGGACGCCATTGCCTGCGCAGATGGATGGTATGAAATCCGTGGATGCCACTGCCTGCGAAGATGGATGATATGAAATCCAGGGATGCCACTGCCTGCACAGAAGGATGATATGAAATCCGGGGACGCCAGTGCCTGCGCAGATGGATGATATGAAATCCGGGGACGCCACTGCCTGCGCAGATGGATGATATGAAATCCAAGGATGCCACTGCCTGCGAAGATGGATGATATGAAATCCGGGGATGCCACTTCCTACGCAGATGGATGATATGAAATCCGGGGACGCCACTGCCTGCAAAGATGGATGATATGAAATCCAGGGATGCCACTGCCTGTGCAAATGGATGATAAGAAATACGGGGATGCCACTTCCTGCGAAGAAGGATGATATGAACTCCGGGGATGCCACTGCCTGCGCAGATGGATGATATGACATCCGGGGATGCCACATCCTGCGAAGATGGATAATATGAAATCCAGGGATGCCACTGCCTGCGAAGATGGATGATATGAATCCAGGGATGCCACTGCCTGTGTGAATGGATGATAAGAAATCCAGGGATGCCACTTCCTGCGAAGATGGATTATATGAAATCTGGGGATGCCACTGCCTGCGCAGATGGATGATATGAACTCTGGGGATGCCACTGCCTGCGCAGATGGATGATATGAAATCCGGGGATGCCACTTCCTGCGAAGATGGATGACATGAAATCCGGGGATGCCACTGCCTGCGCAGATGAATGATATGAAATCCGGAGACGCCACTGCCTGCGAAGATGGATGATATGAAATCCGGGGATGCCACTTCCTGCGAAGATGGATGATATGAAATCCGGGGATGCCACTGCCTGTGCAAATGGATGATAAGAAATCCAGGGATGCCACTGCCTGCGCAAATGGAATATATGAAATCCGGGGATGCCACTGCCTGTGCAGATGGATGATAAGAAGTCCGGGGATGCCACTGCCTGCGAAGATGAATGATATGAACTCCGGGGATGCCACTGCCTGTGCAGATGGATGAGATGAAATACGGGGATGCCACTGCCTGGGAAGATGGATGACATGAACTCCGGGGATGCCACTTCCTGCGCAGATGGATGATATGCAATCCGGGGACGCCACTGCCTGCGAAGATGGATGATATGAACTCCGGGGATGCCACTGCCTGCAAAGATGGATAATATGAACTCCGAGGATGCCACTGCCTGCGAAGATGGATAATATGAACTCCGTGGAATGCCACTGCCTGCGCAGATAGATGATATGAAATCCGGGGATGCCACTACCTGCGCAGATAGATGATATGAAATCCGGGGATGCCACTTCCTGCGAAGATGGATGATATAATATCCGGGGACGCCACTGCCTGCGCAGATGGATGATATGAAATCCGGAGACGCCACTGCCTGCGCAGATGGATGTTATGAAATCCGTGGATGCCACTGCCTGCGAAGATGGATGATATGAAATCCAGGGATGCCACTGCCTGCACAGATGGATGATATGAAATCCAGGGAGACCAGTGCCTGTGCAGATGGATGATATGAACTCCGGGTATGCCACTTCCTGCGCAGATGGATGATATGAAATCCGGGGACGCCACTGCCTGCGAAGATGGATAATATGAACTCCGGGGATGCCACTGCCTGCGCAGATGGATGATATGAAATCCGGGGACACCAGTGCCTGCGCAGATGGATGATATGAAATCCGGGGACGCCACTGCCTGCGCAGATGGATGATATGAAATCCAAGGATGCCACTGCCTGCGAAGATGGATGATATGAAATCCGGGGATGCCACTTCCTACGCAGATGGATGATATGAAATCCGGGGACGCCACTGCCTGCAAAGATGGATGATATGAAATCCAGGGATGCCACTGCCTGTGCAAATGGATGATAAGAAATACGGGGATGCCACTTCCTGCGAAGAAGGATGATATGAACTCCGGGGATGCCACTGCCTGCGCAGATGGATGATATGACATCCGGGGATGCCACATCCTGCGAAGATGGATAATATGAAATTCAGGGATGCCACTGCCTGCGAAGATGGATGATATGAATCCAGGGATGCCACTGCCTGTGTGAATGGATGATAAGAAATCCAGGGATGCCACTTCCTGCGAAGATGGATTATATGAAATCTGGGGATGCCACTGCCTGCGCAGATGGATGATATGAACTCTGGGGATGCCACTGCCTGCGCAGATGGATGATATGAAATCCGGGGATGCCACTCCCTGCGAAGATGGATGACATGAAATCCGGGGATGCCACTGCCTGCGCAGATGAATGATATGAAATCCGGAGACGCCACTGCCTGCGAAGATGGATGATATGAAATCCGGGGATGCCACTTCCTGCGAAGATGGATGATATGAAATCCGGGGATGCCACTGCCTGTGCAAATGGATGATAAGAAATCCAGGGATGCCACTGCCTGCGCAAATGGAATATATGAAATCCGGGGATGCCACTGCCTGTGCAGATGGATGATAAGAAGTCCGGGGATGCCACTGCCTGCGTAGATGAATGATATGAACTCCGGGGATGCCACTGCCTGTGCAGATGGATGAGATGAAATACGGGGATGCCACTGCCTGGGAAGATGGATGACATGAACTCCGGGGATGCCACTTCCTGCGCAGATGGATGATATGCAATCCGGGGACGCCACTGCCTGCGAAGATGGATGATATGAACTCCGGGGATGCCACTGCCTGCAAAGATGGATAATATGAACTCCGAGGATGCCACTGCCTGCGAAGATGGATAATATGAACTCCGTGGAATGCCACTGCCTGCGCAGATAGATGATATGAAATCCGGGGATGCCACTACCTGCGCAGATAGATGATATGAAATCCGGGGATGCCACTTCCTGCGAAGATGGATGATATAATATCCGGGGACGCCACTGCCTGCGCAGATGGATGATATGAAATCCGGAGACGCCACTGCCTGCGCAGATGGATGTTATGAAATCCGTGGATGCCACTGCCTGCGAAGATGGATGATATGAAATCCAGGGATGCCACTGCCTGCACAGATGGATGATATGAAATCCAGGGAGACCAGTGCCTGTGCAGATGGATGATATGAACTCCGGGTATGCCACTTCCTGCGCAGATGGATGATATGAAATCCGGGGACGCCACTGCCTGCGAAGATGGATAATATGAACTCCGGGGATGCCACTGCCTGCGCAGATGGATGATATGAAATCCGGGGACACCAGTGCCTGCGCAGATGGATGATATGAAATCCGGGGACGCCACTGCCTGCGCAGATGGATGATATGAAATCCAAGGATGCCACTGCCTGCGAAGATGGATGATATGAACTCCGGGGATGCCACTTCCTACGCAGATGGATGATATGAAATCCGGGGATGCCACTGCCTGCAAAGATGGATGATATGAAATCCAGGGATGCCACTGCCTGTGCAAATGGATGATAAGAAATACGGGGATGCCACTTCCTGCGAAGAAGGATGATATGAACTCCAGGGATGCCACTGCCTGCGCAGATGGATGATATGACATCCGGGGATGCCACATCCTGCGAAGATGGATGATATGAAATCCAGGGATGCCACTGCCTGCGAAGATGGATGATATGAAATCCGGGGATGCCACTGCCTGTGCAAATGGATGATAAGAAATCCAGGGATGCCACTTCCTGTGAAGATGGATTATATGAAATCCGGGGATGCCACTGCCTGCGCAGATGGATGATATAAAATCCGGGGACGCCACTGCCTGCGAAGATGGATGCTATGAAGTCCGGGGATACCGCTGCCTGTGCAGATGGATGATATGAAATCCGGAGACGCCACTGCCTGCGATGATGGATGATATGAAATCCGGGGATGCCACTGCCTGTGCAAATGGATGATAAGAAATCCAGGGATGCCACTGCCTGTGCAAATGGAATGTATGAAATCGAGGGATGCCACTGCCGCTGCAGATGGATGATAAGAAGTCCGGGGATGCCACTGCCTGCGAAGATGAATGATATGAACTCCAGGGATGTCACTGCCTGTGCAGATGGATGATATGAAATCCGGGGATGCCACTGCCTGCGAAGATGGATGACATGAACTCCGGGGATGCCACTTCCTGCGCAGATGGATGATATGAAATCCGGGGACGCCACTGCCTGCGAATATAGATGATATGAACTCCGGGGAAGCCACTGCCTGCAAAGATGGATAATATGAACTCCGGGGATGCCACTGCCTGCGCAGATAGATGATATGAAATCCGGGGATGCCACTGCCTGCGCAGATAGATGATATGAAATCCGGGGATGCCACTTCCTGCGAAGATGGATGATATGAAATCCGGGGATGCCACTGCCTGTGCAGATAGATGATATGAAATCCGGGGATGCCACTGCCTGCGCAGATAGATGATATGAAATCCGGGGATGCCACTTCCTGCGAAGATGGATGATATGAACTCCGTGGAATGCCACTGCCTGCGCAGATAGATGATATGAAGTCCGGGGATGCCACTGCCTGCGCAGATAGATGATATGAAATCCGGGGATGCCACTTCCTGCGAAGATGGATGATATAAAATCCGGGGATGCCACTTCCTGCGAAGATGGATGATATGAAATCTGGGGACGCCACTGCCTGCGCAGATAGATGATATGAAATCCGGGGATGCCACTGCCTGCGCAGATAGATGATATGAAATCCGGGGATGCCACTTCCTGCGAAGATTGTTGATATGAAATCCGGGGATGCCACTGCCTGTGCAGATAGATGATATGAAATCCGGGGATGCCACTGCCTGCGCAGATGGATGGTATGAAATCCGTGGATGCCACTGCCTGCGAAGATAGATGATATGAAATCCAGGGATGCCACTGCCTGCACAGAAGGATGATATGAAATCCGGGGACGCCAGTGCCTGCGCAGATGGATGATATGAAATCCGGGGACGCCACTGCCTGCGCAGATGGATGATATGAAATCCAAGGATGCCACTGCCTGCGAAGATGGATGATATGAAATCCGGGGATGCCACTTCCTACGCAGATGGATGATATGAAATCCGGGGACGCCACTGCCTGCAAAGATGGATGATATGAAATCCAGGGATGCCACTGCCTGTGCAAATGGATGATAAGAAATACGGGGATGCCACTTCCTGCGAAGAAGGATGATATGAACTCCGGGGATGCCACTGCCTGCGCAGATGGATGATATGACATCCGGGGATGCCACATCCTGCGAAGATGGATAATATGAAATCCAGGGATGCCACTGCCTGCGAAGATGGATGATATGAAATCCGGGGATGCCACTGCCTGTGCGAATGGATGATAAGAAATCCAGGGATGCCACTTCCTGCGAAGATGGATTATATGAAATCTGGGGATGCCACTGCCTGCGCAGATGGATGATATGAACTCTGGGGATGCCACTACCTGCGCAGATGGATGATATGAAATCCGGGGATGCCACTTCCTGCGAAGATGGATGACATGAAATCCGGGGATGCCACTGCCTGCGCAGATGGATGATATGAAATCCGGAGACGCCAGTGCCTGCGAAGATGGATGATATGAAATCCGGGGATGCCACTTCCTGCGAAGATGGATGATATGAAATCCGGGGATGCCACTGCCTGTGCAAATGGATGATAAGAAATCCAGGGATGCCACTGCCTGCGCAAATGGAATGTATGAAATCCGGGGATGCCACTGCCTCTGCAGATGGATGATAAGAAGTCCGGGGATGCCACTGCCTGCGAAGATGAATGATATGAACTCCGGGGATGCCACTGCCTGTGCAGATGGATGAGATGAAATACGGGGATGCCACTGCCTGGGAAGATGGATGACATGAACTCCGGGGATGCCACTTCCTGCGCAGATGGATGATATGAAATCCGGGGACGCCACTGCCTGCGAAGATGGATGATATGAACTCCGGGGATGCCACTGCCTGCAAAGATGGATAATATGAACTCCGAGGATGCCACTGCCTGCGAAGATGGATAATATGAACTCCGTGGAATGCCACTGCCTGCGCAGATAGACGATATGAAATCCGGGGATGCCACTGCCTGCGCAGATAGATGATATGAAATCCGGGGATGCCACTTCCTGCGAAGATGGATGATATAATATCCGGGGACGCCACTGCCTGCGCAGATGGATGATATGAAATCCGGAGACGCCACTGCCTGCGCAGATGGATGTTATGAAATCCGTGGATGCCACTGCCTGCGAAGATGGATGATATGAAATCCAGGGATGCCACTGCCTGCACAGATGGATGATATGAAATCCAGGGAGACCAGTGCCTGTGCAGATGGATGATATGAACTCCGGGTATGCCACTTCCTGCGCAGATGGATGATATGAAATCCGGGGACGCCACTGCCTGCGAAGATGGATAATATGAACTCCGTGGATGCCACTGCCTGCGAAGATGGATAATATGAACTCCGGGGATGCCACTGCCTGCGCAGATAGATGATATGAAATCCGGGGATGCCACTGCCTGCGCAGATGGATGATATGAAATCCGGGGATGCCACTGCCTGCGAAGATGGATGATATGAAATCCAGGGATACCACTTCCCGCGCAGATGGATGATATGAAATGCGGGGATGCCACTGCCTGCGTAGAGGGATGATATGAAATCCGGGGATGCCACTGCCTGCGAAGATGGACAATATGAACTCCGGGGATGCCACTGCCTGCGAAGATGGATGATATGAAATCTGGGGATGCCACTGCCTGCGAAGATGGATGATATGAAATCTGGGGATGCCACTGCCTGCGAAGATGGATGATATGAAATCCAAGGACGCCACTGCCTGTGCAAATGGATGATATGAAATCCGGGGACGCCACTGCCTGCGCAGATGGATGATATGAACTCCGGGGATGCCACTGCCTGCGCAGATGGATGGTATGAAATCCGTGGATGCCACTGCCTGCGAAGATGGATGATATGAAATCCAGGGATGCCACTGCCTGCACGGATGGATGATATGAAATCCAGGGAGACCAGTGCCTGTGCAGATGGATGATATGAACTCCGGGTATGCCACTTCCTGCGCAGATGGATGATATGAAATCCGGGGACGCCACTGCCTGCGAAGATGGATAATATGAACTCCGGGGATGCCACTGCCTGCGAAGATGGATAATATGAACTCCGGGGATGCCATTGCCTGCGCAGATAGATGATATGAAATCCGGGGATGCCACTGCCTGCGCAGATGGATGATATGAAATCCGGGGATGCCACTGCCTGCAAGATGGATGATATGAAATCCAGGGATGCCACTTCCCGCGCAGATGGATGATATGAAATGCGGGGATACCACTGCCTGCGCAGAGGGATGATATGAAATCCGGGGATGCCACTGCCTGCGAAGATGGACAATATGAACTCCGGGGATGCCACTGCCTGTGCAAATGGTTGATAAAAACTCCGGGGATGCCACTGGCTGCGCAGATGGATGAAATGAAATCCGGGGATGCCACTGCCTGCGAAGATGGACGATATGAAATCCAAGGATGCCACTGCCTGCACAGATAGATGATATGAAATCTGGGGATGCCACTGCCTGCGAAGATGGATGATATGAAATCCAAGGATGCCACTGCCTGCGAAGATGGATGATATGAAATCCAGGGACGCCACTGCCTGTGCAAATGGATGATATGAAATCCGGGGACGCCACTGCCTGCGAAGATGGATGATATGAACTCCGGGGATGCCACTGCCTGCGCAGATGGATGATATGAAATCCGGGGACGCCAGTGCCTGCGCAGATGGATGATATGAAATCCGGGGACGCCACTGCCTGCGCAGATGAATGATATGAAATCCAAGGATGCCACTGCCTGCGAAGATGGATGATATGAAATCCGGGGATGCCACTTCCTGCGAAGATGGATGATATGAAATCCGGGGATGCCACTTCCTACGCAGATGGATGATATGAAATCCGGGGACGCCACTGCCTGCAAAGATGGATGATATGAAATCCAGGGATGCCACTGCCTGTGCAAATGGATGATAAGAAATACGGGGATGCCACTTCCTGCGAAGAAGGATGATATGAACTCCGGGGATGCCACTGCCTGCGCAGATGGATGATATGACATCCGGGGATGCCACATCCTGCGAAGATGGATGATATGAAATCCAGGGATGCCACTGCCTGTGCAGATGGATGATATGAAATCCGGGGATGCCACTGCCTGCGAAGATGGATGATATGAAATCCGGGGATGCCACTTCCTACGCAGATGGATGATATGAAATCCGGGGACGCCGCTGCCTGCAAAGATGGATGATATGAAATCCAGGGATGCCACTGCCTGTGCAAATGGATGATAAGAAATACGGGGATGCCACTTCCTGCGAAGAAGGATGATATGAACTCCGGGATGCCACTGCCTGCGCAGATGGATGATATGACATCCGGGGATGCCACATCCTGCGAAGATGGATGATATGAAATCCAGGGATGCCACTGCCTGCGAAGATGGATGATATGAAATCCGGGGATCCCACTGCCTGTGCAAATGGATGATAAGAAATCCAGGGATGCCACTTCCTGCGAAGATGGATTATATGAAATCTGGGGATGCCACTGCCTGCGCAGATGGATGATATGAACTCTGGGGATGCCACTTCCTGCGAAGATGGATGATATGAAATCCAGGGATGCCACTGCCTGTGCAAATGGATGATAAGAAATACGGGGATGCCACTTCCTGCGAAGAAGGATGATATGAACTCCGGGGATGCCACTGCCTGCGCAGATGGATGATATAAAATCCGGGGATGCCACATCCTGCGAAGATGGATAATATGAAATCCAGGGATGCCACTGCCTGCGAAGATGGATGATATGAAATCCGGGGATGCCACTGCCTGTGCGAATGGATGATAAGAAATCCAGGGATGCCACTTCCTGCGAAGATGGATTATATGAAATCTGGGGATGCCACTGCCTGCGCAGATGGATGATATGAACTCTGGGGATGCCACTGCCTGCGCAGATGGATGATATGAAATCCGGGGATGCCACTTCCTGCGAAGATGGATGACATGAAATCCGGGGATGCCACTGCCTGCGCGGATGGATGATATGAAATCCGGAGACGCCACTGCCTGCGAAGATGGATGATATGAAATCCGGGGATGCCACTTCCTGCGAAGATGGATGATATGAAATCCGGGGATGCCACTGCCTGTGCAAATGGATGATAAGAAATCCAGGGATGCCACTGCCTGCGCAAATGGAATGTATGAAATCCGGGGATGCCACTGCCTGTGCAGATGGATGATAAGAAGTCCGGGGATGCCACTGCCTGCGAAGATGAATGATATGAACTCCGGGGATGCCACTGCCTGTGCAGATGGATGATATGAAATACGGGGATGCCACTGCCTGGGAAGATGGATGACATGAACTCCGGGGATGCCACTTCCTGCGCAGATGGATGATATGAAATCCGGGGACGCCACTGCCTGCGAAGATGGATGATATGAACTCCGGGGATGCCACTGCCTGCAAAGATGGATAATATGAACTCCGAGGATGCCACTGCCTGCGAAGATGGATAATATGAACTCCGTGGAATGCCACTGCCTGCGCAGATAGATGATATGAAATCCGGGGATGCCACTGCCTGCGCAGATAGATGATATGAAATCCGGGGATGCCACTTCCTGAGAAGATGGATGATATGAAATCCAGGGATGCCACTGTCTGCGCAGATGGATGATATGAAATCCGGAGACGCCACTGCCTGCGCAGATGGATGGTATGAAATCCGTGGATGCCACTGCCTGCGAAGATGGATGATATGAAATCCAGGGATGCCACTGCCTGCACAGATGGATGATATGAAATCCAGGGAGACCAGTGCCTGTGCAGATGGATGATATGAACTCCGGGTATGCCACTTCCTGCGCAGATGGATGATATGAAATCCGGGGACGCCACTGCCTGCGAAGATGGATAATATGAACTCCGGGGATGCCACTGCCTGCGAAGATGGATAATATGAACTCCGGGGATGCCACTGCCTGCGAAGATGGATAATATGAACTCCGGGGATGCCACTGCCTGCTCAGATAGATGATATGAAATCCGGGGATGCCACTGCCTGCGCAGATGGAAGATATGAAATCCGGGGATGCCACTGCCTGCGAAGATGGATGATATGAAATCCAGGGATGCCACTTCCCGCGCAGATGGATGATATGAAATGCGGGGATACCACTGCCTGCGCAGAGGGATGATATGAAATCCGGGGATGCCACTGCCTGCGAAGATGGACAATATGAACTCCGGGGATGCCACTGCCTGTGCAAATGGTTGATAAAAACTCCGGGGATGCCACTGGCTGCGCAGATGGATGAAATGAAATCCGGGGATGCCACTGCCTGCGAAGATGGACGATATGAAATCCAAGGATACCACTGCCTGCACAGATAGATGATATGAAATCTGGGGATGCCACTGCCTGCGAAGATGGATGATATGAAATCCAAGGATGCCACTGCCTGCGAAGATGGATGATATGAAATCCAGGGACGCCACTGCCTGTGCAAATGGATGATATGAAATCCGGGGACGCCACTGCCTGCGAAGATGGATGATATGAACTCCGGGGATGCCACTGCCTGCGCAGATGGATGATATGAAATCCGGGGACGCCAGTGCCTGCGCAGATGGATGATATGAAATCCGGGGACCCCACTGCCTGCGCAGATGGATGATATGAAATCCAAGGATGCCACTGCCTGCGAAGATGGATGATATGAAATCCGGGGATGCCACTACCTACGCAGATGGATGATATGAAATCCGGGGACGCCACTGCCTGCAAAGATGGATGATATGAAATCCAGGGATGCCACTGCCTGTGCAAATGGATGATAAGAAATACGGGGATGCCACTTCCTGCGAAGAAGGATGATATGAACTCCGGGAATGCCACTGCCTGCGCAGATGGATGATATGACATCCGGGGATGCCACATCCTGCGAAGATGGATGATATGAAATCCAGGGATGCCACTGCCTGCGAAGATGGATGATATGAAATCCGGGGATGCCACTGCCTGTGCAAATGGATGATAAGAAATCCAGGGATGCCACTTCCTGTGAAGATGTATTATGTGAAATCCAGGGATGCCACTGCCTGCGCAGATGGATGATATAAAATCCGGGGACGCCACTGCCTGCGAAGATGGATGCTATGAAGTCCGGGGATACCGCTGCCTGTGCAGATGGATGATATGAAATTCGGGGACGCCACCACTGCCTGCGCAGATGGATGATATGAACTCTGAGGATACCACTGCCTGCGCAGATGGATGATATGAAATCCGGGGATGCCACTTCCTGCGAAGATGGATGACATGAAATCCGGGGATGCCACTGCCTGCGCAGATGGATGATATGAAATCCGGAGACGCCACTGCCTGCGATGATGGATGATATGAAATCCGGGGATGCCACTGCCTGTGCAAATGGATGATAAGAAATCCAGGGATGCCACTGCCTGTGCAAATGGAATGTATGAAATCGAGGGATGCCACTGCCTCTGCAGATGGATGATAAGAAGTCCGGGGATGCCACTGCCTGCGAAGATGAATGATATGAACTCCAGGGATGCCACTGCCTGTGCAGATGGATGATATGAAATCCGGGGATGCCACTGCCTGCGAAGATGGATGACATGAACTCCGGGGATGCCACTTCCTGCGCAGATGGATGATATGAAATCCGGGGACGCCACTGCCCGCGAATATGGATGATATGAACTCCGGGGAAGCCACTGCCTGCAAAGATGGATAATATGAACTCCGGGGATGCCACTGCCTGCGCAGATAGATGATATGAAATCCGGGGATGCCACTGTCTGCGCAGATAGATGATATGAAATCCGGGGATGCCACTTCCTGCGAAGATGGATGATATGAAATCCGGGGATGCCACTGCCTGTGCAGATAGATGATATGAAATCCGGGGATGCCACTGCCTGCGCAGATAGATGATATGAAATCCGGGGATGCCACTTCCTGCGAAGATGGATGATATGAACTCCGTGGAATGCCACTGCCTGCGCAGATAGATGATATGAAATCCGGGGATGTCACTGCCTGCGCAGATAGATGATATGAAATCCGGGGATGCCACTTCCTGCGAAGATGGATGATATGAAATCCGGGGATGCCACTTCCTGCGAAGATGGATGATATGAAATCTGGGGACGCCACTGCCTGCGCAGATAGATGATATAAAATCCGGGGATGCCACTGCCTGCGCAGATAGATGATATGAAATCCGGGGATGCCACTTCCTGCGAAGATTGATGATATGAAATCTGGGGACGCCATTGCCTGCGCAGATGGATGGTATGAAATCCGTGGATGCCACTGCCTGCGAAGATGGATGATATGAAATCCAGGGATGCCACTGCCTGCACAGAAGGATGATATGAAATCCGGGGACGCCAGTGCCTGCGCAGATGGATGATATGAAATCCGGGGACGCCACTGCCTGCGCAGATGGATGATATGAAATCCAAGGATGCCACTGCCTGCGAAGATGGATGATATGAAATCCGGGGATGCCACTTCCTACGCAGATGGATGATATGAAATCCGGGGACGCCACTGCCTGCAAAGATGGATGATATGAAATCCAGGGATGCCACTGCCTGTGCAAATGGATGATAAGAAATACGGGGATGCCACTTCCTGCGAAGAAGGATGATATGAACTCCGGGGATGCCACTGCCTGCGCAGATGGATGATATGACATCCGGGGATGCCACATCCTGCGAAGATGGATAATATGAAATCCAGGGATGCCACTGCCTGCGAAGATGGATGATATGAATCCAGGGATGCCACTGCCTGTGTGAATGGATGATAAGAAATCCAGGGATGCCACTTCCTGCGAAGATGGATTATATGAAATCTGGGGATGCCACTGCCTGCGCAGATGGATGATATGAACTCTGGGGATGCCACTGCCTGCGTAGATGGATGATATGAAATCCGGGGATGCCACTTCCTGCGAAGATGGATGACATGAAATCCGGGGATGCCACTGCCTGCGCAGATGAATGATATGAAATCCGGAGACGCCACTGCCTGCGAAGATGGATGATATGAAATCCGGGGATGCCACTTCCTGCGAAGATGGATGATATGAAATCCGGGGATGCCACTGCCTGTGCAAATGGATGATAAGAAATCCAGGGATGCCACTGCCTGCGCAAATGGAATATATGAAATCCGGGGATGCCACTGCCTGTGCAGATGGATGATAAGAAGTCCGGGGATGCCACTGCCTGCGAAGATGAATGATATGAACTCCGGGGATGCCACTGCCTGTGCAGATGGATGAGATGAAATACGGGGATGCCACTGCCTGGGAAGATGGATGACATGAACTCCGGGGATGCCACTTCCTGCGCAGATGGATGATATGCAATCCGGGGACGCCACTGCCTGCGAAGATGGATGATATGAACTCCGGGGATGCCACTGCCTGCAAAGATGGATAATATGAACTCCGAGGATGCCACTGCCTGCGAAGATGGATAATATGAACTCCGTGGAATGCCACTGCCTGCGCAGATAGATGATATGAAATCCGGGGATGCCACTACCTGCGCAGATAGATGATATGAAATCCGGGGATGCCACTTCCTGCGAAGATGGATGATATAATATCCGGGTACGCCACTGCCTGCGCAGATGGATGATATGAAATCCGGAGACGCCACTGCCTGCGCAGATGGATGTTATGAAATCCGTGGATGCCACTGCCTGCGAAGATGGATGATATGAAATCCAGGGATGCCACTGCCTGCACAGATGGATGATATGAAATCCAGGGAGACCAGTGCCTGTGCAGATGGATGATATGAACTCCGGGTATGCCACTTCCTGCGCAGATGGATGATATGAAATCCGGGGACGCCACTGCCTGCGAAGATGGATAATATGAACTCCGGGGATGCCACTGCCTGCGCAGATGGATGATATGAAATCCGGGGACACCAGTGCCTGCGCAGATGGATGATATGAAATCCGGGGACGCCACTGCCTGCGCAGATGGATGATATGAAATCCAAGGATGCCACTGCCTGCGAAGATGGATGATATGAACTCCGGGGATGCCACTTCCTACGCAGATGGATGATATGAAATCCGGGGATGCCACTGCCTGCAAAGATGGATGATATGAAATCCAGGGATGCCACTGCCTGTGCAAATGGATGATAAGAAATACGGGGATGCCACTTCCTGCGAAGAAGGATGATATGAACTCCGGGGATGCCACTGCCTGCGCAGATGGATGATATGACATCCGGGGATGCCACATCCTGCGAAGATGGATGATATGAAATCCAGGGATGCCACTGCCTGCGAAGATGGATGATATGAAATCCGGGGATGCCACTGCCTGTGCAAATGGATGATAAGAAATCCAGGGATGCCACTTCCTGTGAAGATGGATTATATGAAATCCGGGGATGCCACTGCCTGCGCAGATGGATGATATAAAATCCGGGGACGCCACTGCCTGCGAAGATGGATGCTATGAAGTCCGGGGATACCGCTGCCTGTGCAGATGGATGATATGAAATCCGGAGACGCCACTGCCTGCGATGATGGATGATATGAAATCCGGGGATGCCACTGCCTGTGCAAATGGATGATAAGAAATCCAGGGATGCCACTGCCTGTGCAAATGGAATGTATGAAATCGAGGGATGCCACTGCCGCTGCAGATGGATGATAAGAAGTCCGGGGATGCCACTGCCTGCGAAGATGAATGATATGAACTCCAGGGATGTCACTGCCTGTGCAGATGGATGATATGAAATCCGGGGATGCCACTGCCTGCGAAGATGGATGACATGAACTCCGGGGATGCCACTTCCTGCGCAGATGGATGATATGAAATCCGGGGACGCCACTGCCTGCGAATATAGATGATATGAACTCCGGGGAAGCCACTGCCTGCAAAGATGGATAATATGAACTCCGGGGATGCCAGTGCCTGCGCAGATAGATGATATGAAATCCGGGGATGCCACTGCCTGCGCAGATAGATGATATGAAATCCGGGGATGCCACTTCCTGCGAAGATGGATGATATGAAATCCGGGGATGCCACTGCCTGTGCAGATAGATGATATGAAATCCGGGGATGCCACTGCCTGCGCAGATAGATGATATGAAATCCGGGGATGCCACTTCCTGCGAAGATGGATGATATGAACTCCGTGGAATGCCACTGCCTGCGCAGATAGATGACATGAAGTCCGGGGATGCCACTGCCTGCGCAGATAGATGATATGAAATCCGGGGATGCCACTTCCTGCGAAGATGGATGATATAAAATCCGGGGATGCCACTTCCTGCGAAGATGGATGATATGAAATCTGGGGACGCCACTGCCTGCGCAGATAGATGATATGAAATCCGGGGATGCCACTGCCTGCGCAGATAGATGATATGAAATCCGGGGATGCCACTTCCTGCGAAGATTGTTGATATGAAATCTGGGGACGCCACTGCCTGCGCAGATGGATGGTATGAAATCCGTGGATGCCACTGCCTGCGAAGATGGATGATATGAAATCCAGGGATGCCACTGCCTGCACAGAAGGATGATATGAAATCCGGGGACGCCAGTGCCTGCGCAGATGGATGATATGAAATCCGGGGACGCCACTGCCTGCGCAGATGGATGATATGAAATCCAAGGATGCCACTGCCTGCGAAGATGGATGATATGAAATCCGGGGATGCCACTTCCTACGCAGATGGATGATATGAAATCCGGGGACGCCACTGCCTGCAAAGATGGATGATATGAAATCCAGGGATGCCACTGCCTGTGCAAATGGATGATAAGAAATACGGGGATGCCACTTCCTGCGAAGAAGGATGATATGAACTCCGGGGATGCCACTGCCTGCGCAGATGGATGATATGACATCCGGGGATGCCACATCCTGCGAAGATGGATAATATGAAATCCAGGGATGCCACTGCCTGCGAAGAGGATGATATGAAATCCGGGGATGCCACTGCCTGTGCGAATGGATGATAAGAAATCCAGGGATGCCACTTCCTGCGAAGATGGATTATATGAAATCTGGGGATGCCACTGCCTGCGCAGATGGATGATATGAACTCTGGGGATGCCACTACCTGCGCAAATGGATGATATGAAATCCGGGGATGCCACTTCCTGCGAAGATGGATGACATGAAATCCGGGGATGCCACTGCCTGCGCAGATGGATGATATGAAATCCGGAGACGCCAGTGCCTGCGAAGATGGATGATATGAAATCCGGGGATGCCACTTCCTGCGAAGATGGATGATATGAAATCCGGGGATGCCACTGCCTGTGCAAATGGATGATAAGAAATCCAGGGATGCCACTGCCTGCGCAAATGGAATGTATGAAATCCGGGGATGCCACTGCCTCTGCAGATGGATGATAAGAAGTCCGGGGATGCCACTGCCTGCGAAGATGAATGATATGAACTCCGGGGATGCCACTGCCTGTGCAGATGGATGAGATGAAATACGGGGATGCCACTGCCTGGGAAGATGGATGACATGAACTCCGGGGATGCCACTTCCTGCGCAGATGGATGATATGAAATCCGGGGACGCCACTGCCTGCGAAGATGGATGATATGAACTCCGGGGATGCCACTGCCTGCAAAGATGGATAATATGAACTCCGAGGATGCCACTGCCTGCGAAGATGGATAATATGAACTCCGTGGAATGCCACTGCCTGCGCAGATAGACGATATGAAATCCGGGGATGCCACTGCCTGCGCAGATAGATGATATGAAATCCGGGGATGCCACTTCCTGCGAAGATGGATGATATAATATCCGGGGACGCCACTGCCTGCGCAGATGGATGATATGAAATCCGGAGACGCCACTGCCTGCGCAGATGGATGTTATGAAATCCGTGGATGCCACTGCCTGCGAAGATGGATGATATGAAATCCAGGGATGCCACTGCCTGCACAGATGGATGATATGAAATCCAGGGAGACCAGTGCCTGTGCAGATGGATGATATGAACTCCGGGTATGCCACTTCCTGCGCAGATGGATGATATGAAATCCGGGGACGCCACTGCCTGCGAAGATGGATAATATGAACTCCGGGGATGCCACTGCCTGCGAAGATGGATAATATGAACTCCGGGGATGCCACTGCCTGCGCAGATAGATGATATGAAATCCGGGGATGCCACTGCCTGCGCAGATGGATGATATGAAATCCGGGGATGCCACTGCCTGCGAAGATGGATGATATGAAATCCAGGGATGCCACTTCCCGCGCAGATGGATGATATGAAATGCGGGGATGCCACTGCCTGCGTAGAGGGATGATATGAAATCCGGGGATGCCACTGCCTGCGAAGATGGACAATATGAACTCCGGGGATGCCACTGCCTGCGAAGATGGATGATATGAAATCTGGGGATGCCACTGCCTGCGAAGATGGATGATATGAAATCTGGGGATGCCACTGCCTGCGAAGATGGATGATATGAAATCCAAGGACGCCACTGCCTGTGCAAATGGATGATATGAAATCCGGGGACGCCACTGCCTGCGCAGATGGATGATATGAACTCCGGGGATGCCACTGCCTGCGCAGATGGATGATATGAAATCCGGGGACGCCAGTGCCTGCGCAGATGGATGATATGAAATCCGGGGACGTCACTGCCTGCGCAGATGGATGATATGAAATCCAAGGATGCCACTGCCAGCGAAGATGGATGATATGAAATCCGGGGATGCCACTGCCTGCGAAGATGGATGATATGAAATCCGGGGATGCCACTGCCTGCGAAGATGGATGATATGAAATCCGGGGACGCCACTGCCTGCAAAGATGGATGATATGAAATCCAGGGATGCCACTGCCTGTGCAAATGGATGATAAGAAATACGGGGATGCCACTTCCTGCGAAGAAGGATGATATGAACTCCGGGGATGCCACTGCCTGCGCAGATGGATGATATGACATCCGGGGATGCCACATCCTGCGAAGATGGATGATATGAAATCCAGGGATGCCACTGCCTGCGAAGATGGATGATATGAAATCCGGGGATGCCACTGCCTGTGCAAATGGATGATAAGAAATCCAGGGATGCCACTTCCTGTGAAGATGGATTATATGAAATCCGGGGATGCCACTGCCTGCGCAGATGGATGATATAAAATCCGGGGACGCCACTGCCTGCGCAGATGGATGATATGAAATCCGGGGATGCCACTGCCTGCGCAGATGGATGATATAAAATCCGGGGACGCCACTGCCTGTGCAAATGGATGATAAGAAATCCAGGGATGCCACTGCCTGTGCAAATGGAATGTATGAAATCGAGGGATGCCACTGCCTCTGCAGATGGATGATAAGAAGTCCGGGGATGCCACTGCCTGCGAAGATGAATGATATGAACTCCAGGGATGCCACTGCCTGCGAATATGGATGATATGAACTCCGGGGAAGCCACTGCCTGCAAAGATGCATAATATGAACTCCGGGGATGCCACTGCCTGCGCAGATAGATGATATGAAATCCGGGGATGCCACTGCCTGCGCAGATAGATGATATGAAATCCGGGGATGCCACTTCCTGCGAAGATGGATGATATGAAATCCGGGGATGCCACTGCCTGTGCAGATAGATGATATGAAATCCGGGGATGCCACTGCCTGCGCAGATAGATGATATGAAATCCGGGGATGCCACTGCCTGCGCAGATAGATGATATGAAATCCGGGGATGCCACTTCCTGCGAAGATGGATGACATGAAATCCGGGGATGCCACTTCCTGCGAAGATGGATGATATGAAATCTGGGGACGCCACTGCCTGCGCAGATAGATGATATGAAATCCGGGGATGCCACTTCCTGCGAAGATTGGTGATATGAAATCCGGGGATGCCACTTCCTGCGAAGATGGATGATATGAAATCTGGGGACGCCACTGCCTGCGCAGATGGATGGTATGAAATCCGTGGATGCCACTGCCTGCGAAGATGGATGATATGAAATCCAGGGATGCCACTGCCTGCATAGAAGGATGATATGAAATTCAGGGAGACCAGTGCCTGTGCAGATGGATGATATGAACTCCGGGTAAGCCACTTCCTGCGCAGATGGATGATATGAAATCCGGGGATGCCACTGCCTGCGAAGATGGATGATATGAAATCCAAGGATGCCACAGCCTGCACAGATGGATGATATGAAATCCGGGGATGCCACTGCCTGCGAAGATGGATGATATGAAATCCAAGGATGCCACTGCCTGCGAAGATGGATGATATGAAATACGGGGACGCCACTGTCTGTGCAAATGGATGATATGAAATCCGGGGACGCCACTGCCTGCGTAAATGGATGATATGAACTCCGGGGATGCCACTGCCTGCGCAGATGGATGATATGAAATCCGGGGCACCACTGCCTGCGCAGATGGATGATATGAAATCCAGGGACGCCACTGCCTGCGCAGATGGATGATATGAAATCCAAGGATGCCACTGCCTGCGAAGATGGATGATATGAAATCCGGGGATGCCACTGCCTGCGAAGATGGATGATATGAACTCCGGTCATGCCACTTCCTGCGCAGATGGATGATATGACATCCGGGACGCCACTGCCTGCGAAGATGGATGCTATGAAGTCCGGGGATACCGCTGCCTGTGCAGATGGATGATATGAACTCCGGGAATGCCACTGCCTGCGAAGATGGATAATATGAACTCCGGGGATGCCACTGCCTGCGAAGATGGATAATATGAACTCTGGGGATGCCACTGCCTGCGGAGATAGATGATATGAAATCCGGGGATGCCACTGCCTGCGCAGATGGATGATATGAAATCCGGAGATGCCACTTCCTGAGCAGATGGATGATATGAAATCTGGGGAGGCCACTGCCTGCGCAGATGGATGATATGAAATCCGGGGATGCCACTGCCTGCGAAGATGGATAATATGAACTCCGGGAATGCCACTGCCTGTGCAAATGGTTGATAAGAACTCCGGGTATGCCACTGCCTGCGCAGATGGATGAAATGAAATCCGGGAATGCCACTGCCTGCGTAGATGGATGATATGAAATCCAAGGATGCCACAGCCTGCGCAGATGGATGATATGAAATCCGGGGATGCCACTGCCTGCGAAGATGGAGGATATGAAATCCGGGGACGCCACTGCCTGCGCAGATGGATGATATGAAGTTCGGGGATGCCACTGCCTGCGCAGATGGATGATATGAAATCCAAGGGTACAGAGCAGGAATATCGTCGTAAAAATATCGACTAACATAAATATCGCTGCAAAAATATCTACAGGAAGAAATATCGATGACAAAAATATCGTCTGACCAGAATATCGACAGACAGGTAAGTAATATCGTTAACATTAATATAGTTGTAATAAATATCGTTTACAAAAACATAGTTTACAATAATATCGTTTTTTAAATAATTATAAGTAATGTAGTGTTTTTAATGATTATTTTTAGTCAAAGTAGTATTTTTAGTAGTATATTATTATTTAATAATGTATTTTCAGTTGAATTTAGTATTAATAGTTCCGTAGCGGGTTGTGGGTTTATAGGGGAGTAGGGTGGGAAGTAATTTAAATATAATGAAATAATACATTAATTAATGTTTTAAATGAATATAAATAGTGTAATAAATAATAGTTAATTAATTTCAATTAGTTAATTGAATAATAATTATGTAATTAATTATGTTAATTTTTTTATTATTTTTAGGTGTGTGTACAGGATTTTTTTAGTGAAAATGGTTTTGGGTAAAGGGGTATTTTTAGGGTTCAGGGTCAGTTTTCAGTTTTTGGGTAAAGGAGTATTTTTTGGGTTCAGGGTCAGTTTTCAGTTTTTGGGTAAAGGGGTATTTTTAGGGTTCAGGGTCAGTTTTCAGTTTTTGGGTAAAGGGGTATTTTTAGGGTTCAGGGTCAGTTTTTAGTTTTTGGGTAAAGGGGTATTTTTTGGGTTCAGGGTCAGTTTTCAGTTTTTGGGTAAAAGAGTATTTTTAGGGTTCAGGGTCAGTTTTCAGTTTTTGGGTAAAGGGGTATTTTTAGGGTTCAGGGTCAGTTTTCAGTTTTTGGGTAAAGGGGTATTTTTTGGGTTCAGGATCAGTTTTCAGTTTTTGGGTAAAGGGGTATTTTTAGGGTTCAGGGTCAGTTTTCAGTTTTTGGGTAAAGGGGGATTTTTAGGGTTCAGGGTCAGTTTTTAGTTTTTCGGTAAAGGGGTATTTTTAGGGTTCAGGGTCAGTTTTTAGTTTTTGGGTAAAGGGGTAGTTTTTTGGGTTCAGGGTCAGTTTTCAGTTTTTGGGTAAAAGGGTATTTTTAGGGTTCAGGGTCAGTTTTCAGTTTTTGGGTAAAGGGGTATTTTTAGGGTTCAGGGTCAGTTTTGGGTTTTTGGGTAAAGGGGTATTTTAATTATATATATGTATTATTGTTGTTATATAAAGTAATGTGTAAAATTAATTTATATGTCCACATTTATTAAGTTTATAATTAAAAAGTGTAGTAATTTTTTTTAAAATAGTTAAAAAATAAAAGTAATGTAATGTATTTTGTTAATAGTACTTATATTTATTTATTATTTAATGTAATTTTAATTATTTTAAAAAGTCGATATTTTTTACATCTATATTAATTACAATGATATTTTGGAGTCGATATTTATGTACTTACCTGTTTAAGTATAGGGTGTCGATATTTTTGTAAACTATATTTTTGCAACGATATTTATGTCAGCTATATTTTTGTTATCGATATTTTAACACCCTACCAAATCCAAGGATGCCACTGCCTGCGAAGATGGATGATATGAAATCCGGGGATGCCACTGCCTGCGAAGATGGATAATATGAACTCCGGGGATGCCACTGCCTGTGCAGATGGATGATATGAAATCCGGGGACGCCAGTGCCTGCGAAGATAGACGATATGAACTCCGGGGATGCCACTGCCTGCGCAGATGTATGATATGAAATCCGGGGATGCCACTTCCTGCGAAGATGGATGATATGAAATCCAGGGAGGCGACTGCCTGCGAAGATGGATGATATGGAATCCGGGCATGCCACTGCCTGCGAAGATGGATGATATGAAATCCGGGGATGCCACTGCCTGGGAAGATGGATGATATGAAATCCGGGGATGCCACTGCCTGCGAAGATGGATGATATGAAATCCGGGGATGCCGCTGCCTGTGCAGATGGATAATATGAAATTCGGGACACCACCACTGCCTGCGCAGATGGATGATATGAACTCTGAGGATGCCACTGCCTGCGCAGATGGATGATATGAAATCCGGGGATGACACTTCCTGCGAAGATGGATGACATAAAATCCGGGGATGCCACTGCCTGCGCAGATGGATGATATGAAATCCGGAGACGCCACTGCCTGCCAAGATGGATGATATGAAATCCGGGGATGCCACTTCCTGCGAAGAAGGATGATATGAAATCCGGGGATGCCACTGCCTGTGCAAATGGATGATAAGAAATCCAGGGAGACCAGTGCCTGTGCAGATGGATGATATGAACTCCGGGTATGCCACTTCCTGCGCAGATGGATGATATGAAATCCGGGGACGCCACTGCCTGCGAAGATGGATAATATGAACTCCGGGGATGCCACTGCCTGCGAAGATGGATAATATGAACTCCGGGGATGCCACTGCCTGCGCAGATAGATGATATGAAATCCGGGGATGCCACTGCCTGCGCAGATGGATGATATGAAATCCGGGGATGCCACTGCCTGCGAAGATGGATGATATGAAATCCAGGGATGCCACTTCCCGCGCAGATGGATGATATGAAATGCGGGGATGCCACTGCCTGCGTAGAGGGATGATATGAAATCCGGGGATGCCACTGCCTGCGAAGATGGACAATATGAACTCCGGGGATGCCACTGCCTGCGAAGATGGATGATATGAAATCTGGGGATGCCACTGCCTGCGAAGATGGATGATATGAAATCTGGGGATGCCACTGCCTGCGAAGATGGATGATATGAAATCCAAGGACGCCACTGCCTGTGCAAATGGATGATATGAAATCCGGGGACGCCACTGCCTGTGCAGATGGATGATATGAACTCCGGGGATGCCACTGCCTGCGCAGATGGATGATATGAAATCCGGGGACGCCAGTGCCTGCGCAGATGGATGATATGAAATCCGGGGACGTCACTGCCTGCGCAGATGGATGATATGAAATCCAAGGATGCCACTGCCAGCGAAGATGGATGATATGAAATCCGGGGATGCCACTGCCTGCGAAGATGGATGATATGAAATCCGGGGATGCCACTGCCTGCGAAGATGGATGATATGAAATCCGGGGACGCCACTGCCTGCAAAGATGGATGATATGAAATCCAGGGATGCCACTGCCTGTGCAAATGGATGATAAGAAATACGGGGATGCCACTTCCTGCGAAGAAGGATGATATGAACTCCGGGGATGCCACTGCCTGCGCAGATGGATGATATGACATCCGGGGATGCCACATCCTGCGAAGATGGATGATATGAAATCCAGGGATGCCACTGCCTGCGAAGATGGATGATATGAAATCCGGGGATGCCACTGCCTGTGCAAATGGATGATAAGAAATCCAGGGATGCCACTTCCTGTGAAGATGGATTATATGAAATCCGGGGATGCCACTGCCTGCGCAGATGGATGATATAAAATCCGGGGACGCCACTGCCTGCGCAGATGGATGATATGAAATCCGGAGACGCCACTGCCTGCGATGATGGATGATATGAAATCCGGGGATGCCACTGCCTGTGCAAATGGATGATAAGAAATCCAGGGATGCCACTCCCTGTGCAAATGGAATGTATGAAATCCAGGGATGCCACTGCCTCTGCAGATGGATGATAAGAAGTCCGGGGATGCCACTGCCTGCGAAGATGAATGATATGAACTCCAGGGATGCCACTGCCTGTGCAGATGAATGATATGAAATCCGGGGATGCCACTGCCTGCGAAGATGGATGACATGAACTCCGGGGATGCCACTTCCTGCGCAGATGGATGATGTGAAATCCGGGGACGTCACTGCCTGCGAATATGGATGATATGAACTCCGGGGAAGCCACTGCCTGCAAAGATGCATAATATGAACTCCGGGGATGCCACTGCCTGCGCAGATAGATGATATGAAATCCGGGGATGCCACTGCCTGCGCAGATAGATGATATGAAATCCGGGGATGCCACTTCCTGCGAAGATGGATGATATGAAATCCGGGGATGCCACTGCCTGTGCAGATAGATGATATGAAATCCGGGGATGCCACTGCCTGCGCAGATAGATGATATGAAATCCGGGGATGCCACTGCCTGCGCAGATAGATGATATGAAATCCGGGGATGCCACTGCCTGCGCAGATGGATGATATGAAATCCGGGGATGCCACTGCCTGCGAAGATGGATGATATGAAATCCAGGGATGCCACTTCCTGGGATGTACCATGTTACAACGCATACCGTTACAACAACCTACTATTACAACGCGACCATTACAACGCATACCATTACAACGCATAGCGCTTTGAGGTGCTGGATAGTGGTAAGTATAATTTACTATCCTAACTCCAGTCCCCGTGGACCCTAGGGAAGGTGTTGGATAGTAAATTATACTTATTCCCTATCCTAGAGCGCCCCCCAGCGCAATGCGTTGTAATGGTATGCGTTGTAAAAGTCGCGTTGTAATGGTAGTGCGGAGTAACAAATGCGTTGTAACAGGTGTATACCCACTTCCTGCGCAGATGGATGATATGAAATGCGGGGATGCCACTGCCTGCGCAGATGGATGACATGAAATCCGGGGATGCCACTGCCTGCGAAGATGGATATTATGAACTCCGGGGATGCCACTGCCTGTGCAAATGGTTGATAAGAACTCCGGGGATGCCACTGGCTGCGCAGATGGATGAAATGAAATCTGGGGATGCCACTGCCTGCAAAGATGGATGATATGAAATCCAAGGATGCCACTGCCTGCACAGATGGATGATATGAAATCCGGGGATGCCACTGCCTGCGAAGATGGATGATATGAAATCCAAGGATGCCACTGCCTGCGAAGATA